>NW_028318161.1:1872500-2496666 GCF_062004578.1 Staurois parvus | reverse complement strand
GGAACCTTAGGGATTCTTTAATCAATAAGCAATTTCTGCCTATCAGATAATTTCCTATTGACACCATTGATCTTTTTAGCGATCTATAAGGGGGCAATTCTTCCCTATGTCTGCACTAGTAAGGAACATTCTCCCCCCTGTCCACACTGTTGTACAATGAGCTGTAGATAAAAGTTTTTTTTTTTTTTAGCAGGGGTTCTCTGAGATCAGAAAGTTATTTCAAAGGTTCCTCTGTGTTGAAAATGTTGACAAACGCTACTTGTAAACATGTGGATTGCATCTTTAGCAGCACTGTTTGAAGTCCTGTATTGGCCATCCATATGTGCCAGTGACTTACAGAAATCTCCTTTACTATGACTGGGATGGCTTGTATTTCCATGATGTAAGAGGTGCCTTTCCCCCCCATCATGCAGTTGCAATCTACATTTAGTACAAAACGTCTTCCTCTATCTATAGACAACTTTAGCCAACACAGCTGGACCTCTCAGAGGCTGCTAAAATGCTACAGTAAGGGGGAAAAAAGAAACAAGAAGAAAAAGAATTGGGAAGAACACATCACTACAGTACATGAACTCCATAAAGGCAAAGCTGATCATTTAGCTAATGCCAGTTATATGTACACACAGCAACAATCTAGAACGTGGAACCACTTTCAAGCACTATATCTTTTGACAAGGAATCAAGGTAACCTACAGTTTATAAATCTACATACACAGTATGATGTTGTCTTAATCCATTGGATTATTTCTAGACCATTTGGTTTGTGTGTACAGAATAACTGCTCGTGAAACAGACAATTTTACCTTCAGTGACTGTAGTTTTATTGTTTTACACAGACACACGATTCACATTAAGATGAAAATATATCAACGTGCTTAAACATAAATAGTTTCCCAATAAATAAACATTAAATACAGTGAGTTAACCTTTTTTATACCCCTTAGTTTCATTCTGACATTTTTTTCAGAAACTCCCAGGTACAGAAAATGGTACACATATATACAAATGAGTATAAAGAGAAAATGATAAAATCCAAACATCAACCGGGCAACAATTTCACCTTTCCAGTTTGAGGGGTGAAGCAGCCCAACACCCAAAAATCCTTATGTTGTGTATCTATTCTCCTTAAACCTCTCTGTTCTAGCACTATGTACTTTGTTTCTGCACATGCACTGCATTCAAAACAATCTAAATTCCCTTTTCTCCACATAAAAAGGAAGTGTTAGAATTCACTTGTCAGAGATAGTCACAGAAGTTAGAAAAACATTCAGCCTCAATTGGTCACCACTGACCACAACCAGTCCAATTTACAATAGCTCAATAGTTCAGCTCAATAGTTTTAGGATGGATTGATTTTTAATTATCTCTTGTTTTTGAATAAGATATCAGCCCATTTATTGGCAAGCATTAATGGAAAAAATAATGCTTCAATTAGAATAGAAACAGTGCAGTTGTGGTATCTTGCAGTACATCCCGATATGAAGGGTCCACTGATTATCATGCTTACTGCTCTTTGCATCTGAGCAAATCATATACTTCTACACTGCACTAGAAAAAGGACTGGTGTAAAGAAAGTGTTATTTCCATGAGCCAGTCTTCTTAACAGCCAAAAAAAGGCAAAGTCAGCTGATCATCTTCCTATTAACAGTATTTTGCCAATTCCTGTGTAGATATTTAAAGGAAGGGATGGGCAACCTGCAGTAGACAGATCCTAATGATATTTTCATAGCAGCAGTAAGTTCTGCATATGCTGCAGATTAAAGTTCATGTGAGAAAATGCAGTAAAAGGAAGCTTACCTAGAACACCATGAAGGTTCCAATTCATACTTCAGGATTATCTTCCCTGCTTTAGAAGTGCATAGTTGGCAAAGGAATTCTTTCAGCTAGTTCAGCTCTGAATTCTCATTCAATACAAGGTAATAGTTCTAATTCCTGATCATCACACATCTCCAAAATATACACTGGAGAGTTAGACACAGTAAAAGGAGTAGGCACAATGCTTCATGGCTAATTATGCTCATGCTTTCTTTCATTCTGTCACCTGTGGTACCAGTTGCTGTCATACTTTTCCCACCCTTGATGTGCTTGACAGCATATGGAGTTGATACAGTGGTTTACTCCTGTTGATCATGCCGGTTTCCCTGTGTGGAGCCATCTTCATCCACACTCTTCTCTTCTTTTCCTCGTTTGCTCTTCTTACGCTTATGGCGCCGGTGTGTTTCTTTTTCTTCACTGTCTTGCTTCCTAAGTTGCAAGAATTAATACTACATATTAAACAATGGCCATATATAAAAGTACATTGAGTTTTATAAAAAATTACTTTATTAATGTTCCTGTACACACACAAAAAAAAACAAACACAATCCACTATCAGGAGTGCATGTATGAAAGCAGATCTTTCACCTGAAAGATCTAACCCCTCTCTTTTTACACACTCCTTTGCCCATGCAAAATTACTAACTAAAACCTGCATCAGAAAGTGCATGATACATACATACATACGTTAGATCCCATTCACTTAGAGGTCGATTATGTCAGTTAGCCGCGCTGCAGCTTCTTAAGAGTTAAAAATTCTCAACTTATTTTCTCTCACAAATTTTGCAATCTTCAGCCTTCCCAGAATCCAGAGGTGAGGCTGAATGACATCACTAGTACCTAGCCAAAAAGCGACCAGAAGCCATGATGTAAGTTGTACTTTTTTGGAAGGTTTTAATTATCAATTTTTTATTGGGAGGGCAGTGCTAGTTAATTGAAACCATTTATTGGCATCTGTGTTCCTGTTTGAGAGTTCCCACCCCCCAATCACTATTTTCTGTTACAGTGAAGTGAGGGGAACTCTTGTCCAACATCTGGTTGGTTGTTAGGATGCTGGTAACACATTCCCACCCTGCAGCTAAATGTAAATGGAGGCAATTACATCAGCCACATTCCTAGCCCCCTTCTTTTTTTTTTTTTTTTTTAAACAATTTAACTCTGGGCCAGGGATGCCTTCTAGTCCCTGGCATCCTAACAACCAACAGGATGGGAGGGCGGTGGATGCCAAACCACTGAAAGTTTGCTTTTGGCAGGCAGGAAAACTAACATCGTCCATAGAATTTATGAGAAATGATTGTTGTCCGCTTTATTGTGGTTGTCATTCATCCATAACCTTCCTCTGGACGTTTTGGCAATTGCAGACAGCCTATACCTACTGCACTAGTTTTATCTGGAGTTAAGTGCTGCCATTTTACATTATAACTTGGGGTAAAAATGCAGAGCTATATCATTGTTTGGTTACCAGTGTATGTTTTAATTACTCACAGGTAAGTGCAGATGTCTCCCTAGAACTATTTTCTCTTCTGGTCAAATGTTCTTAGTCTATTGTTTTGGGCTATTTTCTCTATTGATTGTTCAGGGACTATTGTTTTAAGCTATTTTCTCTTAGGATCAAATGTTGCATTCACTGCAAAAGACAACTGAAGTATCAGGAAATACTTTTCACCTAATAAAAACATAAGATGCGACTTTTGTGCAAATACTATTCACACAGCTTTTTTTTTTTCCTTTTAAGAAAGAGAACCCTAACTTTCTGTTGTGCTTCCCATCACAGCTGCAAACATTTTTATTGCACTTCTTGAGTAGTTTTGCAAACTTGTTTTACAAAAACATTTTATTGCATGAAAAAATTCCCTGAACAGTATGTTGGCAAAACATGACCAACAACAGCAGAAGGTACCTGCCAATTTTTAGTTTTGATCATTATAAAGAAAATATGTACCAAACCACATCCCCTTGAATAAAACTTTCCCTGCAAATATCATGAATGTAAGGCATCCATGGTATCTGCTTTTATGATGACTTACCGCCGTGAGGAAGACTTGTGCTTGGAGCTCTCATCCCTATCCTTTTCCCTGTGCCTTGGCTCAGCTTGGGGTTTGTCCTCTATGCTCCAGCTACGGTCATGGCTGTGCCGATGCTTACGTTCAGAGTCATAACTTCTTTCCCGGTTGTAATTCACATATCGGTCACATTCACTTGGGGGCAAATAGTAAAACTGAAATTTAAAGCAAAATTACGTAGATCTCCCCCCCCCCCCATATAACAGATTAAGTACCACTGAAGAGGCAGAGACATCAGAGAAATGTTAAAGTGTTGCTAAACCCTAAAACAAAAAACTTAATATATTGCAGCTTACCAGTCATTAGATGTGGTGGCTGCATAAGTATTCTTTTCTTAGGATCTTAACCTCTGTTTTTGCCTGGTGGTCTGGCCAGTAACGCACCTCCTGTTTTGGGTGCCTCCACTCTGAATAATGGGCACAGGGGGCACCTTTTGGACAGTATCATTGTTAGTTTGGGGGGAGGGGGGGTGTTAGTATATTTAAATCTGTTAGTACATCTAACAAATTGAAGCCAAACACCAGCTAATTCTTTATAAGCAGTTACACAAACAGTGTTTTTCCTTTTGGGATAAAGGTTTTACATCAATAAAAGCTGATCATTGTAAACTTCCCTGCAACTGTTAAATGTTTGGTCTCTTCTCTGTAACTGATACATTCTGCTGGAGAGTGTGTTCTTTTAAAAAAACAGACTAACTGGCCAGATTATCAGAAGAAAAGAAAATAAAGCCTAAAAAAGAAAAAAATGAATGGAGCCATTACATCTAAGAAATTGTAAGCTGCAATAATAAATGTTTGCTTTTGGGTTTAATACCAATTTCCCACACAAGACAAGAATATGAAGAAAAAAAAAACACTACAGGTCTACCATAGCTACACATGAAATGATGGGTTATTAATATAGCTACTGTTTTTATTCCAGTCACAAGATAAATGTCTATTGATCTAAGCAGTTACAAATTATTTCCAGCACTAGATAAACACATAGTGCCTAGCAGGGCAGGTGATAAAAATCCTTTAGTCACAGTATAACACAAACCTTAACATAATTGTATTTCAGCATTAACAGTCCACACCAATTCCATGTGAAATATGTCTTCTATGAAGGGGAATTCCATTGTACAATTAATTTGCAACAATAATGCCCAAGTCCTGAATCTCTCAACCCTCCCTTTGACTGGCCATCTCAAAAGGTCTACCAAGATCTTGGAATAGGGAAAATGTATGCTCTGTACAGGTTTTCTGAGAGACTAAATATGCAACACCATTGCAGAGAAGCCAAACCATGGCTGAATAAGGCTCTTAGGGCTATTTTCTAAGGGTGCTAAGTCATTAAGGCTTTTTTTTTTTTTTTTTTTTAATAAAAAAAGGTACTGTTTTAGGACCTCAAGTAATAAGGTTATTATGGCATCTGCACACAGTGCTTCTGTAGATGGGTCAATTCAGAGATCTCTAAACTAACATGACACTGTGAATAAGATGGTACCTCACACTCTGATATTGTGACCCTACTGGCACAAGGGGCATGATGAGCAATTGAATCTGCATGTGGGCTGAGCCTAACCAAAGCAAAATTTATGGACCGGCCCTTGACTTGGATCAAAAAGTGTACATTTCTGAAATAAGGGAGACTTCAACCATGCTGATACCAGACACATTCTGACCATAGTCCTAAAGGCATCCCTAACCTCTTGCTGTTTCATACACATTAAAATCAGCTTTTTTTGCTAGAAAATTATGTAGAACCCCAAACATTATATATTTTCTGAGCGCTGTAAAAGTGATCCTGAGACCGTAAACCTACCGAGATCGCTTTTACAAAATAGCCAGCTGCAACCATGATCTTGAAATAACCACTTGCTGACAGCGCTTAAATATGTAACCCCAAGTAAAACTTGAATTAAAACATTAGCACTTTACTCACCTCTTATAACTGCTCAGATTTAGGTTTCTTGGTCTGTCAAGTTCCCGCTCCCTTTGCCTGCGGTGCATCCAGTCATTTCCCCCAAGACCGCTGGTACCTTTGTCTACAGTTGTGATCCAGGAGGTCTGATCAGTTGAGACAGAATGGTAATTCACCACACCGTGCCCTGCAGTAATACAACAGCAACATATGATTCCATCAAGCTCTAAAAGTACCGAAGTGTCATAACTGCTGTAAAAAAATAAATTTTGACTTGCCTTTAAATTCCATGTAATACAGTACACAGGCTTGATATTCATAGATCTTGGGTTATAGAGTGGTACCTTTAGGTGATTGGACACTAGTAAATATTTTGAGAACACACTCTCTGGCTGTCCCCCTGTAACCACTCCATGAGTTCAGTTTTTTTTTTTTTTTTTTTTAAACAAGTAAAGCAGAATAACAAAAGGAACAAAGGGGAGAGAGGCCTCTGTCCTGTACTGTTCTCCAAGATATGGAAGTTACAGGCAAGTCACAATTCCTTTATCTTAAATTGCACAGTACAGGACACAGGCTTAATATTCACAGACCCTGGGACATCCCCAAGCAATGAATGAAAAGGGTGGGCAAACAGAACTGCACCTACATGCCCAATGGTAACAAGGGTCAGTGGAAGATTGCTGCTGCAAGAACCTACAATGTTCCATCCAGGACTCACTGACTGAATCCTTCATCATCAGCAAGATGTTGGGGAGGGAGATGTAGCATTGAGGAAACATTCCCATATATGGTGGCAATGTCCAGCTATAGAAGAGTACTGGAGAAAAACCTTGGTAGGAGCCTGACTAGTTTGTGGAGTTGGAATCCCATTAGATCCCCTGGCAGTGTCTTTTCCATAGTGTAGTTTTCTCAAGAGGGAAATACTAGAGTCTAGTATTTCCACGTCCATTAGATGTGGCTAAAAATAAAAGTAGAAAAATAAATAGGAAGGGACTACGGTTAGGTAGGCTAGGATAGAAGCATAATGGGGTATAGGGGTACAGTATGTTTCCTACAGAGGGAGATATGTTCAGGTTGAAAATGTCAGGGTGTAGGGCACATTCATGGGATGTGAACAGCAGATAGAACAACTAATTTTACTGAAAAGTGTTATCCTGTCCATGAGATAATCAGGCTTGCTTCTTTTAAGGCTGCAGGACTCCTGGTGCCCTCCTAGTGATTGATGTAGGCTATAGCCATGGCATTGTCTAATTGCACCCTAATGGGTGTCCCTGAAAAGGGGGGTGGGGGCTACTGATGCAGAGCCATTTTCATCACTCTGAGTTCCAGGATGTGGATTATGAGCTTGGCTTCCTTGGGTGACCATGTTCCCTGAACTCAGAGATGTGGAACACTGCTTCCCATCTGTTGTCACGTTCCATTGGTTTGATAGAAATAACTTCTCTATTGTCAAGATAGGGATGGAAATGTATCAAGTTCCCTGCTTGGCAAGGAATCATGGGGATGTGAAGAAAGGGAACGTTAAATTTCATGCCAACAATTTGTTTTGTAGGAAAAGCCGTGAATAGACTTTAAAATGAAACAGCCTCACAGAAGGCCATAAAAAGGCCCAGAACGTTTGTGGATCTCACAGAGGGATGTGTCTTTGACAACAAGATTCAAGCATAATTTTTGCTTTGGATGTGTCTAGAATGAGGCCCAAGTATTCCAGGCCAAGGTGAGGTTGGAGAGCCATTTTTTTAAAGTTGACTTATTGCCCAACAGAAAGCCTGACATATCTGAATCGTCTTTTGCAGATAGTTGGAAAGGAGAGGAGTCCATCAGAAGGTGGTCATCTAGATACCCTGTGACCTGAATGCCCCGTGTTCTTAAGAGAGCAAGAAGGGGTGAAAGTACCTTTGTAAATACTCTAGGAGCAGAGGCTAGGCCAATAGCAGTGCAACAAACTGAAGTGTTTGTCTCCTACTGCGATACAGAGAAGGCACTGGTGAGGTGAGTAAATGGGAATAAGCAGTTAGCAGCTGTAGACATACAAGATGCCTAGGTATTACTCTTAACTCAGGCGATTCCTTACCAAAACTATGGAACTTGAAGGTACTTATTTAGGGATTTAAGGTCCAGGATGGGACAAATACCCCCATTCTGTTTTGCTACCGAGAACACGTTCGAACAGAATCCTTAGAGAACATTCGCTGGATCAAGAGGGTTCAGGAAGTTCTGCAAGCCTGACTGTCCTTGAGCACATTTAGGTTCGCTTGAGAGGAAATAGAGAAAAAAAAAAAAAAATGGTGAGCGGGTAGAACTAGAAACTCTATTTTGTACCCTCCAAAAGGGGCATGAAGAGGAGGAAAATCAAGCACATCAACATTGGTGAGCATATTGTATTAAGCCATATCAGATGTTTTGGAGCCTGGGGGGTGAGAAATCTGTTGCAGTCTCCCCTAACACCACCTCTGGGTCCTCTTCATTCCCCTCAATATCTGATCCCTCTAGAGAAGGCACTTCACTTTCTGACCCCAGGTCAGATGGCAGGGGGTGGAGAACACTGAACAACCCTAATGCAGTAAAATGAAAAAATGATCTTCCAGTATAGCGCTCTCTTTGTCCACATTTTTTGATCTTCAGGAGGCATGCACACACCTTTTCCCCAGGCCACCCCGTTCCCGCCCCTTTTTCCTATTTATGAGGCTCGTCCATCGTCCTAGTATCAGTCTTGAAGAAGGAGCTCTGTGCATGCTCCGAAACACGTCATCATTCCACGCCCACATCACTTCCGGTCTGCGTTCCATCTGGACAGCGTGCGCTGCAGTGGTCATCCTGAGCTCCCTCTGCAGCTGCTGGCCAGCACAGCGGGATGCCACACAGTGTATAGAGCCCTGCACTCTGACAGATCACTAAGAGCCTGTTATCACTGCCACTTTGTAAGTGTTTTTAACTGTTCCCATTAAAGTGATTTTGGAAATACTGCAGAAGCGCCTTCCTGTCTCATCTCTTTCCTAATAGAGCTTGCTTCATACTCTCAGAAGTGCTGCCCAGTGCATGTGATCCATTCCATCACCCATTACTGGCTGTCATCTCCCCATCTACAGTCTCCTCCACAGATGCGCCCTGTGAATATCTCTGCTTTACTAGGGAGGCCTGCTGTTTTGTATTGCCCTGCTATGCAGAGCAACACAAAGCAGCATGCTGGAGCTCACAGGGGAGAGATCTGTATTGTTTACATATAGACCTCTACCCAGTCAGTGATAGTCGGCAATCACCGGGTGCCGGCGGGGAAGCTCCGGCTGGGACCTGGTGATTGACAGCTGTAGCCGCCAATGGTGATGCGGGTAGGGCACGTGCGCGCCCCCTACCTAGAAATACAAAATCACACACACGTACGTTTTGAGCAGCCCTGCAGCAGTATTTGTGCTATAATGCGGTGGTGAAGTGCTTAACTTTTACAGCAGTTCCTAAAATGGTTAGCCAACTGTAAACAATCATTGTAAAAAGATAAATATTACTCACCAGTAGTGTAATACCCATTATGAGGAGGCGGTCGATTGTTATAAGTAACAGGAGGGCTTTGGATATAAAACAAAAAACTTTCAGTATTACTACAACTACAGAGGAACAAGACAACATAAAATTACATTCTCAGACTTACCCGCTGGGTGGCGGAATATGAAGAGGAGGAGGGGGTACAAGAGGGGGAGGAGGCAATGCTGCAATAGAATAAAACAAGAAATTGTTACGGATATATTATTTATATGTACACACATACATTATATATATATATATATATATATATATATATATATATATATAATAAAACAAACATGTAATAAACAATATGTAGTTTATGACATTACCTACACCTTGAAATGATCATACTGCTGAAAAATTTGAAAAAATGTCTACAAAGCCAAATATTCTCTTATAGATATATGTAAAGAGTAAAAAACTGGTACTTTTTTCTGTTATTTGCATAATTATACTTTAGAATGCTGCATTTGGTAAGAGAACTGGGGTATAATCTTTCCCTGGTGATCAGATGTGACAGATTGGGGTAAACCACCAATAATGCAGCAGAAATCTATAATGGAACACACAAAGAATCATCTGCAGACTCAATCCACTGAGGAGTCTGGTCTCTGTATACTACATCATTTTGTCAGCTGTTAATGCCACACAGTGCACACTGAACATATTTTCCCAAAATCAAGTGGAACGGACAGCTGTGGTTCATACCATTGCAAGAGAGGTCCATATTGCAAGAGACTGTTTGGTCATTTTTAGGTGATCACTCACAAGGTAAGCTTGAATGGGGAAAACAAAATCTCCCAAATGAGTGACTGTTGAGGTAATATTTCCCACTCTCACAGAATTCTATAGAGTTTAAGAGAGGAGATCAATTGCTAATAGTTTTTGCTATGCAATTAAATTCATGATTGAGTAACCTAAAATTGCCCACAAATCTCGAACCTTAATGATAATAGTTAGCAAAGTATGGCTTCCGTGATATTATTATTAATAGCATATGGCCTCAATCCTCTGGAAGTATATCCAGTAGGTCTGATGTTGTGCAACAATAGTGTGAGTAAAATGTAAATGAAGAATTTGAATTAGAATGATGTTAAAGGCAAAATAAATGATTGTCTTTGATGAATGTACAGTATCTGATGTATGGACAAGTACTAACATGTATAGCTGCACTACAGTCACCTGGAGGATGAAGTGGTGCAGGAACCTGGGAGGGAGTAGGTGGGCGCTGGAAGAAGAGAGGTGGTGGAGGAAGTCCATTGTACACAGGAGGATGTGAAGCAATGTTTGTTGGAGGTAATAGAGGTGGAGGAGGCTGCTGATGCTGAATTATGCCATGGGGCATATGACTAGCTACCACCTTAAAAGGAGGAAGAAGAAAAAAAAAAGCCAGAAATGTACAAGATACCATTTCTACAGTATATTGTACACACATCTATAGGAATACTGACACACGTATATTTTTATGACAGTGTTACCTCAAACAAAATTTCATCTGGTTCTTGAATGTCCCATCTCCTGCCTTCAACACGAGTTATATTACAGATCTCCCCAACCACTACATCAGTGCTTCCAGTCAGATTTCTAAAAAGCAAAAATTACATGTTGTACTGTAAATAGCTAACATATGTGCAAGAAGCAATATATTTCAGTGCCTTGCTGTAGCCAATGCATGTAATGGCCTAAGAATCACTATGGCACTAGAATGAATGATGAAACAAACCCAGCCAGGTGCACACTGGCTGATGGAGATTTAATCCTCCAATTGTTCATTTCATCTTAGACACTCTGGTGCTGAAATCTGAGTGATTGAGTTCTGGGTCTGCACAATATCCATATCCAACAAGGGGGTCCCACTCTCCCTGCTGTATTAATTTATTAAATAGTCTGTAGAATGTAAGAGGGGTAGGAATACAGGAATGAGAGCACAGAGAACTTACTGTTGGAATTCCCAGGGAATATAAGCAGTTGGTCCAGATTCCACCAATACGTAGAAACTTTTTTTTTTTTTTTGACTGGACATACCCTTCAACCTCTCCTGTGAATATTGGCCCTCTTTGTTTTGGTTAATATAATTTATATGAAAAAATATTCACCCATTCTGGGAGGTTTCAGACATTGCTTTTCCTTCTTTACAACCCAGATTATTAAACTGCATTTCTGTGTCTTCAAAGCCTCCTTCTCTTCCTCTGTCTGCATTACCCGTTCTGCCTTGCTGCACCTGTTTTGCAAAATGCAAAGTATATTTTATACAAAAAAAGTCTCAGCAATCAATGAAAGTCTGACAGAAAGTGTCAACAGGACACATATGGTACTCATCACACAGCAGGGTGTGCCAAGATATGCAGATGCAAAAAAAAACTTATAAAATGATATGGCTCTGAAACAGTTCCATGGCAGACTGGGAATTCCGTATTCAAAAGTATATACTCAAAATTAGAGCAATGACACCTAGTATCCAGCATGTTAAGGAAATAAAAGGGATAATAAAGCTGTATTTAAGACAAATATAAAAGAATTACACCATGTAATTCAGTTGTGTATTCTTCTAAAACTTATTTTATGTACAGTATTTTTAAATATAACAAATATTGATACCTGAATCCTTCTTGATATTGGCCTCTTGCCATATCTGGAACAGCAACATTTAGGCTGCCTATAGCAGAGATTTTTTTTTTCCCCAGCAAGTTGGGAATAAAAACTGACCCAATTCCCCCACCATCCACACAGTTGAGTTCGATGGGGGGGAAAGCCTCCCCACTGAACTATTGTATTCTGACCGCAGGGAAACTTCCTATAGGCTGCAGTGCTCATTGAGTGGAAATTTTCCAATAGGACATTTGTACAGAAATCAATTAGTAGATTAAATTCTGTCCAACCACATTGCCCATAGATGGATTGAAATATGTCTGGTCACTGAACTGGCTGAATTCTGATTCATGTATGACCAGCTTTAAACTTGAAGAAGAAAGGGCAACACTGAGTCAAATCAGGCACTGCTACACTAACAGGCAGTGGGTTACTACTCCTTCAATACCCAATACTATTGGCAGGAAGATCCCCGTATTCTCTAAGAGAAAGGAGCGTCACCCTCCCAGCTTTCTAGCTTAAGTATAGGAATTGTAAAAGTGGCTGGATGGAATTGATAATTCTTTGAGATTTACCATCATCACTGAAACTGATAGAAAAAACAAACAAACACAAAACCCGCAAAAAAGTGTGGGTTGTCTTCAGAAAGGACAATACACCCCGCCCCCTCCCCCAATGATCCGAGTGCCACCAAGAAATTCCATTATTTTGCAGGGATTTTTTCTCACTTCCTGTTTTGGCTATGAGAGAGGAAGAAAAGGTTAACTCCCCAATGGGACATGGGTGGCAAAAAATAAAATGACAGAGGTTATGGCCCTCCATCAAAAAAAAAAAAAAAAAGGTTTTGGCTATAGTTAATCTTTACATTTCAGCATGCATTAAAGTAGAAGTATGGCTATTCAGACAAGCTATACATATTTGAGCAATGTCAGTTAAATATTCCAAAGTTCATCATGCAATCTTTCTTTCTGCCATAGTTATCATCCAGTAAAGGAGATCCTTCATTTTATACTTGATTATTATACCATTATTTTATTCTCCTTGCTGTTTGTATAATAAACACTGTCCAGTCCCAGCTGAAGTCTTCTTTGTTTCTCGCAATACACTTTCCAGGTTGCTTCATTAAATCCATAGTTGAAGTAATCAGAAATGTCAGCACCTATTAATGAACAAGTAACACATAATATTCCAAAAAGTACATCTGCAATAACATTCATTCAAGTTATTTGTGCCTAGTAGCATAAAAGTGTACTTTAGTGGGTGCACAGCAGTACAGCTTGGGTAGAGTTCTGATTCGCAGTACTGAAATTACCTGAAAAAACAACTGAAAGTTTTTAGTATCAACAGTGTGAGCTCTGTGGCTTTGATCGTGCCTACGTGACTAGCTCGTATTCTTACCGCTGACATTCACAGCTATATTTCTCAAATGAGGAAAATAGGATTTTTTACGTTACATCTTTGGGTATGAACAAAAGCTACAGAGTAAAATGATACCCCGACATCTAAATAGCTGAATATAATTACATTCTGGTACTCATACTTATTTATATTCCAGAATATACTGCTATCCTCCTGATGAAGACTCCTTAGGAGTTGAAACGTGTTGAGTTTGCAAGTTTCCATCTGAAGACTATAATAGATGGAACTCAATGCACATAACCATTGATGTATTTGTTTGTTTTTCAGTTTTTTGTATGATTGTTTTTTAAAATCTGAATAAAACTAAGCATTTTAATCAATATATTCTTTTTCATGGGTGGTACCTATAATGTTCTATTCCCTTGCCTTCCAGTCTAGTTTTGAAAACCCACCATAAACCAGATCCTAGAGTATACAGGGATCCACACCCAGCAAAGATGCTGCTCTTGGCATGTCAGTGTCAACTTTTTGTACAAAATGCAACTTGATTGTTATGCTAATGATAAAAGATTTTCTACTACAAGCAGAGTGATGCATGCTATTACATGCAACACAGCCCATGGACTGTACAGTCCATGAGCCAGGAGACTACAGATGAAGTGGACCTTTCCCTCCACATATACTGTATCTTTAAGTCAAAACAGAAAGTGGAAGAAAATCTCAAAGAGCAAGAAATCACCCTCTTAGACAGTCATCAGAGAGCAGGTGTTCCTCTTGAGAGACTTCCCTTGTTCTGGTGACAACTCACCCACTTTCTATTCTGATGACAATGGTAACCAGGACAAATAGGTAAATCTCCCCAGTGGGGACACAGACAACCCTTCCTATATCCAAGACGAATAAATAACTGCATTTACATATGTTGTAATCACTTTTAATAATTAATATTTTGCTTTTACTATGTTGTAAACTAGCAACTGTTTAAGATGATACCTCTTTATTATACAAGACAGTGCAAGCATACAACCTCTGTCCTTGGCAGTTCATCATCTCTAAATCTGCTACGAATTATTATTTTACATCAAATTTCTCCCTCACACCCCCACATCACCCTAGAGCCCCCCCTTTTACCTCAGAAGCCCCCATCACATCAGGGTTGCTAGTGGGCTGGATGTGGCTTGGGACAATAGCTTGAAGACCCCTGATAAACAATAAAAATATTCAGAAATCTTGGAGAAATGCACTCCATTTATTGAATACCTGGCTTTCTCCAAGGTTTTTCTTCAAAAGACTCCAAATCCACCTCAAGAACTGGGACTCCGTTAATGCAACCTGGAGCAGCAAAATCTATTCCTCTTGGTGGCAGTTTACCTGCAGTAAAGATTTTTTGCCAAAGTTTAATTTCTCCAATGTGAAGAAACATGCTGTTTATTCATCTTATACATTCGTGCAGGGCTGTATACAATGCTAATGCTTGTGTGGATGCACGTTCCTGTAGCTCTCAGTCATCTTCTCTGTCCTGCTCAGGTGTTGGAACACACAGACGTCAGCTTTTTAAACTAGTAAATGTATAAAGCCAACTTTCAGTATGTCCATGCAAAGCTTACGGAACGCTTCATGCAGCTCTCTCGAAGCCTTAAACTGGTTGTGTGTAGCATGCTCAATGTCCACAACTAAACAAACATCAAACTATACAGGCCATGTACCCTACACCATATATTTCTGTCGCTACTCCCTGGTACTATTAGGCAATTCCCAGAAGTAAAAATAACAGCCAGGAGCTGTTGTGTAACAATAGACAGTCTGACAGTGTTTATAAACATTGTTCACACAAGAATTAGAGAAATACAGAGTAACATTGTTTTTTTTGTATGCACGGTTTCATTTGTCCGTGGTGGCGATAGGCAAATCTACCCGGGTTCAATTCACCAAAGGTTTGCGATTCTTGTTGCAAAATAAACTCAAAAAGAACACAGAAAGCCAGGCACTGCAATTGGGGACATCTACAAATGGAAACATTTTTACAAAATATGGTACAATGGAGGGAGGGTCTTTTCACGTGACTTAAAGGGCAACATTAAACACACATAAATCCTTTATATAATTTGCTTGAGGGATGCCTTAAGCCAGGGGTGTGAAACTGCAGCTCTCCAGCTGTTGCTGAACCACAAATCCCATGAGCCATTGCAAGGCTGACAGTTACAAGCATGACTCCCATAGGCAGAGACATGATGGGGCTTGTAGTTCCTCAACAGCTGGAGGGCTGCCAGTTTGACACCTGTGCCTTAAGCTGTACTACAGAAGTTAAAATGCCTTGAAGTGGCATTACAGAACATTATGATTTTCATGGACAGCGTACAAGTGTTTGGTGGTTCAATTCACATTTTTTCATTTACAATTAGCTTGACTTCCATACAGCAACATCCCAATCTGATTAATTTCAATTTGAATTAAAAAGGCTTTTCTCGCGTTGCTTTGGCAGTGGTAATAGACCAGCTTTGCTCTGCATACAGAACCTGGCCACAGTTCACTGTGGCTGTCCCTATTCTTGCTAGTGCATAACTGACCTGTTACTGACCAATTTGTATGAAGAATTTTAAAGTGGAAGTAAAGGCAAAAGCTACTCTCAGCCACATTCTAAGTCCACTCTATCTAGCCCTGTAAAGAAAAAAAAAATCACTATACTTACCTGCTCTGCAGCCACTCCGGTCCAGTCTCATGCTGAGCCGTCAGAGGTGGCTTCAGTGTGTGGAACGGCAGCCAACAGAAGCCCCATAGTAACTCTATGGGTGATGCCACATCCTGGCATTTCCCAGCCATCGTCAGCTGTCTCCTGCACACAGAGTGTGCTGGTGGAGACTGCAGAACAAGTATAGCAATTTTTTCTTAACAGTGGCAGATAGATTTGGCTTAGAATGTGGCTGACAGGTTTAGAGTTAGCTAGGTTTTGCCTTTACTTTTACGTATTAAAAGACTGTTGATACAGCAGTTAAAATTAGCCAGCAGCAGGACATTAATAAGGGAGAATTGGCCAAAGCATACTACAGAAAGAGTATGAAAAGTTGCTTTACCACAAGCACTGTAGATGAAACGAAAGAGTAGAAATGACCAGTAGCAGGGCAGTTTTATTCAGGGCTAAGAAGTCAAATGTACTAGACACAAAGGGGTATATTTTGAAACATTTGCTGTGCAAAGGTCATAAATAATCTCTTTAATTTGTCTAATATGTTTATTTCCTATGATCATTAGCACCATCTTGTGGCAATAATGTGGATTCCTAAATTAGGTTTTTCAGGAAAATACCACCTTATGGCCATGAAGTGGAGTTTGTTAGCTCTCACGTGGATGCAAGGAGCAGGCTAGACACTGAGCCATGAGGAGCAAACGGGCAAAAGACCTACGCAACAAGGTAATGGAGCTTTATAAAAGATGGAAAGGGATATAAAAAGATATCCAAAGCCTTGAATATGCCAGTCAATGCTAATCAATCACTTATTAAGAAGTGATATCTTAGTAGACTAAAAAAAGATTGCAGCTACAACTACTAGAAGAATTTGAGATACAAAGAAAAAAACCCACAGGTAACCGCAGGAGAAATACAGCCTACTCTGCAAAAAAAAGACAGCGTGGTTGTGTTAAGGAGCACAATATGACGATACTTGAACAAAAATTAGCTGCATGGTGGAGTTGCCAGAAAGAAGGCTACACTGCACTAATGCCACAAAAAAAAAAAAGCCTGGTTACATTATGCCCAACATCTTGACATCTTGCCTCACAGCTTCTGGCATACTAGTCTGGAGAGATGAGACCAAAATAGAGCTTTATGGTCACAACCATAAGCACTATGTCTGGAGAGGGGTCAACAAGGTCTGTAGTGACAAGAAAATCATCCCCTCTGTGAAGCATTGTGGTGGAGGGATGGGAGTTCTAATGGCATGGAGAATCTTGTGAAAATTGTTGGCAGGATGAATGCAGCATGGTTACAGCAGAAAAAGGTGAAGGTTCATCAAGCCACTCTGGGAAGATCCCAAACGTGTGGTTCATGCAAGTTGACCAAAGACCTGAAGGCCAAGGCGAATGGGCCACTATACCACCTGCAAGAAATCAGGGCCTCAGACAACCATTACAAAAGATTGCATGCAGTCACTGATGCTAAAGGGGGCAATAGACAGTATTAAAAACTAAGACTATGCAGACTTTTGAACAGAGGTCATTTTATTGGTTTACTTGTTGCATGGTTTTGTTTTATGATTGTGCCATTCTGTTATGACCTATAGTTCAATAGGACTCTCATAAGAAATGTGTTTTGCCTGCTCACTCACGTTTTCTTTAAAAATAGTACATACTGAATATTACCAATTCTCCATGGGTATGACAACTTTGAGCACAATTGTATGTCTATGGCCATATTTAGAAAGGTTTCAGTGACAGATTAGGACTGGAGACATGCTACAGGTGTGGTTGGAGACTAGTTATATGCTGCAGGAGACTGAGACATGCTATATGGACACAGCTAGAAATCACTGTCCTTATAAGCCCCTTTGCAAATCAATGGTTTTTCTGTTGGCTGCTGGGACCAAAAGAAAACAATAAGTGCCAAGGGGCCGCAAGATGGGTACCAGGGGTCTAGGAAATACAAAACAATACCATATCTTTTACAGGACAATATTTTTGAAATTACTAATATAAGAACATTCCAAATTTATTTAAAAAACAAACCCACACACAAATTTGAGACATGACATCTTCTCAAGCTTCAAAAATAATTTTGATGCCAGAAGTCCTAATATTTAACTCTAAACCAGATTTAGGACGGATTCATACCTTTTCCTCTTTGAATGGGGGTTGCAATTTGGGAACCAAAATCCTTAGCAATGTTCAGGATTTCTTACTCTGAATAAAATTTACACTCCATTCCCTCTAAAAATGGGAAACCTTTGCTGGCAAAATTTTTCTAACAGTATTTTTCTTTTACATTGTCCCTTGGCTACATACTTGCTCCCTGGTTGCCCTAGAGCCGAGATAGAGTTTCACGTCTCATCGGCAGCCCCATCCATTCTTCCAGAGCACAGGCCATACTTTCCACCCCACTCTTTTTCTGACCTGCTCTTTTCCTCAGTTTCCTCTATTTTGTATTAATACTGGTGCCCACGATGACACATATACACCCCACACATTCATGGATAATTGTAGTTCTTTCATCTGCCAAAATGTACACCAAGTTGTTAAATGAGAAATATTTTTTTTTTTATTCTCCTGTTGTATATAATAAAATGGTGAAACAATGAAAGTATATTAAAAAAATTACCTTTGTTATTAAAAGATCAGCTTCCTGCCCGAACAAACTCTTCTAAAATATCCTTAAGCTACATGAAAGCCTCAACATTACACAGGAATATGCAGAAAGATGTAATCAAATGTTGCCAAGTATGAAGCAATTTAAACGGATATATACATAGCACCTCTATAAAGTAGTAATTTACACAGTGGAGACAGGTTTGAAGAAAACAATTCTATTACACCCAGTGTTCCTTAGACTATTTCGTAATCCTAAAACTCCTTTAAACTGCAGAACTTGGAGACTGGGGGTAGAGCCAAGTTGCTGTTAAAGTGTTACCAAACCCACAACAGTAAAATCAGCCTGAATATGCAGTAAAGCGTGCTTGTTATACTCATGAATATGCAGTAAAGCATGCTTGTTATACTCATGTGGTGCCTTAGGGGTTATTCTTCTGCATTATGTAAAAAGGCCATTTGATCCTGTTTTGTCTGCCCCTCCTCTTGTTCAAATGTCCCAGTCTTATCTCCTGATAAGACAAACTGAACTAGTAGCCCTTCTGCACATGCTTAGTTTAGTGTGTATTGCTAGAGTTTTTTGTTTCCTTGGGAGAGTGCAGAGTGGATAAAAGTCAAAGATTACAAAAAAAACAAAAAAATGATTTTTTTTTTATGTAAAATCGGATTTTTTTGATTTTTATCAAATTTATTTTAATAAAATGAGTTTGGAGTAAAAAAAAAACAAATCTATCTAAAAGATAGTTTTCTATTTAAGATGCATTAATATTTTAGTTTATTCAGCATGAAAAAGAGCTTAGTTATGTAGCATGAGGCTGTATTTTCTGCAATATTTAAATTTTTGGTAAACTCATTCAATGAATGCAAGCTGAGAACATGCACTGCATTGATGCATTCACACAATTTCACAGCAACCATGAGGAAAAAAAATATGGAATAGAAGAACTTGAGTAGTTCTCCAGCTATGTGTGATTAACCTATTAATCTAAAATCGGTTCGGCTATCGCTGTTTTACTAGCCTGACAGCTTATTATTCTAAAAAGGAAACCTTCATTTGGTTTGCAAATATTAAAGATTCTAAATACCAGCAACATTTAATTGGATTCCTTACATTTAAAGAGCACCTGTCATTTTAGATCCATCATGGCAGCGCCTGTTAGTGGGCATCCACTCACCTGCTGCCATCACATCCCTCACCTTGTGTCACTGCTGCATCACCAGATGTCCCATTAAAGTGAATCAACAGTGGGTCAGAGGGGGAGCCGCTGCGGGACAGAGATTAAAGTTGCTCTTTAAAAATTATGATTTAATACAAATCAAATCCACCCTGGGAAAGTGCATGTAATCAGCACAGGGCCAATCAGCACTGTCCAAACAGAAGTCAGGGGTTTTGCATCTTCCTAGAGCAGTGGTCGGCAAGCCGCGGCTCGCGAGCCACATGCGGCTCTTTACATATTTTAATGCGGCTCTTCTGTGTGCCGGGCGCTCGCTCCCCTCCCCTCCCTCCTCTCCCTCCTCTCGGGCGGCCGCTCCCCTCCCCTCCCTCCTCTCGGGTGGCCGAGGACTCTGCAGCTAGCCCAGCAATGATTGGCCAGTCTCGCTGCCACTCACATCCTGATAGCTAGTGATTGGCTGTCAGGATGTGTGTAGGCGGGGCAGCGTGATGAACGTGAGGGGAGCTAGGCTCCTCTCACAGTCCGCCCTGAAGACCGGAACGGCGCGGGGAGCACGGCGAGAGGAACGCGCGGAGCAAAGGTAAGTGAATTGACACAGGAGGGACTTGACTTACTACTTGCTACTTACTTACTACTACTATATGAGGGATGAATTAATATGGGGGATGAATTAATATGGGGGATGAATTACTATGGGGGATGAATTACTATATGGGGGATGAATTACTATATGGGGGATGAATTACTATATGGGGGATGAATTACCATAGGGGGGATGAATTACCATAGGGGGGATGAATTACCATAGGGGGGATGAATTACCATAGGGGGGATGAATTACTATATGGGGGATGAATTACTATATGGGGGATGAATTACTATATGGGGGATGAATTACTATAAAAACTTATTGAAACTAAAAACAGTGTACCATCCTATGTATTTTCAGTTTTAAAAATGTGGCTCTCAAAATAAATTTCAATCGTGGTTTTGGCGAGATTTGGCTCAGTTGAAAAAAAAGGTTGCCCACCACTGTCCTAGAGCAAAAAGAAAACTCCTCCTACAAGCTTTAACCAGTGCTCTGCTGGACACTGATAGAAGTCACAAGACTGCTCTAGCTTCTGATGAGAAAAACTATTTAGCAGTTTATATTTACTAAAATAATTGCATTTCCATGTTGTGTGTACTGTGGGAGACCAGATAGAGTGAATGCGGGGTCCTGGGTTTAGTAACAATTTAAACAGCAGTTGTTAGAGGAAAAAACGCCTTTCACAGCTCTGAATGAAAAAGTAACAAATCAGTAACAGAACCTTTTTCTAATGAACTGCATTAAAAAGGATTGGCGTAAACAAGGGAAATATTTTACCAGCTGCTCCATATCCTCTGTTCCCTTTGACATTTTGGGTTCCCACAGATTCCCTGAAAAAGAAAAAGAACTCAAATTACTTCAAAGAAGTTACAGGCGTTGGGACAAACTATACAACACTGCAGGGAGTGCTTTACAACATGAAGCTTTTATTTAAAGTGGTAGTAAACTTAAGGCTTACCTGTAGGTAAAATGAATATCATGGTTTTGGAGATATTCACTTGTTTGGCAGCTGGTGACATCAGCAGCCTATACACTCTGAAGGCACACTCATGCCATCCCTTCAGAGCTCTGTGATGCAGCCGTGACTCCAGTACACAGGCACGAGAGTGATGCCATCACAGCTCGGAGCCCAGAAACCCTGAAGGAAGACTGGGTGAAGATGAAAGCCCTGGCAGCGGTGACAACGGTTTAAGGCAAATATTGTATACTGTGCTAGTATGCGATGCTATTGTTTCACTCTGCAGGGGGACCAGACTTTTGTTTTTTTTATGACTTTACTACCGCTTTAAATTTCTGATAGTATTTAGATACATTTAGCTGTATTTGTTCTTACAGCAGTAAGAAAAAAAAAAAAAAAAAGGTTTTTGCATATTTTCCGAAAGAATTACAGGTGAACACCCTACACCAGGGGTGCTTAACCTTTTGAAGAGTGAGGGCCACATAAGTGATTTGGTAACCAATTGCACACAATGAAACTGTTCGAAATTTAGAATTTTGTATTTTAAATAGCATAATGAATACTTTCCTTCTGTAGCTGCTAGATTTCGGTGGGAGAGAGAGGAGAAGCTGGCTTTCAGTGGTTGCAGGATAATGGGGAGGATCGGTCCCTGTATGTGCCGCCTCTCCTGTCCAAGTGTAGAATACAATGTGACAGGGAGGTCGCACAGGCTCCCTGGAGCATAGGGCATGGTCGCAACACTAGTGGTGGGGGGTGTGGTAAAAACACTTCTCAACGATGGGGTTTTACCACTCCCGCTAACTGCAAATATAAATGAACCTTTACTGTCCTGCGCCCCCTATAAGGCTACTTTCACACTGATGAGCTTCTATTATATCTTGCAGGTGTGGTGCACTTTCAGAAAGCACATCAAACTCGCAGGATATAATAGAAGTCTATGGCTCAGTGCAGCTAACCCAGAAGAAAGCCATAGGTGCACTGTGCTGCATTTCCAAATCAGTGTAAAAGCAGCCTAATAGTTATTAACCCCTTTTATAGGTGCCAATATGCCCATTGCAAAAGCGCAGTATATGTGATGTTTAATACACGGACCTCCTTTTCCTCTTCAAAGTTTCTGCTGGCATTGCTCTCCAGGCTGCTAGAAAGCTGAAGTGCACTTGGTATCACTCCACCTGGGATAGGAGCCAGCACTATAGCGGAAGCATTGGCTTAGGAAGTTCCTGCTCCCTCCACGGTCACCTGCTTCCTCCGCTGCTGGTGCTGAGTCAGTGCAGTCTGATGCTCTGGGATAGCGGGTCAGTAAGCCCAGATCACAATCAATGGGTTTCTGACCCTGGGTATGCGCTTCCCTGGTTTGAGGTCGCAGACCGCATCAGAGGGGTCTGGGGGCTACAGGTTGAACAACCCTGCTCTACACCCAATATCCTACACCCACCACCCTGGTCCCTGGTTCTCAATATACTCCATGGGCAATGAACTGTCAATGCCCACACAGCCGATGCAATGGCCCAGGGATTTGAAATCTTCTCCCTATTCTCTCAGCAGCGCTTCTTGGACAGATCAGAGGTGTCCCAGTACACTGCAGAGAGAAGAGGAAGAAAAGCAGGGGGTAGAAAGGGTTGACAGTATAAGTTTATCCTTTCATCTTTTACTGAAAAACATGAACGGACACAAACCCTTTTGCTGCACACCCATTTAAAAACATCATTGTAGGCCTGGAGGTTAGCCAACCCCCCCAAACTTGATATATTTTCTGACAGCAAAGACGCTGGAGAATAAAAAAAATTGGGGTAGTTAAAATTTGTGACACAATATTATCGCTAATTTTTAGAAAAAATAAAAATACAAAAGTTATGAAAAGAAGGTAATTTTAGAGCATACAAATGTAATACTCAATTGCCCAAAGGTAAAATGTAAAAGTTGAGGTTGCGCACCAACATTTCAAGCCTTAAAATTGTGTGTGCACGTGAATCTGTGATACACTTTAGTACCTAACGTGATGTGTCAAATAATATAGGGATAATGGGCCTAGAATTGTAGCTTTTCCTCTGGAGTGCCCCCGAGGTGTGCGTTACATGGATATGTGCATGTATGTGGGGGCGGGACAGGCTTAATTTTTTTTTGGGGGGGGGGGGGGGGGGGGAGTTTGCCTTTCCTACCAACAATGCCCACTATGTGGGTCCCAGGCCCACAAATGGGACAAAAGAGCCCATTCTGAGGATCCACTAAAGCGAACAAGCGGCTGTACAGCCACTTGATCACTTTTATCTGTAAGCCAAAAGACAGCCTGTGAGCTATACACAGCCAGAGTCTGCTGCCACCAAGGCATGCCATGTCAGTAAAATGCGCCGGGAGGCAGGGTGGGGTCTAGGGTCATGTATCCGCCTGTCACAGGGGTCACATGATTGAAAAGCTCCCAATTAGGACCTTTCCATGAGGCACCGGGAAATTCGCTGGCAGCGTGCAGGGCTGTTTTAATGTTAGAGACTGAATATTTGGGACGGATCATAGCATACTTGTCATTTTTGCTTTTGTAAAACAAATTTGCCAAAGCTGCAGAATCTAGATCAGTGGTCCCCAAACTGAAATCTGCAGGCCAGATGAAGCCCTTTGCTTGCCTTTATCCAGCCCTTAGGGAACCGTTCCTTCCACGGATACTATTCTACCTCCTGACACATACAATGGAGCATAATTTTTCCCACCGACACCAATATTGGGCAATGTTCCTCCTCCTACTGACCATAGGCTTGATGTCTTTTTTTTTTTAATCCCACTGACTACAACGCCTGAGACATGGTCTCCTCGCATTGATGCTGGAGCAATTTTTACTCCCAGTGGCCACACTGAAGTACAGTAAACTGCCCCTTTGTTTACAAAGTTTGGAGACCTCTTCTCTAGATTTTATCATTCACATGAAGTTGATCTATGAAATATTACACTCAGTGGCAAGTGGTTTCTTATTTAATCCTTTGTGAATGGATTTTTTTTTTTATATGTGGTTCTACAGTCTTAAGGATTTTTACCTTAATGCATTCTTTACATTGAGGTAGAAACCCTTCTGCGCTGTAGGATCCCTCTCTTACCCCCTTATACTTACCTGAGCCTAATGTCGATCCAGATCTGTGCCTGAGAGCAGCGGCTCTCTCCTTCCTCAGAAGGCAGATTGATAGCAGCGGGAGCCATTGGCTACTGTTGCTGTCAATCAATTTCTGTGATGAGGAATCGTGGGGTGGGGCCGAAATGTGTTTTCTATGTTAATAGATGCAGGCAGCATGGCTCAGGATTGTGCTCGCAGGTGTGCTACAATAGGAAATAGCTTTCTATGGTGTCACACCAAGAAGAGGAGGAGCCAGTGAGGGACCCATGTAGAGGAGGATCTGGGATGGTCTGTGCAATTGTATGACATAGGGCAAGTAGGCATAACACATTTGCTATTTTAAAAATAAAAAAATAAAAAGTTTACAAATCACTTTAAGCTAAAGCTGGCCATTCACTTTTATTCAGCCTGCAGGCTGAATGAAAAGAAAATGACCGGATTCCTCCTTCCCTGCTATACATAGTGGATGGATGAAACCCCAGATGTGCTTCTTTTATTCTGATAGTCACTGCAGGCGGCAGTCAGAATACACTAGCTGCAGCTGTGTTGAATTGGACACTGCCTCTGCTTGGCTGAAAATGTTTTGTCTGGTTCCTGAACTTAAAAAAAAAAAAAAAAGAAAATTGGAGGATGTTGGGGAGGAGGGGGCTGACAGGGCCATCCTTGCAGGGAATTTTGGCTGATTCATCAGGAACCATCCAAACTTCACAAAGTTTGTTAGTTGGCAATAACTCTAATTTTTGTTATTTACAGTGGGTCTGAGAACCAACACACAATTCTACATTCCTAAGTCTCTTCTGCAAGGTTAATTCATGTTCTAACGGTAAGGAGCATTTTACATTTGGACTTTTAAAGCTGTATTGAGGTTACCAATAAGGCCAATGAACAGGAAAAATAAGAACTCAATTCTGGGGGCAAGACAGCCTCTCATCCATGTAGTAAGATTTTTGTGTACACCATGTTGTATATCATCTCAATGAATATTAACAATTATAGCCTATTCTATGGAGGAAGTAAAAGCAATATACATGCAGGATGGATGAATATCACCGATTGTAACCTCCACATCATCGCTGTCAGTGTCGCTGTCCTCTTCATCATCGCTGAAGCTCTGAGTGACCTGTACAGAATATGGAGTTTGTATGTCAGTATTTAAAGTTCTGCCAGGCATACTGAAAGCCGGTATGGGCCAGGGCACACAAACTTACTGGATGTCCCTAACCCCCACTTTCATTTGTTTTGTAATATACTGGCGCAATGATTGTATAAATAAATTCATTTTTTCCTAACCTGGTAATAAATTGTCCTACATCAAAAAACTAACCAGGAAATCAATGTAATCCTAACTCATGAAAATGTTCTCATGCCTTTTAATGTTCAATGTATCTTTTTCATAGATCATAGTTTATTTACCTCTCTTATCTCATCACACCCACTTCAATCTCAAAGATTCTCAGTAGTTTATATCATTTATGACATTCATTGAGTTTTTTTTTTTCCACCAGCCAGTGCAGCCAAGCTGGCAAAGTGGTCTTCAGGCCTAGAGACAAGACTAAGCAGAAGCAGCATGACGGCAGCCAACACATCCAAACCGTCCCTCCAGCATACAGCAAATGGCAAGATTGTTCTATGCATATTTGTTACTGTGTGGGCAAAGACACTGAAGGCTTCCTGTGATGCGATAGAAACATTTTTTGCATCTCGCTTTTCATGTGTGCCTATATTAGCTGGGCCTGGTCTTTTTCAAAGGCTCTAAACCAGAGATCTCCAAACTGCAGCCATTTGCTTGCTTTTATCTGGCCCTTGGGGCATTATTTCATCTACTGTTACCAACAATTGGGTATAATTCCCCCCCACTTATACCAATGAAGGGGGCACAACTCAATCCAATGACACCAGCAATGGGACAAAATTCTTCCCAGTGATACAATTGACAGGGTCCAGTGACATAAATGATGGGGCACAATTCATCCCAGTGACACAAATGTTGGGGTCCAATGACATCAATGATGGGGCACAATTCATCCCAGTGACACAAATGTTAGGGTCCAATGACATCAATGATGGGGCACAATTCCTCCCAGTGACACAAATGATAGGGTCCAATGAAATCAATATTGAGGCACAATTCCTCCCAATAACACCAAACAATGGGGCATTATTTTTTTTCCCACGGACATCGGGACCTTTTCTACGTCCACTGGCCACAGTCCAGCCCTCGTTGAGTCTGCAGGACAGTATACTGGCTCCTTTTTTTTTTACAAAGTTTGGAACCCCTGCCCTAGACTATTATTTCCCCTCTCTTCCACTTCTCATAAGGCATAGACACTACGTGTACTAACAAACCACTGTGATGACAAGTTTGATATGAGACAGTCAAGGCAGAGTACCGCACACAGTTTTCAGATCTAATGTTTAGACATTTAGAACCCATTTACTGTACAGGTATGCAGCATTAGGGCAACCCATTGAAATCAATGCACCATGACACCCTTAATGGTTTTGGAAAGGCAAAGAGAAGTCTTGAATAACACAGAACAGAGGTGTCAAAATTTTCACCTGGAACATTTGTGTGTGCCTTGAGAGGATATGGATTTTATCTAAAATTGATGACTAATGTTTTTCTGTCAAGCAGAGATTTAATGTTGCTGTTGAACAGGTCTGATAAACTTTAGGGGAGAAGTATACCTCAGTATTTTAAGTAGGACTATTGCCTTCCATAAAAAATATATGCTAGAAGTGCACCAGAACTTAATCATAAGCGTTTTTTTATCAGTCCTCCCGCAAATTACACAAATAGCTGTTGAGACCATCAGTGAAGTCCACCTAATGCAGCTTCCTGTGATTGTGTATCATGATGCTGCACTGCTCCTGAATTCAGAGCAGAGTTGCCATTCGTATAGGCTGTGCCTTACTACACTACAGTGGTGTAAAAAAACAAAAAACAAAAACATTTCAGGGCACATGGTCATCGGCATGGTCACTGCTGATTACAAATTAAGCAGTTTTTCATTTAGTTCCTGGCCACACCTAGCCTGAAAGCTGCAGTTTTTGACAGGAGGATGAGTTGTCTCAGTCAGGGAAAGCAAAGAAACATTTCCCTTTACTTTATGAAGTGTGTGCATCCTACACCGATTAGCCATAACTTATGACCACTCACCTAATATCGAGTAGGTCCTGCTGCCATTACAGCCCTGACCTGTTGAGACATGGATGCCACTAGACCTCTGTAGGTATGCTGTGGTATCTGGCACCATGCCATCAATAGCAGATTATTTACATTTTGTAAGTTCTGAGATGGGGCCTTCATTAGATTGGACTTGGTTTTTTCAGCACATGCTCGATTGGATTGAGATCTGGAGAGTTTGGAGGCCAGGTCAACAGCTCAAAACAGGTTATTGTCTTCCTCAAACCATTCTTGAACTATTCTTGCAGTGTGGCATTGTGCATTATCTCGCTGAAAGAGGCCATCAGGGAATACCATTTCAATGAAGGGGTGTACCTGGTTAACAACAATGTTTGGGTAGGTGGTATGTGTCAAAGTAATATCCACATGAATAGCAGGACCCAAGGTTTCCCAGCAGAAAATTGTTCAAAGCATCAAACTTGCCTTTTTTCCATACTGCATGCTGGTGCCATCTCTTCCCCAGATAAGCAACGCACCTGGTCATCCACATGACATAGGGCAGCACACTGGCTAAATGGTTAGCACTTCTGCCTGGCAGTACTAGGGTCATTCCCAGCCACGGCACCATCTGCCTGGAGTTTGCATGTTCTCCCTGTGCCTGCGTAGGTTTCCTCCGGGTACTCCGGTTTCCTCCCACACTCCAAAGACCTGCTAGCAGGTTAATTGGATCCTGTCTAAATTGGCCCTAGTATGTCTATGCATGAATGTAAGTTTCGGACATTCCATTGTACGGCCCTCGAGGGTTAGGGACTGATGTGAATGTATAATATATATATATGTAAAGTGCTGTGTAAATTGACGGTGCTATATAACTACCTGAAATAAATTACATAACAGAAAATGTGATTCATCAGACCAGGCCACCTTCTTCCATTGTTCCGTGGTCCAGTTCTGATGCTCATGTGACCATTGTAGGTTCTTTTGGTGGTGGACACAGGTCAGCATGGGCACCCTAACCAGCCTGCAGCTAAGCAGCTCCATACACAACAAATTATGATGCCCACTTTTTTTCTGCTTTTAACATGTCCCTGAAGTTGTTAACATGTTTACTTACTGCCTAATATATCCCACCGACTTTTCAGATGCCATGGTAACAACATTATCAATGTTATTCAATTAACCTGTCAGCAGTCATAAGTTATGGCTGATTGGTGTCTAGTAAATGGATTGGATACTTGTTTAGACTGTCACACAGAAGTTTTTAGTTGTTCTTTAGACATTGGGGATGCCAGCAAAGGACTAAAGGTTTACACTGGGTGAGCAGGAAGGTAAGTTATAACTGATTTTCATGTTGTGAGGTCTGTAAAAAAAAATAAAAATGTATATCTATGGGCTAAGGAATAGATAGCAGTAACTGAGTAATAAAGAAGAAAATAATTTACATGAAACAAAACATGTAAAATCTATAGCTCTATAGCCCCTATACCACCTACCCCTATACCACTAATACTGCTGCCAGTTTAGGTGTAGGGGGTCCTTTAGGATACATTTTAAAAATGCAAGATGAACAACAACCTTATGTATAATTTGTATATAGCTATGTAACCGATTTGATTTTTGCAGATATTATTTATTGTTTTGTTAACTGAAAACAGTTTTCTTCCTTGGCACATATGAACCACAGAGAAGCTCACCTGCAGCGACCCTTCCTTCTGCTCCAGGCTCCCACTAGAGATATCTTGAAAGGGATCAAATGATTGTGTATGTCTATGGATTTAGGGAGGAAAGACAAAAAAATAAATACATTATATATAATTATTACACACATACATACACTACATACATTCAGGAAGAATACAAATGGCAATGTGCACACGCTGGACAGTAAATTTATATACACAAACATGCATAGGAGGAGGCTGTGATCCTCCCAAGAAACACCTTTGCAAATTTTAAATAATCCAGGGAATATAGTACAACCCCATTATATCTGCATTTTCTGGCTCACTTTGCATGGACAAAAATATATGCGGTTTTAGGCTTCAGCGTGCATTTCAAAATCACAGATATTAAAAGGGGGGCTTTAAAGGATTAGGGACTATTTTATTTCTTTATAGTTTTAAACGGAGCTAAGAGCATGCTTAAAACATTTATTTTTTAGCTTGGACCATAAAAATAAATATAGAAAACCACTATACATTCCTGTTAAGATATACGTACTCAGAGGTTGATCTATTCTCATCTGGAGAAGGAGCAGGAGAACCTGCAAAAAACACAAAGCAGAATTTAGGATCAGTCAGTATGAATAGAATCCAAAAATGAAAGTGTAGATATGTGAGAGAGAATATAATTTATCTAGCATTTTAAAACATGAAGTTGAAGAGAGTAATCACACTATCATTTGCACGAAGGATGGTTTTAGCTTTGTTTTATTCAGTATCAAACATTTTTTTCCTGTGAAGCCTTTACAATGTATTCTGCAGGAGGAGCAGTGCACCGTGGAGAAGTTAAAGTAGTGATCAATTAGGGGGGCTCCATCCCCATTGTGAAAAAATAGGGGGGCTCCATCCCAATTGTGAATAATGTGGGACAGGTCATCCCACCCACTGAAAACATGAAATCTGTTTCAGATCTAAATCCATAGAAAGTCCACAATTAAGTATCCAGCTCTACTCACTTTAGGCTCCATTCACACAGGTGTTCGATAAAAACAAAACCAAAAAAAACAAAACAAAAAAAAAAACAAACAAAAAAAAAAACAAAAAAAAGGTACAGGTTCCTGAAAAATGGACATATATTCTCCTCTATGGAGCGGCGGGTGCAAACGGACATGTATGCGTTTACAACGGCCTACATCCAATCCGATCCGCAAAAAACACAGATGGGATTAGTTCCCCTCCCGTCCAGCAGATCGGATGGCAGTCGGGTGTAATTGGACAAGCGGTCTGTTTACATCCGACTGCCTATAGAGGAGAGCAGTCTGCGCCCGTGTCCGCTCTGCATAAGTGAAGCAGACAGGGGCCTTTTATCTGCCTGCTCAGCGGGGTTCAGCAGACAGATCCTCTGCTGAGCAAGCAGATCGCAGCTGCAGTCCACCCTGTGTGAAAGGGGCCTAACTAGGCACACTTCATTGTCCAGAGTCTTTCAGAGTCTCCCAACTGTCCTTCATTTGGAGGGACTAGCCCTCTGATCCTCGTGCAGTCTCATCTGTCTCTCATTTTGGTCTGAAGTGTACATTTCTATACAAAATGTATTTTACTACCAAAAGTGTTATACTGTACTAAACATTGTATCCAGCCTTTATATTACTGCAATTGTTATTCTGCAAATCCAATATAAAGATAAAACAAAAAGGTCAAAAAAGCACTTTGATGTGGTTTACCGATCATATCCTGCATGTTAGATCTTCGTGGAATGTCAGCTCCATAGCAGAGATGTGTCTTTACCCATGTAGTGTGTGCTAAAAGGCGTCCCTTACACTTGTGGACTTGATAAATTGCTGCACATTTAGCACAGAATTCTCACAGAATGAAGAGGGGTGCTAATAAGCAGCCCACAGCCATGGGAGCGTGGCTGCCAAGGACTCTTAAAATTGTTTTTATGTGCCAACATATTTATTTGCACTGGTCCCTATAATTGTTCAGGGACTCTGGCCACGTGGTTTACATAGTCAAGTTGAAGCCAGGCGGGAAAAACGTGACTTCTAGAAGCTGCGATACCACGTGATCAGAGCTACATAAAAGACAGTATCTCCGCGCAGTTGGCCAGGAGCGTTTTGGTGAGCTCCCCTCCCATCCTGTTGCAGACACCTTATGTGGTTTGTCACCTTTGGATCAAGGGGGGGGGGGGGGGGGGACTTTAAAATTTTAATATATATGGCTCGAGTCAGATGACGGAGTGGGTTTTTCTCTTATGAATATTTATTGATAAAGTATGTATTTATTATACAGTTTAATAAATCAATAAAGGTGCCACGGCCATTTTCAACACCAGACATTGTTTGTTATTAATTTATTTGCTATGTTATTATTATTATTATACAGGATTTATATAGCGCCAACAGTTTGCTCAGTGCTTTACAATATAATGGGAGACAATACAGTTCAATACAAGAGGGTTAGGAGGGCCTTGCTCCTTGGAGTTTACAATCTATGGAGGATTAAAGTAATATTCCATTGTGCAGCCTACAATTCCATGATTCTCCTTCCCTGATGATGATCCTGTGGTGGAAACATGCTGGGTGGAGCCAAGGCTTGTGACATCACCTTGATTACTGAATATTGCAATTTTCTCATTTACCTCAGGTGAGTGGATTACTACAATACATTTTTATGATTTGCTGCACTTTGCTCTTTTTTTCCTGTCTTGATCTCATATGACATATGAATGAAGCCATGGCAGACCTGAGCAGCTGCTGGAGATGTTGTGGCTGGGATACCATGAGACACATTTGATCTCTATAAAAGTTGCAGTCTTTCCATCTGTCTGGAGCCATACCAAACCTGAATTGGCATTGGGGATATTATGGCTGTATCACAGAAAACTGAAGTTGATCTGTTTGTTGAGACCTCTCCATCTGGTAAGGAGTGTGTGAGCACTGGTGTCATTCGGATTCATTCACAATTTGATGTTGTCAACTACGGGACGTTTTGCACTCCATTTCACATATATAAACTTCTTATTGATCTATGATTGTTTTTATTCTTACGGTTGTCATAGCTTGGCGGATAATCTGAGCTGTGATCACAGAGAGCTCCATCACTACTACAAAAGAGGTATTGGGACAGAGTTCTGTACCCATTACAATTTATCACAAAAACAGAGCTATAAGCCATACATGCATCAGCAAATCCCATAATCCTATTTGGACTCCTAATTACATGTAGTGTACACAGGGCTTTTTTTTCCCCCCTCAGAGATTAGGTGCAGGAACTCCCCTCTCGGAGTCACTTCTTGCCTCCATCCCCCTCCTTGGTTCCACCCCTTCCACACCTTCCAGTACCGCTACTTTTAGAGAGCACAGTGCCAAGTATCATTTTGTGGTAATTTGCAAGGAATTTGTTAACAACATGAAAACCAATAAAATCTATCTCCTTCAGCCAACAGCAATAGAGCCCCCAACCCTCCCCAGCCACCATGGACCCCCCACAACAATATTCCACCCCAGCAACAATAGACCCCCAAAAGAAAAAAACAGATCTCCCAGCAGCCAACCTGTCCCTCGACAGTAGATCACTGCCAGCAACATCTGACCACCCAGTAGCAATAAATCCCCCTTCAGCAACAAAGGACCTCCCCAGCAACAATAGACTATTACACAATAACATCACCACCAGCGACAATAGATCCCCCATCAGCCAGCATCAATAGACCTTCCAGCACAAAAAAAAAAAGCCCTGAGTGTACATAATAGTCAACTTAGTGTACAAGTGTTTGACATTCAAGACACATTTTAAACTCCCACAGGTACATCTTCAATTTATATCTCAGGTGTGTCACCAGTTACCTCCCAGTGAGAGGGTCTCTCTCATTTTAAGCAGAATGACATTTATAAAAAAAACAGTATACACCTAATAGAACACCTCACTGCACGCTCCCTGCACACTGGCCGAGCTCTTGGTCTTGGCTACTGATGAGGAGCCAGTGGGATGGGCTCCTGATCATGTGACCGCAGTAAGAGCCAATCACAGTGGTTAAATTATTATTATTATAGAGTATTCATGTAGCGCCAAAGGGTTTGCTCAGCGCTGTACATTAGAATGGGGGACAAGACATGAGACAGTAGCAAAACAATACACAAGGGTTAGAGGGCCCTGCCCTTTCGAGCTTACAGTCTAGGAAGGAGGGGATGGTGATACACGGGGAGATGGCTGTGGGGGATGGAATGGAGTGAGGAGTGGAGGGGATCAGCTGTTAGGTGAGGGTGGGGTAGGCTTCCCTGAAGAGATGGGTTTTTCAGGGTGCACCTAAAGGTGAGGAGGGATTGGGGGAGTGAGTTCCAGAGGATGGGGGAAGCTCTGGAGAAGTTCTGCAGTCGGGCGTGGGAGGTGGAGACCAGGGAGCTAGAGAGTAGGAGGTCTTGCGAGGAGTGAAGATTACGGGTAGGGTGGTATTTGGGTATCAGGTCGATGAGGTAGTTTGGGGCAGTGTTATGAATGGCTTTGTATGTCAGTGTTAGTAGTTTGAATTTGATGCGTTGGGCAATCGGGGGCCAGTGGAGGGAATGACAGAGGGGGGGTGGCAGAAGTGGATCGGTTGGTCAGGTGGATGAGTCTGGCCGCTGAGTTCAGGATAGACTGGAGCGGGGTTAGCTTGTTTTGAGGTAGGCCGGTGAGGAGGGAGTTGCAGTGGTCCAGGTGTGAGATAATAAGGGAGTGAACGAGTTGTTTAGTAGTGTCTGGGGTTAGGAACGAGAGTATTTTGGAGATGATGTGGAGGTGGAATCTGCATGCAGTAGTCAGCGATTGGGCATGGGGTTGGAAGGACAGGTTAGAGTCTAGGATGACACCTAGGACCTTGGCTTGCATGGTGGGACTGATGGTAGCATTGTTGGTTGTGATGGAGAGGGTGGGGGGGGGGGGGTGCGGGCAGGGGGGAAAATTAGGAGCTCGGTTTTGGAAAGGTTTAGTTTGAGGAAAGGGAGCGACATCCAGTCCGATATGTCGTTCAGTAGATGGGTGATAAGGGCGGAAAATGAAGGGGTGAGGTGAGGGGTGGAGAGGTAAATTTGCGTGTCATCGGCATAGAGAATCTGCACAGCCTCTTAGTAATAAAGCCCACAAAAGGGCTGCCGGGGGGGCTGTGTTAATATTTTTCTACCACAGCTTTTATGTATTGATATTCAATTCCCTGCAGTTGTTTAGCCCCAGAGGTGCCAATGAATCCACAATCAAATTACCAAACCACAAAGCAAGCATGACAGCCAGATAATTGCAAAAAGAAGGTCAGTGATGGTATACTCCCTAATGACAGATTTCCTAAGATTCTAAAACAGGCATGATAATTTGGTGTTTTGGCCCACATGCAGCCCTATGGCTCCTTTCTAGTAGATATTCAATGGTTTATGAATTTAAAAATAGACCAAAATCTATTCCACATCCTAATAGAGCAACATTTAGGGGAAGATGTACTAAAATTGGAAAGTTCAAAATCTAGTGCAGCTCTGCAAAGAAACCATCAGCTTCCAGGTTTTATTGTCAGAGCTTAATTGAACAAGCTGAAGTTAGAAGGTAATTGACTACCATGAACAGCTGCACCAGACTGAGTGCTCCAGTTTTACACCCCGGTCACATCAAGCCCGACTTTGAAATCACGCGATTCACAGTTGCGTGATTTCAAAGTCGGGGGACATGCCAATTTCAGGTGCTATTTGCAAGACATCTGACACAGATGTCTATGCAAATTGCACCAAAAGTAGTGCATGTACTACTTTAGAAATCGGTGCGGCTCTAACCAAGTGAGAACCGCACCGATCTGACAGCTGTAATTGAAGACAATAGGGTGCAACTTGGAATGCGATTTGCAAGTTGCATGACATGCAAATTGCATGCCAAGTCGCACCCAGTGTGACCATATTGATTTTCTTTATTATGCTCAGGCCTCAAAATATAGCCTGCTACTTATAAAAAACTGTATGTGAACATTTAAGACGTACAATTTTCACCTGGCAGGACAAACTCTAGGCTACTTCCTATGTTTACAGAGGTCAGTAGCTAAAGCTCGATATAGCTCCCTACCGATACAATCTGAAAAGAAAAAAAAAAAAAAACACAAACACACACAACACATCTGCAATATGCAATATTTTTGCATGCAAATTTAGAAAAAATCATTTTTTTCCCCTAAAAGAATGGTTTTACAGGTGGAGGCCACTGACATTTTCCCTACTCATCTTTTCTGACTGTTTTCCCTAGTTTTACATTTGGCTAGGGTCAATGTCACTGCTGGTAGCATGAGGCGATACCTGGACCCTGCAGAGGTTGCACAGGCAGTCCAACTCCTCCAGGATGGCACATCAATACGTGCCATTTACAGGTTTGCGGTGTGTCTCCCAGCACAGTCTCAAGAGCATGGAGGAGATTCCAGGAGACAGGCAGTTACTCTAGGAGAACTGGACAGGGCCACAGAAGGTCCTTAACCCATCATCAGAACCAGTATTTGCTCCTTTGTGCAAGGAGGAACAGGATGAGCACTGCCAGAGCCCTAAAAAAATTACCTCCAGCAGGTCACTGGTGTGAATGTCTCTGACCAAACAATCAGAAACAGACTTGATGAGGGTGGCCTGAGGGCCCGACATCCTCTATTGGGCCCTGTGCTCACTGCCCGGCACCGTAGAGCTCGATCGGCATTTGCCATTGAACACCAGAATTGGCAGGGCTGCCACTGGAGCCAGGTGCTTTTCACAGATGAGAGCAGGTTCACCCTCAGCACATGTGACAGATGTGAAAGGGTCTGGAGAAGCTGTGGAAAACGTTATGCTGCCTGTAACATTGTTCAGCATGACCGTTTTGGTGATGGGTCAGTGATGGTTTGAGGAGGCATATCCATGGAGGGAAGCACAGACCTCTACAGGCTAGACAATGGCACCCTGACTGCCATTAGGTATCGAGATGAAATCCTTGGACCCATTGTCAGATCCTATATGATGGCGTAGTGGGCCCTGGGTTCCTCCTGATGCATGACAATGCCCAGCCTCACGTGGCGAGAGTATGCAGGCCGTTCCTGGAGGATGAAGGAGTTGATACCATTGAATGTCCCCCACGCTCGCCTGACCTAAATCCAATAGAACACCTCTGGGATATCATTTTTGGTCCATCCAATGCTGCCAGGTTGCACCTCAGACTGTCCAGGAGCTCAGTGATGCATTGGTCCAGATCTGGGAGGAAATACCCCAGGACACCATCCATCATCTCATTAGGAGCATGCCCTGACAACAAGCACATGGGGGTCATACAAACTACTGAGTACCATTTTGAGTTGCTGCAATGAAATTTCAGCAAAATGGGCTAGCCTGCTGCATCATTTTTTCACTTTGACTTTTGTGGTATCTTTGAATTCAGTCCTCTGTAGGCTGATAATTTTCATTTCCATAAAACGATGGGACATCTTTACGTCCCTAACACATTACCCAGTCCATATCAGTATAGATATCCAGCATGAGATTTTTCCCCAATGAGATCTGATGTGTTTTCAAAGTGCTACTTTCATTTTTTTTTGAGCAGTGTATTTCAAAACATACAATTTTATAGTTTCAGAAATAAGCCCATACGCGTACAAGTGCCAGTGTTTACAAATGTAGCTGCGCATACCTTTTTTTAATCTAATTAATTATAGGTAAAACTATGCTGCAGCTTTAGCTCCCAGGCACCACAAATACCGACACCCTAAATATGAGTGCAACAGCCCTAATGTAGACCTTTTATTGCTGCGTCTTACTGTAACCCACTCGCCTCCTGCAATAAATGACAGCAATATGGATTTCATTTTCCCCCCCCCAACTCTTATAAACACGCTCAGAAACTAGGAAACAAAATAATTTAATCTGATTCAAAATAAAAAATGTTGCCATGGTGTTGTTGAATAATCAGCATTGACTGCTATTAATACAATATAGGTGTGTTTTGACGGCTAAATTCAAACCCTAATAAGGGGTAAGGGATCAATTATTTTCTGAAACGACTACTTCTAATGGGAATTTGTGTTTATGTGGAAGCATACACTAAGGGACCTGTGATTATATGAGGCACCGAATAACACATGGCAAAGAAATCAGAGCAATTTACACAGAAATACAATGCATGGGAATACAAAGAATACAGGTAATATAAAGAAAACAGATTTTATAAAGAAAATAAAGATAACAGAGAGTATAGATAATACAGAGAATATAGATATTATAAAGAATATAGATAGACAATATAATGCCAAAATTATACAGAATATAAATAACAGATAATATAGAGAAGACAGATAACAGAGAATATAGATAATATAGAGAATTTAGATATTATAAAGAATATAAATACCAAAGATAACAGATGACAACAGAATGTAAAAATTATACAGAATATAAATACCGTAATAGAAAAGACAGATAACAGAATATAGATAATATAGAGAATATAGATATTATACAGAATACAAACACAGATGTTATAGAGAAGACAGATAATATAGAGAAAGTTATTTATATTCTTTATAATATGTATATTCTCTATATTATCTGTTATTTATATTCTGTATAATGTTGGCATTCTATTGTCGGTTATCTTTGTTATTTATATTCTTTAAATATCTATAAAAATAACACAATAGAATGCCAACATTATACAGAATATAAATAACATATAATATAGAGAATACAGATAAAATAAATAATTAACAAAATTTCTCCCTAAACTTCTTCTATGCCATCAAATCACACTTACAAAATGTAATTAACAGCGATGCTAATTTATTATTGTCTCTTTAAGGAAATTCAGTTTTCTAAGAAAAGTAATATTCCTATGTCTGTTTGCTCCAGCTCCCCTCCCCAAGCATGGCATGTTTTCCACATATCCAAGCATTAGCAAAGCGGATTTCGTCAGACACGGTGTATGAGGCCTGGTTCACACCAATGCATTTTTTAAGTGCTTTTTGCAGAAACACACTATAGTCCATTTAACATAGTTTCCTATGGGGCATGTTCACGTCTACGCTTTTTTGAGTAGCTGTGCCTACAGGGCACTTATACCCCCTTCCTGCCCAGGCCAATTTCCAGCTTTCAGCGCTGTCACACTTTGAATGACAATTGCACGATCATGCAACACTATACCCATATGAAATTTTTATCATTTTTTTGAGACAGATTGAGCTTTCTTTTGGTGGTATTTAATCACCTCTGGGACTTTTTTTTTTTTTTTACCAAAAAGCGCTGAAAATTTTGAAAAATAAAACGTTTTTTCTTAGTTTTTGTTATACAATTTTGTAAATAAGTGATTTTTCTCCTTCACTGATGTGCGCTAATGAGGCTGCAGTGATGGGCACTGATAGGCTGCACTGATGGACACTGATGAGGCACTGGTAGGTGGCACTGATGGGCATTGGCAGGCATCACTGATGGGCACTGAACGGCAGCACTGATACATGACACTGATATATGGCACTGATAGGCAGCACTGATGGACACTGATAGGTGGCACTGATGGACACTGATGAGGAGGCACTTGTAGGTTGCACTGATGGGCATTGACGGGCATCACTGATGGGCACTGATACATGGCACTGATAGGCGGCACTGACTGGCACTGATGGGTGACATTGAAAGGCAGCTCAGATGGGCACTGATATGTGGCATTGATGTGGCACTGGCATGTGGCACTGATGAGCAGTGACTGCTGGCACTGATGGACACTGACAGGTGGCACTTCTGGGGCCACACTGATCATCAGGGCACACTGATCATCAGTGCCCTGATGATCAGTGTACATGTCCCCTCTGCGGAAAGCGGATTACCGGCTCTCCTCTCGAGTTGTCAGCGTGACAGCTTGAGAGGAGAGAAATGCCGATAACCGGCTTTTCCGTGTTGGATACAGCTGATCACATGACCGAGCCAACATCTTTGGCTCTTTCCGTGATCTGCCGTGTCCGAGGGACACAGCGCATCGACGATCGCTCCCTGAGCCGCGCATGCTTGGTGAGAATGGAAGGACGTCATATGACGTTCTATCAGAATGAGAGAACCACCTTGCGCCTGTCATTGTACTATATGGCGAGCGGAAGGTGGTTAAACACGAAAAAGTAGCGTTTTTGCTACAACAGAGTTCAATAGAGATGCTGTTGAAAACGTATGTAGTGCATTTTTTCCACATTGTTATTCTGCCCAGCAACAAAAACATTTCCCCTTCAATTGAAAAAAAGAAAAAAAAAAAGGAAAAAGGAAAGAGAAGCCGCTGAAGCGCCCCCCCCCCCCCCAAAAAAAAACAAACAAAACAAAAAAAACAAAAAACAAAAAAAAAAAAACATGAAGTGCAGTAAAAACGCATGTATAAAAATTCAAAGTGGAATGCAAAAAGCAATACAAAAACAGATCCAAAGCAAACTGCATAGGCGCAAGCCTAACACTAGGTTCACACCTATGCAGGTTGCGTTTGATGCATTTCTGCATTGTGTTTCATTTTGGCACTTGTGTTTTTGCCACGTTTTGCGTTTTTTTCCCCCCCCCCCATTTCTTTTCTTGTTGCTAGGCAGATTTTAAATACAAAACGCATCAAACACAATACATGCTTTTCTGCAGCATTCCCATTGAAGTCTGTAGAACCAAAAATGCAACGTTTTGCGTTCAAAAATGTCCCTTCCCGGGTGAAAACATGGAGATGTGAACCTGTCCCATAGGAAATCATGTTAAATGGACTTTACTGTGTTTCTGCAAAACGCTTCAGAAAATGCTTAGGTGTGAACCTGGGGTTATGGATCATTCTAATCATCTGAATTGTGAAAGCAGGACAGTATGACAGCTGGCCATACACAGATTTTCATTTGAATGGAAAGTCGGAAAAACCGTACATCTAAACATTCTTTTTTTGCCAACATCGCATCAACTAATTTAATCTGAAAGCCCCTCCAATCTCCCCCAGGCCTGATATTTGATTGGATTGACATTTTAGCCTGCATTGACCTGAGCAAAGCATATTCCTAGGGATTTTGAAGTGTTTTCAGGTGTTTTACAAGCCTGGTGCGCTTTGCACATGTATGAAGCTTCAGGCCTTTGCTTTCTGTGCTGGCCCAAGGGAGGAGAGCAGTTCTACAGGAGGAAGGAATTTTTCAGCTGCAAAATTGCATACGTTGTGCGTTTCAAACACACCAATTGAAATCTATGGGGGCAAAAATGCCTGGAAAAAAAAAAGTGTACTTTTTGAGTGCAGAAGGACTGAAGAGCACAAGTGTAAACAGGGACAATTAGAAAGAATTGGATTCTGCATGTTGAGAGTAGTCAGGTGTAGGGAAATGAGCTGCAAACACTGAAGTGTGAACAGAACCCCTTTATGACTGCCTAACCCATATGTGCGGCGACAAAAGGGTGAGCCTAAGGCTTCATTCACATTGGTATGACTCCAAAGTTGCACAGCTTTGATGCGCCTTTACACTCTCTGGCACTCAAATTGCATGAAAGTTGCATCAAAGTAGCGTGGAGGCCTTTTTTTATGTTGCATAGATTGACTGGCTAACACATGTGCAGCGACACAAGGGTGAGCCTAAGGCTACATTCACACTAGTATGACTCCAAAGTCGCACGGCTTTGATGCGCTTTTACACTTTCTGGCACTCAAATTGCATGAAAGTTGCATCAAAGTAGCGTGGAGACCTTTTATGCTGCATAGATTGACTGGCTAACACATGTGCAGCGACAAAAGGGTGAGCCTAAGGCTCCATTCACACTAGTATGACTCCAAAGTCGCACAGCTTTGATGCGCCTTTACACTTTCTGGCGTAGCGTGGAGACCTTTTCTAGGTTGCATAGATTGGAACAGGTACCATTGAAATCAATGGGCTGCAGCTTGTATTGCGACTTCATGTGTTCAAAGTCGCATGCCAAGTCATACTAGTGTGAAAAGGGCCATAACACCCACACGCTACACATATGTTGTTGGGGCAGCTGGTTTCATGTGATCGCTGATCTTTTCTGACCCCTGACATATGGAACCCGGAGTGACCAGGAGGAGGTTAAACAGATTTCATCACAATGGGTATACATTTTCCTCAAACACAAACCACATTCATTGTCAGAATTTAATTAATTTGAGAAGATTTCTAGGACTGGGTATAGGAGTATACCTTTTTTTTTAACGGTTGTACTGGATGGACTTTTGTCTTTTTTCAGCCAGACTAACTATGTAACTATCCTGCCCTTAGGATTTTTTCGCTACTGCGGTTGAAAACAAGCATCCATTTGACACATGTTGACCCAAATTCCAGCTGGGGTGACTTTGACTTCTTCTATACTTTATGTGCCTTCCCTAAAATAATCAATGGAACCAACAAGTGCTGAGATCTGGCAGTGCTGGCTGACCGATCAGATCCAATCCCTCCACTGCCAAGGGTCAAATGGGCTGCTGACTTTTATCACAGTTTTATTAGATTACCATTTTCTAGTTCTGATTGCCAAATAAAATCCAGAAACAGTGATCCCCATCTCCACTGTCGGGCAGACCTCCTCATCTCCCTGCCGGAGCTCCTTTCTGTGCTGCACACCCCAGGTGTCCGACCTTCCAGGGATGGTGGTGTGATGGGATCCGACATCCTCCATGCAGATCACACCTTCTCCAGCCTCCACTCCGCCCAGCCCCACTTACCTCCATACAGCCACAGTTCCTCCTCCAGGCTCTCAGTGGCCATGGGCACTGCGGGGTCCGGGGCCACAGGAAGGGTGGGGGCCCCTCCGGCGCTGTTTGTCGGCTCTTCCATGGCCAGGTGTGCAGGACGAAGTCAGGCTGGAGACACAGAGCTGAGCTCCAGGTGCTGCCATCTCCAGGGGCCCCTCCACCTGGATCATCCCGGTCCTAATGCCGCCGGGTAGTGATCAGGTGGGATCCCGGCTATACAGGTCCATCCTCCTCCCTTCTACATCCGACACCCCTAATTAAAAGGGGGACAGAAGGACAATTCACAGAGAGTGGCTGACATCAGAGGGCTAGAGTCAGTTTATGACCTTCTCATTGGACTTAGATTGTGCTGGTATAATGTCCAATATTATTATTATACAGGATTTATGTATCACCAACAGCACTTTATGCACAGCACTGTAATGTGTCAGCAGTCCCTGGATTCCAGCCATGTGCTAGACAGGGTGCAGTGCCAGCTCAGCTTCAGGTTTGCTTTTTATTGTGGAGGTATAATGGTAGTAAATGGATGGGGGGGGGGGGAGATGCACCGAGCCACAAAGAGTGCTGCAAATTTTACTGAAGGAAAAAGGGTATACAATCAAGGCCGGGGATAGACTATCTTGCGCCCTGGGGAAGACCGACTACTTGCACCCCCCCCCCCCCCCAAAAAAAAAATTAAATCAAAATTTGAAACTGCTAAATTTCCTTTCATTTGCAAAAATAAGTGCCATAAGATGCCGCCAGCACCAATATTAATGACAAAATCAGTGTCACGGATGGACTGTATCTGTGGCTCGCAGTGGCTGGGTGACAGTTGCAGTGAGTGGAGGAGGATGGATCCACACTCTGACAGATCTCAGGCTGGAATTCCCCAGACAATGGGGGGAGGTAAAACACTATGACAGAGGGCAGCCTAGCCCACACATAAGCACACAGAGAACACTTGAACTGAGCGATCCCACACAGTGACAGACCAACATTGAGACAGATCAGCAGGCACTAAAAGAGTAGGCTGTGGGATCATCATGATGTCCTCACTCACTGACATTGCACATGTGATGGATGTCTGTCCAGCAGGGTCACATTCACACAGTAAAAAGCACTAACATAGCACACAGTTTTATCACCCCACATGTTAACCCCTTCCTGCCCAGGGCCATTAGTATTATTTTATTATATATATATATATTTATAAATATAATTATAGTATAAATATTAGTATTTATTTATTTCAGGTACTTATATAGCGCCATCAATTTACACAGCGCTCTACATATATATTGTACATGCACATCAGTCCCTAACCCTCAATGGGGTGTACAATCTAAAGTCCTTAACTTATTTCATACATACACATACTAGGGCCAAATTAGACAGGATCCAGTTAACCTACCAGCATGTCTTTTGGAGTGTGGGAAGAAACCGGAGTACCACGCAGGCACAGGGAGAACATGCAAGCTCCATGCAGGTGGTGCCATAACCAGGATTCAAACCAACAACCCTAGTACTGCCAGGTGGAAGTACAGTGTCAGTGCTTTTTAGTGTCGAAATCAGAAAAAATGGGTATGACAGTTTGCTGTGTAGCCACAAACCAGTCAGGGTGTCCTGTATCCACAAACCAGTCAGGCGATCCGTATCCACAGACAAAAGAACTTACAATGGGTATGTGAGGATCAGAACTGGACCACGGACCCACGGGTGTCCTTGGCGATCCGTATCCACAGCCAAAAGAACCTACAATGGGTACGTGAGGATCAGAACTGGACCACGAAGCCATGGAAGAACATAGTTTGCTCTGAGGAATCACGTTTTTTTGTTTTACTTCATGTGGATGGCTGGGTGTGTGTGCGTCACTTACCTGGGGAATTAATGACACCAGGATGCCATATGGGAAAAAGGCAAGATGGCAGAGTAATGCTTTGGGCAATGTTCTGCTTGGAAACCTTGTGTCCTGCCATTCATGTGGATGCTAATTAACACATATCATCTACCTAACCATTGTTGGTGACTAGGTACACCCCTTCATGGAAATGTTCTTCCCTGAGTGGCCTCTTTCAGCAGGATAATACACCCTGCCGCACTGCAAAAATGGTTTGAGGAACACAAGTTGGAGGTGTTGACTTGGCCTTGAAATTCTCAAAACTCAATCCAATTTAGCATCTGTGAGATGTGCTGGAAAACAAGTCCAATCCATGGAGGCCCCACCTCACAACTTGACAGCTTGGTGCCAGATATCACAGCATATCATCAGAGGTCAAGGGATGTCCATGCCTCAACTGGTCAGGGCTGTTTTGGCAGCAAAACGGAGACTTACTTAATATTAGGTGGGTGGCCATAAAGTTATGGCTGCTCAGTGTATTCCATACTTGTGGGGCTGCTGGAGAAGCAGAGAATCACTGTAGTAGTCACCGCTACTGCAGTCATCACCGCTGTCTTCTGGGTCCCGTTCTGAGCAACTGCAATTCTGCATAGTGAACACAAAGTGCCAATCAAAGAATGCTTGCCTTTCCCTCAAGGCATTCTCTGATTGAACAAGAGGTTAAGTGGTGATGTCACAATCTCCACCTTGTCCAATTGGAGCCCGCTGTGCATTTGCTGAGAAAAATTCAAGGTGTTCGGTGAATTGAGCCCATGCAAAGCAAGAAACCCCGTGTTCACTATGCAGCAGGGCAGCCACTCCGCACAGGCCCCAGAAGACATCAGCTATCACTGTTAGTAGCAGTGACTACTACAGTGATGATCTGCTTCTCAAGCTGTCCCAGTTATGGCATACGCATACTTACTAGTGTTGGGCTTGATGTTTGACTTGAACATCGGCCATTCGTGTGTTCGGCGAACACTCGAATGGTAAGGGCATTGTAATTGGCCAAAGCAATGCATCTGACCACAGGTAGGGTGCAATGCTTTGGCTAATTACAGTGCATGATATTGTCACAAGGGGGCTTTTATTAATAATTAATTTGTTAATAAGAAAGGACTTGTCAAAGACTGTCTCCTATCACTACACTTTTATTTGTGAATGAGTAGCGGTACCATGTACCCCATACTAATTCACTAAGGGGACGGCAGGATCTAGGGGCCCCCTTGTTAAAGGGGGCTTCCGGATCCTGATAAGCCCTGCACCCGCAGACCCGCACAACCACCAGCCACCGTTGTGGGGAAACTGCCCTTGTCTCCATCAACAAGGGGAGCCCCCCTGCCCCAAAGCACCCCCCCCCCCATGTTGAGGGTATGGTTTGTGCCTAAGGGCTTGGTATAGATGGAGGGGACCCTATGCGGTTTTTAAAACTATTGCCAGCAGTTCTTGTTACATTCAGCTGTCACTGGGGAACCCCGCTGACAGCTGAAACAGTGAACAATGTTTTCACTACTAAAATACCGCAAGACTTCATAATCTAACTCACGCAGTATTTTAGTAGCTGTGTGGGTCTTACCGCATACTCAGATACCGCTTAGTGAATTGTCCCTGTCGGCAGTTCGCGGTTGAACATTTGTTAGGTTGGAATGTTTGACCGCAAACCGATCAGGGGGCTGTTTATCACATCACTAATACTTACATTGGTCCAACTGGCCCAATGTAAGTATGCATATTTAAAGCTGAAGTTCAAGGGCAGCTTCACACTGCCCTGGTGCAGTCCCACTGCACTTTAGACAAAGTCCCACAGTTTTGGTGCGGTTTCAGAAAGCGCAGCAAAGATGCAGCATGTAGGAGCTTTGGTGTGCTTTCTGAAAACCACACCTAAACTGCAGGACCTCATAGAAGTCTATAGAAAGTACAGCTAACCTGCATGGAAACCGCAGGTTAGCTGCACTTTAGCAAAAGAGCAGCCGTGTTAAGCCGCCTTAAGTAGGAATTTTATTGCATAGGCCAGCCATACGTGGGTCGAATTTACGAACGATTTTTCATTCGAAAATCGGACCTAAGAATAATTGACCGATTTTTGCTCTGTTATTGGGGCAATGGTATCGGCTGATTTTCATGGTTCCTCCCCATTTCGTTTATCTGGCATGTCGAAAAATTCGTTAAAAACGACCAGTTTTCAAAATCATTGGTGGCACCATCGGATTACAGAACGAACAACATTTTGGAACGAAAAATCATTCAGAATTCGAGCCATGTATGGCCTCCCTTAGTTACATGGGTTCAGCTTGGACCAATGAAAGTCTGCATATCTCATACCTGAGCAATCCCTGTAGAAGTAAAGAGAATCACCGTAATAGCTGTCTCTTCTACACAGCTTCACACAAGACTTATTTGTTTCTGTGAATACAAGGCAGTCTCTGATTGGATGAGGTGGAGAGAAGGGGTGGTGACCTCACAATCTCATTTAATCATGAAAAAAATGCAACGGACTGTGTGACCACCTGTGGTGCAGAATTGCAGTTGCTGGGCACTGGACACAGAAGGCTGCAGCTATAAATGTAGTAGCAGTGACTACTACAGTGATTACTCAGGTATGAGATAGATATTCCTATATTGATCTAAACTGTAACAATACAATGAAATTCATTGCTAAACTTCAGCTTTAAACCCAATATTTCACGTTCCTGATATGGGTCTGCTGTACCATGTACTTGTATAAAAAAGTATCCTGTTCCCATTATATTGCTTCCTTTGTGTGAAATCCCCGATGTCCCTGCCAGTCGCTATGCATTCCTATTAAAAACTGACCACACTAAGCAGGAGAACACACTATGGTCAGTTCTCTAGCTGTGCTGGGAACACAGCCTGCTCTTCCCCAATGACCAGACTTCTACTGACACCTCCCCCCCCCCCAGCACAGATATTCACTGGGAAGATTAGTGTACTGCTGATTCTCTCCCCCTAGTTCTAATGTAGCTGAGAACAGAGGGTATGTGCATAAAAAGGGGAAAAGGGTGTAATTGTTTTTGTTTTTTCTGTTTTGTTTTCTATACACAAATGTTTTAACTTTAATTTCTATTTTAAACTGAATGGGTTGTTTTACAAGGTGAGGGTTCACATATACTTTAATGCTGGCTGTGTCTCCACTGGGAAAAAAAAAAGAGGAACACGGACAAAACAGATATTTTAATCTCCACCCATGAACCCACATGAGAGACTGTCTTTGCCACACCAGGACAGAAGCGGGGTGAGCAGCCATCACTGGGATAGGAATTTATGGCCAAATATAAAGACGTTAGAAATATTAACCCTTTCCTACTAAACTATCTGTTTTGAGAACAACAGCACATTAGTATTCCCAGTGAATGGCTATGCAGGGGAGAATGTCAGTCTGAGCATTAGAGGAGAGCAGCACAGCTCAAGACAGAGTTCCAGCACAGCTAGAGAGCTGACCATGCTTTGCTCTCATGTCTAGTGTGGTCAGTTTTTAATAGGAAAGCAGAGGGACTGGCAGGAACACCAAGGATTTCACATAAAGGAAGCAATACAAAGAGAACAGGGTACTTTTTCATACATGGTACTGCAGGCACATATCAGTAATATGAAATGTTGGGTTTACAAATTAACTCGTTTGCACTTTATATCTGTTTTTACTATGTATTCCTTATTTTACAAATAAACATTTAAAGCTGAACTATGGATTTTACTGCATTTGGTTCAGCTTAGACCAATGTAGGTATGCATATTCCATTCCTGTGGGACTGCTTTTGGAAGTGGAGAATCACTGTAGTAGTTGCCTCTGCTACAGCGGTTTCCACTGTCCTCCAGGTCCTGTGCCAAGTGGCTGTCCTCTAACCAGAGTTACTCGCTCTGCATGGTGGTCATTCACAGGACACCTATTTTTCTTAATAATGCAACTTGTTCTCTGATTGGATACGGTAGAAAAGCAAGGCAGTGATGTCAGGATACATTATATAAATGCACTTTGTGCGCACCAAATGCCTTTCAAACCCAGATATCACCTTGTAGAACTAGCAGTGACATCATACAGCAGGCAGGAGTGTGTATAAATCCTTCCACTGTTGGTGATGTAAGCCTTACATCCGTGATAGCAAAAGGGCTAGGGATTTAAACTGGGTCAAACCCCATTTGTTCTCCAGTTGATGACTACAATTAAAGTGTTACTGAACCCGCAACACTAAAATCAGTCTGTATATGCAGTAAAGCATGCTTGTTATACACTCTGCATTGTACAAAAAAGATGTTTGATCCTGTCTTCTCTGATCCTTCCCTTCTTCCAGTGTCTCCTAAATATCTCCTGATGGAACAAAGGCTTGGGGGCAAGCTGCACGTGCTCCGTTTGGTGTGTATTGTTAAAGTTGTTGTTTTGTTTTTTTTCCTTAGGAGCGTGCATGTGATCAGCACAGGGCCAATCAGCACTGTCCAGACAGAGGTCAGGGGTTCCGCATTTTGTTACAAGAGAATGAAAACTCCTCCTATAAGCTGTAACCGGTGCTCTGCTGGACACTGATAGAAGTCACAAGACTGCTCTAACTACTGCTAAGAAAAGGTATTTATCAGTTTTTATATTTACTAAAATAAATGCATTTCCATGTTCTGTGTACTGTGGGAGACCAGATATAGTGAATGCAGGGTCCTGGGTTTAGTAACACTTTAAATCTACTTTTAAATACAAAATAAATGAATTAACCACTTGCTAACTGCGCTATAGCCGAATGATGGCAACAGCGCAGTTGTCCAGTTCTGGTGTCATATGATGTCCTCCCAGAACACGCCCCCAACGGCTTGCACCCAGCGATCTCCCTGATTGCTGTGTCTTAAAGACACAGCTGATCATGTGATAAGATAAAAGGACAATCACAGCAGCCTTTTACCACGTGATCAGCTGTGTCCAATGACACAGCAGATCATGGAGTAAATACAGTTGCCGGTTATCAGCTGCACTTACCTCACGATATCACAGCGTGAGGAAAGTACTGGCAATAACCAGCAAATGTGCCAGAACAGAGCAGTTGCCCCATCAGTGCTGCCAATCAGTGTCGTCCATCAGTGCTGCATCATCAGTGCCTCCTCACCAGTGCCACCTCATCAGTGCAGCCTATCCATGCCACCTTGTCAGTGCCAATCAGTGCTGCCTATTAGTGCAGCCTCATCAACACACATCAGTGAAGGAGAAAAATTACCTGTTTGTAAAATTTTATAATAGAAACAAAGAAAAACTTTCATATTTTTTGCTCTTTTTTTATAGTTCAAAAAGAGATTGCCAGGGGTGCACACGTTCTGGGAGAAGACATATGATGCCCTCCCAGAACTGGCCGGCGGCAGTGAAGCCGTCATTCGGCTATCTGCTGTCGGCAAGTGGTTAAGGAAACCTCTTGGGGTCCCCGCAGGTCACCAGAACTAGTGTCCCCATTGGAAGATTTCCCCTCTATTACTTTTCTGGGGACAACCCAAAATGTGGGATTTTCTTTTACTTTTAGTGGTAGACAGGACAAATAGAGAGGGTGAATCTCCCTAATAGGGACACAGACTATAATAAAGAACCTGACAGATGTTCGAATCCATTTCAACTCTTTCAACTCATGTTCAAAACTAAAAAAAAAAGTTTGCCTTTAGTTATACTTTAAAAACAAATGGCTATGTTCAAAACATCTTGGCTTTTTGCCGTATTATTATACAGGAATTATATAGCACCAACAGTTTGCTCAGTGCTTTACAATATAACGGGAGACAATACAGTTCAATACAAGAGGGAGAGGAGGGCCCTGTTCCTTGGAGCTTACAATCTAAGAGAGAGATGACAGTAAACATGTTTTTCTGCAGAATGAAAATAGTCTTTTTATATGTTTATCATGCAGCCAAACCTTTCAATTTTGACACAAACTAGTTGAGAGTTTTTAGGTTTTACACTTCCGAGTGGGGTTGTTGTAGTTTGCTGTGGGAAACTCAGCAGACGTTTCTTGCAATTAGCTGCAGGCAGGAAGCCCTATTGAAGTCAATGGGAGGATGACAGCTCTTGCAGCTGATCACATATAGTCACTTGTGCAGTGATTACCTACCACTGATCGGCCCTGGACACAGTCTTCAACCAGGGATGATCATTGGCAGGCATTCACTGTATGAGTGATTACATGAGATGAGCCACAAATAGCTGCTTGAGTTGTCAAGCTCTCATTGCTTTCAGTGGGGCTTCCTGCCCACAGCTAAAGACCCTATTTGCAAGTGTGAAGAGGGCCTTAGAAAGACCATTAATTAAAAATAAAAAAACATCCTTGCAGGTTACGAGGTGCCTACAAATACCTGCAGAAGCTTCTCAGACCCTGTTTATACAGGCAGATGCTGGCCTGACAGTGATACTGATACAGGTAGTGTCAGAGCTTGCTGCTATTTTTCACTCCCACACATTTCTATTGGCCCTGTCACTATTATGACAAACTGACAAGTGCTATAATGCTCCTGACCCCTGCATAATTAAAGTGGTAATATACCCCAAATGTATTATATTGCAGCTTACCAATCATTAGACATGGTGGCTACTTTAGTTTTTTTTGTTAGGGCTTTTCCTGTTTTCAGCTGATGATCTGCCCAGTAACACACCTCCTTTATTAGAGTGTCCCCACTGATGAAGGTCTGGGATCTATGGGGAGTGTTAGATACACTAGCAGACATTAGTACACTGAACAAATTAAAGCCAAATTCCAGCTCACAGTTTTTAAAGCAGTAGTAAATTTTACAGTTAAAACAACAACAAAAAAACAACCTTTCTCCCTGCAAGGTAATGTCATAATGTGCTAGAATGCATCCCATACTAGCAAACTATGAAAGACTTACCTTGAAACAAAGCCCTCCAGAGGTGCGCTGTCACCACTGACAGGGCTTCCATGTTCACCCGGTCTTCCTTCCGGGTTCACAGGCTCTGGCCGCTTGAATGGCCGAGCCACGATGTCACTCCCTCGTATGCACACAGGAGTCTTGGCCGCGGTGTAGAGCTCTGAAGGAACAGCACAGGAATGCCATTCTTTTAGCGTGCATGCACCATGATGTCATATCTATTAAATGGTGCATGTTTAGGAGATATTCCTTGAACCTACAGGTACAGTCAGGTCCATAAATATTGGGACATCAACACAATTTAACATTTTTGGCTCTATACACCACCACAATGGATTTGAAACTAAATGAACAAGATGTGCTTTAACTGCAGACTGTCAGCTTTAATTTGAGGATATTTACATCCAAATCAGGTGAACGGCGTAGGAATTACAACAGTTTGCATATGTGCCTCCCACTTGTTAAGGGACCAAAAGTAATGGGACAGAATAATAATCATAAATCAAACTGTCACTTTTTAATACTTAGTTGCAAATCCTTTGCAGTCAATTACAGCCTGAAGTCTGGAACGCATAGACATCACCAGACGCTTGGTTTCATCCCTGGTGATGCTCTGCCAGGCCTCTACTGCAACTGTCTTCAGTTCCTGCTTGTTCTTGGGGCATTTTCCCTTCAGTTTTGTCTTCAGCAAGTGAAATGCAGAACGCCCGATGGGAGGGGCGAAACGCGTTGACACAATTCCGGTCGATTTGCCATACGTCTGACGTCACTTCCGGTGAGTGGAGCGCACGCCGACCGGTGCGTTCCAGCGGCCATTTTGTGGAATCTAGGCTGGTTCTCTGCTCTATCTGGCTGCATTGGTGTGGGAATCCTGGATCATGTTGGCTGGTTTTCATCATAAGGCTGTCATGGGCTTAATAAATGTGCCTGTTACAAGCTGTTGAAATGTGAGTGGCCTGGATTTTGTCTTTTGGTATAATACTGATGTGGCAATATTACACTATATAAGTTTTCTCTTTGACGATATGGTGGAGCAAACTAGGAAGCCACGGTGAGGACCTGAAAGAAGATCTAAACTTGGAGGGGCAGGCTATCAATGAGCTGATGAAAAGGGGGTTTAGGATTCCCCAAAAATCCTTAAAGGCTTTTCACTCACCAAAATCTGGTGAGTGTATTTGATGTTGGTGTGCACGGGTGAGAGGTGGAAGGTTATAAACATCTGTGGAATCTTCAGTTTTCATCACAAGGGACTTTATGGGTTTTTTTGAAGATTTTTAGATAGATATATATATATGCACTATTTAATATGGGACATTTATATTGTGTGATTTACTAATATTTGTATTTAGGTCTATTTTGCACTGTTTATCTATATATTTTACTGTTTGTGTTTTCACAGCAGCAATTTAGAAGGGTGATTCACTGATTTTGATTGTTGCAGGAATATTTTTCTTTTGTAAGTGTATTATAAGCTTATGTTTTGCACCTGCGGTTTTGCTTTTTTAATTCTTTCTTGTTGCTAGGCAGATTTAAAACACAACGCATCAAAAATGCAGCACAAAACACATGCTTTTTTGCAGCGTTTCCATTGAAGTCTGTAGGACTAAAAATGCAACTTTTTGCATTAAAAAACCCTTTCCAAAAAACACACCGGGTGAAAACACACAGATGTGAACATGTCCCATAGGAAATAATGTTAAATGGACTGTACTGCGTTTCTGCAAAACGTTGCACAAAATGCTTACGTGTGAACCTAGGGTAAGCAGTTTCAGCTACTTTTTTTCCTTTTTGGGATAAATAAAAGCTAATTGTAAGCACCCCTATCAGTTTTAAATAGTTTGGCCTGCCATGAGCTGTGATCTGGAAAGAAAAGGAAACTCTTGGCCATGAAAATTCTTTTCTGTAGCAACATGAGGTGAAATTTAAAGGCTTGGTTGGTCAAATGTCAAAATCAATGGTGGCACCATTTGATTACAAAACGCATGAAATGTCTGATTTTCTAAAGAAAATTAATTTTGGAATTCAGCTCATGTATGGCCTGTATAACAGCGTTAGCCAGTAAGCACATTTTGTCCCCTTCGATCATGAACCGACAACAATTCATACAGTGCAGGGTCAGGTTTAGGAAGTGACAAGCTAAGCGGGACTATTTTTTTTTGGAGGGGGGTGGAAGCAGGTACCTGCTCCCACTCGGATCATTTAGGCAAACTGAATGGAAGTTCGACCCCCCTCTCCCTGTCCGCAGTCTTCTGGGATATATCAGTTTCCAGGAGGCTGCAGGACCATTCACAAAAAGCAGCATGGCTTGCGTATGCACAGTGGAAGGACAGCTGTGAAGCTACAAGCAGTCACAGCCAGCTTCTCAAAGTAAACATGACAGCGCCAACAATGAACTGGCCTGGGTGAGGACAGTACTGGATCCCTCGACAGGTAAGTGTAAAATAAATTTTGCATGGTAACAGCCACTACTGTGTTCCAAAGTGATGGATCTCATGATTTCATCTTCCAATTGATCATCTGTTTGTATTGTTCTTATAACAGATCCTTCCTCCTTGAGGCCACGCTATGGACGTTTTTAGGCATTTAGGAGATGGTTCTGATCTGCAGACAAGGCCTGAAAATGCCAGGTATAAAAGTTTACAGAGATGAAAGTGTGAGCTTTAATAATTTGTGAATTCCTTCATAGGCTACAGCATGCCATCTGAAATTTGAGGCAACAAATAAGTGAGCTGTATTTTTAAATTACCATTAGGCCTCTTATACACAGCTGCAAAATACAGCACATGGGCATACAGTGTAAAATATGTCTGTTGTGCCATCTCAGCCTATTTATGCCCAGAGAAGTGGCATGTACTCACACAAACATATAGGCGTATGTTTCAAAACTTTTTCTGCAAATATATTCCTATGGGCAAAAATGTCACACTGTACATCCATTTATTGTGCCTTTTAATCTGAGTAATGCAAGCCACTGCAGCCCAATTTAGCAAACCTTTATAACAACTGCAGGCTTACGTCACATAATTATGTACAATGTAACTTTGAAACACAGCAGAGTATCTACTGTACATTGTGCAGAGATGAAAATGTTTGACTTCGCATTACAGATACAGTTTAGTATATAGCCTCAGGAAAACCTTGGGTAAATTGATTGCACCTTACATATTGTCAGATAATTCTTGTGCCTGACAACAGAAGGCTCTGCATGCATTCAACTAACCTTCTAGGTCTACAGTTAATTTACCAGCCAGGTACATAACACTCAAGGGAATACATGTTCTTTAAGACCTGGGCAGCACTTCCATCTTTCACTTTCAATGGCTAAGTTGAAATGAGAACAGGTGCAGCGTTCACTACAACTAACAGATCCATAAATCAGATATGGAATCCAAAAGGTGGATGCTCTGGTTCACAGAGTGTCCCCAAAACACCAAAATCCAATGAAACAGAAAATATGTCCAGCAACTCCAACATCTGTATAAACGTCTACCTGCAAGCATTTTACTTACTCCTGCAGAAGCAATAAAGCCGTTTACACTGATGTAGCCATTTTCTGTTTCATTAAGGTTCTGTAGTGGATTGTGATAGACAGTCCACATTTTATTAGATGATCAGTAAAATGACAATTTTATAGTCTTGCTACTGTCTGTTTCTTGCCCTTTAAATTCCTTACTCTCTTAAGTAAACAATCAGATATAGGTGGACAGAACAATGATGATAATTAAGATGGCGCCTTCATCCGGAGTCTCACCCTTGGTGACTCATTAGGAGAAAAGTATCTTTTAATGTAAACAACCCCCATAAAAGGGAATGAGTCTCTTTGGGGACAATGATTGGAAGATATCAACATGGATGGACAAACACGCAGAAACCCAGTGGACTTTTCACCCAATCAATGTATATGCTTTGCCTGCATCATATGCCCTATAAATGATACTGTTAGTTCCTCAATAAAACAGAATTTTAGGAAGTTGGCAAACTGCGAAGTGTCAGTGTCTTACTTCCACGTGCACGTATTCTCATATTAATTTGGCTCACTGGTAGATCACGGTAAATGGTCTGTAAGTGACCGAGTCCAAGACATTTGGCGCCCAACGTGGGGCCAGGGTTCTGAACACGGGATCAGCCAACCCAGAGTGGATGAGGGGGACCGTGGAGCATTCCAGACGCGGAGACTGATCACCTCCAAAAGCGGTAAGTGAATTTTTATGTCTAATAATTCCTTACCTGCGTAGTCTGGAATTGCCCAGCGGGACTACTCACCCGTCTGGCTGTCCGTTGATCAGCAAAGTGACAGGTATACTTGCCCGGGGCTCCTTTGAACCCACCTGTCAGTGTAACGTCATCTACCAGTGTGATATGTCTTGTCTTTTGTGTTGTGTGTGTGTACCAGTGTGATTGGTTGGGTTGTTGTTGATGCGCCTGTGAGGGAGGGGAGAATTACAGCAAAATATTCCTCGTCAGGAGTGGACAGGATACACCCTGATTTGAGAGAGGGTGCCGGGAACTCGCAGTCGCAGTAATGGTGACTGACGAGGACAAACTCGTAGTCGCAGTGATGGCGACACGGGGGGGGGAAAAACACAGCCAGGGATTGGTCTTGTGGGGAGAAAAGGAAGAAAAAAAAAAAAAAAAAAAACCCATTTTACTCCCGACAGGCGTGTCTGAAATACTATGTCATGATCACACTGTGTATGTGGATTAATGTTTGGTGTACACCACGAAAGTGTGGGGATTGGTGAAAGTAGTACAAGTAGTGGTACAGTGACAATCGTAGCTCCTGATATATTGGTTTACAGGGTTAATGTGCATTACTCTCAGTGGAGCTGAAAAATAGGGAAGTTACTGGAGGAGAAGCAGGGGGGGAAGTGCTGCGCTTACACTGTCTCACGACACAGCACTTTCAGAACAGAGTGACGGCTTTGGGGACCACCTTAGGGTCCCCGGGAGGGAAGTAAAACAAAATGGGACAGAAACTTATAAAGCCAGAGAACAGTTCGTTTGCTTGTGAACTGGTGGAGGAAGCTGTGTAAAGAGAAGAGAGGGCTTCTAATGAAGCATAACATGTTAAAGACAGCAGAAACTTGGTTTAATGTGGCCCGCGCCCTACACCATGAGGGGTGGGTGGAGCAAAAACTGAATCAGGACGGGGGAGTTGTATATGTATATTACAGGAAAGGAGATGCGCCCGGCAAGGCGCCGCCCCCCTATGATGATGGCCCGTCCTGGAGGTGCTAGGCATGTGGAAATACAGGAAGGCCCCACCCCGAGAGTCCAGATTTTTGCCTACCGTGTAGTCAGAACCTCCGGATATGTAAGGGGTGTTCAGTTAAGAATCCGGGGTGGGAGGAGATTTGCAAGGGATGTGACCGGAAGCTGACTATGCAACATCTGATGCTTCCAACTCAGTCACCTCCATTTCTGCCTCCGGCCCGCCCCTTCCGCCCTCTTCAAAGATGGCAGCGCCCAGCGAGGCCACCAGAAGCCATGTTGATTCTGGGCTTAGTACACCTATACACCATACACACCTCATGCCAGCTGCCCCCCCTTTGCCCAGTGCTTACTGTCTCTGGCTCCCAACCACCTTCGGCCCTCCACACACCCCTAATGCCTGTAGTACCACCACCACCAAAACGAACAGACGCTACAGACCAAGTTGAACTGAAGACACCCACAGAATGGCCGGGCTGGAATTTTACAGATGTGGTGACCCCTACCTCTCTGCCAGACAGAAGAGGATGGGCTCAAGAAGTGACAGCGGCCACGGCGGATCGCCAGGTCACACAGGCAGATGATGCCGGCTCCATCTGCCCCCCAACGGGACCGCCCACCCCTAGAGGGCCGCAGTCCAGATCCGGAGAAACACCCGATGCCTTTTTACCGGCGCATAGCCCAGATCCACAAGACCTATTCCACAGCCTGGAGGGATTTGGTCAGTCTGTGTGAGATCAAGGCTGGGGATGCATATTGGCCTATAATGGAAAAGGATCTCACCAGAGTAAAGCCAAATGAGGACACCACTTATGCCTCGGGAATTTCTTTCTGTGACCAGTTGCAGCAGTGGGCCAGAGAGAGACTGGCGGACCAGGCCACCACATTGCAGGACATTACCCAAGACAAGACTGAGTCGGTGGAAAAGTTCCATACCAGACTAACACAGGTGTTTACAGACCTAGGATTCAGTGTCCATAACAAGGTACATACTCAAATGCTGGCCTCTGCATTTGTATCAGGACTAAAGGAGTCTGTTCGCAAGGGTTTGATCACTGCCCGTCCAGAATACCGTACCCTCCACCTGGATATACTGCTATTAGTGGCAAAAGGTCTGGAGACCACCCAGGTGGCCCGGAAGCCGACACCACTCATGTTGTCGGCTGGAGAGCAGGTCTCCAGAAGAAACCCACTTATTTGCTTCAACTGTGGAAAACCAGGACAACTCAGGGTGGGAAGAGTCTGCAATGCCACCACCTCCACCGCTTCCAGGACCAACACGCACAGGTCCTACCCAAGAACATTTGAACCTTCTCCAATAGGACAGGGGCAAGCCTGTGTCCACTCCCCTTATGACAGTTTCTTCTCATGGATATGGTGCTAGTGGGCCCCTAGCAAAGGTCACTGTTCCCATTGAGGGACATCCTCCGGAAGTTTCAGGCCGCCCCTTGCCAGACCATGTAGAACAGGCCTTACAGGAGCTGCCACTCTTTGGTCCACCGGACCTGAGGATATTGGCCATCTGAAAGTTACTACAGTGTTAGTCCAGCTTAAGCCTGGAGCACCATTGCCACGGAAGCCTCAATACACTCTGAAGCAAGCCCAGATGGATGCCATCTCCAAACAAGTCAATATACTTCTGGAAAACGGGGCATTAATTCCCTGTGTGTCCCTATGCAATACACCCCTTTTCCCAGCGAAGAAAAGAACTCCAAAGGGCGAGCCCACCAAATATCGCATAGTTCAAGATCTGAGCGCAGTCAATGAGGCAACTATTTTTGAAATCCCCATTGTACCAAACCCCCACACCCTGCTTGCAGGGGTACCTCCCACAGCCCAAGTGTTCACAGTTATTGACTTGGCAAATGCCTTCTTCAGTGTTCCGCTGGACCCCTCCTGCATGTATCTCTTCGCCTTTACCCATGCTGGCCGACAGTATACCTGGAGAGTTATGCCCCAAGGGGCCCAAAATTCGCCAAGCCAATTTACAAAGGCCATGACAACTATCCTCAGCACCTGGCAACAGTCACACCCGGAAGTCATAGTGCTCCAATATGTGGATGACTTGCTCCTATGTGCCACCAACCATTCTGAAGGAAAAATCGCCTCTCTGAGCCTCCTCCACCACCTGGCTGAACAGGGCTGCAAGGTTTCTAAGGACAAGTTACAGTGGTGCCAAACTTCTGTCATTTTCTTGGGACATTGCATTTCCCAAGCCACTCGTCACCTCACACTGGATAGAGTACGGGCTATCCAGAATGTCCCAATACCTCAGGGACCAAAAACCCTGCATGCTTTTCTAGGGTTGGTTTCCTATTGTCGTTCCTGGATCCCAGAAGCTTCCATCTTGATGCAGTCCCTTTATGATGCCCTGAAATCTGAACCCTTTTCCCTGACAGAAGAAGCTGTACTTGATTTCCATCGCCTGAAAAAAGCCATCTCCACTGCACCTGCATTAGGTCTACCAGATTATGATGAGCCCTTCAAACTTTTTTGTGGCTGAGAGACAGGGTCATGCAACAGGAGTTCTGGCACAACGTCATGGGGGTTGCCTCCGGCCTCCTCTGGGTTATTACTCCTACAGGCTAGACCCGGTTGCACAAGGTGGTCCCTCCTGTCTGAGGGCTGTTTTTGCTGCTCATCTTCTTCTGGATAAAACGGCAGATTTGGTCTTAGGACATCCACTCACACTTCTGGCCCCCCATGACATTACCGCAATACTGAACCAAACCCAACCAAAACATCTATCTGCTGCCAGACATCTGCGACTACAAGGCTCCCTCCTCCTGCCTGATCATGTTACCCTGGAAAGATGCACCCAGATAAACCCTGCAACTCTTCTCCCTCTTCCAGGGGGGGGGGGGGGTAGACGAAGCAGAAGAAGACAACAAAGACATGGCACCAGAGGATGTGGTACATGACTGTTTGGAACTTATGCAGGCAGAAACTACACACCTACCAACAGTCCATGATACGCCCCTATCAAATCCTGACCTAATACTCTTTGTGGCTGGATCCCGCTTTGCAGATAATGCTGGCACCTACCACACTGGATATGCTGTGACTACCGACACAATGGTACTGCAAGCTAGACCTCTTCCACCTTTTATGTCTGCACAAGAGGCTGAACTAAGGGCCCTCACCAAAGCCTGTGAATTAACAAAAGGACAGACAGCTAACATTTACACGGACTCCAGATATGCACTGGGAGTTGCATTTGATTTTGGCCTAATCTGGAAAATGAGGGGCTTTCTCATGGCAGCTGGGACTCCTGTAAAGCATGGAAAGGCGATCAACCGCCTTATGGAAGCACTCTTACTACCAGCCCAAGTGGCCATATTGAAGGTGAAGGCCCACGGATAATTGACCACTATGGAAGCAAAAGGAAATCATCTGGCAGACATGTCTGCTAAGCAAGCTGCGGTCAGGGAGCAGGAAGAGGATGAAGAGATGTGAAGTGAGGTGATGCCTGTGTTAATTCATCAGCCCAAGGACAACCAACTCCCGGAAGCCCGGGATAATGCTTCAGAAGAAGAAAGGAAGGAATGGATGCAGAAAGGAGCAGTTGAGGACAAAGGATTGTGGGTGGTGGGGAAGAAGGTTTTGCTTCCCAGATCCTTATATCCGGCCACAGTGCAGTGGGCACATGGAGCGTCACACCTGTCCAAGATGCTAATGAACTCTTTGATCAGTAAATACTATGTGGCACCCGGAATTACGGCTTACACAGACAGATTCTGTAAGTCTTCTGTTGTATGTGCCAAGTGCAATCCTGGAAGACCTACGAAACCTCCAAGCAAACATCTGGTCAGGGCACTATATCCATTTCAGAGGATCCAGATAATCATATCCAGATGCCAAAAAGTGGACGATTCCGAAACCTGGGAATATGCCCTAGTAGTGGTGGATTTGTTCTCAGGATGGCCAGAGGCATTCGCAGTAACCAACCAGACGGCAAGAACCACTGCCAAGAAGCTGCTCACGGAGATAGTCTGCAGATATGGAGTGCCCGAGGTGGTTGAAAGCGATCAGGGACCGGCTTTTACTGCCAATGTTACAAAAGAGATCTGGGGGGGCTCTTGGGGTCATACTTGCGTTTCACACACCCTATCATCCCCAGAGTAGTGGGAAGGTAGAGCGCCTAAATGGGGTCCTGAAGTCAAGAATGTTAAAAATGGCCCAAGAGGTAGACATGGGATGGCCGGACAGCTTGCCTATTGCTCTTTTCAGCGTTACACACCAAGGGGAAGTCATGGGTTGTCTCCCTATGAGATTTTGTTTGGGTCCGCCCCTAGACTGGGTACCTACTATCCTCAGCAATTACAGTTGCAGTTTGACTCATTGACAAAGTATGTGATATCTTTGACACGTGTGTTGACTAATATCCATGTGCAAGTATTCTCCTCCATTCCAGATCCTGAGGCGGACATAGGAACACACACTTTACAACCTGGAGACTGGGTCTTGGTCAAAAAGTTTCTGCAAAAACATACATTGGAACCCAGATATGACGGTCCTTTCCAGGTGCTCCTGGTGACTGCCACTTCAGCGAAGTTGGAGGGAAAGTCCACCTGGATACACGCCTCACATTGGAAGAAGGTTCCAGCTCCAGAGGACGAGGCCCTGTCCGTGTCACCCACACCACAATGATTGTGTTGCATATCCTTTTTTGGTGGAAATGGGAGGGGGCCAACAGGTGGCCATCACTCACAAGGGTGACTCCACCCAGGTTTGGTATAATTCATCCAACACACAAGTAGCAACATTTTTCTTCAATCATAGCCTGTGCAAGAACACACCTGTCCCCATTGCCTCCACACTATATATGTGTTACAGATAATTATTGGGGAGCAGATTATGGCTACTGGGGATCAGTGGGATGGAACACGAGACCGGTTTGGGGGTATAAGCCACAAAGTGCAGTAGAGCGGAAAGACCGGTATTGAAAATCTCTAATTTCCCTAATGACACTCACTTACCACCTCTAAGGTAGATAGGTGATCCACAAAAATGAACAAGCAATTCACTGTAGCCATCCCCCTTACTCTGACCATAGAGAGTCCGGGAGATCAGGGAACTTACCTTCTAGGGGTGTTATACCCCAGAGGTGGCACAATCCACCACTGTGAGTTCCAACTGAAAGATATATACCTTTCAAAAGAGTGGTTGGCCCCCCTTAATCATTCTCTCCCTTCTCCCAATCCCCACGCCTCCATGCCATAATGCCATTGCACATCCTCTCAGATCCATTACTTAAGGGGCCTCCCAAACCCCCCCATGCAACCAAGCACAAACGAAGTGCCCCGCAAGGGAGTTTTGACCCCCATGTCTATATAGATGCGATAGGAGTCCCAAGGGGGGTACCCAATGAATTCAAGGCCAGAGACCAGGTGGCCGCAGGATTTGAATCCCTATTCCTCTTCATCACTGAGAACAAGAATGTAGATTGGATAAACTACATCTACTATAATCAACAACGGTTTGCAAACTACACACGAGATGCCTTAAAGGGGATAGCAGAGCAGTTGGAGGCTACTTCTAACATGGTCTTTCAAAATCGTATGACACTCGATATGTTATTAGCTGAAAAAGGGGGAGTTTGTAAAATGATACCAAAGACCATGACCTGCTGTACGTATATCCCAGATAACACAGGCCCAAATGGGAAGGTGACACTGGCCATCAAGAGGTTGGAGGACCTGTCAAATGAGTTTAAGGAAAACTCAGGTATTACACATCCCTGGGATCAGTGGTTTGGATGGCTGAGTGGCTGGCAGAAAGCCCTCGCCCAAGCAGGGGTGGTTATCCTGGGTATTATCATTCTAATGGAAATAGTCGCCTGCTGTGTGATCCCTTGCATTAAGAGGCTAATAGGGAAAGCTGTGAACGAGATCTCCCCTACATTCCTGAACTATAACAATGTTGAACTCCCCCGTGAAGAAAGGGAATCCTATACTCCCTTACAGACCATGGCCCCTGATCATCATATTTCAGACTTATAAAAAAAAAAAAGGGGAATGCTACAACTTCCCCCCCCCCCCCCAACAGACAACTATAAGCAGGGAAAGACAGTGCCTGACTGTGGCCTTCTCAGGACGTATCGAGACTCTAGGGATGGATTAGCCACTCAGGGGCTCTATATGCGTCTTAAAAAAAGTTCCAAGGGGAGGGCCACCAGGCAGTTAGGAAATCAGAAGACATAGGGACAGTCAGCAATAAAATAGCCATTTTAAGGGGGGATTGTAGTGGATTGTGATAGACAGTCCACATTTTATTAGATGATCAGTAAAATGACAATTTTATAGTCTTGCTACTGTCTGTTTCTTGCCCTTTAAATTCCTTACTCTCTTAAGTAAACAATCAGATATAGGTGGACAGAACAATGATGATAATTAAGATGGCGCCTTCATCCGGAGTCTCACCCTTGGTGACTCATTAGGAGAAAAGTATCTTTTAATGTAAACAACCCCCATAAAAGGGAATGAGTCTCTTTGGGGACAATGATTGGAAGATATCAACATGGATGGACGAACACGCAGAAACCCAGTGGACTTTTCACCCAATCAATGTATATGCTTTGCCTGCATCATATGCCCTATAAATGATACTGTTAGTTCCTCAATAAAACAGAATTTTAGGAAGTTGGCAAACTGCGAAGTGTCAGTGTCTTACTTCCACGTGCACGTATTCTCATATTAATTTGGCTCACTGGTAGATCACGGTAAATGGTCTGTAAGTGACCAAGTCCAAGACAGTTCCATGCATACGGGGCGTTTTAATAATGCTGGTAACGTTAGCTGCGTTAAAAACATGAATTTTTCAGTGTTTTTGCATTAGCGTTTAATTGCATTTTTTTTACCCCCCCCCCCCCCAACTTTTTTTTGCTTTTTTGCTCAAAAAAAGGTCCAAAAACACCAGTTTGCCCAGTTTAACTGTGTTTTTAATTAAAAAAAAAAAAACAAAAAAAAACAAAAAAAAACAAAACACACAACTCCTCTAAAAACCCACTAGTTCTGGGGGGTTTTCCAGCCAAAAAAAAAAAAACACTGATTACAGTCTGTGTGCATGAACACATAGGATAACATGATGGGGAGTTTACTGGCTGTAGGAAAACAAAAATGCCAAAACCAGCAGCTGTAAAGTCCAGTGTGCATGAGGACTTAAGGATAAGTTCACCTTTGTAAAATAAAATAAAAAAAATGCACTTTTGCAGGTTAAAAAAAAATAAATGTACTTTTTTTTTTAGATAGTGGGTGTTATGCAGAGCTCTTGCAGGATCTGTGTAAGCTGTCTGCTTGTACAGGCAGGCAGTCACACGCCAACAGGAAGCCTCATTGAGCTACCTAGAGCTCAACAGTGCCCTGGTAGTTAATTGAGAAGTACAAGCCGACAGCTGGGGGAAGAGCATCTCCTCTTGCTATAAAAACAGGGGATTGTGGGGGAGCAGCTGCATCTCTAACATGTTATACCCAAAATATAGGTGTACCATGTTACGAAAAAGGTGAACTTTTCCTTTAAGTTACCCTTTGATAGCTTGACCATTATGAAGGTCTGGGAGAAAACCCATATCTTTACAGGGAAGTTCAATTTATATTGCCAGACGAACAGGACATGTAGTTCCGGGCAGCTGGTTTTTAATTTTTTTTTTTTTTTAACCTTGAGCCCTGCAGCGGGAAAGCAGCAGGGCTCATCTGTCAGGTGGAAGCATTTGGGCAGCTACGTTGCTGCCAGCCTGCTTCCACACAGCCCACTATGGTGCCAGCCCCCTGCCCGCTATGTCTCCCAGGCTCCGCTTGCCCTTCTACGGGCCGGGGACTAGTTCAGTGGGTGCTGCTCTCCTCCCCCTTCTTGTCCTGACCCGGAATCGATGTGACTTCACTTCCAGGTCCCCATTGACAGATGTCCCAGCCATAGAGGCCAGGAAAGAAATGTAATGCAGTGCGATGTGCACTGCATTACATTCAGTGTAGTACAGGGGAGACATGCAGGGTCTTTTCTCACCCAAAAAAAAATCATCACATAGGGAGCTTTTCTGGGGGAAAAAAAGTAAAAAACGCCCACCCACACGTACCAACGTAAAAGCACACGCTTATGTGTGCCTATGCATGAAAACAATGACTGCAATACACGTTATAATTAACTTAATTAAAATTAACTTGTGTAATTTTTTACTGAAATTTTGCATTTCCTAGACCTTTGTGATCAATATCGTGTGACCAAAAATTGGAACTACCACCATTTTATTCTCTAGGGTCTCTGATTTAAAAAAAAAAAAAATATATAATCTTTGGGGGTTTTGTGTAATCTTTAGGCCTTTCCTGAGGAGCAATCGGTGCTCATTGCACTGCAAGGTCTCTCTCCTCCCTGCTAGTCCCCGGGCACGGTGCTGGAGACAGGCAAAATGGTGAGGAGGAGATAAACAGCACAATGTTAAAAATACTAAAATGTTTGTCACCATAATGCCGCTTTTGTTTTTAAAAGCCCCAGACATTCCTTAACGTACTTCAGATTTAAATGGATTTTTTTTTTTTATCTGGACAAGTAGATTGTCATGAGGGACAAGTAGATTGGGACCCAGATTTAGCCCCTGGACAAGTAGTTTTTTTCTTTTTAAATATCCACACCCCTGCTTTAGGTAGAGATTTGGAGGAAAAAAAAAAAAAAAAGGAAATCTCCTAAAACACGAAAGAAAGTAGCAATAACAATCATCAATTTCTCAATGTTGCGTTGCAGGTACAGCAAGTAATGAGAAATTTGGGGACACAGATCTGACATTTTTATTGCTGTCTGAGACCTTAAAAAATCTATATAAACAAATCAGCGCAGACCTAGTGTATATAAAACCTACTAATATGCAAGCTGTACATCACAAGGCTAATTTCACAATACCTCCAAAGATCTCACAAACAAGAAAAAAAGTGCAATGATGAATAGATGTATGCAGATAAAAATATTAAAAGTCCAAGCAGTCCTTAGATAGATGAAGGCAATCTGATGAATATGGACCACCCATACACAATACAAACGTGTAAAGAATCATTTGGTGGACTCCTTCTTGTGGAAAGAAAAATAGATCCCATCATGATTTTCTGGGTGATGGGATCCATCATTCTTTCCAGGAGTCCACTTGATGATTCTTCACACGTTTTATTGTGTATGGTTGGTCCATATTCATCAGATGGTCTTAGTCGAAGGACTGCTTGGACTTTTAATAATAATTTTATCTGCATAATTTATTTTTCACCATTGTGCTGCACTTTTTTGGTGAGATCTGAGACCTTCCCCCACCCTTTCTAAAAACAAAATGTATTCAGGTAGACTCTTGCCAAGTACATCCATTATGCACACAATAGCTTAATGAAAATGCAAGAAAACAATTCAATGATTGACTTTTTATTTCATCAGAGGAAATGCGCTTATTTGACCAATAAATGCACAGTGACAATTCCCACATTGAGTTCCACTTGGTAAAACAGTCTGCGTTATATTTGGCACATTCTTGTTACCTCTTCCATTTGTTTATCCCATGGCTGACAAAGAGGCTCAGTTATTGTCGCTGTGTTACTTTCAGTAATAGTGGCAATTTCTTGAACGGACCAGATGTGAGTTGCTGACAGAAGATATCCTCAAAAGGAAAGTTAAGTAGAAATTCTCGTCTTAAAACTGGGTTCTCATTGCTAACACTGATAAAATATAACAACTGACAAGTTGTTTAGTCCTTTGTAATAGCAGTAGCTTCTGCTGGTTTGGTATATACACAATGCAGAGGAGATAATCCTCAACAAAAAAAGAAATCCATTTGAAATTGAAAAATGTGTATCTTAATTTTACTACAGGATAAAACTACACAGAAAAGTGAACAAAGCAATAGATAAATATTGTTTTGTGAATTTGATGGAATAGTCATTTTTATTTCACTACAAATATTAGGTTTGTAGAATAAAAAGTAGGCAAACAATGTAGAGAACCAAAAGAGTAATTCAACTGTGTTGCCAATACTGCATAAACACATTTTCTTTGAATATGTTTTTACAGTCTAAGCTGCTTTTCCATCACACATTGTAAATATATTCAAACTATATGATTTGTATATTTTTTAAAAAGGACACAAAAATAACAAAATGAATCACTCATACTATAAAAGAAAAGCCTCGAGAACGCATTTGTTATAGATAGGTCATAGATTCATACTCTGCAGTAACTGGAGAACTGCCAATATCAATCCTTATGTTTACAGTGAGGCAGCTTATGATAACACCCCCCCCCCATGTGGTCTGCTGCTATGCATGAATGATGATTAAGGACTTCAAACCTTTTCAGTCTTCATGAATCCATGGACACAAGTAGCCCCTCATTTGTCACACCAAATCCACTCAATCTGCCATGTAGTAATTTGTGATGAAACCTGTAAACATACTAAGCACCTGTGTGCAGAAATTTTTTATAAGTTAGGAAAAAAAAAAAATATCTAAAAAAAATTTGTGCACTACACTTTTAACTGCCTTTGCGAAAAATTCAACATAGGCCAGTGTAATATGTAGTGTTGAGTTAACACACATTACAGTAATGCATGGCAACATGACCACTATGGTGCTATGCCGTTCATATTGAACAGCACCAAAGTGACAAACCTGCAACACGCAGTAAGCACACTACTGTGGATTGGAGTAGACGCCATCTGCAAATAAAAAGGCGGAGACATGTTCTTAGGTCAGTTGTGGGTGTTGGCAGCCAAATTCAAATGCATGCTAACGCTGTGCCTCAGACTGCACAAGTGTCAATGTTGCATAATATTAAAGCAGAGCTAAACCCTTCAATTTAATGGATTCAAAAACGTTACATTCCCAGCCTGCCAGGAATGTCACCTGTCACATTTGCTTGTGTTTTCAACCAAACTGTCAGACCATCAAATGGCTGGTGACATAACTGATCACATGTGCAGCATCATGGCAGTTACAGATCAAACAGAGGTTAAGAAGGCAGCTTCAGCGACTGAAGATAGGAGGGTTTAGCTCCGCTTTAACACAATACAATGTAATGCATATGTCAAAAAGGAATATAGTGCGTGTGTGCGTTACCCTCAAATTAAACCTGAGAGTATGCACTTTCAGCTCATATCCATTATATAACTATAGCTTGAAATGTATTTTGATAAATACCTAAAAAAAACTAAAATTGTGCCTGTGTCCAAATAAATATGGACCTAACTGTACATCCTTCCTCATCATTACTGAGTGATAAAGAGGTGAGAGATGTTCACTGAATACTTGTGAAAATCAGGGGTATGGAGTTTTGTTTTATTTAACCATGTTACAACTTTTTTTCTTTTAAAAACGGGAGATATGGTGAGCAACATCCACTTTGGGTTTTTTGGATTAGAATATATTTCCACTGTAGTATATTGACATTTACATAAAGTTTTATTTAATATTTTAAAATGTGTCTATGTCAGTATTTTACACTTTAAAATAAGGTTACCTTTACAAAACTAGGAAAAATATGGAACTAGTTTTCTATTATACATTCAGTTATAGCGGTTCAAACAAAGACTGTGGAGAAAGTATTGCTTTTCTATTTATAGATATTTCCATCAATACTACACGTTCATAAACTTTTAGGAGCTTTTTCGGACAATGATCCTAACTGACAAAACAAACATATCAAAGTAAACCACTCAGGTATATCAAAGTGTTTCGAATAAAAACTGCCAAAAGTACAAAGTAGGTACCCTCTGGGAATCAGATTTTTGTTCAATCCTGGATTCCAGGTGTACACAAGATTTCTGTATTAAACCATAAAGGCTGGGTCACACTGGTGCACGCACTGTGTACATGGGTTATTCTGCATTGCCTTAAGCTCATTTTGAATAGGTTGCAACACATTTAAAATGGTGCATGACATGTCCTCAAGCCCTGTATTGTTCACATCTGTGAGTTGCAGTGTCATTAACTTTAGATAGCATGCCATACTGCAGTGCATACTTCCATGCACTTGCAGTTAGCACATGGCAAAATGTGCATGGTGCTACTGCACTGCACTGCACCAGTGTGAACCAGCAATAATCATTCAGCAGTTCAATACCAGAGCTTGGCTACCAAGGAAGGTGGGGTTTAGCTCTATGTCATGCAGAAAAATCTAGGCCTCTGGAGATACATAAAATCCATTAGAGGATTATCAAGGGTACCTAGTACCTGCACTATGGCAACACTGCCAGCATATGACAGATGCATCTGACAGGTTCCCTTTAAATAAATGAAGTAAAAATATGACCAAAAATGTACCTTAAATTATGCAGAAAATATTAAAAAAGGGTATTCTAGAATATTCATGTATTCCTCCAGTATGAGGTACCTTTTAAATAATGTGACCATGGAAGTAGCAAAGGTTTAGCAAGATGCTTCTCCTCCTCCCAATTTATGAGCTCAGTTAGCTTATAACTTTCCACGCAGGAGGAACCAAGCTTAAATAATCTAAAAGTGATCATGGCCTGAATTCTACTTCATTAAACAGAAAACATGGCATAATGGAGGCCAAGCACACTGTGTGGGGAAAGGGGCACTAAACTACTTGGGTGACATATTTGGTCAACAGTTAAAGATTTTCACTTCATAATATTAAAGTTACAAAAAGATAACTTAAAAAAAAAGAAAAAAAAAAGCATTTATTGGGTAATTTCCCATCCAACTGAAATATATGATGGCAATTACAGCAGTTTCAAAGCAACTAAATTATGGCACTGTGCAAATATGAAGTAAACATGCCATGTGGTCAAAATACAATTATGCCAAGTCACACAAGTTTAAAAATAAGTGTAGATTTCATAAAATGATGAAGCCAGTCCCTCTACGCAAATTCATTTCTCCAATTAAACTTATGGCACTACTATAAGACACACTATCTTGCCAAAAGTATTGGGCCAGCCCTCCAAATCATTGGATTCAGGTGTTCCAATCACCTCCATGGCTACAGGTGTATAAAATCAAGCACCTAGGCATGCAGACTGCTTCAACAAACATTTGTAAAAGAATGGGTCACTCTCAGGAGCTCAGTGAATTCAAGCGTGGTACCGTGATAGGTTGCCACCTGTGCAATAACTCCATCCGTGAAATTTCCTAAATATTCCACAGTCAACTGTTAGTTGTATTTTAACAAAGTGGAAGCAACTGGGAACAACAGCAACTCAGCCACAAAGTGGTAGGCCATGTAAAAAAAATGACTGAGCGGGGTCAGTGCATGCTGAAGCACACAGTGCACAGAAGTAGCCAACTGTCTGCAGAGTCAATAGCTAAAGACCTCCAAACTTTGTGTGGCCTTCAGATTAGCACAACAGTGCGTAGAAAGCTTCATGGAATGGGTTTTCTTGGCAGAGCAGCTGCATCCAAGCCTTACATCACCAAGTGTTATACAAACCTTCGGATGCAGTGGTGTAAAGCACGCCGCCACTAGACTCTAGAGCAGTGGAGACGTGTTCTCTGGAGTGACAAATCACACTTCACTGGCTGGCAATCTGACGGACATTATTGGGTTTGGCAGTTACCAGAACTTGCCTGGCTACATTGTGCAAAGAATAAAGTTGTGGGGGGGGGGATAAGGTGTGGGGTTGTTTTTCAGGGGTTGAGTTTGGCCCCTTAGTTCCAGTGAAGGGAACTCTTAAGGAGTCAGGATACCAAGCATTTTGGACAATTTCATGCTCCCAACTTTGCGGGAACAGTTTTAGAAAAGCTCCTTACCATTCCAACATGACTGTGCACCAATGTACAAAGCAAGGTCCTTAAAGACATGGATGAGAAAGTTTGGGGCGGAGGAAATTGAGTGGCCTGCACAGAATCCTGACCTCAACCCGATAGAACACCCTTGGGATGAATTAGAGCGGAGCCTGCGAGCCAGGTCTTCTCATCCGACATCAGTGCCTGACCTCACAAATGTGCTTCTGGAAGAATGGTCAAACTTTCCCATAGACACTCCTAAACCTTGTGGACAGCCTTCCCAGAAGAGTTGAAGCTGTTATAGCAGCAAAGGGTGGGCCAACTCAATATCGAGTCCTACGAACCAAGACTGGGATGCCATTAACGTGTATGTGCGTGTAAAAGGCAGGCGTCCCAATACTTTTGACAATATAGTGTATCTTACTTGGCTGTAGATAACGTTAGACATTACATTAACTCAATTTCATGTTGGATATTAAATATAAAAGTAATTATATAAGACCAGCTACAAAATCAGGAAAAGATGTCAATTTTAAGTGCTAGGTTATAAAATATTTCCCACTGCTTAATGTACTTTTCAGGCAAAATTGTTAACTTGAATTACCATAGGTATGTTCAATATACCTTTCTATGACTTAACTGAAGGCATGCATAAGAGTCCACACATAGAAAGGAAAAAAAAAAACAAAAAAAAAAAAACAGATTAATGGCATTTAAACCAGATCTCCCTCTATACATTTAAAAAAAAATATCACATTCTAAATTGCAAGCAACGTCAGTTAATTCCGGTTGTCTTGTTATCAGTCTTCTGTAGTACACTGCTACCTATCATTGTCCAAGGCCAGAGGGGTATTATCACTATGTTCTAGACCAGACTGTGCTCTACTACTGCAATGAACATCAACTATCTGCTTGTATCTTCTGGCAGAGTTGTCTAGATAACAGCACCTGAACTACTACAAATGTTTAGTAGGTGAAATAATTTGAATGTTTTAATGTCTGTATTTTAGTGGTTCCATGGAGTTCAGCGTTGGCTAGGAAAAACAATTTCGCCATTTGATTTACCTTACAAAATTGTAAAATGCATATACTTGTGCTACACAAAATATTAAGCACTTCGCAGAAAAATGCCAAACCCGCAATCTGTGGGCCCCTCAGCTGACATGATTGCCCTTATTTCAGGAACTGTTTACAGTCCTGTGTTGGTAAATACTGCAATTTCTCCAATGTAACTAATCATCATCAGGATCACATTTTAGAAACCTAGCCAAAATACACTGCAGCATTGTAAGACAGCAAGCAAACATTTGCCTGGAGCCTACATTTATGTATATTTGCCACTTCAAATTTCACCTTATTTTTTATGACTTTTTCTAAGTGAAAAAAAAAATAAAAAAAAAAAATACATGTACAAGTCTACTCTTAAAATGACTGGGTTAAAATTCAGAAAGAAAAAAAAAAATATTTAACCAGCTCACCATTTTCCCCACTAGTCTATTATTCTCTGGTGTATTACCCTATGGAATCATCCTGGTCATATGGAAGGGGTGACGTGTTTAAATGTAAAAGGAGAGTGTCAGGCATTTTTTTTCTAGCTGTGCCCTCACTGCATGGGTTTACTTCTTGTTTTGCTCTAGGGGAGAGGACAGCGGAGATATTCTTACCTGAACTGGCGATACTTCCCCCCACAAAACCGGTTTCTTCGGCTTCTGCCCCCCCCCCAGGTCCAGCTGTCTATTAAATGGACTGTTCCTGATGTCAGCATGCTCAATGCATGTTCTATAGGCAGGAACAGTCCACTGCTGGACCATGGGGGAGAGTTGTCCTCACCCCTACAGAAAATGAGCAGCTGATCCATGCACAGCCCCACTGCATGGTATAAAAAAACAAACAAACAAGAAAAAACGAAGTCCTGCTTTAAAAATACAAACACCCTGAGGCAGCATGCTTGTGCACATTATGTGGCTACATCTACTACATGTATATGTCATTAGTGCATCATGGCACTGCTCCATATGGTGATGGGGAAAGACAATATACATTAATTTCAAAGTTGAAATCCATTCAAGAGATAAAAAGTTTCCAAGTAGAATGTCAATCTAGTGGGAAGCTTTAGAGCATCTGCCATGTTTTTACTGCTGCATAGGTTTGTGTTGGGGAGATTTCACTTCTGGTCCCAGATGCAAAATAGTGAGAGGAAACCTCCCTAAAGTGGGGAAGATTTATTAAAGGTGTTTCTATTGGGAGATTTGCTGTCGCCTGCCCATGCATTTATAGATTTCATTTGCTGGATTTGGCCTCGCTTTTTGTCCCAGTGACAACAGTCACTGGGTGCGATTCCTCCCATGTGCACGCAGAGCGGCTATCAGATTTTTTTAATCTGCCTCAATTGAGTTGTGGGGTGTTTACATTCGCTTCCTGAGTTACTGACAAGTTCTAGCCTGTCTTCCTTCAATCGCACCAAAAGCTGGAATTGCATATTAAGGGGAATTTATCTGTGGTGATCAGTACACTGCATTCTTGGAGCCAATGACTGTAACTGGACTTGTAAAGCCTAAAATCCCTTATACTGAGGCTACACCACATTAACTTTGTAGTACATCATTAATTGATACAATACTAGGGTTCTCAATGTGGGTTTTTAAACACTTGCACAGCGAAAAGATGGCCTGCTCCTAACACAAAAACACATACTGGTAAAGTGCAAGTTGGCCATTCACTTACATATATCACCAGCTTATGGCTTAAAAAACCTCATAACATAAGCCTCTGCTGGTAGGCCAATAGCACAATGAAATGCAGAATCGTCTCATGTAACTGCAAAAAAATTCATACAATCAAATGAAGCCTACATGTACATTTATAAATTCAACCAGAATTGGCAACATTTTAACAGCTATATTACATTCTGTAAACATAAGTATAACACTTGCAGGTCTGAAAAGGCAATATTTACAGTTTTTGGTTAAATAATCTATTTCAGCTTTCATTATATTCTTATTCTGAGGTGCTGAAATACCACAGATCTCTAATAACCACAACACTGATACATTGTATTTGTAGTACTGTCTCATAATAAGCGACATTTTACAGCAGACCAGGCAATGGGAGAACCTCCTTAGTTTTCTGAACGTCAAAAGCTCAGCATGGCCTGCCTGAACAGTAGTGATTTAACCAAGCTGCTTACTCTTTGCCTTTAGGGCACAAGCATGTAAGCAGATTTCAGTTTGTATTAGTGTAAAAGAAAACAAAACAAAAATAAGATATAAGAGTAGGAGACATAGGTACAATAAGGCAATAAGCTAGAGTTAAAGCAGCTTTGATGCATGTCCCTAACTGCAACTATATACATTATATGAGTGTATATAGAATTTTAATCCCATCAATTCAAAGTGCTTACAGCAAAATGAGCTGCCTAACACTATATGGGCAAAATGAAGTGCAACACAGAAAGCTTCCCTTAACATAAAAATAAAAGTGTGCAAATATCTTGATTTTCTTTATACATGTAAAAAATACAGAAGCTATTAGGATACTGTACTGCTATACAAAAAAGACACCCATTTTGTGTTTTTAAAACACAGTAGTATACCTTTTCTTTCCACAAACCATCTAAAAAGGCACTAAGGGTAGGAATGACCAGTAACAAAATATTATGAAATGAAGCAGAAGCACATTATCTTCAGTCCGGTCGAAATATTGGGTACTTTGGTAAGAATTCTATGAGTATAACCTAAAAAAAAAAAGAAAGTTAAAAAAAGTTCAGTAGATGCATAAGAATGCATTAAAAAACAAACTTAATAGTCATTCAATGGTTTAGGATAATTGGAATATGTGCTAAATTCTTCAATTAATTTAGACAGCATTTGGCTTTGAGTCATATAGCCATTACAATTTAAAAATCTGTCCTGCATATTGGTCCCCAATACCAGAAACATTTGGTCCTCTAAAATGTAAAACATTTTCTGTCACTTTTTGGTGACAGGAGGGCTGTAAATATGTCAGTTTTAGAATATGCAAGCTCCATGAATATCTTCATCCTTCCTTCAAAATTTGTGGCAAAAAAAAGACTTGGAAAAAGCAGGAACATTATTTAACAGGACAACCAACATGCTTGTTCCTAATCAGTGACTCATTAGGGGCCCATTTAGACCACGATGTGTCGTGCTGTGCAACCTTGCCAAACGCAGTCCACTGCATATACAAGACAATATGGCTTGTGTCCTAGGTGTTCAGTGCCTAGGACAAAAAAAAAAAAAAAGCTACTACTTATTCACTGCATTGCGAGGGAGGAGGGAGGAGGAGTTTACCAGCAGACCTCTTAAAAAGCAGCTGCTGATGTGAACAATTTTTTAATCTGCAGTGTAAACATGTAAATATTATAAATTGTATGCCACTTTAAGTATGTGTGTTATTTCTGTAGTATGTACACATCCATTTAGACGTGGAATTATAGCGAGAGCAGCTATAAGAGCTGCAGCTCTCATACACAGAAACCATCTTTTGCTCGCCTTTCTCTCCCCTTGACCATTCACAGAATGAAAGCTGCTAAAGAAACAGTCTCTCAGACCTTTACAGGCTGCTGGCAGCAGGGTTGGGCAGTGCACCTATGCCTTCCACCCAAAACGTCTGGAAATCTCAGGCACAGGGGCTAAATATCTAATGTGCATGAAGCATAAGGCTTCAAATATATATATTTTGGATATTCTAAAAGCACAAAATTAGTTAAAAATCAACAACCTTGGGGAAATAAGTGACCAACACTGCAGTTTATATCAAATATGTATTTAAATACCTCTTTCTGTATGACAAACATATACTCACATATTCCATCATATTGTTCGATTCACATTTCCTTCTGCTCAGTTTCCAGTGCAAGCCAAGCTAAGAAACAATTGTTACAATGTTAATAAAAAGCTATTTGTGTCAGTGAAGCCACCATTTTCAAATGATTATTTATTTACCTTGTGATATAACCTATTATTCTCCCAGTCCAAAAGTTTGTGAATAGACCTCCTTGTCTAACAAAAGAAGAGAATCAGGATGAACTAACGCACATTATAAATACATAAGAAAAAAAGTAAATGTTATCACCATTTATATGAAACACCATCATATATTTATTTTAGTATAGCAGTCAGTATACCATATAGTCAAATAATAAATCTTGAAGCCCAACTCAGTATATTCTCAAAAAAGGAGCTACAAGCAGAACCTGAAGTATGCCAATAGCTTTCTACTTAAGCCCGGTTTCACACAGATGTGGTGTGGAATTTGCACCGGTTTCTCTGCGACTTCCACACCGCATTATGATCACACCCTGTTCATGCGAACTGCTGCGGGTGTATAGGTTACGTTAACAACAACCTGTAATCAATTCACAAAACGTGGTGCGATGTGCAGAATCGGATCCTATGGGTGTGAATACCCATGCAATCTGATTCTGGTGCAGACAAAAAAAAAAAAAAAAGAAAAAAAAAAAAAAGGGGGTCCTGCACTGTTTTGGTGCGGATGTGGTGCGATCTGAGCCATACAAAATGTATGGCTCAAATTGCACCGCACAGAAAATTACATGTGATTTGCTCAGAAATGCAGTGTGGTTCCTGTGCAAATCACATGTGATGTGTCGCACTGCATCAGTGTGAATCCAGGCTGAGACTTTGACGTGGAATTTATGTAAGAATTGCGCTGCATTCACACCTTCAAGTCAATGGGCTGCCCTACACTGTTACAAAAGAAAAGCATGAAAAAAACCCACTTCTGTGTGCCGCACAAGTGTGAATGGGGCCTTACTTGTGTAGTTTGTTTTCAAATTAAAAGACTACATTTAATACATGCCAGAAAAGCCAATTAATGACAACTGGAGAAAAGGGGAGAGCTCATAGCAACTGGTTTAACCTCATGCAAAACAAGGGATCCGATTATGTACTACAGGCAACAGTTTAACCATTTCTCCAGTTTTCATAACATAGCCTCGAAGTACAGCTTCTAGTTAAGTTTTCCAGTCAGGTGACATGCTTACAATCTCAATAATCGTCAATTCATTCGATTAAATGCTTCAGTCATTAATCTAATAATTCTAGGTCCATAGGCAATATGGAAGAGGGCGATGTGTTATCCCTTTAACGTGCATGTTTACCTAACACTACAGCTTTTCACAGCAATTCCAGGCAACAAGTGAAGCTAGCAAACGGGGATGAGGTGTATTACAGCATTGCCCAAAATAAATAAATAAAAAACCCCACTAATCTGTAGCTTCTAGCATAGTGGGAATGGAATAGGGGGAAGGGTCAGAACCCTTGAGGTTTTACTGTTTCCTAGGGCTTTGTTAGAGAGATTTATCTCCACTTCCTGTTGACAGTTTTATCAGACATAAGTGATTGAAAGTCTGCAACACGCAAATGGACAATAAAAGCCGACAGATACTAGCATTCCCCTTCTTAACTTAGAAAGGGGTTTTTACTTATTATATTGCCTATATTGCCATTGGGGATTTTCCTCTGGACAACAGTAAAACTTGACAGGGCTTCTATTTCCTTGCTATTTGTAACTAGAGAATAAAAATGGCTATAGCTACACTTTAAAGTGATACTAAAAAGGCATACTTTTTTTAAAAAAAAACAACAAATATGTCATACTTACCTGCTCTGTGCAGTGGTTTTGCACAAAGCAGCCGCAATCCTCCTCTTCATGGGTCCCCCACCAGTGCTCCTGGCCCCTCCCTCCTGTCAGGTGCCCCCATAGCACCTGCTCCTGAGCCACTGCACCATTGTCCATTCACACAGCAGCTCAGCCCCCCCTTCTCATCGGCTCACTAGCTGTGATTGACAGCAGCGTGAGCCAATGGTTCTCGCTGCCATCTCAGCCAATGAGGAGAGGGAGTCCCGGGATAGTTGAGACTCCAGTGCACATTGCTGGATTGAGAGGGGGCTTAGGTGAGTATTGGGGGGGCTGCACAGAGGTTTTTTTACCTTTATGCATAAAGGTAAAAAACCTTCAGCCTTTACAACCACTATAAGTACTGAACAGCTAGGCTGTGTTCCATATGTGTATATATGTGTTCCATATATGTATATGTCAACATTTTCTATTTTAAGTGCTTTTATCTCATGAAATGAACAGGGAGCAACAGGATTATATTTTAATCAGATAATCCAATTGAAATTTAATTAAAATAAAAAATGTAATATACTGTAGCCTACCAAAAAATGGATGCGGTGGCTGCATAAAATTTTCTTCAAGCTTTTTTTCCTTTATTTTCATCTGATGATCAGCCCATAACACATCCTTAGGAAGGCTATGTTGACTCCTCCACTGTATCTAAGGAGAAGACACATAGCCAGCCCTGGACAGCAGTCTTGTCAATCAGTGGAGAGTGTAGGGTTAGTCACTTCCATCTAAATCTAGTGCATCTAAAAAATTAAAAACTAAACTCCAGGTCACACTCATTAAGCTTTCACAGCAATAGGTATCCCCCCAGGAATAAATGTTATACATAAATGAATAAAATCTAACCATTGTAAACACCCGTCAGTGTTAAATGGTACGTCCTAACCTTTTAACTGCCACATTTGCTGGACAGCTTAATCTGTCAAAGGAAGGGGGGGGGGGCTCACAAAGACAATGGTGTTAAAGCGGAACTAAATCCATTGATTTAAAGGCTGAAAAAGAAAACATTTACCAACAGGCTCATGCTCTCATTGCATGTCTCTTCTGCATCTCTAATATGCATGTACAGCTCTGTTTCGGTCACTGACAGACAAGCACCCAGACCATGTCAAGGAGGACACGCCAGCAAGGGACCTCTGGTGAACAAGCGATTTACTGGGATTTTAACTCTTTAACCGTTTCCCAAAACAGTTATATTCAAAGCATGCTGTAAATCATAGCTATTCCAAGGGGTTTGTGCTCTCAACAAAACTGTCAAGCCATAAAATGGCTGGTGTCAGAACTGATTACATGCAGCACAACATGGCAACTGCAGATCAAACAAACAGAGGTTAATATGGCAGCTTCCTTGACTAAGGGATAGGAAGTGTCAATTCAGCTTTAATGCTAGTGACAAATTTGATTTTAGCCATAGCTACACTTTAAATAGGTATGTTCCAGGGCTTGGAATTAAAATTCAAAATCTGTTTATTAAATAGAGGGTATTAAACTGAAATTTTCATTTTGTGTGCCAAAGTTTTCAGATGCAGATCACACAATTTTGAAATGTTTGTAGTCTAACACCACAAGTACAAGAAAACATTTCTATAAATATACAGGTAACATTTTTCACAAGAATAGTACCCCCTATTGTTTCACACTACTCAGATTGCAATTACTAACCCTTTTATTCAGGCATATAACAGGCCACAAACTGAAGCCTAACGTACAACAGCAGCAGATACAGCCACATAGCAGCCATTTCACATTGAGAGGGAGATTCTTTCTCAAGCAGGTATTTACACGACCAATACTGATTTTAAACTCCTCTGGAGCAACCTGAAAAGGATAAAGTATATTTTAAGATACAGCTCTGCAAAGTCCTTTTTTTAAAAAAATAAAACAAACATCTTTAACATGAGGCATTTGTTTCAAAATTGAGCGGATTAAAAAGGTCAACCTGAAATTGAATCTGAAGTAGGTAAGTTGGTGACATTGCACAAACACGGCTATACTTTACTTTTAAATCTCTAATTTTCTACTTGAACAGACTCCTCCTCCATCCACATTATACAGTGCAGATAAATGAATCTCACGCTGTGGCATTTTGAGAGCTGGCCCTGTCAAACAGCGATTGCATTTGACTGAATGCAAACACTGCTTGGCTGAAAAATTTTCCAGCAAGCTCCTTCGACAAAAGTCAACAGAATGGTAGACTTCTGAACAGAGTGGGGCCTGTAGGGTCACCCACTGACAGAATTTCAGCCAGTTCCTGAGGAACCATCCAAAATTCACACAGTGTATGGCCAGCTTTAGATTTACAAAAATGTTCACGTTAATTTCTTTGCCGCTCAAAAAAGCTCTTTCCCAACCACTGGTAGATGCAGGCTGCCTTTACAAAAACATTGTATTTCTAGTCCACTGAAACATGTGATGAGGTAAGCTCTGCTGCAACCTCCATTCTTCAGAGCAACGGCTGGACAAAGACTTCAACGCTCAGATCAAATCCATGTAATGGCACTCAAGCTACCAGGTCATTGGTTACATTTTTATGCAAATATATACAATATGTAGAAAACTAATAACCTCTAAACGGTCTGTTTAGGGTCTACTTTTCTCATTTACACAATTGCTTTCTCACCCTTTTTTCCTTTAAGAAACAGATAAGGCCCTTAATATGGGTTGCACTTTACTACAATATAAAGACATTATTACCCTTAGGCATCTGCTTCTCTTTCAAACACTAAAAAGGATCATAATATTTTACGACAGGATGCAATGAGGGCAACAAACAGAAAAACTAAGCAAAGCCCAGCAGGCAAGATCTGGATTGTTAAAAAGTCAAACAAAACCACTACCACCCCATCAATCACCTTTCATCTCTGCTAACAATACTAGAGAAATTTTATGACTTGCAGCTCTGAACTGTAGGCTTATCTCACTTTAGGACATCTACTGTTAAGTGTAGCTGGCAGGAAACTATGGTGACTTCCCTAAAGGTTTTATCTATTCACTTATAGTCACCTGGATCATGTTAATTGGACTATAACTCGTCAGGTAGCCCAATTATTCTGGAAATACATATTATGCAAAAGGGTAAAAAGATAAAATTCTTCAGTAAGAGTAACTTAAAAAAAAATAAAAACAGTTTTCCTGTTCTTACCAATGGTATCAACTGTACATACAAAGCAGAAATGTTATTTAGCACTTATGATAACATATGCCGAAAGACTATTACTAGTAGAATTGGAAAATTAAAATATATAATTCTAAAAAAATACTTAACATTGCAAAACTAAAACAAAATGTTCAATGAAAATAAAAAGCAAACAACAACTATCCCAACTAGGAAACAATATGCCTCACAATAATAACAATAAAAAATAATTTAAAACTAATTGTAAATTTGCAACCACTGCACACCACAGCTTAGAACCCAGCACAAGCTGACTAGTTCTACAAACTGCCATTCCGTTGCCCAGTGAAAGCTCCCTTATTAGCCACTGAGCCCAACTCAATGGAATAGGGATAACAGTTGGCTTACCTAGCACTGAAGGCATGAAACTTAGACTACAATAAAGAAAATCCTGTTTTAGCGAGACAAGGAAAAGCAGACATTTTGAGATGCCTACTCGAAATGAAGAGTGCTTATTTTAATAGTATTGTTAGTGACCACCCCATTCATGTTTTCACAAAGTTTTCTGAGGCAAACATTCTTACCTTTCCGGTCAAAACAGAAGGGAATTCTGCATCGAACTTGTTGCTTAAACCAAACCTGAAAGAAGGAAAAATATATATTAAGTTTAAATGAAACATTAAATCTAATCTATTAATATTCTATAATTATGAGACTAGTCTGGTTATGTGTTCTGGCTCCCACGTCAGCCAGCGTGGCTTCAGGGGATAGGAAGGATAACGGATGGGCCAACAAAGCCTATGGGCAACATCACGGCTCTAAGCTTTACTAGTTGTTGTTGGAGCATTCTCTCCTCTGCAGCTGCTGCTGGCAGACTGGAGCGGCCTGAAAATAGGTCTACATGCCGATTCATGTGAATTGAATGCGTTTTGATTTGCATAACGTGAACCAAAAGGCTTTTCTATGGAGCCGGTTCACATGTGCAGGCCAGCTGCAGTGTGATTTCAAAAAAGAGCCTGGTACAGTTTTCAGCCCAGTCCAGGTGCAATTTCCATTGTCATACAATTTAACAATTTGCACCTGAACCACTGAACAAAGTCGCATCAGATGGGGCTTGAAATCGCATTGCAAACTGGCCCTGCACATGTGAACCCAGGCTCAAAATGACAATTGGCTTTTTTTTATTAAAATAAACATGTTATACTCACCCGGCCTTTGCAATGGTTTTGCAGAGCGGCCCTAAACATCTTCTTCTAGGGTCCTCCACCAGCGATCTTTGCTCCTTCCCTTCTGTGTGCGCCCCCATAGCAAGCTGCTTGCTATGGGAGCGCACAGTGCATGCTTGCTCCAGAACTGTATTAATGGAGCCACACTCCACTCAACTGATCTGGGCACAACCCAAATTTGGGATTTTCTTTTACTTTCAATGATAATGGTAAGCAGGACAAAGAGGGGGCAGAGGTAGCAATAAAACCCTAACAAGTGCTCTAACCATCTCCAGTCTGTCCAAAGCTAGAAAAAGCTTAGCCTTTAGCTATACTTTAACCCTTTCGCTGTCAGGCCTTGTGCTCCACTTTTAAACCCAGCTGGCAAGACTATATATGCAATTTTTCCATTGGTTTTTTTTTTTACCTTTAACTTACAGCTTTCAGAGTTTGTAAAAGACTGCTCAAACCATATATTTTCTGAAAGCACAACCAGTATAATAAAAAGAAGGTACTACTGATTTTTAAGGCACTGCAATATTGGCACAAATGTTTATCAAAGCAATTTAGCTGAAAATACACTAAAATCATTATTAGCAGACAGAAACACAGCCCATTTTACAAAACTCTTGCTAAATGCCTACTAAATACAAAAGCGTAACCTATATTGAGTGATTAACAAATATTTGTCAATTTTAAATTGCACCTTTTTGCAAAATGGTGAAAATCAAATGTACCCAAATGCAGACAGTGTAAGTTCAGAGAGATACGCCCACATGGATGTCAAGTTGGGAGCAGTGGCTGTCTTGATGCAGCCACTGCATCCCAACTGATATGGATGGGACTGCTTGCACAGGAATACACTAAACACTGGTGCATTCCCGTGTAACCACTGCCTCCCAATTGACATCAATGGGACTGTCTGCATGGGGATACACGGAACACCTGTGCAGCTAAACATGGCTTCACTGTAGCATGCCCTGCGGGAATGAGGCCTTTTGCCTTGTTTTGACTTGCGGTTGAGGGGCAGCAAAACGCCCCTTAAGTTGCAATGGGCAGTGGACAGGGCGTCATGCTTCAGAAGCAAGTGAGATTTAGATGCATGTGTAAATCGACCCTATGGTTTTTTTTTATCATTTTTTTTTTTGCAGAGGTACGTTTCTAAATTATTTAAAATTTTTTGGGGGGCAAGGGGACTTTGGGGAGACATCAGGGGTCTAAACAGACCTTTAATTACTTTTTTGAAAGAGAAAAGTACTGAAAACAGTTGCTCTTGCGAGAAGCGCGGGGCTACCATTCATTCTAAGGGGCACCCTCAAGCATCTTAGCCCACAGTGTGATCATGGGTGCAGCAACCGCAGGGAAACTGCATTGTCAAAAAGACGGTTTCCCTGCGGATGCATTTTAGAAAAAGGTACATGCACTTTTTTTTTTGCATGAAATTACCAGCATGGCAGCCCATTCCAATTGCAGGGCTGCCATTCCTGTGCAAACACAGGCCACATGGCACGCACTAGAGTGAACCTAGTTTTCATTCATAAAATGAAAAAGTTTTGTTCACAAGCTGACAGATAGTAAACACAACTTACTATCTGCCAGTGATTAATGAATACAGAAGAGATGTACTGATAACTGTCTATATTCATTGAGAAAAGGAAGCGTATGTTTTTAAGCCCCCTGCTCTCAGAAAAGGAAGAAGGCCGCCCAGTCTCCTTGCTGACAGTAATCTGTCAGCGGCTGCAGCCCATGGAAGGGGAAGGAGGGACAGGCTAGCAGCTGCAGGGAGGGGCACCACGACACAACAGAGTTGGGAGGAGGAGCAACGGGGGGCATCTGGTCTTGCAGTTGGATCCTTCTGTGGCTAACCTGTAGCAGTGAAAGTCTGCAGGAGAGGCAGAGGAGGGAAGCCGACAGAGATTGTGGTTTGCGAGGGGGGGGGGGGGGGGGGGGAGTAATTAGTGCAGGCGGGATAAAGCAGTGTTAGGGACAGTTAGAGGGAGGGTGGGGGGGGGGGCATTTTAGATTTTAACACAGGTGGGTGGAGAGAAGGGAGACAAGGCAGAGAAGCAGCGGAAAGGGAGTTGTCACATTTTAGGTTAATAGCTTTGAACAGCGGCTTCTTAGCTAACCAGAACTATCTCCTTTTGTTTAGCAAGGTCTGCTGAACATTTCTGTTATAAGTTCATAGTCACTGAAGTGACCATGAGCTTCTAGCAAGGAATGCAGGTCTATACGGACCTGGCCAGCTAGAAGCAGTGCTGTAGGTCCATACACTGTACGGACCTGGCAGTGAGAGTTAAAGAATCTAAACAAAATACTCAGATAACTTATAGCACCTGGCAGCCAGAACTGACATCAGCTGAGGCCTGAACATCCATCTGGTAGAACTTCGCACTTTCTTGATGACGTCTGCTTGGCTACCCTACTTTCTCTGAAATACCCACTATCATTCTTGGAGATTTTAACATCCCCATTAATGTGAACAACCCGGCTACATCCCAATTCTTCAACCTAACCTCATCTTTTACCTGAACACAATGGACACAGTCCTCCACTCACTCTGATGGGAATACATTAGACCTTGTTTTCTCCCATCTTTGCACTCCTTACAACATCACAAACACCCCCTTTCATCTCTCTGATCACAATCTCATCACCTTTACAGTTTCCTCAAACACTTATCCCTCCAAGCAGCAAACAATTACCCGCAGAAACCTTCACAACTTAAACCCTTCTCTTTTCCACTCTGCAACTGACAGCCTCTATGACAGAATCTCTCCCCTGTCCTGCACTGATCTGGCCACTGCTGTCTACAACAGTTCACTTTCATCCACACTAGACTCACTTGCTCCTCTAACTACACAAAGTGTCAGGCCCCGACCATTACAACCTTGGCAGACTGACAACACCAGAGGTCTTAAGCAACATAGTCGTGCGCTGGAGCGATTGTGGCGTAAAACACAATCTCTGCAAGCATTCACCCTATATAAATCTGCTTTCTTAACATACAATTCCTCCCTCCGTGCTGCCAAACAAGCCTACTTTGTCACTCTTAATACCTTGTCATCCAATCCTCGTCGTCTCCTCTCTACTTTCTCCACCTCCACCCAGTACCTCACTCACTGCTTACAAGATTGCAAATCACTTCAAAAACTAGATTGATGCAATTCGTAGGGGCATCTCCACTACCCAAACATATATCCCACTTACCATATCTTATACTAAACCTCCCTAAACACTTTCCTCTTTTGACCTTGCTACTACCGAAGAGATCACTAAAATTTTCTCAGAAGCCAGTCTAACCATGTGCCCCCTGGATCCTGTCCCCTCTCAACTACTACGGTTACCGTCTTCTTCCATCCTATGCTCCCTCACTCACACCTTCAATCTCTACCTCTCTACTGGTGCCTTCCCCTCTAAAGCATGCACACATCACTCCCATACTTAAAAAACCCTCCATGGACTCCACCGACCTGAACAACTTAAGACCCATCTCCCTGCTCCTGTTTACCTCTAAACTCTTCAGATGCTTAGTCTATCACTTGAGCTCCTACATCATTGACAACAACCTTCTTGACCCTTTACAGTCTGGCTTTCGCTCACTACACTCCACTGAAACTACCCTACTAAAACTCACTAATGATCTACTAACTGCTAAAACCAATGGCCACTACTCCATACTCTTACTACTTGACCTCTCTGCGGCTTTTGATACGGTTGACCATCCCCTCCTCCTCAAAAAACTCCACTCTTGGCCTCCGAGACTCTGCTCTCTCCTGGTTCTCCTCCTACCTATCGCAGCGCTCCTTCAGCATTACCTATAACCCTGTCTCCTCTCCCTCTTTCTGTAGGGGTCCCTTAAGGTTCTGTCTTTGGACTCCTCTTCTCCATCTACACCTCCTCCCTTAGACACTTGATAAACTCCCATGGCTTTAAGTACCATCTCGATGCTGATGACACAAATCTATCTTTCTACTCCTCACCTCTTCAGTCTCCTCTCGCATTACTAACCTAAGTGACATTAGCATGGATGTCACTCCACTTCCTCAAACTAAATCTTTTCAAAATGGAGCTCATGCTATTCCCTCCAGCCTGTGCCCCCGCCCGACTTCTCCATCAAGATCAATACTACAACCATCAGTCCCTCCCCTCATGCCAGGGTACTGGGTGTAATCCTAAACTCCCATCTGTCCTTTCAGCTTCAAATCCAATCACTGTCCAAATCTTGTAGACTTCACCTCTAAGATACGTCCATTCTTAACCTGTGAAACCACTAAGCAACTTATTCACTCCATTGTTATATCTCGCCTTGACTATTGTAACTCCCTTCTCATTGGCCTACCTAATTGAAGGCTATCCCCTCTTCAGTCTACCATGAGTGCTGCTGCCAGAATCATCCACCTTACTAACTGTTCCATATCTGCCACCCCTCTCTGCCAACAAATAAAATTAAAAACATTAACATCATGCCATTTATAACTCTGTCCCAAATTACATCACCAATACTGTCTCCAAATATCACCCAAACTGTCCTCTCTGCTCCTCCCACAACCTACTGCTCTCTAGCTCCCTTGTCTCCTCCTACCATGCTCGTCTCCAGGAGTTCTCCAGAGCCTCCCCCATCCTTTGGAACTCTCTACCCCAGTCTATCCAACTATCACCTACTCTGCCCACTTTTAGGTTTTCAGAGATCGCCTATCTCTTCAGGGAAGCCTATCCTGCCTTTAGCTAATAATGGAATCTTCTATTCCTCCTATCAGTTCATCCCCAACAGTTATTACCTTTTGTGCCACCAGCCCCTCCCTCTTAGATTGTAAACTCCAAGGAGCAGGGCCATCCTAACCCTCCTGTATTGAACTGTATCGTTGCTGTATTGTCTCCCTTTATATTGTAAAGCGCTGAGCAAACTGTTGCCGCTATATAAATCCTGTGTTATAATAATAATAACTTGAAAAATGTGTGAACAGAGGGACCAGGTAGCAGCATTGCAAATCTTGGATACAAATTATTGATGCTGAACAGCCCAGAAGACAACAGCCCTGGTGAAATGGGCTCTGATATGAAAGGAAGAAACATTTTCCTTAAGGGCATAGGCCCTGGAAATAAGCTGCTTGATCCACATGATAATGGTGGAGCGGTAAGCAGGGAGCTCTCTAAAAGGATCACCAGACACAGGCCATGGCTGTCATGTGGACGGATAGCTGTAACCACATCCAAAGGCAATTTCTTTGTCATGTTTTGGGGCATGACAACATTACGGTGGAAAGAGTAGCCCACCTTGGGTAAAATAGAAGGTTTTGGTCTAAAAACTACCTTGCCCTTGTGCAAAAACACAAAAATGTATATTTCTTACCTTCTAGGAAATTTCTGAGATGATATCATTGCAGATTCTAAGAATTTCTAGACAGTCTCACAGTGTCTTTGTCCCTACACTACATCTCGTTGCAATACAATGAACCCCACATTACAAAGCAGGCAGCGCATGTAAAGATTTTAAGCAAGCAATACCGCATAAAAAGGTAACCAGTAATTTTTTTTTTTATATGTTCTATGCTATGTTAACGGAGACATGTGAAAATGATAAAGTAGGTGTTATCCTAATTTGGCTGCTAAAGTGGAAATACAATTAAAAAGATGAAGTCTTCCAATGGAATATCTATAACCGGTTCAAAAGGGGGTTTCTGAAGAGCAGAGAGCACCAAGGTGGGATTCCAAGGTGACACAGGAGTTTGATTTGGGGGAATTATGCGTGCAATTCTCTGTAGAAAAATCTTGATAAAAGCAAGAGGTTTGTGGAAGAGTATGGATAAGGCAGAATCTGTCCCCTGAGGGTACTCTGGGCAAGACGCTGGTCAAGACCAGACTGAAGAAAGGCCAAAATACAAGTAACATTATCCCCTAGGCTTACTGCATTACTAAACCCAGGACCCTGCATTCACTACATCCAGTCTCCCACAGTACACAAAACATGGAAATGCAATTATTTTAGTAAATATAAACTGGTAAAATTCCTTTTCTCAGCAGGTAGAGCAGTCGTGTGACGTCCATCAGTGTTGAGCAGATCACTGGTTAAAACTTTTAGGAGGAGTTTTATTCTCCCGATTGTCCTTTGAGGCTGCATAACACCTGACACCTTCTTTTAAAGACCACCCACATTTATTTTTGAAAGGTGACAGGGCCAACTTTAAGAGCCCTTTCATACTATGTGGAGTTACTTGCGATTTTTCTCCTGAATAAAAAACACACCTAACTGCAAAGATGCATAAAAAACAACCACTTTCTACGTGTCATTTTTACACCAGAATGTGGTGTTTCCCTGCGTCCTAGAAGTGCGATATTACTGGATGGCACCACATGTCACTGCACAGCAAGGCACCGCAAAGTTCAGTGTTGATATGAACAAAATGTCACTTGGTATATTAAACAAAAAGTTTACAAAATTGAAAAAAAATAAAAAAAATGCATATCACACTACCCCCCCCCTTTCCTGCCACACATCACTGCTGACCAAAATGGACTGCTGCCTACACACTAAACTACTGCAGTTTGTGCAGGCAAGTGTGAACATGCCCTAAATGCTACAAAGTGCACATAATGCTATGGTCCAATGCTGACAAACACTTCCCCTTCTGTGCTAGCACATCGTGCTGTAAACCCTGCTGACACAGCCATTGATTATGCTACCCACGTTTTAGAAGGAATAGAAACTATTAAAAATGATCATTTGATGCATCATGAATTATGTTATTGTTTAGCACACAGGCAGGTATTCATTGGATCTTTCAACCGTAATCGACAAAATTCTGCCATAGTCAATTGACTTTGTCAGTATCTAAATCAACTGCAAAGTCTACGCTTTAGAATCCTTATTGAGTTTGATCCTTTTATCATAGTGATACAATATGTGGCCACTTTTCATCATCAGAATTGGAAGGTTTGGCCTCAACTCTTACGCTGGTAACATCTAGAATTTCCCATCACTTTGACAATGGTCCCCAGGGACACAGCTATAAAAGAGAAAGAAAAACCCTTTAATGGGTACTGAGAACACCTTGGGAAAAATTTACCAAGACTGGGGTAGCTTTCATTTTCAAGCTTAACGCACCTTTACCAAAATATTGCCTATGCAGGTAAGGGGTGTCTGTAAATAGAAACTGTGCAGTTCTGACTAAAGTTGAATAATGTGTGTGCTATAGGTGTAGGCCATTTGCGTAACTCATGAAACCTGATTGGAATACTCCCAGGTCGTTGCGAGGATGTTGTTAATGCGGAACTTAAGCCTCTTCCTATCCTTTTTAGCCAAGGAAGCCGTCATCTTAGCCTCCGTCTATTCTGCAGTTGCCATAGTGCTGCACATGTGATCAGTTATGACACCAGTCATTTGATGGTTTGACAGTTTGGTTGAGAACACAAGCAAATGTGACAGTTAGCAATCCCAGCATGCCAAGAATGTAACTGCTGTTTGAAACCATTAGATTGTTGAGTTTAGTTCCTCTTAAAGAGAAGCCTAGTCATTACTGCTCACCTCCACCATCAGAGGAATGGGCTCTTTCTCTGATTAACCCCCCCACACACATGTTCTTGCTCTCCTTAATGCAGCAGCTATGAACTTAGCCTTTGAGAGCTCACTCCTGTGATGGAGGAGTAATGACTAGGCCTCTCTTAGCAACATCCTGGAAGTATTTCAGTCAGGCTTCAGGGCTACACCTGCACAGTTTGTTCTTATCTACAGCCACCCTTTATCTGCATAGGCAGTTTTTTGGTAAAAGTGAACTGACCCTTTATTCCCCTTCCTGTCCAGTCTCAGCAGACCCTCAATTACATCTTTATATTGGGGGTTAGTGGGAAACACTTCCCAGTTATGTGGCCACTGGCTGTCACAATGGACATATGACTGGGAGCCCATCCTGCTCATAACCAGAGGCCAGGATATATCAGTGACCGCTCTGTCACTGTGCCCAGAAAGTGCTCTTAGCACAGAAACCTTGACCACTATAGACACACGTGCAGGGTGTATGTTACAGCCACCCACTCTACCACTGCACATAGGTGTTACTTAGTTGGCAAGCGGCATGAAGAAGTGGACTGGTTACTAGGCACAGCTGCTCCAGTTTTAGTAAATGTCCCCCCAGGATACCACCAAATCCAGAATACAGATATGGACAGCAGGGCCACCCCCCACCAACAATACAACGGTGCAGAAATAAAGGCCTATGGACCTGATCTTACTTATGTTCTGTCAAGAATAATGATGTAAACAAATGACATGGTGATAGGAGCACACTAGAGAGTTAGTATACTCACAGCTATTTTGGCTGCGCTTGTCCTTTATGTCACCACAGGAGTGCAGTTTGTTCTGCACTACTGTGATCTATTTTTAGCCGACAGCAGACAGAAGTCCACTGTTGGCTGAGGTCACTCAGTGGGTCCAAGCTCTGAGGAGATCCTGACCACATGGTCAGGATCCCCCCCCCCCAGAAACCTTTCTCAGCCTATCAGCCGGGAACCTGACCCACCACTCCCACAGCCCACCGCTGTCTGCCCAGAGCAGAGGAAGAGAACTGAGTGATCAGCAGTGGTTGATCGCTACGTTCTCACTGCAGAGGGGGTGGGAAACAGATGCAGCATTGAACTTGATGAGTATTGTTAGTTTTTTTTTTTTTTTTTTTAAGGTGCACATAGTCCTGCAGTCCAATGCTAACAACCACACTCCCAGATGATATTCCACAGCGTAGTCCATGCTGCCACAGCCGACATGACAACACTGTGCAGGAGTCAGAAGTAGGGGGCCAGTGTTGTCACCTCATCACAGGAAGTCTTGCCTGGCAAGGGAATGCAGGTTCATATTCTGTGTGGGGTGACCATGTTAGGTGTATATAGGGGGACACTCTGGAAACCTTTCCTACATTTAGACAATGGCTCTGGGTGACCCTATAGAGGTGCTGCCAGCTGATACACGCCACAAAACAGCTCCACGGGACACCCCCCCCACGAACGCCTGCACGGGACACCCCCCACGAACGCCTGCACGGGACACCCCCCACGAACGCCTGCACGGGACACCCCCCACGAACGCCTGCACGGGACACCCCTCATGAATGTCAGCACGGGACACCCCCCACGAACGTCTGCACGGGACACCCCTCACGAACGTCTGCACGGGACACCCCTCACGAACGTCTGCACGGGACACCCCTCACGAACGTCTGCACGGGACACCCCTCACGAATGTCTGCACGGGACACCCCCCACGAATGTCTGCACGGGACACCCCTCACGAATGTCTGCACGGGACAACCCCCACGAATGTCTGCACGGGACACCCCTCACGAATGTCTGCACGGGACAACCCCCACGAATGTCTGCACGGGACAACCCCCACGAATGTCTGCACGGGACAACCCCCACGAATGTCTGCACGGGACAACCCCCACGAATGTCTGCACGGGACAACCCCCACGAATGTCTGCACGGGACAACCCCCACGAATGTCTGCACGGGACAACCCCCACGAATGTCTGCACGGGACAACCCCCACGAATGTCTGCACGGGACAACCCCCACGAATGTCTGCACGGGACAACCCCCACGAATGTCTGCACGGGACAACCCCCACGAATGTCTGCACGGGACAACCCCCACGAATGTCTGCACGGGACAACCCCCACGAATGTCTGCACGGGACAACCCCCACGAATGTCTGCACGGGACACCCCTCACGAATGTCTGCACGGGACACCCCCCATGAATATCTGCACGGGACACCCCCCATGAATGTCTGCACGGGACAACCCCCACGAATGTCTGCACGGGACAACCCCCACGAATGTCTGCACGGGACAACCCCCACGAATGTCTGCACGGGACAACCCCCACGAATGTCTGCTCGGGACAACCCCCACGAATGTCTGCTCGGGACACCCCTCATGAATGTCTGCACGGGACACCCCCCATGAATGTCTGCACGGGACACCCCCCATGAATGTCTGCACGGGACACCTTCCTGGAATAAGAGAGCAGAGGAGTGCATTGTGTGTACAGCTAGTCCAGGGAGGCTGGTCGGAAGTGTGAGGGAAGGAGAGGTCCAGGCCGGCCCAGTGTTTGCACCCCACCCGAGGCCTGCTCCCCCCACACACCGGACTCCTCTCGTCTCTTACACGGTAATATGTCCGGCTCCCCTCACCACCACCGGGTCCGGCGCATATCGGAGTAAATGTTCCTCGGCCACCACCCGGCCCGAGCCCGTTTCCCGGTCCTCTCCGTCCTCTTCTTCCTCCTCATCTAACTCGTATATGGTATCAAAGTCCGCCATGTTTGGTAGCAAGACGCTCATGACGTCACCGCAGGACGGAGACGGGATTGCGGTGACCTCACGTGACTCTCGGTGGGCGGGGGCTCGTGACGCTTTGTGAGCGGAGGGCGGGAAATGTGGCGCGTGGTCCGCTGTGTGGGATGCTGCTCGCTGAGCGGCCGTGTCAGTGTATGGTGTGGAATTAAATACTGTGTATGGAATGAGTGGAAGGCTGTGGAACGCATGGCGCCTCGTGTTGTACAGGGGAGGATGTTTCATACAGTTCTAGGCTATCTTCCTGCTGCCTGCGACCCTACCAGAGAGATTTCCCTTCACTTCCAGGGACAAGAGAGTGAGGGTAAATCTCCTCCTGTGGTGGCCATGTATGCATTCATAGTTACATTGTCAGGCTCCATGCATTTGCGACAGAAGCAATTGAGTACTGCCCATGATAAAAGTATCACAGACAGTACTCATTTGTTTCTGTCACAAAAGCACTAATACGGCTACAATCACCTCAAACAGAATGGAAGATACTTCTTATAGCCGCATAGAGAAGCAGTTAACCTAATCACAAAGGAAACAGTTCAACAGTGAACATTCTGCTGTAACTGTGATTTGTACAGTACTGCTTGGACCTGAAAAAGGGGACATTCCCCAAAAGCTTGTTCTCAAAATTGTATGTTATTATTATTATTACTACGAGTTTATATAGCGCCAAAGGGTTTGCTCAGCGCTGTACAATAGGGGGGACAATACATGGCACAGTAGAACAACAAACAACGTACAAGGGGTAAGAGGGCCCTACTTGCAAATAACAAAAGTATCACATCAGTACTCAATTGTTTCTGTCGCAAATGCACTAATACGGCTAAAATCACCTCAAACAGCATTTTTTAGAACTTTTGTATTAATGTTTAACTGCATTTTTTAACATATTTTTAGGGGTTTTTTTACCAAAAAGTTTTTTTGTGATCAAAAAACACTGGTTTGCCACGATTTACTGTGTTTTTAAGCGTTAGAGTGTTTTTACAGCTACAAACCTCCTCTAGAAACCCATTAGTCCTGGGTTGTTTTTCCAGCCAAAAAACATTGGTGAACAGTCTATGTGTGCATGTGCAGATAGGATAACATGCTGGGGGGTTTACTGGCTGTAGAGGAAAACTGCAAAAGCCAAAAAGAGCCGCTGTAATAATCTCCAGTGTGCATGAGGACTTATTCAGGCTGAAAAAAAGCCCAAAGTCCATCCAGTTCAGCCAAAGAAAATCCTATACCCACAGTGGATCCAGAGGAAGGCAAAAAAACCAGCAAAAGCACAATCCAATTTGCTCCTGCTGGGGAAAAAAATCCTTCCTGATCCCCCGAGAGGCAATCGGATATTCCCTGGATCAACTTTACCTATAAATGTTAGTATCCAGTTATATTCTGTGTATCTAAGAAAGAATCCAGGCCTTTTTTGAAGCAATCCACTGAGCTGGCCAGAACCAACTCTTGAGGGAGTCTATTCCACATTCTCACAGCTCTCACTGTGAAGAAACCTTTCCTTGTCTGGAGATTACATTTCTTTTCCTCCAGATGTAAAGAGTGCCCCCTTGTCCTCTGTGATGACCTCAGGGTGAATAGCTCTACACCGAGTTCACTATATGAACCACTGATGTATTTATACATGTTGATCATATCCCCCCTTAATCTCCTCTTCTCAAGAGACAATAAATTCAGTTCCTCTAATCTTTCCTCATAGCTGAGCTCCTCCATGTCTCTGATCAGTTTAGTTGCCCTTCTCTGTACTTTCTCCAGTTCCCCAATGTTCTTTTTGTGAATTGGTGCCCAACACTGAACTGCATATTCCAGATGAGGTATTACTAATGATTTGTACAGGGTAATATGATATCTCTCTCTCTGGAGTCTATACCTCTTTTATGACAAGAGAGGATTTTGCTCGCTTTAGAAACCGCAGCTTGGCATTGCATGCCATTATTAAGCATGTGATCTACCAGAACTCCCAGATCCTTCCCCACCATTGATTCCCCCAGTTGTACCCCCCCTAGTATGTAGGATGCATGCATATTCTTAGCCCCCAAGTGCATAACCTTACATTTATCAACATTAAACCTCATTTGCCACATAGTTGCCCAATTAAACAGTGCATTGAGGTCGGCTTGTAAATTGAAGACATCCTGTAAGGACGTTATTCCATTGCACAGCTTGGTGTCATCTGCAAAAACTGAAATGGGATTTATAATCTCAGACCCTATATCGTTTATAACTATATTAAAAAGTAAGGGTCCCAACACTGGACCTTGGGGTACACCACTGATGACCCTAGACCAGGGGTGGGCAAACTTTTTGACTTGAGGGCCGCAATGGGTTCATATATTGGACCCAGGGGCCGGACCAAGAGTAGATGAATGATGTGTATGTGTCATCCATAGTAAGTATAGTAATATTCCCCCATAGTAAGCATAGTAATTAATCCCCCATAGTAATTCAAACCCCATATAGTAATTCATCCCCCATATAGTAATTCATCCCCCATAGTAATTCGTCCCCCATAGTAATTCATCCCCCATATAGTAATTAATCCCCCATATAGTAATTCATCCCCCATAGTAATTCATCCCCCATATAGTAATTCATCCCCCATATAGTAATTCATCCCCCATAGTAATTCATCCCCCATATAGTAATTCATCCCCCATAGTAATTAATCCCCCATATAGTAATTCATCCCCCATAGTAATTCATCCCCCATATAGTAATTCATCCCCCATAGTAATTCATCTCCCATATAGAAATTCATCCCCCATATAGTAATTCATCCCCCATAGTAATTCATCCCCCATATAGTAATTCAACCCCCCTATAGTAATTCATCCCCATATTAATTCATCCCCCATATTAAGTCCCCAAGTCCCCCCTGTGTCAATTTACTTACCTTTGCTCCGCGCGTTCCTCTCGCCGTGTTCCCGCGCCGTTCCGGTCTTCAGGGCGGACTGTGAGAGGAGCCTAGCTCCCCTCACATTCGTCATGCTGCCCCACCTACACACATCCTGACAGCCATCCTGACAGTATCACGCTCCGCGGGCTGGATTAAAAGGTCCGCCGGGCCGTATACGGCCCGCAGGCCGTAGTTTGCCCATTGCTGCCCTAGACCATTCAGATTATGAATCATTAACCACTACTCTCTGAATATGATCTTTTAGCTAGTTTTATATCCATTTACATACAGACTTTTCCAAGCCTGTAGACCTTACACATTAGCCATGTGTGGGGAACTGTGTCAAACGCTTTTGCAAAATCCAAGTATGCCACATCCAAATTAATTTCATATCACGCTAGGTATGCAGCAAACTATTAATTCTGGAAAGTGTCAAACGATGCAACACATACTGTATCAACCCATCAAAAGACAATCATTTAGTCCATCTTGTATAATGATTGGTTGTCTGATGCACAGGTGGATGTTTGTAGGATCAGTTGGAAGCAAGCCTCAAAACTTCAGAATGGCCCAGCAACTTGACATCGTGGAAAGCAAACTAAATCCATCAAATGGTGGGTCTGTGCTTTACAACTTATATTCTATTGCAAGGGTGTCAAGCTGGCGGCCCTCCAGCTGTTGCAAAACTACAAGTCCAATCATGCCTCTGCCTTTGGGAGTCATGCTTGTAACTGTCAATCTTGCAATGCCTCATGGGACTTGTAGTTTGGCAACAGCTGGAGGGCCGCCAGTTTGACACCTGTGTTCTATTGTATCAGAAGCTCATAGTGGACTCCATTCACAAAGCATCATTTTCCTCTTTACGATTTGCAGTATAGCATTTTTTGGCATTCATAGAAAAATACTAGTAAAATAAAGCATGTAGTATTTCATTGAAATATGCCATTTTTATCCCATGAAACCATGCAGTATTTTATCTCATGCGATATCCAATGGAATGGATACAGTGGAGAAGAATAAGAACCCCTGTCAGTTATTATTGCTAATAAAGAGGTAAAATAGTTTAAACTAGAAATATGCCAACTCACTAAGTCAGTGCGGTATTAATACAAAAGAAAAAACTAGAATACCAATCAAAGGGAAGCTGTTTTCACAGGACGCACATGATGTATCAAAAACAACTAAGTTAACTAAATGCAAAATATTTTTATGAATGTCAAATATTGAGAGAACATAGTATAAAAAAATCAAACACATATAAATACCCTTCTCCTACAACATTGTCTTTTTTATTGTTAGAAGAAGGGTATTTATATACTGTATGTGTGTGATTTTTTTTATACTATGTTCTTTCAATATTTGACATTTAGAAAGTTATTTTTTATTTACTTAAAGTAGAATGAAAGAAAAAACATTTTTCTTAGTTTTGGATAGAGTAACGACATATTAGAACACCTATTAGGTTTTTACTGCTGTCTGTGTCCCCCAGGGGCGGACTGACAACTCATGGGGCCCCCGGGCAATAGGGGATCATGGGCCCCCTGTGTCCTTGCCCAAACTCAAAAAAGCCTATGCAAAAGGTACCAGGGGCATCTCATAGGGCTCCCTACTGACCCCGGGCCCTCGGGCAGTGCCCGAGTTCCCAAATGGTCAGTCTGCCCCTGGTGTCCCCATTAGGGAGATTCACCCTCTCTATTTGTCCTGTTTACCATTATCATTGAAAGTGAACGTAAAAGAAAATTCCAAATTTTGGGTTGTCACCAGAAAGGTAATAGAGGGAAATCTTCCATTAGGGACATAGAAGGCAAAAAAATGTAAAATCAATTGACAGGAGTTCTAGCCCTCCATTACTCTCTCCAAAATTAAAAAGAAAGGCTTGCCTTTAGATACACTTTCAAGCAGCCTTTGTCAACCTTTCCAACACATAGGAACCCCTGAAATAACTTTCTAGTCTCAGGTAGCCCCTGCTAAAAATTACTATATCTACAACTCATGATACATTAGTGTGATGGTCACTGGGAATTACCCCTTATAGGTTGCTAAAAAGATCAATGATGTCAGTGGGAACTTGTCAGTGGGAAGATATCTCTAAAAATAAATGTCAAATGAAGTATCCCCACTACATAGGACATATACACTATATTGCCAAAAGTATTGGGACACCCCTCTAAATCATTGGATTCAGGTGTTCCAATCACCTCTGTGGCCACAGGTATATAAAATCAAGCACCTAGGCATGCAGACAGCTTCTACAAACATTTGTGAAAGAATGGGTTGCTCTCAGGAGCTCAGTGAATTCAAGCATGGTACCTTGATAGGTTGCCTCTTGTGCAATAAGTCCATCCGTGACATTTCCTTGCTACTAAATATTCCACACTCAACTGTTACTGGTATTATAACAAAGTGGAAGCAACTGGAAACAACAGCAACTCAGACACGAAGTGGTAGGTCATGTAAAATGACAGAGCGGGGTCAGCGCATGCTGAAGAGCACAGTGCACAGAAGTCGCCAATTGCTTGCAGAGTCCCTTAAGACATTTTGCACAATTTCATGCTCCCAACTTTGTGGGAACAGTTTGGGGATGGTCCCTTCCTATTCCAACATGACTGTGCACCAGTGCATAAAGCAAGGTCCATAAAGACATACAGTAGATGAGCGAGTGGGGGAGGGGTGGAGGAACATGACTGGCCATCACAGTCCTGACCTCAAGCTGATAGAACACCTTTGGGATGAATTAGAGTGGAGACAATTTGGTGAAATAACAGGAGAAAATAAGTATATTTTCTGCATGTAATGGGGTGGAGTTACTAAAGGCACATACTGTAGAGTGAGCACCGTGCACGTAAAGCTGCTCCAGAGCTTAGGAAATGAGGGGGCGCTCTGCTGACTTCTGTCAACCAATCATGTTCAAGCAAAAATGCTCCTGTTTTCTTTGCATGTGATTGCATATTCTTTGTAAAGTGAAGCTTTACCTTATATACCAAGCTCTGGAGTAACTTGCAAATTGTACAGTTCTAGTAGAGCTATAGGCAACACTTTTTTCATTTTGGATAATGGAGGGTTAGAACCCCTGTTAGTTTTTTTTTTCTAATTTCTTTACCATCTGTGTCCCCATTGGAAGATGTTCCCTCTATAACTTCTATGTAGACAACCCCAAATTTGGGATTTTCTTTTCATTTCACTTTCAATAATAATGGTAAACAGGACAAATAGGTTGAATCTCCCTAACAGAGACACAGACCACAATAAAAACCTGACAGGTGTTCTAGTCCATGTCCACTATATCTAGAATTAAAAAAAATTCCTTTAATTATTCTTTATGTAAATTAACCCCAATGATTTCCATATTTAGGTTCATATGCATTACTGTTGAGAGAACTGATCTAAAAAGGCAGAAACTACTTAAAATTGCCTATTATTATTATTATACAGGATTGATATAGCACCAACAGTTTGCTCAGCGCTTTACAATATCATATATTTTTACACTCATTAAACACCACATGCCTGGACCACTACTTAATTACCGCATGCATTTAATCATTTATTTCCTTCTGTGAATTGGCTTTGACTCCTTTTCATTCAGTATTTACAAAGCGTTTTGAGTGTTTTGCGGTAAATACTGCGAAAGGCTACAGTGAATTGACAGTTTCAGTATCGCATGCCATACTTAAGCAAAATGTGTCCGGACACCTTAATAACGCATGCGAGTTGCTTTTGTGAATGGAGCTCAATGATATGTGTGTGGCTACCATTCCTTGTCACCAGAACAGTTTTTCCAACTTGAAAATTTTCCTCATTTCCCGTGTCAGTGACAACCAAGTCTGTGTCACCAATGAGGCCAACTGAGGTGGCAGACTCAGAGGACAGTTATGGAGGCACAGTTGGGAAGAAGCACTGGGGTTATATTGTCCACTCTGGACTCTCAGTAAAATCACAAGTTGAGCATTACTGAGCTCCCTGGTTTCCCGTCACACCCATCACACAGGCAGGAGAAGCAGCTGGGCCTCTTCAGTGATGCATAGCCTAACTCGGGGTCACTGAGCAGAGCACTGCCAGTTAATGTGTCTGCCTCTGTGACTGTTGATGTGGACGTGCAGAGACTTTTACACAGTGACACTGAGCCTGCATTTTTAACAAGTATAGTCAAGTGATAGCATAAAGTACCCACTTTTAGGTTAGGTTCACACCTGTGAAGTTTGTGTTTGATCCGTTTCTGCAGGGCTTTTTACAGTGTCTTTTTGCACATGCGTTTGTGATCCATATTTGATGCGTTTTGTGTTTTTCTCCCCAACTTGTTGCTGGGCAGATTAAAAAAACGCATCAAAAATGCACTACATTGTTTTCTGCAGCGCCCCCTTTGAAGTCTACAGAACCAAAAATTCAACATTTTGCCTTTAAAAAAGTCTCTAAAGCTTTCCAAAAAGGGCACAGGGTGAAAACGCGGAGGTGTGAACCTGTCCCATAGGAAATCATGTTAAATGGACTGCTGTGCATTTCTGCAAAACGCAACAGAAAACACATAAGTTTGAACCTACTCTAAAGAAACAAGGCAGAAACAGGCTTTGTAAGTTGGTTAGTAGGACAACAATTCCCAACATGACTATTAACCATTTGCCCTCCACAGGATTTACCTCCCTTCCTGACCAGGCCATTTTTTGGGATACGGTGCTGCATTACTTTAACTGACAATTGCAGGGTCATGCAACGCTGCACCCAATGAAATGAAATTTATGTCCCTTTTTTCCCCACAAATAGAGCTTTCTTTTGGTGGTATTTGATTGCCTCTGCGTTTTTCATGTTTTGTGCTATAAACAAAAAAAGACCGACAATTTTGAAAAAAAAAAAACAATATTTTTGACTATATGCTATAAAACATATCCAGTAAAAAGCATTTAAAAATCAAATTTTGTCATATATTTAGGCCAAAATGTATTCTGCTACATGTCTGCTAAAAAAAACCAATACGTGTAAATTAATTGGTTTAAGTGAAAGTTATAAAAAATGGCGGTATATATACTGGAATTTTAATTTTTTTATACTAGAAATGATGGCGATCAGCAACTTATAGCAGGACTGCGGCAGGCATTCTGACACTGAGGGGAAACTGACTAACTGTCACTGACATCCCCAGTGACACTAATACAGTGATCAGTGCTAACAAAAAGCACTGACACTGTACTAATGGCACTGGGCAGGAAGGGGTTAACATCTGGGGCAAGAAAAGGGTTAACTGTGTGTTTTGTGCTGTTTTACTTAGTGTGCTGTATGTGTTTTACTAAGGACACATACTGCTTTATATTGCTATGCTATGCAGAGCAATACAAAGCAGGATGTCTGTACTGACGGAAGAGATTTATGTTGTTTACACACAGACCTCTCCCCTTTCACTGTTCCTCAGCGGGGAATCTCCGGCTGGGACCTGGTGATCAACAGCTGTAGCCGCCCCCTTCCCAGAAATGCAAAATCACGTATATATATGTGATTTTGTGCAGCCCTGCCACCCTGTAGCAGTACTTCTGCTATAAGGCAGTCGAGAAGCGGTTAACACAGTCCCTGTAGGCACTTCATATCGCCCCCTGTTGGTTATCATTGATTAGCAAGACAAAGGAGGATGGGAAATACAGTTTTGATAGCTGGAATCATATGACATTGCTGCTGAAAGAAAACTACAACTCCCAAAAAAGCTTTTTGGCTGAGGGGACAGGCAAAGCAATGAGGAAGAATGCCTGGAGAAAGTTCTAGGTCTTAATGGTCAGATCGGAGATGAGGCAGGACCCAGGAATCTGAGTATGGAGCCTGTTGAATTTTCCTGTCCTGCAGCACGGTCAACACATCTGCTGTGGAGTGGCCAGGACCGTCAGTTTGATATGTATCAGCGGCTTCAGGTAAGTGACAAGATCCGGAGAAAGAAGCTGTCAGTTTTCACTCGCAACCACCATTATCTCAGAGAGAGGATGACAGCCATCTTTAACAATCAACAAAGCTGTCAGTTTAAAGTGATTCTAAATGCACACTGTTTAATTTGCATGATCCCTTCTCTTTCTGTTTGTGGATGAGAGCACTGTAATTATTTTAATAAAGAAAATCTAAGTACCTTTTTTCTAATTGATATACAACTGTCACATGACTCAGCCATGTTCTTTCTCAGCCTGTCTGCAGGGAAACAGTGGCAGGAGGAGCTTCTAGTCCTCTGCTGCTGGTCACATATTCAAAATAAAAAATTAAAAAAACAGCTTTTGGTATACGGAGTAAAAATAAATACTATCAATAAATTGTTTCAAATTGTCATACAAATATATACTTGAAATCAATTCTTTATTCTTTTATGGCAAACACACGATGTGGGTGGATTCTGCCAGTCACAGGCTGTGGGCTGTGATTTATCACTCTGTATACACCCACATGTGTGACTCTATAGTCACATGGGCTGCCCAGATGTGATCAGGGAGGAAATGCTTAGCATAGAAACTCACTGAAAACTGAGCATGTGCAGATTTGTCTCCACAGATGCAAAATCCGTAGTTGAATTGGGGGCATGAACAGAAGGTGGAGGTAGAGAGCAGCAGGATCAACCAGAGTTGATTATGAACAGCATGGAATACAGCATTTATTGATAATTTTTTATGATGTGGGTTTAGTGACACTTTAACTTCCAGCCTCCATTACCTCAGAAAAAAGATGGCAGCCTCACTTAACAGTCAGCAACATCTCAGAGAAACTGTTAGCTTTTACCCACAATTACCATTACCTCAGGGAGTGGACGGTAGTCATCTTTAACAGTCAGCAATATTTCAGAGAAACTGTCAGTTTTCACCCACAGCCACCATTACCTCAAGGAGAGGACGGCAGCCATCTTTAACAACAAAGTTGTCAGTTTTACTTCCAGTCAGCATTATCTCAGAAAAAGGATGACGGCCATCTTTATCATTCAGGAACATCTCCGAGAAACTGTCAGCTTTTACATGCAATCATCATTACCTCAGGGCAAGGCAGGCAACCATCTTTAACAGACAGCGATATTTCAGAGAACCTACCATTTTTCACCCGTAGCCACCATTACCTCAAGGAGAGGATGGCAGCCATCTTTAACCGGTTCCCGCCCGGCCTATGGCACAAAGGTGGCCTATCACAGCCGATCACAAGTATAAACAAATAGTAACTTGCTGTTACCGCTTCTCCTCCTCACACACTGTGTGAGGAGAAGAAGGGGAACAGTGAGTTTTAGCTATCAGTATTGTGCATCACACTGCCGATTGCCTTCACACTGCCCTGATTGCCTGTCACAGCTTCCCATCAGTGTACCTATCACAGCTGCCCATCAGTGTACCTGTCACAGCTGCCCATCAACCTACCTGTCGCCAGCCCATCAATGTACCTGTTGCCAGCTGATCAGTGTACCTGTCGCCAGCTCATCAGCATTCCTGGTACCTGTCGCCAGCCCATCAACCTACCTGTCACAAGCCCATCAACCTACCTGTTGCCAGCCCATCAGTGTACTTGTCGCCAGCCCATCAGAGTACCTGTCGCCAGTCCATCAGTGTACCTGTCGCCAGCCCATCAGCATTCCTGGTACCTGTCGCCAGCCCATCACATACCTGCTAGCACAGAGCATCAGTGTACCTGTCGTGCAGCCTGTCAGCAGAGCCGATCAGCATACCTGTCAGCAGAGCCCATCAAAGTACCTGTCCAGCAGAGCCCATCAGTGTACCTGCCCATTAGAGCCCATCAGTGCACCTGTCCAGAAGAGCCCATCAGTGTACCTGTCCAGCAGCCCATCAGTGCACCTGTCAGCACATTCATAAGGGAAACCTATCAGTGTACCTGTCAGCGCATACACCTATGCAGCCTGTTAGTGTACCTGTCATCAGCACAGCCTAATCAGAGTACCCATAACAGAGCCACCATCACTGCAGCCCATCAGTAGTGTACCCATCACAGTTGCCTGACATACTGCCAAGATGTCAAAAAAATATTAGTCTAGTCAGGAGGCTTTCCAAATCCTCAGCATGACGAACGAGAGTAGTGGGGAGCTCTCACTGTCCGATTCCGGTTTGGATTACGAGCCAATAGAAAGCAGTGGATCGGTGACCAAATTGGAAGAGGAAGCAGTCCCTCCTAAAAGAGTAAGGCGCTCTGAAGACCAGGCCACCACGAGCAACACCAACGTACCAATGCCATTACACCCAAATGGTCAGTCAGCAAACGCCAATGGAGCTAGACCCCAGGATGACAGGCCCAGTACCAGAACTGAAATATCACGCCAGACCCCAAGAGTCAGGGCCCAAACATACCTCCCAGACGCTCTGGCAAACCATCTGTGGCTGCATTCCAGCTCAGGATCAGCTACAATCCACCCTTTCACTGCACAGCCAGTTGATTTTTTAAATTTATTTTTCCCTGATAATTTCCTTCAATCAGTTGTAGATCAGACTAACTTATTTGCCCAACAACATATCACAGACAACCCCAATTCATTCTATGCTGGTCCATTCGAGTGGAGACGGCTAACAGTAGCTTAAATTGTTTTGGGGCCTTACGATCAACATGGGGCTTACAAAACAAAATGAATTACATTCATATTGGTCCACCCACCCCGTCCATCACATTCCCATCTTTTCATCTGTAATGTCCAGGTCACGTTATGACATGATAATGCGCTTCCTGCATTTCAGTGATAATTCCCAGTTCCCTCCCTGAGATCAGCCAGGCTATGACAAAAATTCGCCCCCTAATTCATTTTTTTTTTTCTATAATGTTTTTTGAACTTTATGTCCCTGACCAAAATATCTGTGTGAACGAATCTCTTGTCCACTTTAATGGCCGGCTGGGATTCAAGTAATATATTCCCAGTAAAAGGGACAGGTATGGACTGTAGCTCAACAAGCTGTGTGAAAGTGCCACGGGATATGTGCATGCCTTTCGCATGTATGAAGGCAAAGACTCCCAGCTGCAGCCCCCTGGGTGCCCAACCTACATTGGCACAAGTGGAAAAATTGTCTGGGACCTGGCTTTTCCACTTTTCACATCTATCTTGACAATTATACAAGCCTGCCCCTTTTCTGATGGTATAGAATTTTGTATATGTATTTTTGGCTATGTTCTACTTTTTTTTTTAGTAAGTGTTACATTTTATTATAGTTTTTACAATGTTGCAAGATCACATATATACAATACCTGATAAATGGTTCCTTTTGAGTGGGTCCATAGTTGTTAAAAAACATAATTATATGGCACTTGTTAAGATTGCTTCAATAACAGTTTCTTACATTTGTTGGGAATTTCAGTAAGATGATTTATATATTTGAGTTCCCATATCTGCTTAGGCAATTTCAAGGAGTCCAATTCCCATTGTTGGATTGTCAGTTTAAATTACATGCAGAAAATGGAAATCAAACAACCAAATGAGGATGGGAGTACACAGTGTGAGTGAAAAAAAACCCTGTTTAAACTATGGCAGACTGATTTCTCCAGAGACTTACAGAAATCATATAGGCTCAAATCATTACCTATGGATCATTATTTGCCATTACAAATGTTATTATAATAGTCATTGGGATTGAAAATAACAGACTCTTGGCTGAAAATTAGAGCCTATAAACTAGTGTTTCTCAACTCCAGTCCTCATGGACCCCCAACAGGTCATGTTTTTAGGATTTCCCTCAGATGAAACAGCTGTGGTAATTACTAAGGCAGTGAAACTGATCAAATCACCTGTGCAAAATAATGGAAATCCTGAAAACATGACCTGTTGGGGGTCCATGAGGACTGGAGTTGAGAAACACTGCTATAAACCTATATGAATTAAAAGGATTTCTTGTCCAAGTAGGATCCACGTATTCCTGCAATATAACTTTTGGGTGGAACAATTGTTTTCATCAGAACTAGACAAATATGAGGAGCCAAGAAGTACTTAAAAACCCAGTTCCATTCAAAATGTTTTATTTTGCTTTCGATAGAGTGGGTATATTTTTTTGTCCCTGTTGGAGATATTTTTTTATTAGTTACAGTGATAATAAAAAATAGAAAATGAGGGTAAATCTTTCAAAAGAATATAGACAAGAATACAAATCTGACTGAAGCGCCAAGCTTTTTAGTAGACTTAAGAACAGCAAAAACATATAACAGTGTTCTTTTGGTTGTCTATGATCTCCTTAGCTGGTGATGACCACACTCCCCATTTCTTGTTAAAGCTTTACAGGCACAGGAAGTAAGAGAAAATATGTCCAAACAGAGTCATAATATACAATATATATATATATATATATATATATATATATATATATATATATATGTGTATTACTGTACAAAGGTTTTAGGCAGTTGTGAAGAAATGCTGCAAAGTAAAAATATATATTTTCATTGTTTATTATTACCAATTTAGCAAAATGCGAAGTGAGCGAACAGGATAAAAATCTAAATCAAATCAATACCTGGTGTGACTACCCTTTGGCTTCAGAGGTGTCCGTTTATGACACAGAGAATAGCTGCGATTCAGAGGATCGCAGCTATTCTCTGGTCATTCACAGTTTATGACACTCAGGAGATCAGTGGAGCACTGTTCAGCTCTTCACTGGAGATCTGTGTTCTCCCTCCAGATTCTCCAGCCCAGAGCTGGAGAATCGGAGGGACTGCAAACTAAGGTGTCCGTTTATGAACCAGCAGTAATAGATCGCTGCTCAGTTCTCCGGCATTCTCGGAGAACACAGTTCTCCTGTGAATGCCGTTTATGAAGCATATGTAGATCAGTTCTCCAAACGAAGGGAGAACGGTCTACAAACACTGGAAAACGGCTGATTTTACTATAATCTCGTGAGATTACAGTAAAAGATCAGTTTACTAAGCAGAGGTAAATTATCTCTGCTTAGTTTTCGGTCCCTCCGATTCTCCAGCTCTGGGCTGGAGAATCTGGAGGGAGAACACAGATCTCCAGAGAAGGACTGAACATATTCTCCTGGGTGTCATAAACTGTGAATGACCAGAGAATAGCTGTGATCCTCTGAATCTCAGCTATTCTGTGTGTCATAAACGGACACCTAAGCAGTGATAATTTACCTCTGCTTAGTAAACTGATCTTTTACTGTAATCTCGAGAGATTATAGTAAAATCAGCCGTTTTCCACCATTTGTAGACTTTTCTCCAGCGTTTAGAGACCGTTCTCCCTTCGTTCGGAGAACTGCTTCATAAAAGGCATTCACAGGAGAACTGTGTTCTCTGAGAATGCCGGAGAACTGAGCAGCGATCATTTATCGCTGGTTCATAAACGGACACCAGAACCAATTCTTACACTTGCACACTTTGTACACTTGCACAAAGGGGTTGATTTACTAAAGGCAAATAAAGCTTCACTTCGCAAAGAATATCCAATCACGTGCAAGGAAAAATAAAAGAAAAAACAGCATTTTTGCTTGAAAATTATTGAATGATGGAAGTTTGCAGAGCTTCTGCTCATTTACTAAGCTCTGGAGAAACTAGTCTTGCAGAGTGCACAGTCTGCTTTCCTTTAGTGAATAAACACCATAGTCAAGGATTTTCTAGGATTAGAGTCAGGTGTATGACTAACCAAGCAGGAGTTAATGATCATCAACTTCATATGTAGGTTGAAACACAGCCATTAACTGAAACAGAAACAGCTGTGTGGGAGGCTTAAAACTGAGTGAGGAACAGCCAAACACTATGGCAAAACTGAGCACAGCAAGAAGACACAAGGTAGTTATGCTGCAACAGCAAGTTATCTCCCAGGAAAAGATTTCAAAGCAGACTGGGGTTTTAAGATGTGCTGTTCAAGCTCTTTTGAAGAAGCACAAGAAATGTGCACTGTTGAGGACTGTAGATGAGTGGTTGGCCAGGGAAACTTACTGCAGCAGATGAAAGACGCATCATTCTTTCTTCAATTAAACATCAGAAGATGTCCAGCAGTGCCATCAGCACAGAACTGGCAGAAACCAGTGAAACACAGGTACACCCTTCTACTGTCTGGAGAAATCTGGCCAGAAGTAATCTTTATGAAAGAATTGCAACCAAAAAACCATACCTCCAATGTGGAAATAAGGCTAAGTGACTCAACTATGCATGAAAACATAGAACTGGGGTGCAGAAAAATGGCAATGGGTGCTCTGGACTGATGAGTCAAAATGTGAAATATTTGGCTGCAGCAGGAGGCAGTTTGTTTGTGAAGACTGGATAGCGGTACAATAATGAGTATCTGCAGGCAACAGTGGAGGTTCCTTAAAAGTTTGGGGCTGCATTTCTGCAAAAGGAGTTAGAGATTTGGATCAGGATCAAGTGTCCTCAGTGCTGAGAAATACAGGCAAAATCTTATCCATCACGCTATACCATCAGGGAGGGGTGTGACTGGCCCCAAATTTATTCTGCAGCAGTACAACAACCCCAAACATACAGCCAATATCATTAAGAACTATCTTCAGCATAAAGATGAACAAGGAGTCCTGGAAGTGATGGTTTGTCTCTCACAGAGCCCTGATCCCAACATCGTTGAGTCTGTGGGGGATTACATGTAGAGACAGAAGGGTTTGAGGCATCCTATATCCACAGAAGATCTTAGGTTAGTTCTCCAAGGTGTTTGGAACAACTTACCTGCCAAGTTCCTTCAAAAACTGTGTGCAAGTGTACCTAGATGAATTTATATTGTTTTGATAGCAAATGATGGTCACACCAAATATTGATTTGATTTGGATCTCTCTTCTGTTCATTTACTTTCCATTTTGTTAATTGATAAAAATAAACTATTAACATTTCTATTTCTTAATATACAGCTTTTTTCATACCTGCCTAAAACTTTTTTCACAGTATTGTATATAATATTTATATTGTGTGTATATACACTAACCAGCCTCTTTATTAGGTACACCTGTTCAATTGCTTGGTAACACAAATTGCTAATCAGCCAATCACATGGCAGCAACTCAATGCATTTAGACATCTAGACGTGAAGACAACTTGCTGAATTTCAAACCAAGCATCAGAATGGGGAAGACATGGGATTTAAGTGTCTTTGAACATGACATGGTTGTTGGTGTCAGATGGGCTGGTCTGAGTATTTCAAAAACTGCTGATCTTCTGGGATTTTCATGCACAACCATCTCTAGGGTTTACAGAGAAAGGTCCAAAAAAGAGAAAATATCCAGTGAGCGGCAGTTGTGTGGACAAAAATGCCTTGTTGATGTCAGATGAAAATGGGCAGACTGGTCCAAGATGATAAAAAGATAGCAGTAACTTAAGTAACCACTTGTTACAACCAAGGTATGCAGAATACAATCTCTGAATGCATAACATGTTGAACCTTGAAACAGATGGCTACAGCAGCAGAAGACCACACCAGGTGCCACTCTTGTCAGCTAAGAGCAGAAAACGGAGGCTACAGTTCCCACAGGCTCACCAAAAGTGGACAATAAAAGATTGGAAAAACACCTTCTCTGATGAGTCTCGATTTCAGCTGCAACATTGTAAGATTAGAATTTCTCATAAACAACATGAAAGCATGGATCCATCCTGCCTTGTATCAACGGTTCAGACTGGTGGTGTAATGATGTGGGGGATTTTTTCTTGGCACACTTTAGCCCCCTAGTACCACCTGAGATTTGTTTAAATGCCATGGCCTACCTGAGTATTGTTCCTGACCATGTCCATCCCTTTATGACTACAGTGTACCCATCTCCTGGTGTCTATTTCCAGCAGGGTAAGGCAGCATGACTATGAGTTCACTGTACTCCAATGGCCTCCACAGTCACCAGATTTCAATCCAATAGAGCACCTTTGGGATGCGGTGGAATGGGAGATTTGCATCATGGATGTCCAGCCAACAAATCTGCAGCAGCTGCGTGTGAATACGGACCAAAATCTCTGAGGAAAGTTTCCAACACCTTGATGAATCTATGCCATGAAGAATTAAGGCAGTTCTGAAAGCAAAAAGGGGTCCGACCTGGTACTAGCAAGGTGTACCTAATAAAGTGGCTGGTGAGTGTGTGTGTGTGTGTGTGTGTGTATATATAGTGTGTATATATATATATATATATATATAGATATATATATATATAGATATATATATATATACAGTATATGTAACAAAAAATATTTTTTAAACTAGAGTTAGGCTTTTAACAAAAAAATCAGTGTTCTTCCTGAGCTTGTTTTATTGCTGCCAATGAAAGCCTTATGTATATTTAATTTGGCATACAAGTTGAAATCTTTTGACAATTTTTTATTGCTGAGTGTGCATTGAAGCTTATTATTACACACTTAGCTGCATGGACAGAATAAAAGGTGTATATATATATATATATATATATATATATATATATATATATATATATATAGATATATTTAGTATATGCCAGTAATTAATTTAAGTCAGCTTGCTTTTTTCAGAAGCTCTAATCTTTTATTCTGTTCACACGAATGTACAAAATCACTGAACTGTTTCAATCCTTTTCCTTACAGCAATTTGGTATTGGAAGGAGTATAGACTAAAACTGTACTGGATCTAATCAATGTGAAAATAATTTGGGTTAAAGAGTTCTCAGTAACAGTATTATTTCTCAGTAAGATTTCAGTTGAAACATTTGTACAGAGAAAATGTTAGCATTAAACCACAATATTCAGTACACACTCGATGACAAATAATCATAGGGCATGTAAAGTAGTTACATGTAACATTTAAAATGAAGAACAAGTAAGTTCTTAGTTAACCAAAGTAAACCAGACATTTGACTTTGGTATGGTTATAAAAAGGGTAACATTGTCTTCTTCCTTCAGTTTATGCTGGAGAGCTGTAACAATTTTGTTATGGCATCTTCTGGCATAACAGGAACTCTTAAACATTCTTTATGCATAGTTCCAATTTCTGCTAAATTCTACCTCTGTTAAAGAGGATAACTGTTTTCAGAGTTTTGAAGAAAACAAAAGCAATCTTAATGTCTTTGTTCTGGTTGTAATTGGCTGTGCTTAAGTTTCCCATTTACACAACAACTTGCTGTATGATGTCATCGGGATGCAGGCCATTGAGTGCAAGTTGTCGTTGTTGATATAAAGAGCTTGTCATTTCTCCTTGTACCATAGAGTCACAGTGTGGGTTGGGACTGGCTGAACTGGAATCACTCTGCAGAGACCCGGATCCTTCAAACTGATTCATTTTCTTTTTGAAAAGCTTTCTCTCCTTTGCTCTTCGATTCTGGAACCAAATTTTAACCTATAAGGCAAAATAATGAGAAACATATTAAAACAACAGTGCTTAAAGTGTATGTTACTCAAACATTTAATATTCCTGATATGTGTCTGTTGTACAATGTACGTGTGTTAATAAGTATCCTGTTCTTTTTGTTTTTCCTCATTTGTGTGAAACAGCTGGTGATCCTGCCAGTCCCCAGCTTTCTTATTTCAAACTGATCACACAAGGCGTGGTAGTACATACAGGTTTTCTAGTCCTTTAGTGGCTAGACTTGCACTAGATCTGTGTCCTGCTGTTTCTCTGCCTCCTGCTGACACGCCCCCTTCAGTCTCCACCTCTACCTCTCAAAGCCCCTTATGCAGCTGAGAACAAAGGTTATGTGATTACATATAAAACATTTTTTTTTAAACGGTACTTATCATTTGTTTTGTTAAATACACAAAGGTTTTGCCTTCCATTTCTATTTTAACCACTTGTAGAATGTCCACCTTCAATGTACTGTGGACAAGCAGCCCACACAGGCTAAGCAACATACCTGTAGATTTCTGCCTGCTTACAGATTTAGGGCATGGCATTGTACTCCTTCCCCCTTTCTTGGCTAGCACCATTTTACACAGCGGGAGCCTGTCAGCAAGTCCAGGCCAATGATTCATGAGACCTGCTGATCCGGGACCTGCTGATAGTCTGTGTACAATAACAGCCCAGAGCTTTGTGTTGACAATCAACACAGAGCTCTGTACAAAAGGAACAATCTCTCTGTTTCACATCAGGGATGAGAAACTGAGAGATATCTTAGTAAAAGCAGCACACTTTACACATAGCTAGGCACACATTTAACCCCTAGATGGCCCTAGATGTTAACCCCTTCCCAGCCAGTGTCATTTGTACAGTGACAATCATTATCACTGATCACTGTCTTAATGTCACTGTTGGTGTCAGTAGCAGTTAGTTTTCCCCAGCATCAGTTAGTGTCAAATTGCCCACCACACTATCACAGTCTCGTTATAAGTCGCTGATCACTACCATTAGTAGTATAAAAAAAAAAATACAAAATCCAGTATATATACCATATTCAAACAAACCAATCAATATACACTTATTGGGAATTTTTTTTATCAATGACATGTAGCAGAAAACATTTTGGTCACAATTTATGAAGAAATTTGATTTTTGTAATTTTTTAATTGGATATGTTTTATAGCAGAAAGTAAAAAATATTGGGTTTCTTTTAAAAAAAATTTCTTATTTTTGTTTATATCACATTTTGTTTCAGCATAGTGCTAAAAAGCAAAAAATGGCCTGATCATGAAGGCGGTTAAACCTTCTGGAGATCAAGTGGTTAAACTGAATGGGTTGTTTTACAAGGTAAGGGTTCAACTAAACTTTAATATTTATGCATTATTTGGCTTATCAAAGGTTCAAAGCACAACCTTCCAACACTACTTTGTGGAAGTGGGTCTGCTTCTCATAAAGGGATCTACTTATTCACTTTGCGAATATTTCAGCTTTCGTGCCAAAGTCAAGAATTATTCTCATATTGTTTGTAAAATATGCAAAATATCAAATCGCTGTTTGTTGTCTTTCATAGGGCAAATGTATAATTTACTAACATTCAATCTTAAGAGAAAAAAGCCTTAATATCATTTGACCAAGAGAAAATAGCTTAAAGTGGAGTTCCAGTCACACTGTGAAAAAATAAAAGTTAGCAGCTACAAAAACTGTTGTTGCTGACTTTTAAAAAACAGCAACTCATCTGTCCCACGATCCTGCGTTGTCCTCCCTGCAGCCCATTTCACCAGCCGTCTGGTGTTCCAGGTGCCTGCATCTTCAGTGTGGGCACCCAGCTGTGACAGCTTGCAGCTTCACAGCCATGTGCCCACTGTGCATGTGTGAGTAGAGCTGCGCTTCCTGAATGGTCCCATAGACCTGTCATGTGTCCCAGAAGACTACGGGGAGGGAGGGTAGGAGGACAACTTCCGCTTCTGATCGCCTAGGTGAACGCAACTGAAGTGGGAGCGGGTACCTGTCAATTTTGGGTACTCGCTCCCCAAAGATGCCAATCCTTATTGGGGAACCAGTCTTTAAAGTGGAACTTCCCCTTTTGGGTGGAGCTCCTCTTTAGCACTATAGGCTGAAAACATTTGCCTAGATGAGGAAACATTATGAAGGAGCCCTTTGCCTGTTAGTATCTAGTGCTTGTTTGCACAAATCATTATCCTTTAAATTTTTATGAAAAAAAATGGAGGGGAGCTGACTGATATTTTAAAGGAATAAGAACTTACCTGTCTCTCAGAAAGGCTTAAACTAGCAGCAAGTTCACTTTTTCTTCTTATAGTAATATATCTACTATAATGAAATTCTTTTTCAAGCTCCAGTCTCTGATGGTCAGTGTAAACAACCCGATATTTTTCCTTTGTCCTTGTCTTACCTAGAAAATCAAAACTGCACTTGTAAATTGATTCCAGCACTGCTGAAATTGTATTCATTTTGCATGAGAATACTAAAATTCCTTTATATTAATCTTTTAATCTTTTAGTTATTGTGATTAATAAATTCCTATTGATATTATCAATATGTAGTACAACCCAACAAGCAATAAGTTCCATTGGTGAATAACAAGGCATGTTGAGACCTGTAGTTCCTGTACAACTGGAGAGTATCAGGCTGACCAGGTTTATTTATGATGAGAATTTTTTCTGCTTGCAATGTATTATCAGTTGATATTTCTAAAGGTAACCAAACCTGTAAGACAACCTGCTCCTGTTTGCAGACAACATATTTGTACTCATGTTTTCATAATGTATTGGTTACTACCATAAACTGTAAGGAAGCAGTAACACTTGGTACTTAGGGGTCATTAAGAGTCTTGCCTCCAGGTATCTCTGTGTTCTGCTGAGACAGGATGTGACCAACTCAAAGGGGGAAAAATAGCAAAGAAACAAAGCAAAACACAACTGTGAAGATAACAAACAAATACAACACTACCTAAGTGTGCTGATGCCTTTGATCCTTCCTTATTCTCTTTGATGTAAGTTTGGAATCATACAGAGGAACAAAGATGCCCAAATTGGTTCTCTAAGTTCTATTGAGGTGCTAATTTCAAACTGATAGCAGACAAAAGAGCTACAAGGTGATCTTATCAATGAATGTCTTTGACAAGCAAAAGACAGAAAGTGTTGCTCACACTCCCTTTCATGTTAGGGAAAGTACTGTAGGATTGTCATTCAAGAAATTGGGCTAAAAATATTTTTCATACCAAAGATTGTCTGAATTGTTCAGAAAAAAAAATGTTTATTCATTGTTTGACTTACTGGGGTTGATTTACTAAAAGCAAATACGTTGTTTTTTTGCAAGGGAATTTTCACTTTGCAAGTCCATTTTTAATTAGCTAAGAGAATGTGGTGAAAATTCACTTTGTAAACAATACTTAATCATGTGCAAGGAAAAATAAAAACTACTTTTGCTTGGGAAAAATTTGACTACGGCCTCATCACATTCACTTAGCTAAGGAACATTTTTCTTGCAAAGTAAAAATTCTCTTTAAAAAGTGAACAGCCTATTTGCCTTTAGCAATTCAACCCTTAGTAGACATTGTAATAAAATTATTACTATTATACAGGATTTATAGAGTTTTAATAGTGTGTGCACTTCTTTACAAAATAAAGGGAATCAGTACTGTTACAATAAAATCCAAGACAAGAGGATTACTAGATAATATGTTACTATCTTTTATATCTTTGTACTTTAAAAAATGTTTTGACACATGTAAACATTCTTTTGAGGCATTGTTTTATGAAAAGCAGTTGTATAAAGTAAAGCCGAATCTAATGTTGCCAACAAACATGAGACTTCAGCTGTTTACACAGCCTAACCACCAAACAATCTTTCTATAAAAGATATTTCTACAAACGTGCAGGGTTGCATTCGGTGAACATACGTGTCTGTGCCTATGGAAGAAGAAGGGCATTGATCATGAAAATATAACCCAGCTGATCAGTGTCCCCATGGCAGGCTTGGCCAAGGAGTGTTGGCCAGGGTCATAGAGTAGCATATGTCTGAATGCAGCTCAAGGGTCCCTTTACAAACGATATATAATCAAAGTTGTCTCATGTCTATGGAGAGCCCAAGTCCTTTGCCTCAGACTTGCTGCCATTTCTGAGATAAGAAGACATTCCATAATTGATGTTGTTTCTGATTGAAGTAAGGAGTGCTGGCAGTATCGGACAGCATCATACATCATTCATGTAAAACTACCTTTCATATGCCTGACTGTGTGCACTTTTCTTAAGCAAGATTTTATTAGTTTTTATGAATGTGTTGAAAAAAAAAACTGTGTTACTACCTGGAGGTCCTGCAAGCATAGACATTTCCTGTTGTGGGATGACAATAAAAAGCCACTGCCTCCCAATCAGTTGCAGTTTTATCAGCCTGTCCTGCTTATTAAGTTGGATATTGGGCTGCTTGTCAGGTCTGCAGGAGGCATGCACAGTCCTGATAGGTAGCCCGATGGTCAACTTAAGGAGTATGTATGGCATGTTGACAATGCTGCTGCTAACTGAGAGACAATGACTTCACGTGTCCAGCCTGGAGCAGAAAGTGCTGTTAGGTAAGAAACTTTGCAACAAATTGGGTTTACCCTTACCCTAATAGCTTTTGGCCAGTAAACATCTGCTATTACAATCTACATTAGTTGCCTATTCTGGTTGAAAACAATTAGATAAGGCAATTTTCATCTCCAAATGTTAAGCTTGAGGTCATACATGGCCCAATAAATTACCATTTCAAAAATTAATCTGGCATTTTCTGCACATATTTGCTGTTCTTTCAAAAGGTCACCTGCCATATACAGGAAATATGTTTGGAGACTCCCAGTATGCAAGCATGAAGATGTAATTGAGGCAAGAGTGATCAGAATGGTGTTGAAATAATTTTATCCTGGTACTAAGGCTTGTAATACTGAATGCATTTTCCTGATTCTACAGATTTAGGCAAGTCAGTCAGGCATGCAATCATGATCCAACTGCAGCCAAGAAAAAAGAACTTTCCAAAGGGGCATAAACCTGCAACCCCAGCCTGATTAACCTCATGGTGTTGCACTATAGTGAAGAGAAGGGGATAAAGCGGGAACTTTCACTGTCATAGTGGGAGGAACCATGGCAACTGGTGCAGGCTTCCAGCTTGTTTTTTTGAGTATTTCTTCAGGGTGGCAGTAGTGATGGAGTCCCCATAGATATAAGATCATTACCTGATCTAGCCACAAATAACCAGATCAGGCAAATCACATGTCTATGGTTAGCTTAACTTGTAACTTAACTAAAGGAATCTGTAGCAAGAGAAATGTTGCTGATGCTAGTTTGTTTGTGACAAGAAAATATTGATGGAACAGCCAGGCAATAACATTTCCAGGAGTTCAGCAATAGCTGTCCCAATATTACTGCAGCTTTATTTATTTAGGTTTACACATGTATTTTGTAATGGAGGACAAGCATTTAGACATTACATGAGTAATTAGTATGAAATGAATCATACAAATATACATTACATGAATAATAGATAATAAACGAGCGCTGGATAAAATAGATATAGCCGCTAGCATAAAAAGGTAAAACCTCTAAAAACCTTTCCTTAGAATCATAAAATGTGTACATGCAGTGCTAATAATGGATAGATATTATGTCATAAAACATAGATAATATAAAAACCATATCAATATTATATTATATAAATTTGCACTCTGTGCTGCTGAAATGAATAATGGTATACAGATATAATGGTATACAGATAGAAGGTAGCATAAATAATCAATCATATAAATTTGCACTCTAGGGCACTAAAAGCAATCGCATGTGAGAACGTCCAGACTTAATGTCATAAGGTGCATATAGTGGTGTATAAAAATTTCAAATAGCAGCAAAATTGGTCAAAATCCGTGACCATGGTGTCTAATAGGATGAGTGTAGATTGCACTAACCAGAAAGCGCAAACTAATGCGCATTTGAGTAAATCAAGACCAACTCCTGGTCATCTGCATCTGGAAACTGGAACAATGGGGGTCATCTGGCAAGCGTCAGCTAGGCAGGTAGCACACCATAGGAATATCCAGGCTCCAGAGATCCACTCTCCAAACAGCAGAGGGAACCACACATGCAGGTAATGCAGGGTTCCCAGGATTCACCTTGGAGGGGGGGGGGGGGAGCTCGTGGTAGACAAGCCAAAAAGAGAAAATCTCCAATAGCGTAGTACTTTATTTGAATTATAAGGGTGATAACAAGGAAAAACACTCACTTTCTTAACTGGTATAAAACAGTAACCAAAATGGCCGCCGACTGTCCATGTGGGCTGTGCGGAGTGATGTCACAGGGTAGGGCACTTCCCCTACGTGTTTCGTGCCCATGCACGTTATCAAAGGGAGTGTGCCTCATTGAATATGCTTGCTTATATACCGTATGCGCGGTATCGCTAATTGACGTCGTAATGGTCCGTTCAAACATGCACGATGCATGCGAACGACGGCCATTTTACTGGAGTTCACTTAGCAGCAGCACACATGGAAGACGTCCGAGGAGGAAATAACTTACATTACATGTTTGTGCCAAAATATGAAAGTCTCACAGCTATTACCTTTGTGTGGTCCCTTTCACATGGGCAGATTCTGCCAGCAGATCCGCCTGCTGAACATGGGATCTGTCCACTGATCCTGGCTGAGCAGGCAGATGTCAGGTCTGCATAAGCGGAGCGGACACGGACATAGCTGCTTTCCTCTATGGGCAGTCAGATGTAACTGGACTGCCTGTCCATTTACATCTGACTGTCATCTGATCCGATCTGCTAGATGGATGGGGAACAAATCCTCCATCCGTCTGTTCATAGTGGATCAGATTGGATGCAGGCATTTACATGTTCATTTACATCATCAGCTCCATAGAGGGCAATGGATCGTCTTATTGGGTCCGCCTGAAAAATGGACAGGCAGAACCGATCGGCCCGCCTGTGTGAAAGGGGCCTATCACTTCTTCCTTTTTAGATGTTGTGCTCTCATAAACAAGACGCTCCTAAACCTCTTGTATTGAATTGTATTGTAACCGTATGTCTCCCTTTATTTTGTAAATTGTTATGTAAAATGTTGGCACTAAACAAATCCTATATAATAATAATGATGTCTTCAAAAAATGGCCTTTCAGTCTGCCTTCTTACTATATCGCAGTAAATAATATATCTGTCTAATTATATTCTTGAACAAATTTGTGGTGTCCTTTATTTATAGATGTTCTTCCTATTACTCTTTGCGGACATGACTTCTGCCCTGTGGGAAATATCCTTTTAGAGAGGTCAATTGCTTAGTGTTTGTTTATTGCACCTTCCCAATGATGTTGGTAGTTAGATTCCTTTTGTATATTTCCAAAAACCTGTTGTGCTTTTGTGATACTCTTTGTATAGTAGTGTCCATTGTAGAGTAAGAACCAATGTGTTTTGGGTCACTTGTTCCCATGCTCATCCCCCAACTTTATGACTTTGCCAGATGTTTGTCTGTACATTTGGAAATTAAGGTGTGTAAATACAATACTTAAAGCTATTTTGTTTAAAATATATATTATAAGTTGCAAACATGCTTCAAATTTGCTGAACATTTCTAAATATACTCCTGATTTACTAGGAGGAAAGCCATACATCATTAAAGTCATGATGATCATAAAAGTCTTCCAACTGCAATAAAAGCCTGGATCTCTTTTATATGTTGTGAAAATCAGCACCCTTTCCGGCTGTATAACCCCAGGAGAAAAGGGACTATGGGAATACAAAGCTGCATATCAAAGCGAAAGCAGTAGAGGTGTGAATAAAGGCCTTGCTACCTTAACATGACCGAAAGGGCCAAATGACGCCTGCATTTATTTGTCATACTGCTCTGTAAAAGTTATTCGAACATTATGTGGTATTTACTTTCATCTTATCATAGGAAGACAAAAGCAATCATGAAACATGCAAAAAAACAAATAAACCTGGTTATTTTTTTTTAATGATTATTAACCTGGCCCATTGAAATGAATAATTACTTATTAATAATATGCAAAATGCCATTTATCAAGAATTTAATATAATAATAAACACAAATATACCATGGAAATTTTCAGTCTTTAAAGTTGCTTCCCCACTGTATAAATGTAAACACTTAAGGTGTCCCAAGTACAGAAAGTGTAAATATTTTTTAATTAAAATATTTGATTTGATTTGTTGTCATTTTATTATCGTATTACATAAAATACTATATTTTAATGAAAATATAGTATACTTTTTTGTATGTGACACCTTAAAAATCCCACTATAATTGGAGCTATGGTGTAATACTGGGATGTGGTGTCAGAAAGGGTCTCACTGTTGCGGATGAAATGAATGTAGAAACATATAGATCTATATCTATATTATATGTCTCTATCTCTAGTACAGAGCCTAAACAGACAGATCTTTACAAATACATCTTCTCACCTGGTGCCACTGTTGTTTTAGATACATAGGCTGTAATAGAGAAGTTGAGGAACTTTATACTTTTTAGTTTTAATTTTATTTTTATTCTCAATCCTTTTTTATTTTTCCCTGTATGAATTTTACATTGCAGTTTAAGCATTATTTTGCATGATAATTAATTGCACTATATGAGCACATTCATGCATGTGAATTTTGGTGATGAATTAGGCAAATATTGTATACATTTTTGTATTTAGAGAATGCACACTGTTTGCACTTAGCACCTTCTCGAGTTGGAAGTTGCACTTATTGGATGAATTGATCATATATTTATTGATTTATTGATGTATTTGTTTTATATTTATGCCCTTTATAACTTAGAGACAGCACACTTGCTTCCAGTCTGTAATAGAGAAAGGACATGGCTGTTGAGCATATTTTATCATTCTCACTATTCAATTCACATATATTGTAGATGATGCAATGTCCTGTCACGACCTATGTGCCTTACAACCCTCACTTACTGTAGTCTGTACAGATCAGCTGTAATGGGCATCTGCAAAAGAAACATCTTTTAAGCAATGGGCCTGTAGAGCAATGTAGTAATTTAACTGCAGGGCACCTACTTGCAGCTGAGGACATAATTTTTAGCATCACAGGTGGACTAAATTCAGTCAGAAAAATTATATTGCAGCATTTAATGGAAAAATTTTATTTATTTTGTCTAAAATTTGCTCATTATTTATCCAATTATTAGTTCTGATTGCGTTTTGTTCCATGTACTTGATGAGATTCTACAAACACAGGTGCATTGCACTAGACAATATGTAATTTATATGTTTGTACTAGAGTGGCATTCACATACTACTGAACTGGAGTAAAGTCAAAGTGTTTGTAGTTTACACTCTGACAATTGATTAAGTAGGGCTAGCATACTTTTCATAAGGAAGGCAAGCATACATATTCCTATAAACCCTTCCAGAACCAATAAAGCTCCTTAGATCAGCTGGTGCTTGTCTACAGCTAGTCAGGATGATTCAATTCTCTATTGTACAGCACTGAGCAAACCCTTTGGCGCTATATAAACTCGATGTAATAATAATAATAATAATAATAATATTACTTATCAACCTATTGCCAGAGTACACTTCACTACTTCTTTTCTACTTCTTCTACCAAAAAAGCTGAGTCCAATGCAGGAGCGGACTGACAACTCATGGGGCCCCCGGGCAATAGGGGATCATGGGGCCCCAGTGTCCTTGCCCAAACTCAAAAAAGCCTATGAAAAAGTTACCAGGGGCATCTCATGGGGCCCCCTACTGACCCCGGGCCCTCGGGCAGTGCACGAGTTTCCAAATGGTCAGTCCGCCCCTGGTCCAATGAGAATATCAGTTTCAGACTCCCTATCCAGAAAATAATAATAATAATAATAATGATAAAAAAAGAAAAGATCAAATTGTACCTATGATTGCTGTTTTTCATTTTTTCTTTCTCCTGCAATATTTGTAGGAAGAATTGATGAATAGTTCAGATGGTTGGAATGCACAAACTAGGGATAAGGGATAATTTTCATGATTTTAAAGCATATGGTTTTATGTTATAAAAAGATTATTTTTCTGATCTCTGTTGCCAAACATTACTGTTCATATACCTTATAAACGATTGCAGCTAATGTATTTGTTAATTTTCCTGTGAATAAGACAGTTTGCTTTAGATAATTGTTACCGACCTCATATTAGTTTGACAGCTTTTATAGATCTATTAAATCTGTTACACCCTACAATAAACAAGGCACTTTACTACAGTACCTTACTGCTGTTAGTTTTTGTACAATAATTGTACTGCACATGTGAACAACATGCTGCTACTGTTTGATTCACAGTGCAATACAGTACAGTTTTTCTGCATACTGCTATGTTCAACTGTTAGTTACCTGCATGCTGGCTTATACATTACTGATCCTTCTTAATCGTAGTGCAATAAATGGGGAGTTGTTAATACAATACGATAGATTTGCCTCGATTTGTGGACAGTTTGAACCACCTGCAAGTTAAAATGTCAGATTTTGAAAGGTGTGTGTAAATTTATTTATGCCTTTATTAATGCTCTAAGAAACTTGAGTCTGGAATATGCTGCTCTAAAAATGTTCACATTCAGACATTAACTACCATATAAATCATATAAACTGTATGATAGAAAGCCAGATTCAAACTGTGTAGACAGAGAAAGAACTTATTTCAATGAGTATTGATATAATCTATTAAGTGTAGTTTCTTTCACATACCTGTAGATGTAGATTGTGCTGTTTTCCTCATCCATTCATAAGAGTTTTGACTTTGACCGCTGGGTGAGTGTGCAGCAGTATGATTCCCTTCTGCTGTTTGCATAATCCCAAGTCCGGAAGGATGCGGAGAATTATAGCCAGGAGAATTGTAAGGAAATTGGCTGGGTGATAAGTCAGAGGTCTGTATGTTATTTGCGCTGGATGGTGAAGCAGAGTAAGTACTCCAGTCCTCCCGAGGTGATCCATACTGTGATCCCCAGACTCCACAGGACTGCACTTGATTATCCATAGTTGGTACATGATGATAAGCCACATAGTTAAAGTATGGCTGACTGGACACATAATTCTGCCCCGCATGGTTGTTATTTGTTGGCCTTACAGAAAGTGGATACATGTTAACGGATTTACACCCAGGATATGCGACGTTCATAGTTGTACCACTTCCTCCGTGGTCATCATTAGCTGTATAGTCCTCTTAAAATGACCCTTGCTTCTTTCACTCCTCCAGCCTATCTATAAATGACCCCTGCTAACTGTGGAGTCTCATTGCTACTCATGACTAACAATGGTGTGACCAGGTGCTGGCAGTAACAGTTTACTAAGGCCCTGTCTGATGTCAGAGATAACTGCCTGCCCCCCCAATGCATTTGCATTCAAATGAAAGGCTGGACATCCCAGTATCATCACCTTGTTGCTACTTCCAGTCCTTCCTTTTTAACTTTAAGTTTTCAACATTCTTCAGACAACTGCTGCTGTCATAATTGATATTTTCATGTAAACACCCAATAAAACACAATGTATGTCAGTAGTTCAACAAGTGTAAGTGCAGGAGTAATAAAAAATCACACTTTGCCTTTTAACAAAAAATACATTTGAAGTATATTTATATATGGTGCATCTATGAATGTTTTATAAGGTTTAAAGGGAAAGTTGTGCTAATATTGAGGCCCATGAAACGCTCAGTCAACAGATAAATGTATTATTCAGTGCTCTAAATTACATTGTAGGAGCATTTTTTGATATTCCAATCAAGTTTGCCAGGATGGGGGGGGGGGGGGGGTACCTACTGTAAGGGCAACCCAAGCAGTTGTCTCCAAACAACATATTCTTAAGGACATATTCAAGTGACTTGAACATTTGTAAAACATATAACCCCAGGAAATCATTACTGAATAAAATTATGTTGTATGAAACATTTCACCTCGTCTCAATGTTTCCTGATTTGTACAAAAATGAATTGTCCCTTCTAATGCACAGCATCTGCAAATTAGCCCAGCAGGTGATAAACATTTTACTGAGTAATAGTAGTACACAGAAACAGGCATGGATAGCTTTCATACCACTGGTTGTTCCTAGCGGGGCATCTGCCCATGCATAGATAATGCATAGACATGTCTACTTGAGCTTCCATGTTTAAGTACATATGTATAGAAAATGGAATTGTTAGATGGTCAGGTTGTACCTGAATACGTGACCACCATGGGGTTGATTTACTAAAGCTGGAGAGTGCAAAATCTGGTGCAGCTCTGCACAGAAACCAATCAGCTTCCAGGTTTTATTGTCAAAGCTTAATTGAACAAGCTGAAGTTAGAAGCTGATTGGCTACTATGCAGAGTTGGACCAGATTTTGCACTTTGCAGTTCTAATAAATCAACCCCAATGTGTCTGTATGTCAAGTTTTGTTGACAGACAAAAATCAGACCCTTTGAAGTGTACAGTATTTATGGCAATCGTAAAATGTTTTGTCTGGACTAATGTAAGCTTTTATATATGGTTTGTGAAATACTGCTAACAGTTTTGCCTTAAAGTAAATGTAAATCATATCTAAATTATGGTTATTTTGCTGAAGCATTGGGTATCATAAACAATTGGAAGTTTTTGTGAATAAAATAATGTTTTTACTATTTTCTCATCTTTTTTTGCATCTCATTGCTGTTGATTGCCTACAGCTTCTTTGCAGCCAGTTCCTGTCTACAAGCTCACAATGTTTGCTGCAGGGAATTTCTGAAGATGACAACAGTAGACCATGCTTCCACAATGTGTGGAAGTCATAACTGATAGATAGGAATTAAGTGTTGTCACCCTTTAACAGTATCCTTTATAGAAGGATCGTCATGTATTATTTTAATAAAAGCTGTACATTTAATAACATTGTAATTTACATTTGAAATACAATTAACGTGAAAACTTACTGTATATGTGATTTTAGAGGTTGAGTTTACATTTAATTTACAACCAAAGTGAAGTCATAGTAATAGAAATTGAGTAAGATAGATATCGGCCAAATTGCCCACTCCGCTCCTCCCATGATATCTTCCTGCAGAGCCTCTCCCATCCTCTGGAACTCCCTACCACAGCATGTCCGGTCAGCCCCCACCCTGTCTGCTTTAGGCGATCTTTGAAAACGCACTTCTTCAGGGAAGCCTACCCCACCTCCACCTAAGAACTGTACTTGAATCACCTCCACCAGATCATCCCCTGCAGCTATTACCTTTTGTATCATCTCCCCTTCCTTTAGATTGTAAGCTCCATGAGCAGGGCTCTCACATTCCTTCTGTACTGAAATGTATTGTAATTGTACTGTCTCCCTTATACTGTAAAGCGCTGCGCAAACTGTTGGCGCTATATAAATCCTGTATAATAATAATGTCGTACTAACAACCTTCATTTTCATACCCATTCCCTCACTTTGTAGTTATGACAATACTGCATGGCATCTAAACATGTACAGTATAAAAGGCACCAGAATTTGACCATGCATTACTGAGTAATGTATATCCCAGCTCCCCTGTACTCCATTATAGTGATGACATGTATACAGTAATGTATATCCCAGCTCCCCTGTACTCCATTATAGTGATATGACATGTATACAGTAATGTATATCCCAGCTCCCCTGTACTCCATTATAGTGATGACATGTATACAGTAATGTATATCCCAGCTCCCCTGTACTCCATTATAGTGATATGACATGTATACAGTAATGTATATCCCAGCTCCCCTGTACTCCATTATAGTGATATGACATGTATACAGTAATGATTACTGTATACATGTCATTACTATAATGGAGTACAAGGGAGCTGGGATATACATTACTGTATACAGTTTTATATTTTGGACTCTTTATTCTAAAGAAAAATGTAATTTCATAAACTTTAAGGGGGCATGGTTGGGGCAGAGCTGGGGACGAGGTTGGGGGCGGGGCGGGGTTGGGGGCGGACTTGGGCAAGGCTGGGTGGGGCAACTGGTGGAGAGTAAGGTTTGTGCCTGGCTATTAGGTCTAGACTCAAAATTTTAAGCCCTGGTTTAGCTCCAAGCATAATTATGTGTTAGAATGGCCTAGTCAAAGTCCAGACCTAAATCCAATTGAGAATCTGTGGCAGGACTTGAAAATTGCTATTCACAGACGCTCTCCATCCAAACTGGCAGAGTTTGAGCTATTTTGCAAAGAAGAATGGGCAAAAATGTCACTCTCTAGACGTGTAAAGCTGGTTATAGACATCCCCAAAAAGACTTGCTGCTGGAATTGCAGCGAAAGGTGGTTCTACAAAGTTTTGACTCAGGGGGGCTGAATACAAATGCACGCCACACTTTTCAGATATTTATTTGTAAAAAATTTTGAACACCATTTATCATTTTCCTTCCACTTCACAATTATGTGACACTTTGTGTTGGTCTATCACATAAAATCCCAATAAAATACATTTATGCTTTTGGCTGTAACATGACAAAATGTGGAAAATTTCAAGGGATATGAATACTTTTTCAAGGCACTGTATACTATTGATATCAGAGTTTTCACGGAGGAAGGTTATTTAATAGTGTGGATGAAGACAATCTTATGCATGCTTTAAGTAAGGTTTTCAGTATTATTAAAACAAACAAAATACATAGAAGGAAATGTTGAAGACAAAAAATATACTGATTATGACTGACAAGAGTATAAAATCCAATCAGATAGGAGAAGCAGAAATGTAGGTGAAGAAGTTTTAATTTTTACCAGTAGATCTCCAACGACGAGTGTTGTGAGAGCTTTGTAATGAGGTAATGCTATTGTTTCCCTTTAGCATCAACTGATTATAGAGTTTATAAAGTCACTTCGACACCCATGAGTGAAATTTAATCAGTTATGTAAAACCCATGTGGAAGATAGGGTTGCGGATCATGAGATGCATATCTATTCATATAAATAAATGCATGAAATGAAACTGAAACCTGCGGGGCCCTGGGAGCACTTTTTCCTAATGTGCAAGTACGCACATCATACCTGCCCATCATGGCAAACCTACTTCTGGGTTTGACCTCCTTCAGCAATGACAGCTTCACTCTTTTCTATGCTGCTTCATTACTGGCACCATCTCTGTTGCTTCTTCCACACCCTGTGTCTGCCTTCTTCATGAAGCCATTGGGTGATCAAGGATGCTTTAACTCCTGCACTAGCTTGAGGAAGTTGCATTATTCTAGCACAGATCTGTTCTACACTGAAAAAATGCAAATACAGAGTCTTTTCTACAAAAAGACATTGACTACTAGCAATTTAAAAACAAAAATGAGTTACACTATAAATGACAACCAATGTATTATAATAATAATGAAAGCAGAGGCATGGAAATCACCACTCCCAAGAACTGTCAGATTCTGCAGGATCTGCAACTAGCATTTTCCTTTCAATATTGAAGAGATCAACAGTAGGTGGGGTGAGTATACAGTGCCTTTTTGCAGGGGAAACTGTAGTTTGGACATTTATTTTAGTGATAGAGTTGCTTTAAGGATGCATTCACACTTGCAAGTGTACCCTGCCAGTGATTACATTCAAAAGGCTGAGGGTTCTCGCAGCTAATCGTACCCACCCATTTACCTAGGAGGTCTTTTTGGTTACCTTTTTGGTGCCGCTGCAGCTTTTTTTGTAGCGCTCGCTTAGCCCTTTTTTGTTTAGACCTATTACAACAATATCTGCAGCATATCACCAGTCTCTGACCATCTTCAGCAGTGTGTCTGCAGTCTCTGACAATCCTCTGTAGCACTACCTATACTGAATGTTATATGTGGCCCCCTGGGGATTTTGGGGCCACAGTTGAGACCCCCTATATCTAGTAAGTTGAGCACAACTGATCTAAACTCTGTGGGGATCATTAGATGTTTGTAGCCCCTTTGGCATTAACATTGCTTTTTTGTAACAAATGCTTTACATGGTAATACATGTGATCTGTCAACGTTCGTCGAAATTAAATATTTGCAATAAAAGATGATGATTGTGCCCTGTTGGTTTTAACCAATCCTCTAATCAGTCTCCCCAATCTCCAGGTCATATTGGACCGTTTTTCGACTATATCTGGCCTTCGCATCAATTCGTCTAAAACAGGGGTGGGCAAACTTTTTGACTTGAGGGCCGCAATGGGTTCATATATTGGACCCGGGGGCCGGACCAAGAGTAGATGAATGATGTGTATGTGTCATCCATAGTAAGTATAGCAATATTCCCCCATAGTAAGCATAGTAATTAATCCCCCATATAGTAATTCATCCCCCATATAGTAATTCATCCCCCATAGTAATTCATCCCCCATATAGTAATTCATCCCCCCTATAGTAATTAATCCCCCATAGTAATTCATCCCCCATAGTAATTCATCCCCCCTATAGTAATTCATCCCCCCTATAGTAATTCATCCCCCATAGTAATTCATCCCCCATATAGTAATTCATCCCCCATATAGTAATTCATCCCCCATAGTAATTCATCCCCCATATAGTAATTCATCCCCCATAGTAATTCATCCCCCATAGTAATTCATCCCCCATATAGTAATTCATCCCCCATAGTAATTCATCCCCCATATAGTAATTCATCCCCCATAGTAATTCATCCCCCATATAGTAATTCATCCCCCATATAGTAATTCATCCCCCCTATAGTAATTCATCCCCCCTATAGTAATTCATCCCCCATAGTAATTCATCCCCCCTATAGTAATTCATCCCCCATAGTAATTCATCCCCCATATAGTAATTCATCCCCCATATAGTAATTCATCCCCCATAGTAATTCATCCCCCATATAGTAATTCATCCCCCCATAGTAATTCATCCCCCATATAGTAATTCATCCCCCATAGTAATTCATCCCCCCTATAGTAATTCATTCCCCCTATAGTAATTCATTCCCCATATTAAGTCCCCAAGTCCCCCCTGTGTCAATTCACTTACCTTTCCTCTCGCCGTGTCCCGCGCCGTTCCGGTGTAGCATGAAAATCTGTCTCCTATGAGGATCTGTCCCCCTCGACGCATCTGCGCATGTGCCAGTTTCAGGCATTAGCAGCCGATCGGCGATCTCGGGCACATGCGCAGATACGTCGAGGGGGACAGATCCTCCTAGGAGACAGATTTCATGCTATACCGGTCTTCAGGGCGGACTGTGAGAGGAGCCTAGCTCCGCGGGCCGGATTAAAAGGTCCGCCGGGCCGTATACGGCCCGCGGGCCGTAGTTTGCCCATTGCTGGTCTAAAACCACGGCATTGAATATTACGCTCCCTGCCGACCTGGTTAAACGGTTGCAGACACAATTTCCCTACCGTTGGGCATTCCATTCTCTGGCTTATCTTGGTGTTACACTTACTTCTTCCTAGTCTGCCTTATTTTCGGCTAATTATTATCCCTTATTGCGCTCTGTTACTTCCCTGCTTCATTCTTGGCAGTTTCCTTCTTTATCATGGATTGGCCGGATACATGCTGTCAAGATGACTATCTTGCCGAAGATCCTGTATTTTTTCCATACTCGCCCTATTCATGTCCCTGCATCTTTTCTTTGTGTATTACAGAGCCAGATTTTCAGTTTTATTTGGGCTCATAAACATCCCAGAGTGCCTAGAGCCACTCTGTATACTCATAGATTACAGGGAGGTTTGGGAGTTCCACACGTTTCTAGATACTGTTTGGCGGCTCAGATTTCCCAGTTGTCTATGCTTCATGCCATAACAGATATCCCGTTATGGGTACTCTTAGAATTACCCAACTGTGCTCCGCTTTCATTAACTACTTTGCTTTGGCTCTTGCCTAAGTTGCGCCCTACAGATTTGAGCACTATCATGCTTCACAGTTTAAGAACCTGGGATTCTGTAAAATATTCGGGTAATTTGATTTCGTCATTTCTGCCTCTTTTGCCGATTGCGCATAATCCTTTATTTCCGCCAGGCCTAGAACATCCCCCTTCTTTCTCTTGGTGGATCTCCCATGGCTTTGTTATTGTACATGATTTTCTGAGCGCTCGTACGCTTCCATCTTGGGAGTCTCTTCGAGAACCAAGGGGGGTCCCGCCACGGGAATATTATCGGTATTTGCAATTGCGCCACTGGGTCCTATCCCTCCGTCATACCTCTACATACCCTTACCGCAAAACGCCCTTTGAACACGCTTGTCAGCATTCCCCAGGGTCCCCTGGTCTAATTTCTGTCATTTATGCCTCCCTTTACAGTAGGTCTTCCTCACCACCCCTGTCTTATGTCTCTCAATGGGAGCGAGATCTGGGTGTTTCAATTGCAGCAGAGGATTGGCGTAGGGCCTGGGGGATGGTGGCGAAATGTTCATTCAATACAGTCACTCTTGAGGCAGCCTACAAAGTTCTACTGCGGTGGTACTGGGTCCCAGCTCGGACTGCTCACTTTAATCCGACTGGTGGAGATAGGTGTTTCCGGAACTGTGGTCTACGAGGGGATGTCTTGCACATTTGGTCGTCATGCCCGCGATTGATAGGCTTCTGGTCTAGGGTTTTTGGTTTGCTACAAATGCTATTTCATATTACGGTCCGTAGGGATGCAAAGGTGGCCCTGCTGCATTGCCCAATTTTGGGTCTGTCTAGGTCTCAGCAGAAATTGGCATCCTACCTATTCATTTCGGCCAAACGTGCTGTAGCTCAAGCTTGGAGAACACCTTCGGTAGTCTTCCAGGGGGTGAAGACCCGGATGAATGCTATGTTGTTCAATGAACAGATGTCATGATTCTCATCCGAGATTCCTTAAGGTTTGGGAACCTTGGATACCTTATTCCTTGCCATCCCTGCCTCCTACTAGTTATGGCCTCTTATAGTCGCTGCCTGTGATAGCCCCGGATCCGTGATCCCTCTAGTTTCCCTTCTTTCATGTTTTCTTTCTGATTCCCTTTTGTTTTATTTTGTTTTTCTTTTCTTCTAACCTTTTTTCTTTTCTCTTTTTTCCTGATATTATGTTGGACTACTGCTGCTATTTGGTTCGGTTTTTTGCCGTCCCTGGGTCTTCACTCTAAGATTTATAACCCATTGTATTGGAATCCAATGGTCCCTTGTAATAACACTTTAGCTTCTCTCGGGATGTGGCACCACTATGCTTACTACACCTTAGAGTTGGGCTGCTTCTGTGAGTTTTCTAATTTAATGATAATTTAAAAAAGGTCTATATGCTTTTACACACTGAGGACTTCTTTTTTTTATCCATATTTAATGATTGGTAATGATCGAAAGTTGAAAAGGAAGGAACACTTTTGCCTCTGCGTAAGTGCACATAATAACGCTGTTGGAACTTCTTAATAATGTAAGGCCTAATAATCATCTAAGCCCCCTCTCAATTCAGCGATGTGCATGGAAGCCTCAGCTGTCCTGGGTCTCTCTCTCCTCATTGGCTGAGACACAGCAACGGGAGCCATTGGCTCCCACTGTTGTCAATCACAGCCACTGAGCAAATGAGGAGAGAGCACGGCTGGGACCGGGCTGCGGCTCTGTGTGTCTTAAGGACGCATAGAGCAGGGCTGAGGAACAAGCACGCACCAATGCCGCCATTGCAAGCGGTGGGGGACCCCGAGAAGAAGAGGATAAGGGCTTCTCTGTGCAAAACCATTGCACAGAGCAGGTAAGTATAACATGTTTGTTATTTAAAAAAAAAACATTTAGAATCACTTTCATTTTTATTGTATTATACTGTATCTCTTGATATTCATACAGCATCTTATTGGGGGTTACTTATTTAATTATTACATTTTTAGATTTGGTATTAGGATAAGTACAGATCATAGTTAATACTTCTTTTGGGAGATAAGAGAATAGAGAATGTGACTATGTAATAGGAGAGAATGATGTTATATAGAGGTGATGCCTGAGACCTGTCCTGCCGTTGCTCAGCATATAGCCTACTGTGCATTAGACCTCAATTTAGATGTGGAGCAGAGGGTGCTGTACACAGAGACCATTTTTAAAGCAATGTTTTCGCTCTGTGTACCCTTCTTTAATGTGTTTGTCAGTCAATAGATTTTTTGTTTTGGATATAGAGGATGTTGTTAATGCTATCCAAGGCTCCATTAGAGAGATTTTCCCATCCTTCCTGTGCTGCTGACAACATTTTTATTAGATAGGAAGTGAGGATAATTCTCCAACAGCAATTCTTTAGTAGATTGGGGAAAACCTAGAACCCCATGTCAGATTTTTATTTCTGTCTGTGTTGATTTTTCCTCAGTTCCAGCTTCGTGGAATCATTTTCAGCAGGACAGGAAGTGGGATAAATGTCTCTTAAGGAACCCCCAAATAGGGGGAGTAAAAACCCAACAGGAGTTCTAATCCTTCCAACTCTATGCAAAACCTAGATTTTTATTTTTGCTTTGAAATACACTTTAATAAAAGTAATTAAAAAGCATGATTTCAATGTTGTGTAACAAAGAGCATGGCACATATTACATAAACGGCACCTCCTGCCTGGAGTTTGCATGTTTTCCCTGTGCCTGCGTGGGTTTCCTCCAGATACTCCGGTTTCCTCCCACACTCCAAAGACAAGCTGGCAGGTAATTGGCTCCTGTCTAAATTGGCCCTAGTATGTGTATGTATGAATGGGAGTTGGGGACCTTAGATTGTATGCCTTGAGGATTAAGGACTGATGTGAATGTACAATATATATGTAAAGCCTTGTGTAAATTGACAGAGCTATATAAGTACCTGAAAAAAATAAATCAAATTTGTGTGCTGACATGGTTAAAAAAACAATAAAAACAAGTCAGAGCTTTTCTGCAACTGTGAAAAATAGGAGCCATTTCCATTATGTTACCTAAGGGAGCCATCTACTGGTCACATAAGAAAACTGCTAAAATCCAAAGGAGTTCATCTTACCTTGGACCAACAAACCCATTAAAAGTATGCAGTTAGGTTTAAAGAAACTGTCTTTTTTGAAGCTCCTTTTTCTTTGGTGGGTGTTGAAGATACACACATATACTGAACTGCACTAGTTTTACATTATTCCATTAATAAATCTACTTTTTTGATTTCCAATTATGAGTAGCAAAGTGGTTCGCACCCCTATCAGGACATAGCTGTATGGAGTTTGCATGTACTCCTTGTGCTTGGTGGGTTTCCTCTTGGCACTCCAGTGTCCTCCTACATTCCAAATACACGCTGGTAGATTAATTGGCTCCTGTCCATAGTATACACTGTATGTATAGTTTATCTATGCATATGGGTTAGGGACCTTTGATTGTAAGCTCTTTGAAGGTAGGGACTGATGTGAATGTACAACACACTGCATACATTGTCAGCACTATATAAATAGCCACATTAAATAAATAAATAAGACAAAATACAAGCAAAGTACAGTGATATTGTGTGATGAAATCATTTATTGATTAGCCATCTGAAAGAATAACAAAGCGCAATGAAATGCACTAACAAAGAGGAAAGGTGTCCAGGCAAATTGCTGGGAATTCTAGAGTCTATTTATCAGTTCAACTATTTTGCAACGTGAATCATCAGTGAATCTTGGGTTAAAGCTGTGAAAACATAAAAAAATAGAGCTAGCGTCAGATCCGCTCAAATCACTTAGGCAAGTGTCAGGACTTTACTGATGTTCATACGCAGGTTCTTGCTGGCAGATGCTGGCACAAATATCCTGAGTAAAAAATGAAAGTTATGTTCTGTAAAGACGTATAATGCGTACAGGAGCGTAAACGTGCATAATCGAATGCACATGTCAAATTTTTCTTCTTCCACTTGCCAGTGTTTCATTTTATGTTCTATGCTTGCGTACATGTACATTACTGCTCTGAAACATAAGAATTTTTTATATTTTTTTGGGCTTTGAATGCTTCACTGCATTACGTGTCTTTACACAGCTGTGTGCAATGCTCCTTTGATTATATCTGTAAAAAAAGAAAGCTGCACAGCTAGAAATTTGCCTTTTTTTGCCCACGTGCAAAAGGCCTTATACTGGGCTGCCTATATACCGTACATTCCGTCGTGTAGCAGACCCCATTGATAATTGAAAAAATTGGTAGACCAGTTAACTTGAGTTAAAGGAGAATTATGAAAAGAAAAAAAGAAAAACATAAAGAACAGCAAATAGTAGAAATGGTCAATAGAATAACTCTCTCTCTCTTTAATATGATATATACATATGACAAAGTCTAAAACAAATATATATATATGGCAACTACAAGCAGAATATACACATTTACATTGATAGCCACTCTATGTAAATAAAAACACGTTTACATGTAAATGAAGGCATAAATAAAAATGCAAATGTACATAATACAAGCTGTTAGAAGTTGTATCATGAAGATAAAAATATGAAGAATGCTGCAAATAGTGGAGCATTTTTGTAGAATACCTATAAGCTGTACTGTACATAAATGTATAACAAGGTCTCAGCTCAGATATGTACATGTCCCTTACACTACCAAAGAAAGCTTTAGCCTTTTTTTGTAACACGCTTTTAAAAATCATTTTAGGCCTGAAGATCAGATGAAACCCCCAAAATTATACATTTTCTTAAAGCAGACACCCTGAGGAATAAAATGGAATAAAATAATATTTTTTATGTCACATAATGCTATCATAATATTATTAATATACCGGATTTATATAGCTTGCATCACACTTTGTGCAAATGTCTATCAATCACACATTTTCAGTAAAAAATACACTAAAGGTCATTTTAGGGCATATAAATGCAATATATCACCCACTTTTTTGGTAAATATAAAAGATAAGGTTGTGCTGAGTAAATAGATGCCCATCATGTCAAGCCTTAAAATTCTGCAGAACTACAAAGAACTTCCGTACCCTAAATTTTCCATAGGTGACATTTTAAAATCCCTTACAGATCATCACTTTAGAGCCAACTGTGAATAATGGGCCTAGAATTATTGTTCTCACTTCAATGTTTGCGGGAAAATGCGCACTGCAAGCAAAGTGGGGTGGGCTCAAGTTTTTTTTTTTTGGGGTGGGGGGGGCATCGAAATGCTAAGTGCAAGCAAGAGGAAGATAATAACAAGTGGGATGCATTTAGCATTTGAGTGCAGGTTCACCTTTAAAAGGGTAAAGAAAATGTATCCTAACAGATACTAAATAAAAATATATAGCAGAAAAGCAGACTAATATTATAGAGCAGTGGTGCCTAAACATGTCCTGCCAGTGCAGTAATGGAGCACAGCAGTCTATGCAGAGGGACAATTTTTTAAATATAGGTTGGGAGGTGCCCACCACCTGGCATCTGTTCTTTTACTTTCTCTTTTTTTACTAATCCTGCACTGTTTTGTGTCTCCCTCTCCTGTACCCACAGTCTGCTCTCACCCCACCCACTATCCCGCTCTGCAACCCCTACCCACTCTGGGGTTAGGACATATATACAGTTAGGTCAATATATATTTGGACACAGGCACAATTTTAGTTTTTTCAGGTATTTGCCAAAACATATTCAAGCTATAGTGATATAATGTGAGCTGAAGGTATACACTCTCAGGTTTAATTTGAGGGTATGTACATCCAAATTGGAGGAAAGGTTTAGGAATTGCAGCTCTTAAGAGTAGTCATCCCCCCCTTTTCAAGGGACCAAAAGTAATTGGACAATTGAATCAAAAGCTGTTTCATGGCCAGGTGTGGGCTACTCCTTCATTATTTCTTCATCAATTAAGTATGTAAAAGGTCTGGGGTTGATTCTAAGTGTGGTATTTGCATTTGGAATCTATTGCTGTGAACCTACATCATGCGTTTAAAGGAGCTGTCCATGCAAGTGAAACAGGCCATTGTAAGGCTTCAAAAATGAAACAAATCCATCAGAGAGATAGCAGCACCATTAGGAGTGGCCAAATCAACAGTTTGGTACATTCTGAGGAAAGAAGAATGCACTGGTGAGCTCAGCAACATAAAAAGGCATGGCAGTCCACGAAAGACAACAGTGGTTGATGATCACAGGATAATCTCTATGGTAAAGAAAAACCCATTCACAACATCCAGACAAGTGAAGGACACTCTCCAGGAGGTGGGCCTATCATTGTCAAAGTCTACAATCAAGAGAAGACTTCACAAGAGCAAATACAGAGGGTTCACCACAAGGTGCAAACCATTCATAAGCCTGCAGAATACAAAATCCAGATTAGACTTTGCCAAAAAACATCTAAAAAAGCCAGACCAGGTCTGGAAAAGCATTCTTTGGATGGATGAATTTAAGATTATTCTGTATCAGAATGATGGGAAGAAAAAAGTGTGGAGAAGGCTTGGAACAGCTCATGATCCGAAGCACACAACATCATCTGTAAAACATGGTGGAGGCAGTGTGATGGCATGGGCATGCATGGCTTCCAGTGGCACTGGGTCATTGGTGTTTATTGATGATGTGACAGAAGACAGAAGCAGCTGGATGAATTCTGCAATGTTTAGAAATACTGTATACTGTCAGCCCAGATTCAGATGCAGCAAAGTTGATTGGAAGGCACTTCAGAGTACAGATGGACAATGATCCAAAACACTCTGCAAAAGCAACCCAGGAGCTTTTGAAGGAAAAGAAATGGAATATTCTGCAATGGCCGAGTCAATCACCTGATCGCAACCCAATTGAGCATGCATTTCACTGGCAGAAGGCAAAACTAAAGGCAGAAAGACCCACAAACAAAGAACAACTGAAGACAGCTGCAGTTAGAGCCTGGCAAAGCATCAGAAAGGAGGAAACCCAGTCTTTGGTAATGTCCATGGGTTTCAGACTTCAGGCAGTCTTTGCCAGTAAAGGATTCTCAACAAAGGGACTGTGGTGACTGTGAGGGACTGTGTATAAAAATGATTGCAGTTCCTAAAATTTGTACTTGATATTTATGTTCAACCCCTTGAATTAAAGCTGAAAGTCTGCACTTCAAATTCATTTGTATTTTCTTTGTTTTAATTTATTCTGGAGGCATACAGAGCCAAAGTATGAAAATTGTGCCTGTGTCCAAATATATATGGACTTAACTGTAGGTACCTACCTCTCAGTATTATCTAGCTTTACTTCCGTTAACTGGGCCACACTTGCTGCTGAGGTGCTCCCGTACACCCCAATATTATATTTGACTGCACTTCTAGAGTCTGTTGTTATGTTTTGAAGAACTCCTCCTGATGCTATCATATGTGACTTTTTAGTTCTGATGACAATGAAACTGTTTAAAGATTGCATTAACCTGTTTTCTCATTTCTGCACTGTTTTATGTACCATTCTACTTTGATGTGGAATTTTTCTGCATGACTCACTTACCTCACGTTTTTGAAAAAGATTATACAATGCAACTATTTTATAAATAAAGGAATTATATATATATATATATATATATATATATATATATAGAGAGAGAGAGAGAGAGAGAGAGAGAGAGAGAGAGAGAGAGAGAGAGAGAGAGGCAGTGAGGTATCCTCCCATTGGTGAAAATCAAGGTTATAACCCAGGATTCTCAACCATACAGGTTGAGGGGCTCCAGGCAGTTCTCTTAATGCAGAGTTAACTGGTTTACCTGAGAGCCAGGTCTTCTCGTTGGACATCAGTGCCTGTGACCTCACATCAGTGCCTGACCTTCTGGAAGAATGGTCAAACATACCCATAGACACACTCCTAAACCTTGTGGACAGCCTTCCCAGAAGAGTTGAAGCTGTTGCAATATTGAACCCTACGTAGACTGAGATGCCATTAAAGCTCATGTGTGTAAAGGCAGGCGTCCCAATACTTTTTTTGGCAATATAGTGTATATATATATATATATATATATATATATATATTACATATATATGGGTGGATAGAGATCGATGATTTAAAAAAAAAAAAAAAAAAGAGAGTTTTTTCTTTAAGATACATTAATAATTTAGTTTGTTCAGCATGGAGTGGAGCTTAGTTATGTAGCATGAGGCTGTATATTCTGCAATATTTACATTTTCAGTAAACTCATTCAATGAATCCAAGCTCTGCAAGCTGATATAACATGCACTGCATTGATGCATTCACACAATTTCACAGCAACCATAAGAAAAAACATGAAATAAAAGAAATCGAGTAGTTCTCCAGCTATGTGTGATTAACCTATTAACTTAAAATCGGTTCTGATATCGCTGTTTTACTAATTCATTTGGTTTGCAAATATTAAAGACTCTAACTACCAGCAAGAATGAGTCGGATTCTTACCGTTTAAAGAGCACCTGTCATTTTAAAACCATCATGGCAGCACCTGTTAGCAGGCATCCACTCACATGCTGCCGCCACGTCCCTCACTTTGTTGTGTCACTGCCTCATCACCAGCCGTCCCATTAGAGTGAATGGGACTGTCGGTGAGTCAACAGCGGGTCAGAGGAGGAGCCGCTGCGGGACAGAGATGACAGTTGCTTTTTAAAAATTATGATTTAAATCGAGCCTTTTCACTAGTGATTTAAATCATGATTTAAATCAATTCGATTTAAATCAAATCCACCATGATATAGATAGATAGATAGATAGATAGATAGATAGATAGATATTGGTTGGGACTGTTAATGTAGAATTGATCAGCTCCTGGGCTTGTGGTTCTATTTAGACTGCTCCTTATCAGTGCTCTGTAGGAGTATAGTTCAACAAAATGCTTCAGCTTTGTATTTAAAGATGAACTGTTCTGTGCCATAATTAGCACTTCTTGGGATTCCAGCATTATATCTCAGGTCACCACAACAGTGATGTCATAATGTTCAACAGCAGATGGGGAATCTCTTCCCCTGACAATTACTTAAACATGGGATCCCCACTGTCTGAAATAATTTTTGTTTTTTTTTAAATTTTTCCTGAAATCGGGCAAGTCATGGTCGTCTGTAGTCCTTGCCTCAGAGTATAACTAAACCCAAGAACAAAAATGCAATATGTTGCAGCTTACAGTCCTTAGAGTTGACAGCTGCATTAGTTTTCTTTTTTTTTCAAGCAAAGAACAGTTACAGTAAATACAGAAAATACTAGTTTATCTTTCCAGAAATAGTGTCCTTGTCACTTCCTGTCAACTGCTCTGAAGAATATCTTCCTTTGTCCTTACCTTCTGTAAATTACTGTTTACTATGTTTCAGTTTGTGAATGAACAGGAGCCTCTTTACAGAGCTCTTTCTGTTCATTCACTGCCCAGTGCAGCTGAGGCTGCAGAGAAAGGGATTGAAGAATCTATATCCTCGGTCAAAAAAGTGAGACATCAGGGATCTGTATGACCCCTGATATTTCACCAAAGTCCTCCCCCCAACAATGTTGAGAAAAAAAACATTTTAAAAACTATAGAAAATAATTAAGAAAATTGAGGTCTCATTCACATGGTTTATCTGGCCCATGTTGTGTGAATGAGCAGTTTTTACAGCTGCTGTGTCCCTATAGCGTAACATAGGCTGCCTGAAAACAGCTCCAACCAAAAAGAAAAAAAAAACACTGACACTGTACAGGCCACAGAACCCATGTGAATGAGCCCCAAGACCTCACTTACACACAGAGCTTTACCTATTAATTCAATACAGTTTTATCATTTAGCAGGAATTTTGTAAGTTTTGTTGAGTTTGTGTCCATTAATAATAGTTTTAGTGTATTTTTTGGGAAAACATAATTTTTATATTTTTAGGTGGGGAGGGGGGGACTGTCAGGTAGGCTGTGTGGGGCCCTATGATAACTAACAGCAGCCCTGCCATTGATGCTGCAGAATACATTCCTACCAAAGAACCACCTATGCATGTAACCAACCCCCTTCCAACTATGTGTCAGCACAGGAATCTTGCAGTACAAAAGCCCCCCATCCAGTGGCGTCTCTAGGTGGGTGCGGGGGGTGCGCACCTCACCAGGTGACAACTATCTCATGCGGTGACCAGGGGCGGACTGACAACTCATGGGGACCCCGGGCAATAGGGGATCATGGGGCCCTGTGTCCTTGCCCAAACTAAAAAAAGCCTATGAAAAAGGTACCAGGGGCATTTCATGGGGCCCCCTACTGACCCCGCGCCCTCAGGTAGTGCCCGAGTTTCCAAATGGTCAGTCCGCCCCTGGCGGTGACACCAAAAAGTAAAGCTGACAATCCCCGCAAGATGGATCAGATCTGCGGTAACACGTGGTGTCACCCCTCCAGAGGTGGGCGGTCCCTGTCGTGCACACACAGGCTGGCTCTTCCCCTCACTGTGTCCCCATCGCACCCCCCAGACTGGTGTTGCAAGTTCATTTAACCCCATACAGGTTGCAAGCTGACGTTCCCCGCAAGATGGATCGGATCCATTATGCTCCCCAGTCCGCAGATCCTATCCATCTTGCGGGGATCATCAACTTGCAACCTATACAGGGCTAAATGATCTTGCAACACCATTCCGGGAGCGCAACGGGGACACAGGGAGGGGAAGAGTCAGGCTGTGTGTGCACGACAGGGACCGCCCACCTCTGTAGGGGTGATACCACGTGTTACAGCACTGGGTGACACCAGCCCTAGGGACGCCCCTGCCCCCATCTTTCATTGCTTTGATCACACAAAACTGTTGATAGGTGAATATTGGCTGCTTTGGTGTACTGCACATTAACCCATCAGACATTTGGTAGTCCCAGAGGACTTGTACTCAAGAGTCTACATTATCATTATGTTGTAGTGCCATCTGCTGGAAGTAAGTAAAACCAACATGTAGATTTTACTTTAAATGAAATACAAATTGTAAATATATTTGTATATTTACAAAATTAAAGTTTATAAAAGGAAATACAAATAAGATATGTATAGTTGATATGAATAGTCCTGGATTCTTTCTTGGATACACAGAATATAACTAGTTACTAACATTTATAGGTAAAGTTGATCCAGGGAATATCTGATTGCCTCTCTGTGGATCAGGAAGGAATTTGTTTCCCATGCTGGGGCAAATTGGATCATGCTTTGCTGGGTTTTTTTGCCTTCCTCTGGATCAACTGTGGGTGTAGGATTATAATTTTCTTTTTAAATTTTAATAGTTGAACTGGACTTTTGTTTTTTTTCAGCCAGACTAACTATGTAACTATGCAACTATATAGTTATGCACTCATATATTATACATATTCTGTAAATAACAAAGCGTCAGCAAGGGGTTTAGAGCATTTCTATAGGTTCCCAATTTTTTCAATGAATCCTAATACCTAGCCAATTTATTGCACATGTTTTTGTAGTCAGGCTGACAGCTCTGGACAGATGATGTGATAGACAGATACATATTAATATAAAAAAAAATTTAACCTAAGGTAGATCAAATAAATTGAACAGGACATAGGCAGCGTTCATCTTGGGGACATCTTGGTGAGACAACAACCTCTCTACAGTCAGCTTTACATATCTTGAATTGCCACTCTGTGACTTGGCTGAATGGCTTCATATACAGTAAAAGAACATTTGTTTTCACCTTTGTTCATCTTTTGCCCAGGCTTTATTGGTAGTGGTAAATTATGGATCCAGTGTATGCGAGTGTAACAGGCATTCCATACCCTGAGAAAAATTGTTCTGAGAAAAATAAAGAAATAGTTATTTAAGTGGTAGGTCCTATGGATTCGATTAATGGGTTATTATCCTCAACCATGTTCAGAACATATCCTTAAATGTATCTCAGAAGCTAATTATTATTATACAGTATTTATAAAAAGCCAATAGTTCGCTCAGCGCTGTACATTACAGAGGGGGACAGAACATGTGACAGAACAATACCAATACAATGTGATACACGAGGGGTTCGAGGGCCCTGCTCTTTCGAGCTTACAATCTAGGAGGGAGGGGGTGGTGGCACAGGAGGAGATAGCTGTGGGGGATGGATTGGTAGGAAGAGTGGAGGAGGTCGGCAAGTTAGCAGGGGGTGGGGTAGGCTTCCCTGAAGAGATGGGTTTTCAGGGTGCGCCTAAAGGAGAGGAGAGTAGGTGATAATCTGATGGGTTGGGGCAGGGAGTTCCAGAGGATGGGTGACACCCTGGAGAAGTCCTGGAGGCGGGCAAGGGAGGAGGAGACCAGGGAACTAGAGAGAAGGAGGTCTTGTGAGGAGCGGAGTGTGCGTGCTGGGCGGTACTTGGATATTAGGTCAGTGATGTAGTTCGGGGCAGTATGGTGGACAGCTTTGTACGTCAGCGTTAGGATTTTGAATTTGATCCGTTGCGCAATCAGAAGCCAGTGGAGGGATTGGCAGAGGGGGGTGGCGGAGACAGAGCGGTTGGAAAGGTGAATGAGTCTGGCAGCCGTATTCAGGATCGACTGAAGCGGGGATAGCCAGCGGCGAGGCAGGCCAGTGAGGAGGGAGTTGCAGTAGTCGAGTCATGATATGATGAGAGAGTGGATGAGCTGTTTAGTGGTTTCTGGGGTTAGGAACGTGTGTATTTTGGCGATGTTGCGGAGGTGGAATCTGCACGAGTTTGTTAAAGATTGGACTTGGGGCTGGAAGGATAGGTTGGAGTCCAGAATGACACCCAGTACTCTGGCCTGCAGGGCGGGTTTGATGGTAGCGTTGTTGGATGTGACGGAGAAATCAATGGGGGGTGGTCAGGCAAGCCAAGGGGTCAGGACGGGAGAAGACAACAAGGTCAAAACAATCCAGATCAGAAGTACTCACACACAGGTAACAGGATACAAAGACCATTCGGCAACAAGTGTCTGTGCAGGGCTAGCTTAAATAGGCCGCCCTGCACCTGACAGGCGTAGCCTGGGTCCTAGTGCCTGTCTAGTACTGTCCAGACGACAGGTACGCCTGGGTCCTAGTGCCCTGCCACCTATACGTCTCGGCAGACACCTACGCATGTGTAGACCCATGCGTCGCGATGGTTCCTGACATTGCCCCCCCCCTATGGGTACCCTCCGGGTGCCCAATTGATCTCTCCACTGCGGGTGACCACGCACGAATTCCCGCATAAGTCTAGGAGCATGAACATTTTGAACAGGTTCCCAAGAATTTTCCTCAGGACCATAACCTTTCCACTTTATCAGGACTTGGGTCTGGCCCCCCCTTCTACGACAGTTCAGGATTGCTTCCACCTCAAACTCTTCCTGATCCCCTACTGTAATAGCCTCTGGGGGTCTGGCTTCTCGATCTGGAAATGGGTCTGTGGCTACTGGTTTCAACAAGGAGACGTGAAACACAGGATGGATCTTAAATGTTTCAGGAAGGATCAGCTCATAAGCAACCTCATTAATCATGCGTTTCACCGGGAAGGGACCTAAGAATTTTGGTCCTAATTTCTTGGATGGACACTGTAGTTTCAGGTTAGTTGTTGCCAACCAGACCTTGTCTCCGGGCTGCAAAATTAAGTCTCCCCTTCGTTTCTTATCGAATGCCTCCTTGTTGTCCTCCTGGGCTTTAGTCATAGCTTCTTGTAGCCGTTTGTTGTTGTCCGAGAAGAACTCCAACATGCTTTGAGTGGCTGGCACCGTACTTTCTGCCAACAGGTCAGGCATGAACGTGGGATGGAACCCGTAATTTGAAAAAAACGGAGACTGCCCTGTAGCCGAGTGATTCGCGTTATTGAATGCGAATTCCGCCATGGGTAAGAGTGTCAGCCAGTCGTCCTGTACAAAAGATGTATAACACCTCAGGTATTGTTCCAGCGTCTGATTGGTTCTCTCTGTCTGCCCGTTCGTCTGAGGATGGAAGGCGGAGGAAAGCGAAAGCTTAATGTCCAGAGCTTTGCACAGGGCTCTCCAGAATCTTGAGGTGAATTGCACCCCACGGTCGGATACCACATCTTCAGGAACCCCATGTAGTCTAACTACTTCTTTGATGAAGATCCTGGCCGTTTCTTCTGCTGAAGGGGTCCCCCTTAGCGGTATGAAGTGGGCCATTTTTGACAATCTGTCCACGATAACAAAAATTGCCGTATGACCCTGGGATGGGGGTAGCTCCACTATAAAATCCATGGCAATTTTTTGCCAGCATCGTGTAGGAATGGGTAGTGGGCGTAGCAGCCCCCAGGCCTTGTTTCTGGTCGGTTTATTCCTCTGGCAGATCTCGCAAGATTCCACGTATCTTTTGCAATCCTGGTTCATCTTAGGCCACCAGAAGGTGCGTTTGAGTAACTCCAGAGTCTTTGCCGTTCCGAAGTGCCCTGCCATGGGGTGATCATGGCAGTGCCCTAACACCTGTGTCTGCACCTCCTTTGGAACCACAATCAGTCCTTCTTTCCGTATTAACCCTTCCTGGCGGGAGAGTGGCATGTCTGGCATTGTGGAACAAGTTTCAGATGCGTCCTGCAACCTAGCCCTTAGTTCCGTTTGCAGAGCCAAAAAATTACCAGCAGACAGGATGGTATCCGGTTTGAGTTCCTCCTCAGGGTCCTCAAACATGCGAGACAGGGCGTCAGGTTTTGTATTCTTTGAACCGGGCCTATATGTAATGTGAAAGGTGAACCGCGAGAAAAACAGGGCCCACCTGGCTTGGCGTGGTCTTAGGCGTTTAGCTGTTTTCAAGTATTCAAGGTTCTTGTGGTCTGTGAAGATCAGGATTGGGTGAGCAGCTCCTTCCAGTAAATATCTCCATTCTGCCAATGCCGTCTTGATGGCCAATAGTTCCCGGTCCCCGATGTCATAATTGCGTTCTGCCGGGGTTAGTTTTCTGGAAAAGAACGCCACTGGGTGTAGAAGTTCCTTGGGACCCTTTCTTTGGGAGAGGATGGATCCAACCGCGTTTTCGGATGCGTCTACCTCTAGCACAAAAGGCAGAGCCGTATCCGGGTGGCCCAAAATGGGAGCGGTGGTGAACAGTCGCTTCAGAGTCTCAAATGCTTCTTGAGCTCCTGGTGTCCACTTGAAGCGATTTCCTGACTTGGTTAACTGCGTTATGGGGGAAACCAGACCTGAAAAATTCCTGATGAATTTACGGTAAAAATTGGCAAATCCTATGAACCTTTGGACGCCTTTCTTATCGGCTGGAATTGGCCAATCAAGAATAGCCGAGATCTTTTGGGGATCCATTGCGATCCCCGCAGTGGAGATAATCATTCCTAAAAACGCAATGCTTTGCTGCTCAAAGCTGCATTTTTCTGCCTTGGCATATAGGCCGTGCAGGCGCAGCCATTCCAGAACCTTGATTACATGGTTTCTGTGGACATCTAGAGATGGAGAAAAGATCAGAATATCGTCTAGGTAGACGATAACGAAAATGTCCAAGAAATCACGCAACACGTCATTTATGAAGTGTTGGAACGTGGCTGGGGCATTGCAAAGTCCAAACGGCATGACCAGGTACTCGAAGTGCCCAAATCGAGTACGGAAAGCTGTTTTCCACTCATCCCCCTCCCGGATGCGGACCAGATTGTATGCCCCACGCAGATCCAGCTTCGTAAAGCAGACCGCTGTCCCCAGACTCTGGAATAACTCTGGGACCAGAGGTAGAGGGTAGCGGTTCTTGATGGTCACCCGATTTAATTCCCTATAGTCAATACAGGGTCTCAAGGTTTTATCTTTCTTCTCCACAAAGAAGATACCCGCCCCTGCCGGAGATGTGGAAGGGCGAATAAACTTTTTCTAACCGACTACACTTGTCCTGCAGGTTAGTTACTGCCTGGGTCAGTCCGGACAAATGTTGGCACATCTCATCCCATGGAGAAGGCGACCCTCCAGACTCAGACATGGCCGAATGGTACTGTAAGGGACCGCCTGACAGCACCTCTATCAGTCCCCCGGTAGAGCCTCCCCAGCGTGCGGAGTCTAAGCACCGGAGCACTTGTTCACCAGGGCCCCTGATGGTGGGGATGGACTTGGAGCGCTCCGGTACCAGGTCGCAACTACCAGGTATCTCCAACAGGGGTAGAGGAGTCTGACAGGGGCTCCAGGGAGCTAGGAGTCTGATGTAAGGGAGCCTAGTGATCCCTGCGGGGTGGATGGATGGATGAGCTAAATCAGAGTCATGCAGGCCGGGACGATAACTAGAGGATCGGTAAGGTACAAAACGGTAGGCAAAGGATAGTCGGGTCACACGTAGGGTCAATACCAGGAGGTCAGATCTAAACGGGAACATCCGGGAGCAGAGTCAGGCAAGCCAAGGGGTCAGGACGGGAGAAGGCAACAAGGTCAAAACAATCCAGATCAGAAGTACTCACACACAGGTAACAGGATACAAAGACCATTCGGCAACAAGTGTCTGTGCAGGGCTAGCTTAAATAGGCCGCCCTGCACCTGACAGGCGTAGCCTGGGTCCTAGTGCCTGTCTAGTACTGTCCAGACGACAGGTACGCCTGGGTCCTAGTGCCCTGCCACCTATACGTCTCGGCAGACACCTACGCATGTGTAGACCCATGCGTCGCGATGGTTCCTGACAGGCGGGTGTAGACTAGGCGCTCGAGGAGTTTAGATGTAAATGGGAGCAGGGAGATGGGTCTGAGGTTGTTCGGGTCATTGGGGTCCAGGGAGGGCTTTTTAAGTATGGGGGTGATGTGTGCATGTTTCAGAGGGGAGGGGAAAGTGCCTGAGGAGAGGGAGAGATTGAAGATGTGGGTGAGGGAGCGTAGGATGGAGGAGGAGGAAGGTCGTAGGAGTTGTGAGGGGATAGGGTCGAGGGGGCAGGTGGTGAGGTGGGCATCAGAGAGGATCTTGGAGACTTCCTCGATGGTAGTAAGGTCAAAGGTGCGGAGTGTGGGGGGAGCTTCAGTATGAGGAATGTAGGGTGGGGTGGAAGAGGAGGTCAGAGCAGTGGTGGGGTCGTGGGAGAGGGGTGATGAGGGGGTAGCTGAGTGAGGGTGAAGGGGGTTGGAGAGAGTTTGAGCAGCGACAAAGTCCCTGTGGGTTATGTCGAGGGGGAGGGGGGATAAGGGGGTAGCTGTGTGAGAGGGGACGGGTTGAGAGGGCGTGTGAGTTGCGGCAATGTCCTTGCGAATTGTGTCAATCTTGTTTTTGAAGTGATTGGCAATCTCAAGGGCAGTGAGTGATGTGCTGGGTGGAGGTGGGGGTGGAGAGAGTAGAGAGTTGAAGGCAGAGAAGAGTCGGCGAGGATTGGAGGAGAGGGCCTTGATGAGGGTCAAGAAGTAGGCCTGTTTGGCAGCATGGAGGGAGGAGGTGTAGGTGTAGAAGGCAGATTTGTAGCGGGTGAAGGCTTGTTGGGATTTGGTTTTGCGCCATAGTCACTCCAGGGCACGACTTTGTCGTTTGAGGGTTTTGGTGTGATCAGTCTGCCAGGGCTGGAGCGGTCGGGGTCTGATGTTGCGTGTGGTTAAAGGCGCTAGTGAGTCGAGGGCTGTTGAGAGCGCATTGTTGTAGGCGGTCAAAGCCAAGTCGGGGCAGGACAGGGGGAGGATGCGGTCGTGGAGTTGATCAGCTGCAGAGTGGAGGGAGGCAGGGTTAAGGTTGCGGAGGTTACGGCTGGTAGTAGTGTGACATTTGGAGGGGTAGGCGTTGGAGGACGAGGAGATAGAGAAGGTGATCAGGTTGTGGTCAGAGAGAGGGAAGGGGGTGTTAGTGAGGTTGTGGGGAGCGCAGCGGTTGGAGAAGACAAGGTCCAGGATATTTCCGTCGGAGTGGGTGGTGGATTGTATGCACTGTGCAAGTGCAAAGGAGGAGGTTAGGTGGAGGAGACGGGCTGTGTCTGGGTTGTCGAGGTTGACAGGGATGTTGAAATCCCCAAGGATGATGGTGGGTAGCTCAGAGGAGAGGAAGAAGGGTAGCCAGGAGGAGAAGTCATCCAGGAAGCGGGGTATGGATCCAGGAGGCCGGTATATCACAGCAATCTTCAGGGGGGTTGGGGAGAATAGTCGGACGCAGTGGGCCTCGAAGGAGGAGAAGGATAGGGAGGGGGGGTTTGGGAGGACTCGGAAGGTGCTCTGCGGTGACAGGAGCAGACCAACCCCACCACCTTTACGACCGTTAGGCCTGGGTGAGTGGGTCCAGGTGAGACCTCCGTTGGAGAGTGCAGCAGGGGAGGTAGAGTCAGTGGGCTGGATCCAGGTTTCCGTGATCGCTAGGAGGTTGAGGGAGCTGGAAACAAAGAGGTCGTGGATGGCGGTAAGCTTGTTGCACACCGATCGGGCGTTCAGGAGTGCACATGAAAACGGGGGGGAGATTTTACTACTAAAACTACTTTACTACTTTAGCTAATACAACTATATATTATTTTAGGATTGCATTATATTCCTTAAAGGATAAAATCACCTTTTGTAAAACATTGCATGTTAAACCCATATTCAGGGTATAAAATGTAACGTGTTACTGTTACAGCATTCCCCCCGATCCCGCATTGTGACAGCGAGACCCTCTCTTCACACCCGCTGTCACAATTTTTAAAAAACGAGGCTGTGTGGTGCTACACCCACCCAACAGAGTTCTGTGAATGGGAGCACTACATGTACTGACAGCATTTGCGGCTGTCAGCTTGTAGTTCTCAATGAATTTCCAGGGTGCTGATGAGCACTCTGGGTAGTTGATGGATGCTTTCTTTCATTGTGTAACTGCCTGTCCATACCAGGTACGAGAAGACAACTTACTCTGACAATCTGTAGGAGCCTTGCATTGCACCTGCAACCTGCTGATCGCTGGTGCAATGCTTTGCAGGCTCCTAGTAAAAAAAAAAAATGCACTTTTTTTACCTGCAAAAAGAGGTACATTTATTATTTTTTTCTACAAAGGTGAATTTATCCTTTAAAACGTGTTCAAAATTGGATACATTATAGACCCTTTGGGGGGTGCAGCTCTCCATAGAACTAATTAGCTTCCAGGTTTTATCGCCACAGCTTAATTAAACAAGCTGAAGTTAGAAGCTGATTGGCTACCATACACAGCTGCACCAGATTCTGAGTGCTCCAGTTTTAGTAAATCTGCCCCTATATGTCACAGTTGTAAACTGAATTATTAGGCTCTCCTGCACATGCTGTGGCACTGTGCAAAATTTTTCAGCTACTCTGACTTTTTAACTATGGCCGTTGACAGTAGAAATGTGCACAATGGAAATGTTTGTTTCATTTCGGATGCACTGGAGCACTTTAATGAAGAAAAAGCACTGCTACACATCAATTGTTATTGAATGTTTGGCATTGTTTGGACACTTGGTTTAAGTTGCATATACTTTAATAGTATGTGTGGAGTGATACACTGATCATTTACAATATTTATAATATATCCCTGTATAGGGACTCATTTATCTTGCACTTTACTTAATATTAATTATTGTATATTTATGAAATAGCGCCACACCATTTTTTGTATATTTCATTATATATTAGAAATATTATCAAATTGGACAGATTCGAATCGAAAGGATTCAATATTTTTGGATGCTAGTCCAACCCACCAAGAGAAATGGCATGAGCTGATTGGACAAAGTCGACTGGCGTCATGTGCATCTGAATTAACGAATAAAAGAAATTCGGAAGCATTTGTTATCCGAATTATCAAACAAATTTGAAAACTGAATTAGTTTCCCCATGGGCCCAAACTACTATCGCATCATGTGATTTCATCTGAATGAAACAAATGCATTTGTTAATTTCATAACTTTTTTTTGGATTCATTGACATTCGCTACTATGTCCAATTGGAGATTCATATACATCCGAGACTCCGAAGATGAGATTTTTCAGGTTGTAGACAGAAGAATGGGCAGGTCCATGCAGAGGTCATGGCAGGCAGTAAGCAAGAGTAAACAGGCCAATTCAGGTCAGCAACAAGCAAGGCAATTGGGAAGTATAAGGCCCCTTTTGCTCAAATGTTCCAATTGGGTCCACCTGACTGTTTTTCAGGCGGACTTGAATGGAACCTCCATTCTCTTCTATGCAGTGTTGGGTGTAAACAGACATGTGTCTGTTCACACCTGCCTACATTCAATCTGATCTACTAAAAACAAATGGATAAGATCCATTCCCCTCCATCTGGTCAGATCAGATGGCAGTCAAGTGTAAACAGACAGGCGGTTCGTTTACATGTGACCGCCCATAGAGGAGAACAGGCTGTGTCCATGTCTGCTTTGCATAACCGCATCTGGACCTGTCATCCGCCTGCTCAGTGGGGATAAGCAGACAAATCCTCTGATTAACAAGTGTATCGCAGGTAGAGTCCGCCCCAGGGGCGGACTGACAACTCATAGGGCCCCCGGGCAATAGGGGATCATAGGGCCCCTGTGTCTTTGCCCAAACTAAAAAAAGTCTATGAAAAAGGTACCAGGGGCATCTCATGGGGCCCCCCTACTGACCCCGGGCCCTCGGGCAGTGCCCGAGTTTCCAAATGGTAAGTCCGCCCCTGGTCCGCCCCATGTGAAAGAGTAGCTAATTTGCACAAAGGATAGTTGGTGATAGGATACCTCACCAGCCAGTTTAAAGGCTGTTGTTTAAATACCCTTTAGGTCACACCTAGTGTAGTTTCAGGGAATTCTAGAAGTCCTGGCAGGGATGTGTGATAGCATGGGAAGTTCTGGCAAAGATTCTGAGAGAAGAAGTTCTGGAAGTTCTGGCAAGGATTCTGCAAGTATAGTAATGGCAAGACCAGTGGGGGCTTTGGGGATTGTTATACTTGGAAGGCGGAGAAGGTGTGGAGGGAGAGAAAGCAGAAGCAATGTACCAGTAAGGTTTGTTTGCAAGGCTAAGGGAGCAACCATACAGACCTTTGCTGCAGAGTATCTTGCTTACTGACTCTGGATCTTTAATTCATAAAATGTATGAGTTGGAGCTACAAATTGCTGTATATAATTTCTCTATGATGATCATAACTGTGATTTGGCTTTGCCTACAAATTCCAGATGCAGAAGTACAGAGAGTGGGTCGTATAATCCACTGTCACAGTAGGAATAAAGACTCTGCTAGTCAGTAGAGGTGGTGGACCTTGCGTTCATGTGCTTAATGATTGCGGCACTGATAGCAAAATAGACATTTACTGCTCTCCCGCTCTGAACTCAAGTCACTAATTAAATTGTTATTAATCCCAAGACCAAAAATGTAATAAATTGCAGTTTACCAATCCTTACGTGTGGTGACTGCATCAGTTTTTTGGTAGGCCTTTTTCCTTCTGTTTTCACCTGGTGATCTAGCCAGTAACACACCTCCTGTATTAGAGTGTCCCTTCTCTGGAAGAATGAGCACAAGGGCACCATTGGACAACAGTATTTTTATTCTGGGAGGAGGGTAGTGCTAGATACACTAGAAGATTTAGATACATTAAAAAATTGACTCGTCAAAGTGATACTACCCATACAGAAGAAAAATATATTTGAAATATATTTTAAAAATATTCTTCCCAAATATATTGACATATATTTGAAATACTACAATATTGGCCATATTCAATATATTTCAAAATATATTTCAATAAAAAAAAAATATATATATATATATATATATACACACTGTATGTTGAAATGCGTTTTTATTACAAAATATATGAAAAATATTTTTAAAAATACATTTCAAATATACTGTATGTCTTTAAAAATACAAATCTACATTTTTGGAATGCATTTACAAATATATGTAAAAATATATGTTAAAATTACTTTTTTCTATGTTAAAAAAATCTGAAGAATATATTAAAAAAATATATATTTTTTAAAATATTTTTCATATATTTTGTAATATATAAAAAACACATTTCAATATGCAGTATATATAAATTGTAGTATTTTAAATATACGTCAATATATTTGGGAAAAATATTTTAAAATATATTTCAAATATATATTTCCATGTGGGTAAACGCAATTAAAAAACAACAAAAAACAAACATGTTATACTTACCTGCTCTATGCAGTGGTTTTTGCACAGAGCAGCCCTTATTCTCCTCTTCTTGGGTCTCCTGCCAGTGCTCCTGGCCCCTCCCTCCTGCCAAATGCCCCCAGAGCAAGCCTTTCTCAAAGAAAACCCATACCCAGACTATGCACACTAAAATATTTACATATTGTAAACAAGCAGTAAAAGCACCTTAAAAGTCCCCTCTGCTGACCTATGTACCTGTCAGGAATGGACTGGCCAGCAATAGTGGGACTCACCTGCCTATGAGCTGCAGTACCAGGGCTGGCCAGCGGGTGCTCCCAGCAATCAGAGACTCAACCTTGCAGCCAGTCAAACACCTGGAACTAATTATACTGGTGTATTTAAGGGACATTCAGACCTGCAGACTCTGCCTTGGTGTTGTGTTTCTCCTGGGCCCTGTTTCCTGTTCCTGTCCCTGTCTGATTCTCTGCTGACCCTGCTCTGATCCCTGGCTTGTCTGACCATTCTCCTCTGCCTGCCCTCTGTACCACGCTGCCCGCTACCTGCTGAACCTGGCTTGTGACCCCGACCATTCTCCGCTTGCTCCCCCTGTACCTACCTGCCCGATTGATATTGACCCGGCCTGCCTGACGACTCTTGCATTGTATGTACTGTCATCTGTGGGTGGTTGGTTTGGTTTGTTTGCACTGTGTTATGTTTTAGTATTGCACTGCGTTTATGTTTGTATTGTTAGTGTTAATAAATTACATTGTTTATAACATATCTGAAGTCTGCGTTTCCCTGCGTCAGTCACACACCTCTGGTCACACCCGGGAGCCCTGATATTACACCAAGGCCAATCCTGACCAGAAGTGGCTGCACAGGGAAGCCATCTTGGCTTGTTGATGGGAAGGATGGATCTTGATGAGGTTGTGTATTTATATCTGCTAGTGTTTGATGACAGAGAGTATGCTTATCAAACTCTGAAGGAGTATCCCCGGGATGAACTGCTAGAATGTATACGGCTCGCTCATGTTCTAGTAGATCAGGGCACAGAATTCTCTGAGGTGCAGCCATTGATTCAGATTTGTGCGGAGTTGGTTTCATCTGGTACCCCCGAATGCAGGGATGAATTTTTGCCGCCATTTAGTGCCGACCAGGTAGAGTCCCTGGTATGGTTATTAGAGGATGATGTGGATTGCTTCTTGGAGCATTATGCTGCATGTTCACCACAGACACTAAGAGATTGTATAAACGCAGTGCAGTCTTTAGTCAGACAGGCTTTGTGTAAGCTCAGCTTTGTTCAACCCATACTGCAGACATGGACAGACTTGTTGCACCCAGCCTCAGTCAGCTTACAAAAACCCAGTCCTGCTTCTAATCTATTTCCTCAAAGCTCTATTCCTGCATTCCCAACAGCTCCTCCTGCCCTGCTATCTACCGCATGTCAGTACCCTGTTCCCACTCGCTGCACCTATCCTGCCTTTAACCCTGTAAAGAAGCCCTCTGTAGCAACTGCTCCCTCCTCTGTTCCATCCTCCAGCTCTTCTCTGTCTCCAGCTGCTCCATTCGTTTGCAGACCTGCGTTTACTTGCAGTGCTCCAGTAGTTAAAACCAGAAAAAAGCGAAAATTCTTTCCAACCAATACCATCCTGCCAGTATCCAAACCGGTGAACCTGCCTTCCGTGGTTCAGCCTGAAGCCTCTACTCAGCCTGAATCCTCTACTCAGCCTGAAGCCTCTACTCAGCCTGATGCCTCTACTCAGCCTGATGCCTCTACTCAGCCTGATGCCTCTACTCAGCCTGATGCCTGATGCCCGGATGTCTGCATTCAGCCTGATGCCTCTACCCAGCATGATGAACTGATCCAGCCTGACGATCCTATTAGGCCTGGTGACCCGATGCCCGCTGTCGAGCCAGTTGACTCAGAGCCCGCTGTCGTGCCTGGTGACTCGGTGCCCGCTGGCGAGCTAAATGACCTGATGCCTGGTGACCCAGTGCCCGCTGTCATACCTGGTGACCCGATGCCCGCTGTCGAGCCAGACGATCCAATGCCTGGTGACCCGGTGCCCACTGCCTTGCCAGATGACGCGGTGCCCGCTGGCAAGCCAAATGACCTGATGCCTGGTGACCCAGTGCCCGCTCTCATACCTGGTGACCCGATGCCCGCTGTCGAGCCAGACAATCCGGTACCTGATGACCCGGTGCCCGCTGTCGTGCCAATTGAGTCAGAGTCCACTGTCGTGCCTGGTGATTCGGTGCCCGCAGTCTTCCCAGACGACTCGGTGCCCGCTGTTCCGCCAGTTGACTCGATGCCCGCTGTTCCGCCAGACGACTCGGTGCCCGCAGTCTTGCCAGACGACTCGGTGCCCGCAGTCTTGCCAGACGACTCGGTGCCCGCAGTCTTGCCAGACGACTCGAAGCCCGTTGTTCCACCAGTTGACTCGATGCCCGCTGTTCCGCCAGTTGACTCGATGCCCGCTGTTCCGCCAGTTGACTCGGTGCCCGCAGTCTTGCCAGACGACTCGGTGCCCGCAGTCTTGCCAAACGACTCGGTGCCCGCAGTCTTGCCAAACGACTCGGTGCCCGCAGTCTTGCCAGACCACTCGGTGCCCGTAGTCTTGCCAGACGACTCGGTGCCCGCTGTTCCGCCAGTTGACTTGGTGCCCGCAGTCTTGCCAGATGACTCGGTGCCCGCAGTCTTGCCAGACTACTCGAAGCCCGCTGTTCCGCCAGTTGGCTCGGTGCCAGCAGTCTTGCCAGTTGACTCGGTGCCCGCAGTCTTGCCAGTTGACTCGGAGCCCACTGTCGTGCCTGGTGACTCGGTGCCCGCCGCTCCGCCTGGGGGCCCGAGACCTGTCGCTCCGCCTGGGGGTCCGGCGCCCGCCGCTCCGCCTGGGGGTCCGGCGCCCGCCGCTCCGCCTGGGGGCCCGATGCCCGTCGCCCCGTCGGGGGGCCCGGCGCCCGCCGCTCCGCTTGGGGGCCCGATGCCCGTCGCCCCGCCGGGGGGCCCGATGCCTGTCGCCCCGCCTGGGGGCCCGATGCCTGTCGCCCCTCCTGGGGGCCCGATGCCTGTCGCCCCTCCTGGGGGCCCGGTGCCCGCCGCTCCGCTTGGGGGCCCGATGCCTGTCGCCCCTCCTGGGGGCCCGGCGCCCGCCGCTCCGCTTGGGGGCCCGATGCCCGTCGCCCCGCCGGGGGGCCCGATGCCTGTCGCCCCTCCTGGGGGCCCGGCGCCCGCCGCTCCGCTTGGGGGCCCGGTGCCTGTCGCCCCACCGGGGGGCCCGGTGCCCGTCGCCCCGCCTGGGGGCCCGGTGCCTGCAGCTCCGCCTGGGGGCCCGGTGCCTGCTGCTCCGCCCGGTGGCCCGCTGCCTGCTGCTTCGCCTGGTAATCCGATGTGCCTCTGCCCGGAGTCCGCCCGATGTGCCTCTGCCTGGAGTCCAGCCCGATGTGCCTCTGCCCGGAGTCCAGCCCGATGTGCCTCTGCCCGGAGTCCAGCCCGATGTGCCTCTGCCCGGAGTACAGCCCGATGTGCCTCTGCCCGGAGTCCAGCCCGATGTGCCTCTGCCCGGAGTCCAGCCCGATGTGCCTCTGCCCGGAGTCCAGCCCGATGTGCCTCTGCCCGGTGTGCCGCTGCCCGGTGTGCCTCTGCCCGGAGTGCCGCTGCCCGGTGTGCCGCTGCCCGGAGTGCCTCTGCCCGGAGTCCAGCCCGATGTGCCTCTGCCCGGAGTCCAGCCCGATGTGCCTCTGCCCGGAGTCCAGCCCGATGTGCCTCTGCCCGGAGTCCAGCCCGATGTGCCTCTGCCCGGAGTCCAGCCCGGTGTGCCAGTCTTTGATATCCCGCCAGTTACCAGACCCGGGCGGTGGAACATTTTGCCCAGCTAGGACTGTTTGGAGCGTCCTGAGGCCGCTCCTTGAGGGGGGGGTACTGTCAGGAATGGACTGGCCAGGAATAGTGGGACTCACCTGCCTATGAGCTGCAGTACCAGGGCTGGCCAGCGGGTGCTCCCAGCAATCAGAGACTCAACCTTGCAGCCAGTCAAACACCTGGAACTAATTATACTGGTGTATTTAAGGGACATTCAGACCTGCAGACTCTGCCTTGGTGTTGTGTTTCTCCTGGGCCCTGTTTCCTGTTCCTGTTCCTGTCTGATTCTCTGCTGACCCTGCTCTGATCCCTGGCTTGTCTGACCATTCTCCTGCTCCTGATCCCTGGCTTGTCTGACCATTCTCCTCTGCCTGACCCTCTGTACCACAATGCCCGCTACCTGCTGAACCTGGCTTGTGACCCCGACCATTCTCCGCTTGCTCCCCCTGTACCTACCTGCCTGATTGATATTGACCCGGCCTGCCTGACGACGCTTGCATTGTATGTACTGTTATCTGTGGGTGGTTGGTTTGGTTTGTTTGCACTGTGTTATGTTTTAGTATTGCACTGCGTTTATGTTTGTATTGTTAGTGTTAATAAATTACATTGTTTATAACATATCTGAAGTCTGAGTTTCCCTGCGTCAGTCACACACCTCTGGTCACACCCGGGAGCCCTGACAGTACCTGTCAGGGCAGGGGCCGAGGAACGGACAGGCAGGCCTAACAATGTAACGCACTGGCTGACGACAACCACCAATGTCAGGGCAGGGGCCGAGGAACGGACAGGCAGGCCTAGCAATGTAACGCACTGGCTGACGACAACCACCAATGTCAGGGCAGGGGCCGAGGAATGGACAGGCAGGCCTAACAATGTAACGCACTGGCTGACGACAACCACCAATGTCAGGGCAGGGGCCGAGGAACGGACAGGCAGGCCTAACAATGTAACGCACTGGCTGACGACAACCACCACCCACAGACCGAAGTCCCTCAGGGCGCGGAGTCTAAGTCCCAGGCTGCCCTTCACCAGGGCCCCTGATGGTGGGGATGGACTTGACGCAGCCAGGAACCAGGTCGCGGCCCCCGAGACACCTCAGCTGCGGTAATGGCCGCCGCCAATGGCGTGTAGCTGGTGGAAGAGACAAAAGAGTAGTCAGACAAGCCGGGTCAACAACAACAGGACAAAACAGTACAGGACAGCAGACGAGAATCACAGGTCACAAGCGGGTTCAGCAACAGAGGGTCAGATCAAAGGAGAATACAAAGAATAGTCGAGTCACAAGCCGAATCAGATACCAGAAGAGTCACAAGAGTCAGAACAGAGTAATAGCAACACAAAGACACAAGACACAAGTGCAAAGAGCATGTGCGGGCCACAGGCTTATATGTCATCAGCCACACCCCTCTGGGGGATGGACCACAGAGACCTGAAGGCATAAAAGGATTCCCACCATGCACAGCAGAATCCAAGATGGACGCCAGCACATGGAGTAACATAACCTCAGGGAAAAGGTAGGACCTTGACAGTACCTATAGAAAACTTCATCTTTAAAGTGGTTGTAAACCTTTGAAATGAAAAATGAACAAAGCATATCCTCCTATAGTGTGTGCTTGCTTTAATCCAAAGCACAAAGTTTGATTACTGTCTGTCATTCGGTCAGTAGATGATTGACAGCCTCAGCTGTGCGAGTTTCCCCATGAGACTGTGTAGAGGGGTGAATGTCCATCAAGTGTCAGATTACACTCAGCTCCTTGCTCTATGCTGTGCAGTATGTGACATCAGATCCTCACCACTTGCCTCTTGACATTTAGAAATGTTGTGTAAAATGTGTGTTTTATGAGAATGTGGAAAAGAGAGGGCTGCAGGTAAACAGGAGTAACTCTTATAAGAGAATTAATTTCATCTCAGTGTATCAGCTGAGGCCAGTCACTTCACTGGGTATACTGTAAGGGTTTCTTTTAAAGCTCTTGCTGCTTGTTAAAATTCTGCAAATACATTATTATCCATAGTCTAGGTATATCTAGACACAACTGTCTTTTTTTTTTACATCAGCTGAACCCTTCACAAGTTGTGTTTTGATGCCACTATTTCCATATAAAAAATGACAATGCTACTTGGAGCATAAAATGCATAGTACTAAGCAAGAAAATAATTTAATCCAATGATTATGTATCACTGATTTAAATGTTTTTCCCTGCTCAAGTACATTTGGCATACATGATAACATTTGAAGAAAATTGTAGGATTTGCGCAACATTTAATTATGTGTTTTTCTTTTGGAGAGTTACAGTAAAATAGTGCCTGTCAAGTATAGGTGTGTTGGAATTATTTTTAGTGTATTCTTCCTTATTGGCATGAGCTCTGTTACCTGCTGATCTGCACGTCTCACAGGGAGCAGGTGAAATGACATAATCTTTGAATTTGATCTTTGAATGTGCATTGTACCTGCATTATCCATTCATCACCAGCAGAGGTGCCCAAGTCCCATTTTTCTGATTTCTGTTTCTAGTGTGTATTTATACTGTTACATCAAACTCTTACAATCTATGAAAAATATTTTATAACAGTAGGTAATATTCAATATCTGAAAATAATTAGTTGTATGTAAATGAATGAAAACTGACTTCCCTTTAATAAAGTTTAATTTTCTTTGCTATTGGACTCGTATAGCAAGGATTCTTTATTGATTTAGGTTATATTGCATTATTCTACAAAAGTTGCAGCGCTAAAAACTCGAGGATGGATATAGGCATAAAATATAGGCATAAAATCATTAAATCATTGAATGAATGATATCAAATGGATAAACCACAATAATAGACATATATAGGTGACTGATAAGTGCCGGAATAAAGTGCCAAAGTCTATATATTGAATGGTGATCCTTTGTGTATCTTCTGGTGATAAAATATTCAAAAATAAAATATTCAAATTATACACTCACCAGATGCATAATTCAAATATGCAAAAAGAAGATATATCCCATCTCAAGGTCTCAAATGGAATCCTCATAAGGACTTTTCTAGCATCTTTATTCTTCCCTCTGGGCACCTCTGACCATCTGGGGTTCCCTTTGGATCATCCGATATAGCACCTCTTAGTTACCTTCCCTGGTGGCTCTGTGGGTGGTGGACTCAACATGAGTCCCAAGAAAGGATGCCAAGATAGTTTAGTACCGTTTAAAAGGATGGTTTATTGATCCAAAAATAAGACATGATAAAAACAAAATAACTGACCATGAGATGTGTAAAAGATGGCCGCCGGCCCGCAAAGGACTCGGCAGCGTGACGTCTGGACTTCGCAGCTCTTACTATGACGCGTTTCGTGCTAAATGCACGTAGTCATAGGGATTGAGCATGCTAGTCAGATGTCTCGGTAGTTCTGATTTATAGCCTGTAGTTGGCGCGCATATTAGCGCATCCAACAACTTCCTGACTATTTCGCACATGCGCTATGTGTTTAGCATCATGATATCGGCAATATTCGTGCGTGCGCATTAGCACGGCGCCATTTTTTTGTAGTCCCAATCAACTGGTAATATAACATGGTTTATATTTGATGCTAATGCGCACGTGCGAATATTGTTGACATCACGATGCTAAACACATCACGCATGCGCAAAATAGCCGGGAAGATGGCGGATGTGCTAATATGCGCGCCAACTACAGGCTATAAGTCAGAACTACAGAGACGTCTGACTAGCATGCACACTCCCTATGACTATGTGTGCTGCACCTTTTGTAGTATATTAGCTGTTGGAGGTTTTTGGTACTTTTCGGTGTACAGCAGCTTTGCTCTAGCGCTCACTTTCTCTACTCTTATCATTATATTGCATTATTAAAGTATTACACAATGTTGACATTTCTGTTGATTGAGTTTACAGCACATATACATTTTCTGCAATATTTCTTTGTGGTAGTGCAGCATTCTGTTTATTTTTGTGGCTAAAACATATTTAATAGAGCCAATGTACTATTCTGTATTCAAACATTTTTATGATTAAAAAAAACCTTCAAAATTCAGCAGATTACCTGGTTTAAAGTAAACCACCCTGGATATACAGCAGTAAACTTACCCTGGATAGCAGATCTTCCAGGTATCAGAATATTAGAGCCGTTTTCTTGTAGAACACCCCAAATACTGGATTGATTTATTACGCAAATATATATATTGTTTACGGGTATTTATTTAGTGCTGACATGCTACACAGTGCATTTGCATATTGGAATCCATATCAGTCCCTGCCCTCAAGGAGTTCCAAGCTAACATTCTTACCTCATATGCATATATATACAATCTAGGGCTAATTTATACAGCAGCCAGTGAATCTAACAACATATTTTTAGAGTGCGGGAGGAAGCCAGGAGTACCCAGAGAAAACCCATTGGAGAACATGCAAGTAGTCTCTTGGTGGGGATTTTAGCTATAGACCCTAGTGCTGCAAGGCATACAGTAAGTGCTAATCATTAAGCAACCATACTGCCCAATGCTACAAATAGTAACTAACTGGTTACAGACTCTCACCACCCAATTGGCTCCTAGTACTGGCCTTCCCTCTACCTCTCTGTGTGCTGTGATACTGAGGGTTACCGCAGCCTGAAATCAAGGCAAATTGCATACTACTTGCACTAGTTAATAGAAAAAATAAATATGACACTTTTTTTTACTAATCACATCACAACAGTGGTTATAGTAGTCTTTATATATATATATGTCTGTATTTTAGCTTTGAATGGGGAAATATCCTTTTACATATGCTAGTTTAGAATAGTTATATATTGGTGTTAATATATACACAATAAAACTGGCATTTGCTAAAGCGCTTTTGTTATCATCATGATGATAACCACTGACTGCAATACTGTACAGTGAATAAACATGCACACAATACAATTCAGAGTAAATTTTAGATCTTCAAAATGTGAAAGAATGACCTGCCAGCTGAAAAACCTCCAGCAACCTCTCAAAAGGTATCCATTCAACTCAAATTTTGATCTTCACATCTAAAAGGTCCAACAAGTATGTTGTCAATATTCCTTTATGACATCATTGATGATGAAATGCGTTGGCAAGAACCACTATATGTTTGTTTTGTGTTTCCATTTACACAGCATGCCAATTTTTTTCCCTTTAGATATTTCTTACCTTTTTAGATGTTTCTTAGGAGGAGGTGTCATGGTTGACTGCAAGGTTTTTTGAACAATGTTAACCTGTCCATATGTGGTTCCGTTTTTTTTTCTTTCAGCCCGCCGAATGAAAAACTAAACAGATTTCGCCATCCACATATTTGATCCCCACTTTGCTTCGCGGCTGCACATTTTTAACTTGGGGTGCAGAGATTGACAAGCGGCACCACCTGTCAAACTTGCCTACTGAATTCAATGGGGCAGCGCTGCAACTGCATACAATGCATAGGACTCTGGAATGTCAGTGTAGCATTATAGGGTAAATCAGGCGGTGACGTAGCACCTCCTCACTGCCTACCAAATGTCCTCTGAAAAGCACTGTGACTGGAGGCAGACAGCCTGAGATCAGAACAACGGGAATTTGTGCAGAGCCTGGAGTACATGGCTCCAGGAGCTTGCAGCATGAAGGGGCTTACACAGGAAGAACTTTGCTGGGTAGCAGAGTGGTAGAAGAGCTGAGGTGTCGGGGATCCCGGCCGCTTGGCGGTGCGCGCATGCGCAGATCGGCGACTCGTCCTAGCCGGCGAGCACTGAGTCTTAGGCGATCGCAGTGGCGGCCGCGCATACGCACTTGCGATCATGGACGCACCAATGAGATCACAGGGTGCCCTATTTAAACCAGCCCTGTGCATCTCCAAATCGCCTTATGGTCTTGTTCCCTGTTCCTGTGTTCCTGATGACTCCTGTGTTCCTGATTACCTTGTTGCCGACCCAGCCTGTTCCTGATACTGCTGTCTTTTCCTGCTCTGACCCCTGGCTCGTCTTGACTACTCTCTGCCTGATCCTGATTGCCTGACCTCCTGTTACTGAACCCGGCTTGTGACCTGTTATTCTTTTGCCTACCGCTTTGTACTGCCTGCTCCGCTGTTGCCAACCCGGCCTGTCTGACCACGCATACCTCTTCACATCTGGCTCTTACCTGCTCCATGCCATTAGCATCCACCTCTACCACAGCTGGTTGTACTCGGGGGTCGCAACCTGGTCTCAGGCTGCTTCAAGTCCATCCCCACCATCAGGGGCTCTGGTGAACCAGCAGACTGAGGCTTAGACTCCGCGCCCTGAGGGACTCCGGCCAGTGGACTGCTAGAGGCTACCGCCAGTCAGCTGCTGACAAGAGGGACATCTAGGCAACCAAGCCTCCCCGTTATACCGATAAGCTCCTCAGGCTTTTTCCTTCTAGTTCTTGCAGCTTTCCACAGCCTGACAGGCTCAGAGAGGCATGCTGACAGTGGAGGAATTGAGGGCTGGATAGGGACAGCTAAAGGGCTGGATATGGCCCTGTGGTCACAATTTGCCAAAGTCTGCTGTGGAATAAGAACACAGATGTGCCTAATGTGATTACCCTTTTTGGCCAGTGGAGGGTGCCAGAAATATAGGAATGGGTGGACTCATGTAGGTGCCTTAGGAACCACCAGAGGCCCCCATAGGTGGGATAACAGTATAAGTAGGGGGCACACTGAGTTAATGCCAGCCCTGCACTTTCCAGCACTGGGGCACCGTGGGTAGTAGGCTAGCATAAAAATAGTTGAGATGACAACATGCCTCTCTCTCTCTTGGTTATGGGAAGTAGTGAGGACCAAGCTACAGCAGGATGTAGGCTGTAAGAATCAATTTCTTAGCTCCTCCTCATTGGAAAGACACAGGCAAGAAGAAGTGCAAGAAGAAGTGCAGGACTTTAAGGACTATGCCAGGGGTGGACTGACAACTCATGGGGCCCCCGGGCAATAGGGGATCATGGGGCCCCTGTGTCCTTGTCCAAGCTCAAAAAAGCCTATGAAAAAGGTACCAGGGGCATTTCATGGGCCCCCCTACTGACCCGGGCCCTCGGGCAGTGCCCGAGTTTCCAAATGGTCAGTCCACCCCTGGACTATGCACATCCCTGGTCTTCAGCCACAATACATCTTTAAACAGAAGGTATGGGATCATATAGGGGCCTTTGCGCCATCTGGAAGGTAGCAACCCCTATCTGCCTCAATTCAGTAATGTGTTCTAGGAATTCTTTTATGACCGGCACATTTATAAATACAAAGTCATATTAGCCAGGCCCGGGGTGCCAGATGCCTTAAAGCATATAGACTGTCACACCGAAGGACCCATGAATGAGGGAGGACAAACAATACCCCGACTCCGTTATTGTGAGCGGTGAGTTATACATCACTTATGCCCTTGGGGGTGGGGCCTTCTTGAAATGTTTAATCCTGTTCTTTGATTATTGGTTTACATTTATTGTAGTAACACTGGGCACTTAATACCTCTTTTACAACATATGTTAGACTTTGTTGTGTCCCATAATAAGTTTCTTTACTTAAAAAAAAACTTAATAGTTTGCATTGTATGCAACTGAACAAAGCAGATATTCAATATGTTGATTGGTGCATAAAGTATATTTGTGGAAAAAAAAATGTTTGTATGCAAACAATGTTGTATATTGAAAATATCTGTACATTGTTTTCCTCACAATGGCTGCAGAGATACTTATCGATAGTGTTTATTGAGAAATGCAAAAGGTTCTTTTGGGAAAAGTCTGTATTTATTTCTTATGCTGTGATGTGTATATTTGATACACTAAAAATGTATGCAATTTTTTTTCCTACTGTTGTCTTTCTGTACTACTGTGACCCAGTTTAGTTTACAAGGGGAAGTTTTTGTAGCCCTTACCAGAGTTCACGGCAGACCCCCATCTTTCTTCTATATTAGGACAGTGCAGAGACATACTTTATTTTCCAAAGAGGGATTATGGAGTAAGGGCATGGATGTGTCCGATGTAATTCCCTTTTCTGGCCACTAGATGGTGCCAGAACTAGTAAAAAGGGTAGACCCAGAACCACTTGGTCCTTAATAGGTAATGTAGGTGCCTTAGGAGCCGCTAGGTCAGAGTTTCTCAACTGGGGTTCTGTGAAGTCCCCAGGGTTCTACTGTGATCTACCCATCAATCACAGGCATCTGATGGGTAGATTGCATCCCCACTTAGCTTATACATGCAGAGCAGCGCAGGGAAGCGGCCATGATCAGTCCTCCTGCTTATATGTGACATCACTTTGGATGGACGAGGAGGAGGGAGGGCCAGCAAGGAACAGCGCACCGCAAGATGACTTATCACAGCCACTTCCACACACTGCAGTCTATAAGAAGGAAACTGCTACTGTAATGTGCTATGCTGTGTGCCCTGTAATACGCCCTGCTCTGTGCCCCATGATGAACCCTGCTCTACCCCATAATTTGCCCGGTTATATGCCCACAATTTGCCCTGATCTGTGAACTATGATGTTTCCTGTTGTGTACTACATAATGTGCCTTGCTGTGCCCCATAATGTGCTCCATGATGTATTCCCCATGATTTGACCTGCCATGTGCCCCATGATGTGCCCTATTGTGTGCCCCATAATGTTCCCTGCTTTGTACCCCATGACATGCCTTCCTGCATTCCCTATGATGTGTACTGCTGTGTGCCCCATAATGTGCCTTGCAGTGTGCCCCATGTTCTGCCCTGCTGTGTGAACCATGATTTTCCCTGTTGTGTGCCTCATAATGTGCCCTGCTGTGTGCCCCCGCTAATTGCACATGCACATTGGCATATAGTCTAATATATTATGGGACATGTAGTCCTGCCATCGGAAATGAGAGATATTGTAAGCATGCTTCTCCACCTGTGGTAAAGTGGAAGCACAGGACTAGTAGACAGGTTAAGTAAAAAAAAAAGTTTATATAAGAATGTTTTTAAATAATTCTTGATTCATTGCTAACATTATCATCATTCAAATACACTGAGGGGAATTCAATAAAGTTTCTGCGCCACTTTTCTGGCATTAATCCCTCTGGTTAATGTATTGCACTAAATTCATAAAGCATTTGCAACACTTTTGGTTTTGACAGCGACTCATTCACCAAATTCAGGTAGTTCATTGAGTGCACCAAAATAAAATACAGACAGTTCATATCTTATGAGCTAATTAGGACCAATTCTCTTTTGGCGTACACACAGAGAAAATGGCACAGACAGACTTTGCAAAAGGATCTTGCTTGCATTCTAAGGCCCCTTTCACACGGGCGGTTAGATTTCAGCTTTTAGCTGCAGTTAGAGTAACTTATTTACCGCAGCTAAATGCAGACAATGGCTCTATTAACACACTGCGTTTAGCAACGTTTTCATAACATACGGTATTATGCGTTTAGGAAAAATAAAGCTTACAGCGTCCAGGACCCATGTACCGCAGCTATCTGTACATAAACGCAGTTAATCGTAGTACAAAGAAAAAAATGAGTAAACAGTTGCATTAGAAAAGGCAAGAATGTATTACCGCAGCTAAATGAAGCCGCATGTAAATGCATGTAAACACAATGTACAAATGCAAGTGATCTCTGTGCTAGGACTGTTGGAATTTCAAATTAAAAAAAACCTGCATTTACAAGCGGAAGAACAATCACCCGTGTGAAAGAGGCATAAGAGTGGCGCACCACTAGACAGGTACATAAATTTGACACATGCTGCACCACTTCCACAAAATCTGTCTGCGTCGGTCTTTATGAATTCCATGGATTTTGCCTTATTTTTTTGAAGATTTAATACTACTTTGAAGTCTCAGGGGAGGAACACACACATATTCATCTCTTCTTATTCCAAAATAGTTAGTGATAAAATTGAATAAAAAAGTATTATTCTTTCACTGTAATTAAAAAAAAAGTGAATGATAATGGGCTCGGAAAACCTATAATAATTATGGAATGGGAAGGACAGAAAATATAATACTATCTGCCTCATTTAGCAGTGGTAAATGACCGTTGCTATTGTCACAGTTACACTCCACACTTCATGGAGGAATGTATTTGGAATAAATGAGACAAACATCTTCAGGCTGTATTTAGGTTACAATGAAGTTTTTTTGTCAGAATTGAATTGAGAGGGTTCAGTGTAGACTGAAACACTGCTGTAAGATGTTTGTCTCACTTGTTTCTCAGGATTAAACTGCTGTGAACTTTATATAAAAGCTTACTCTACCTACAAGTGCTTTTCACTGCCATTCAGAAAAGCTATGCTGCATCCTTACTGACCTCTGCTGCATAAAGCGCTAAGGTACCCGATTTGTTCCTAGCCTTTGTTTTGAAGAGACATACTTAGTAATTTTCATTTGAAAAGACGCAGAAAAACACATTTAACAAGAAATGACACCAAGCTGAAGCATGCCAGGAGCAATTAGAGCTGCGTTTGCAGTTTGCATGTAATTTGCCTTATATTCAAGCACCGACCCCCAATATTAATCTCTGCAAATGGCACAAAAGTTATGCAAACTTACAATGAAAAGATAAATATTTTACAGAGTACATTATCATTAAGATATTTTGAGTTAATACTTAGATTTTAGGTTTTACAAAGACTGGGCTAATGTGTTCTGTTGTGGTCAAATTCTACATCCATCCCCTATCTATTCACCCCAATAAGTGCCTGTCTTTGATAAATAAAGTAAAACTGACTATAATATTTTTAAGGTGACAATGGTGTTGAAATACAAGAGGTACCTGTTTCAACTTTCAAACTAAGTCCTGTGTCTCAGTGGAGCCCCTTGCCCCTTGGACTCTACATACAGACTCTACATGGGACATCAAATTTGTCCAATACAAAGGAATAAATTCACCTCCGACTTGAACTAACCCCCCATCATTCAACTCTCAAATGCCAGAACTTATTGGATCTGGCATTTGGTAGGTAAATGAAACAGGCATTACTTAATACAAGGAAGTAAAGGGGCTTAACCAGAAGTAGCTAACATTGGTGCTTGCATTTTAATGGATTTAAACAAAACACTGCAGTTTGTCTTATGGATCATCTAATCAGAAATGTGACTTAATGTAAGTATTACTACTAAGAATAATTTCTTACATAAAACATCTCCAATCTACTTACATCTATTTTTCACAAAATTTCAAGATCCTGGGATATAGCAAGTGTACCAGGTCCCTTAACACCTATTGCCAATAACCCTGAATTTCCACCAGGCCTATTTACAAATATTATATCACAGACGTCCAAGGGCCTACCTCTATTAGCTATACATTGCATCTTGGCAAATGGTATGTTATCCAGGGATGAACTACACAATAATAGAACAGAAACTTGATACCTTTGTGGACCTACCTTCAAATGCGTGACTATATCCAGAACCATAAACAAAAAATGTCCTTTTCCTTACTCAGTTAGAAACAATATTTCTTAAGGGAATTGAGATGAAGAAAACTACATCCCTAGCTTATTCATGGCTTCAAACAAAAGCCAATGAGAAACCAGATAACTTGAAACAGTTTTGGGAAAGATCATTAGACACAACTTTCACAGATACACAATGGCTAAATGCTTAACTCATAAATGTTCCCTCAGTACAAGATTTCAAGAGATGTCATAAAAATTACTTACACATTGGTATGCTACACCTGACAGAGTTCATAAATGGTGTCCCCAAAGCTCAGACATATGTTGGCAATATGGTAGTGAAAGAGGTACTCTCCTACACATATGGTGGCTCTAATTGCACCCTTTTGGGATGATATCCGATCCCTTATTTTAAAAATTACTGAAAGCAATCTCAACTTAGATGCCACCTGCTGTCTGTTACACATCTCCTCATTCTCTTACAAACGTTACAAGAACTCCCTGACAAAACACCTCCTCAACGCTGCCAAATCTCTTATTCCCAAACTTTGGAAAACAAAAGGAACACCTACAATAAAAAACTGGCTGCAGGAAGTTGACAGGATCAAAACAGGTAGCTGTGATAGCAATCTCAGTCTATCCTCAAAGGGAATGCATGGGGGTTGATCCGGATATAAATGATAGCCGATCCTCAATTCTCCCACATGAGCGCTCTGGCCAACATAATTGACATAATATACAACTCTCATGTGCAGCGTGTAATAGCCACCCAGACAGGGTATGTGTATAGCACAGCCAAATCTGTGCACTAATATGGCTGAGAGAGGTAGTCAATGGTCATGCATAAAGCATGCAATTCAGTTCTTAGTCCCAATGGCAGACAAATAGAGATGTATGGCAGACTAGAGAAAGAAAAAGTGTTACTAAACCCAGGACCCTGCATCCACTATATCTGGTCTCACACAGTAAACACAACATGGAAATGCAATTATTTTAGTAAATATAAACAGCTAAATATCTTTTTTCATCAGCAGTTAGAGCAGTTTTGTGACTTCTATCAGTGTCCAGCAGAGCACATGTTAAAGCTTGTAGGAAGATTTTTCATTCTGCTCTAGGAGGATACAGTACCACTGACCTCTGTCTGGACAGTGCTGATTGGCCCTGTGCTGATCACATGCACTCTCCCAAGAGGAAAAAAAATCTTTCTAGCAATACATGCCAAACTGAACATGTGACTCCACATGATATGTCTTATCAGGAGATAGGAGAGGGATACTGAAAGAAGGGGAGGATTAAAGAAGTCAGGATCAAACAGCCTTTTTACACAATGCAGAGGATTAACCCCTTAGGTTCCACAGTGAGTATAACAAGCATATTTTACTGCATATACAGACTGATTTTATTGTTGTGGGTTTAGTAACACTTTAAGAGATAGCAGATGATATATCAGTGTAAAACTGGCCAGTGACAAGGCAGTTAAGAGCATGGATAACAAATCTAATCTATGTATGCCTTTTATTTTTACTATGGGGATTGGGAAGTGTAATGAATGTCAGTGATTTAAAGTGAGATGGTTTAGATGCATCTTATTTTTCATTCAAATGATACAGTAGCACATTATTCACTTGTTGATGTAAAAAAAAGAGTCACAGTTTACTTGCTTTCTTCGACCAAGAGTGCATGAATCTGCTATATACAGTTTGCTGGGCAATTAATATGTTTTTCTGTGCAGTTTGCTGATAGATGAGAAAGAAGGGAGTTGTGATCCTTTCTTTTAGGTCAGTAATAAGTAAATGCTGCTTTTTGAGCACCCCAAACCTAAAAAGGCTCTAATAACATAACATACATAACAATATATATCCGGTATATTGGACAACTTGTCTAGTTATATTGTAAGTAAGTTTATGGAAATGACTACTTTTAACCCAATCTTTTCTCACAATCCCGTTCCAAACTTTTTTTCCCTCCCATGTGTAACGAGGATTAAAATTTTGGAGACCTTAAGGATTTTATTTATTTATGTTTGTCATTCTCTGAGTCAGCTTGGTTTTATAGAGATGTAATTCCTGAAAAAGATAATACATACATTAGTTAAACTGTATATACATTGTGAAAGAATAGTGCAGCGCTCAAAAATGATACAAATGACAAAAAAAACATTCAACAGTGATAAATATTAGTGCCAACCCTTAATCAAAAAACAGGAAATTAAGTGCCAAACCATGATCATAAACATAATGTGCATACATAAGTAAATATTGCTTCAAAAAAATGTCCAATAAGGAAAAAAAACTGTAGTGGTGTTCACACAGTGCCACACAAATAAAACCACATACGTGTTTAAATTAAGAACAATGTCCTTTCAGTGAAAAAATATATTCATGCGGTGTGCAGCTGTGATGATGAATAAAGCCGTGACTGTGTCAAAACTCCTTCCATAAATGGCTAGATTGCCCCCTCACCTCCTCCTACTGACCCCGAAGGGCCAACAGGCTTGCAGGATCTCCTGGATCCTTATATTTGTAATGGCCAGCAGCTTCCTTCCTTCCCTGGATCTCCTCAGCAGAATTCCAAAGAGCCCCTAGTCAGTCAGGGCAGTCCTGGGGAGTAGTAGCTCACCAAACCAGTGAGCCAAACAAGAAACTCTCTAAGTGTAGTATTAAATCCACTTGTTTTTATTTCCAAAGAGTAAAAAAGGATAACACTCACATTGCAGACAATCTTCCCTCCTCACTGATGTGTGGGTGTACTGCATGTGAATGGGACCTCTTGGGTGTAGCAAGATGGCGTCTCCCGCCGGAAATGCGTCACCACGCACCGGAACTACGGACTCGCGTACCTGTATATACATTGTTTGCTCTGTAGTCATATGTATTTTAGCAAGTATAGTAGAGCTTCTTTCTAAATTGTTTCTTTCCTAATAAATGAGTTAACTGACTCATACTATTTCTACTAAATTTGGTCTGGGGATCTAAGCTTTAATGACCTTTGGATTTGGGTTAATCAGTCTGTACCAGTTATTGCAGTAAAATGTATTACTTTAATGACCAACTTTTTTTCTAAGAACTCAGAGTCAGAAGTTAATTGTCAAATATGAAATCTAAAGAAGAAATAATTACTATGCAAATTTTCACTGAAGTGTGTGAAGTGTAAATAGCTTTAAATAAATGAACAACTTAGTTTTTGATTAAAATGGTTCTGTTCTCATGATCCTTTTTAGATTACGTCTGTATTTTCTGTAGTTCATAAAATAAGTGCCCTAATCAGATTGCAGCGTTTGGGTTCATGCTGTCAATTTCTTGTTATTGCTGTTTCAGCGGTATCGCTCACATTGATCTCTCAGCACTTGTACTTATATTTTTGATTAACTTTTCAAATAACTGTTGGCTTCCAGAATGAGTCAATTTCACTGAATCAATACAACAGAGGCAGATAACAGAACAGCAAGAATATTGCACACATTTCTCAGTAAGTGTTCCCAGCTAAAATTAATTATCGCTAGAGATTTTATTTTTCTACACTAAAAAAAAGAAACCTCTTATTTATAATTGGAAATCTTTAATGTAAAATGTGCTACATGAGCATTTCTTCAATCCCATGTATATTTTAATAAATGTTCAGGAAAACATTTACAGTGCTTTGATAGAAAACACCACATACGTTACACTGTTATTTAGGGTGGAAAAAGAGAAATGTACACCATGTTTAGTGTCTCACAAATTCCAGCAATTCTGAGACAGACCTTGTCTGCTGCATCTGCTCCTGCATCACCCCTTTGGCTTGCCCGAGATATCAGGCTTGGAATTAAAGGGGCACTAGACCATTACAGGGCAACCCATATGGAAGAAAAATATATTTGAAATATGTTTTTAAAATATTCTTCCCAAATATATTGACATGTATTTGAAATGCTAAAATTTTGGCCATATTCAATATATTTCAAAATATATTTCAATAAATATATACTGTATTTTGAAATCTGAAGAATATATTTAAAAAAATATATATTTTTAAACATATATTCTTCAGATTTTTTTAACATATAAAAAAGTAATTTTAACATATATTTTTACATATATTTGTAAATGCATTCCAAAAATGTAGATTTGTATTTTTAAAGACATACAGTATATTACCATTACCATAATAATTATCATCATCTTTAGGTCATTAGTCATAAAAACATCTGAGAGACTCCCACTGACCAGCAGAATAGGTATACAAGTAGTTCACCCTGGCAGATGATGTAGGCTCACTCAGGGTGCAGGGTCTATACTAAACAGTATTCACCAGAGCTCCTGATGGTGCAAATGGGTTTTGCTGCATGTTAGTACCAGATAGCAGTCCTCAGGATCGCACAACCAGAAGGTGAGCAAGCAAATATAGCAGGTAGGGATCAAGCAGAAGAGCAGTCAAAGGTCATTAACAAGTGGTTGCAGGTTGGGATAAAGCAGGAGCATAGTCGAGAAATACGCCAAATGTCAGTAACAAGTAATAGCAAAGATATGGACAACAGCAGGAGAGACAAGAGCGAGATATGGGCTGAAGAGAGCACAATAATCAGGCAAGCAGGATGTGCAAAGGCATGGCTTTAATAGGAAGTTCATAGGAGGAGCAAGAGGATTCAAGGTTGAAGACAAACGAGGCTCAATGCAGGATCATTCCAATAATTGTCCAATGAACTTTCCACCATCCCAGACAGCTCAGCAAGGAGACAGACACACCAGACACAGAAGAGTTTGCAGGTTCAGACAAATTTACTTGGTCCTGGTTGTCCTTAAGATTGAGAACCACTTATCTAGAAGAAATATCATAGTAGTGTTTTGTTAGTTGTAGTCACTTTGGTAATATTGTCTCTAGTTTAGTCGATTTGCAATCCTGTCAGTCTGCAACAGCTATGATTTTTAAAAACTGTTCCAAATCTGAGATGTTGCTGTTTGTAACCATAGTCACATTGTAGACACTCTAAACACTATTTGTGTAAAGAATTTCCTGAAAATGTTTGCTCCTGCTCACAGAACTACTTTTTCCTGACAGTTTTGTGTTGGCTAGGATGCATTTTCAACAAACAGCAGAAAGTAAACTCTGCATTAAAGTGGCTAATACAAAGAATTTTTTTACTCAGCAAAACTGCATCAGTGTGAAGGACATTCTTCACCCCACTGATTACCAATGTAAGGGATATTCTTTTCAATGACCACCAAATAAGAGGAATTTGTCCACTCACTGATCATCAGTGTAAGGAGTATTCATCCTCCCATTGACCACCAATGTAAAGAACATTCTTTCCCATGACTACCAATATTATGGGAAGTCTTCCTCTGACTGACCACCAATATAAGGGACAATCTTCCTCTCACTGGCCACCAATGTAAGGGAATATTCTTCCTTTCAATGATCTCCAATGTAAGGGACATTCTTCATTCCATTGGACATCAGTTTATGGGGCATGCTTCATCCCAATGGCCCTCAGTGTAAGGGGCATTCTTCCATCCACTGACTGCCAAAGTAAGAGACATTCTTTCATTCACTAACCACTAATCTAAGGGGTGTTTTTCTTCCCACTAACTACCAATGTAAGGGATATATTTCTTTTCACTAACCACCAATAAAAGAGGTATTCTTCCTCCAAGTGACTAACATTGTAAGGAGCACTATAGTTACCACCAGTTTACTTTTTAACCAACCACCAATGTGCACTTTTCAATGGTCACTAGTGTAAGGGGCTTGTCTCCACTAACCATCAATGTAGGGTACAATTTTTACATATGAGGGTGACTGTCAAAAATCTCTTCCTTCTAGATGTAAAATACACTAGATACATCACTGACCTTTACCTTGTATAGATTCACCATTGGAATCCATCCAAAGCAGTCATTATTTTACATGAAAGTAGTTTTCCGTGAAAAAGTCATGAAACCTGTGTCATTTAAAGTCAACCTCCACCTTGCCATGCCAGGTTCCTTCATACTCCTGTATTCCAATTCCTTTACTGTCATTTTCCTGTGATTCTGTGTATAAAATCTTAAATTAGACAGTAGTATGCACAGGCTATGCAAAAAAGCCTTCTGATTTCACTGCATTATCAGTTGCTGACTTGATGATGCTATGATCTGCATTGTGCATGACAAGAAATGACAGTAAGCTGCATTCCGCTTTACTGAATGTTACAGTCAAGCTAGGCAACTTCTAGTGGGCATTTCATGGCCACTGAATAGGCAAGGAGCATGAAAAAAGACAAGGGGAAGAAATTATTATATTGGTTGTTACAAAAGGAGAATCATTAAAAAAAATGGGTTTAAAACAAATATAAGGACAATTGGGTTTGTATAAATATATAAATTTATTTTCTTAAATTTGTTTAGGTTAATACATAAAATACATTTCACGACTACATATGAAAGCTTAAAATATTTCAGTGCATACATTTCTAAATCCTAGGGCTTGTGGAGAAACCAGTATCAAGCCACAAGCCGCCATCACAACAGACTGACATCCTGTCCACAATAATTCATATATTGTCCTTGTTTTGCTTTCTTATATAGATGTACAAATAATATAAGTCATGTATACAGGTAATTTTATTTTTTTCACTGAAAAAAACAATTCAGTGGAAAGTAGTGTTGCATTGATTACTTAGAAAAACGAATGGTTATAACCGTTATTATAAAAAGTCAACAACACATTGTAATAGTTTTACAGCATAAACACTTTAAAAAGTGTGACATTATACATCTGTAAATATAAAGGCAGATATCAGATAACAATGTATTTAGTACTTTTTGTATGACAAGGTAGTTTTGCTATACAGCTGAAACATTGCCCAAATCTCTACTTTTAGTTTGGGGCACAATAAATCAGGATAATTTCCCCTGTTGGGTATTAACACTGTTTGTGCCCCAGGAGGGAAATCCTCACCCCCACCTCATCATGATAGCGGAGACTTAGCGGTAAGACAGGCTTCCTGTTTCCCATCTTTAGAGTGCACTCTTTATACATTCCTATGGAGAATCTTACAACAGGTTGATGAAATTTCAATGTCATTGATCTCCTAGTGGGGAACGGGAAGTTCAACTTGAAGTTTTCACAGCAGGAATGAGGGCAAAGTGAGATTTATCAACCAGCATTACAAACAACTGTAAAAACATAGCACTACTCACCTTTGATCTCAACCCACTCTAAACAGCATCAAATACTGTATTTAGGTGTAATTCTGCTTTATTATCATAAGGCATGTATCATAAGATGTAATCTAGCCCTAAATGATGGACAGAAATGCAATAGGGAAAATTTATGTCCCCCCCAGGACAATTTTTAGACTAAAAGCTGATTTGGACAGGGTGTTAAAAAGCTTTTTCTCTTTAATTGCTTAACTAAGATGTTGCCAGGTATTGTTATAACATCCAATGAAAAAATAGTGTCAAAAGGATGGCAAATTTTTCTCAATAATGTGCATAAGTATACCCTTAGTATACAGTCATAAAGTTGGAGAAAAGTGCTGTTATCTATGTTATTTATTGTGTTTTTTTAAAGGGCTCCATTTAGTTCACTTAAGTTGTTGTCAAACTTTTTCTCAGTACAGGTTTCTCTTAAAAATAGAAGCTGTAAATAGGTCCTCCTGCTATGGTCTCCAATACCTAGCAAGTAACTGAGTTGGAACTAGCATGAAGGATGGGAGTTCAGACTTTTCAGACTGAAGCCAGGATGAGAAATGACAGCCCCAAAAGCCTGCACCTCTGAAAACAATTCAAGAATGGAAGTTTCCATATTTCTACTGTCATAGTTTTACTTTAAGAACACATACTACCCTTTTTATTGTACATACAAGGAATTACATCTCTGCCTCTAGGAGGCTGAACTACATTTTTTTCTGCAACTTTATTGTTTTATTATTCTGTAACAATCTGATATCATCATTGATATCAGTGTTCTGCTAATTGGATGACTGTCAATATGCTGTTACATCTTTTAGTAGCAAAGGGATCATGGTTGACTTCACGCATATGCATTGTATGGATTAGTGTGTTGCAATGCCATAAAGGAACGCACTTCTGATGCACCTGCATTTAGAACACCAGAGCTCCAGTAATGTACTGCCATGCATTTTGATGCGCTGCTTTGGATAAATAGTGCAGGTGCATTTTCTGGTCCTTTGTAGTGCACTGGCAGCTCATTTAAATTAATTGGCTGCCATAAGGTAACACACATTAATGGCTGACATAATGCTCTGACCAAAAAGTTTGAAATGGAATCTTAATTGCCTGGGTAGTCCCGGACTTACTGAATTTATCTGACTTTCTATTAGAGACATCTTAAGACTAAAAAATGTAGCTATCATCATGTTTATAATTTGGGCATAATGCAGTGCAGCATCACAGACATTACTATTCACAGAACAACAAATGCCAAACTTTGCAAATGTGTAAAACTCCCTTTGAGTAGGTATACTGTAATTATACTTATATATTTATTTCCAATGAGTTATGTGCCAAATGATCTGAAAATGTGCCCTGCCAGTTTATTCTATGCATCCTCCATCATTAAAATTACAAAAAAATGCTGTTGTGATGAACTTTCCCTTAAACTCTAGTAAATAAACTTTCCCTTTTTGAATTCCCTGAGAAATGATGTCGCACAACATGTAAAAAACCTTCCTTTGACATAGTAAGCACGGTTTCCAAGCTTCTCCTGGGTAGTTTATTGTCCAACTACAATGTGGCTAAAGTAGCATTATAAAGCAACATTCAGCAATATTGTTTCATTTCAAAGAACAACTAGATCTTTTGGACAATCTTAAATCACAAGACAGAACAGTGAAATCAACATTTTAAACACAATTAAGCTTAGGTTCAGATATATGCGGTGTGGTACATCACATGTAATTCGCACAGGAACATTTTGTATGGCTCTAACCACACCGCATGCGCACCAAAAAGATGTAGGACCCTTTTTTTGGTCTGCACTAGAATTGGGTCGCATGGGTATTCACACCTATGCGATCCGATTCTGCACATCGCACTGAGTTTTGCGGACCGATTTTGGGGTGTTGTTAACTTAACATACACACCTGCGGTGGTTCACATGAACGGGGTGCGATTCTGATGCGGTAAGGAAATCGCACAGAAAATGATGTGAATTCTGGACCGCATCTGTGTAAACCCAGGCTAATACTGCACTGTTCGCTTTTGTTTTTGTAGATTATGATGTAAGTTGTGCCCCTTTGAAATGTTTGCCTATTACTACTGTAATTTAATGTAGAATTTAGATACTAGTGTGTCTATAGGAAGACACCGCCAGCATTAAATATTCCATCCAAAAATCTGAATTCCTGTTGCTGAAGGCCTATTCATTCATACCTTATTTAAAGTAAACCTGTCATGAGATAGATATGGCAGCTTACACTGACACTTATGAAAATGCTAGTTTCTGGCTGATATGTTGACCCTCTGGCTCTAGTACACTGAGTCCCTGACCCAGAACAAGCATGCAGCTCAGTAAAATTAAGGGAAAAGTCAAATGTTCTTATTCTTGTTTCAAGTTCATAAATTAAACATTTTGAATAAATGGGATATATGTAGCAATGACTATCTACTGGTTATCCCAAAACCCCTTAAGGTACAGAGACCCATGAGAGACAAAGATTAGTCTAAGACAGTTGAAAATCTCTTATAACCTCTCTTGGTTCTTCATTATTTCACTGCCTTGCTTTACTACATCAAGCTTGTCAGATAGAACTAGAAGTGTGAAATACTTTGTGATCTCAGGCGATGAAAACCGTTTTCCAGTTCACCATCTAGAAATCATGAATATAAAGCAGTCCTATCATATCAATGAGGTGGGCTTACTATGAACTGGTTTAGCCAAAGGCAAGGAAATTCAAGATATTCTTATTATACAGCACAAGTGACATCTTTAGCACCATAGTGGTAATGTTGCTACAATCATTTACTTTATACTTGCATGCTTTTCTTCACTAATATAGCATTAGACTGAGTTTCAGTTAAGAATAAACCTGTGCTTTGCCCATAGAAGGTAAAGTAGCTGATGTACTATTTTTCCCTTATTCCCAGCACCTTTGCTACCCTGCTGTTTGGTTTGACTCTGGGAGAAGCAGAAGCTGTTCAGTGTAAGTCTTAGCTTACACAGAGCCAAAGGCTCTTCCCTTGTGACAGCATTGGTGCTTAGTGATTGGCACAGTGTTGTGACATGGAGTGAGCTAGATGTTCCTCCATACAGGATCGAGTATTTTCTTTGCAGCCGAATGGAGCTGCAGAGAAAAAAAAATGTAGTTGAGTATGTGCCATTGGGAAGGGGGATAAGATCAGCTGCTCTATGAAAGACTATTCTACAACTAACTTCCTGGAAAAAGTAGGAATGCTTCATATAAAATACATTTTACTAAAAAAAGTTTTTGTTTACATAGTTTATCAGGACATGGCAAAAGGTGTGTGTAGTCAGATAAAGTGCAAAAAGCAAATGGAATGGATGAAGTTCTTGAGAAGGGATTCATACTGTATAAACAATAATCCACGGCTAAGACCATATATTTTGATTCAATGCTCAGAATTTATCCTCAACCCAACTACCCCCAAACACACTGAGTTGTTGAACAATGAAACAAAGCAAACTTGACATTTTAAAACAAGTCTGAACATTTCAAAATATGATATATAACTTTACAGTGGTCAGAATGTATAAAACTTAAGCATATCATTGGTAATGCCCTTTGCTTTCTTCTTTTTTTTCTGCTACTCCCTACTCTTTTTAAGGCAGCTTTTTCTATTTTTTATCAGACATGTCGGGGTTTATTTACTAAAGCTGGAGAGTCCAAAATCAGACTCCCTTCTGCATAGAAACCAATCAGCTTCTAACCTCAGCTTGTTCAATGAAGTTTTGGCAATGAAACCTGGAAGCTGATTGGTTTCTATGCAGAAGTGAGTCTGATTTTGCACTCTCCAGCTTTAGTAAATAAACCCCGTCATGTCTGTTTAGGCATAGCAATTGAGTTGCTAAAAAAAAGCCAATATTCACTTAGCAAATGAATAAAGTGAAGATGTTTTAACTCATATCTAATGTTTTAACTACATATCCAATCACATGCAAGAAAAAAGCACAATATTTTGCACATGATTGGTTGATTGATGTGATTATTTTTACTCAATAAAAAAAGTGAACATTCACTTTACTTAGTATACATTCTTTGTTCCTTCACTAAATCAACTACATTGACTTAACTACAATTGGAATAAAAAACAGGATGCTAACCCTGAGAGGGTAAGCCAGTCTTATTGTCTTCACAATAAAAATACAGAATATGCTGTAGGGTAATGAAAACTATGCCATATAAACTTTTTACATCATTGGGGGGGGGGGGGAGTAGGGGGTACAACAATTAAATTAAAACAGACCAAAGAATATTAGTAATATACATAACTGCTTATAATACTTCATATATTGCTTTATCCAATATGGTTCTACAAAATATATTGAAACAGACAAACCCAAGAACATTTGGGTGCCCGAGTGCTTTGGAAAGCTAATATCAATAAAGCATGATTTATTTTTTACCAAACTTTCTCCAGTAACATACACTATTCATTCTTTATTGCAACACTGACATTGGTTACCCAAATTCAGCAGTGCTGGTTATTCTAAAAAAGGGTACTAATGGTAAAATAATGTGAAATATGATTTACTGACCACTAAAGATGCCTGTATACTGCAATTAGGAGATCTACTATAAAATCTAGTCCCATGAAGGGTGTGTGTGGTCAGACTCATCCCTTACAGTATATTTCCACTTTTGCAGCCTAATTTGGTTAATACAGACTTTTTTTATTTGTTACATGCTCACATTCACACAGCATGACTAAAAAAAAATAAAAAAAAAATTGCTGCATACATTTCGCTTGGTCCTTTCTAAAAACATGAACACTGAAGTATTCCTCTGCTAAGCAGAGAGGGGGGGGGGGGGGGAGTTACTGTTTACCATAATTAGCTCTGTCTGTATTGCACTGGCAGATCTCTGTATTATTTGTGAACAAGTGTGGAACACGGTGCACATTCTATGTCAATGTAGTAGGTGCGCATTCTATGTCAATGTAGAAGGTGCACATTCTATGTCAATGTAGAAGGTGCGCATTCTATGTCAATGAGAGGAAACTCTGTGTGTCCCTCCTTGTCTGCAGGGACAGATTGATTTTCCTTTCACTAAAAATTGTAGTAGTTTTCTGTCTGTTGAGGCCTGCTTCAATTAAAAAACAAACAAACAAAACCCTAGAAAGGTTAAAAAAAAATGTTTTAAATTATTTTTAGGCATGCCATATAAATGGGAACACAGACCAAATGTATAGTGTGGTTTTCTTGTATTTGACAGCAAAAGTTGAAAACACTCTAAGACAGTGACAAGGGCAAGAATGATAGTAAAAAGTGCTGGAACTTTAAAAATTAGTAGTATTTTAGCTCATTTTATTACAGTAACAGAAATTGGTTGTTATAGGTTATTGTGCCCTGCATCATAATTATAACTTTGTCACACTCTATTTAATAAACTCACATGATTAAAACAAGATTACCCAGCTTTATAGCCCTTATCACCTTTAATCATTTCACTAGATGCAGTTTAGGTCTGTGCTCCCAGTATATACCTTGTGCCCCTTTTGTGTTTATTTAGTCCTGTGTGTTTATTTGCCTGTGTTTACCTTAAGCCTTAAGGAAATCCACCATTTAGTACTTTGGTTAACATTTTAGCTTAGGTTTTGATATAAAAATTTGGTATCACACACATTAGAAATACTAGCAGATGATCAAACACAGAACCATGTATAATTGCACATACAATCATATAGACTTGTGCTCTACCAAGTATTGCAGCTTCATGGAACATGTACAATGTCATTTCTGCAAAGGTTTTAAATTGCTTGGCCCAAAAAAAGGTGTAATGTCCATAACAAGCACCTCTTTCTATTACACTCAATAATAGTTTTGGCTAACTTTGCTTAGAGAAAAAAAAGCAAAACTCATCAGGCATAACAGTTGGAGCACAATATTAATTAGCAAATCTAAAAACACTAATATTGTATCCTGACAGGTCCAAGAGGTTTCATTCCAGGCATGCACTGAACAAATTGTATGTTGGCATCTAACACCATTATGTTCCAGAGTGTTTTTATGGCAGTGTAGAACTCACCACGCAGTGCAACCCAAGCATTTACTGTAGTATGACTATCCATTTGTTTTTTTATTTGGCCAAAATGTTAAAAATGTAAAATGTAACCCAAGGAAACAGTTTGGCTAAAACACAGGTCACTGCAATAATTAGTCAATAGGAATCTTTTACACTGGCCAATGTAGAAAAATTAAATGTAATTGTTGTCTATTGACTGGACTGAGCAACCAGGTTTTGTTCTACATTTAAGGAGGGATGTTTCAACACTTACAATGCTAGCTTGGGATTTGGGATACCAGCACTGCATATGACATATCTAGAATCCACATAAATCCCTAAGAATGCTATAACATTCATTATGTCACAGAAATACAGCAGTATGTGACAAAATGATTTTGGCTCAGACGACTTTCACCTATGAACATCAGTTCACTTGACTTTTTTCTGTCATTCCTATCATGGAAACACAAAATAAAATCTTTGGTAAAAATGTTTTTGAACTCATTAAATTCACAGGTTCCTATCCAGTGGTAAATACGTATATTGCAGTCATCGATTTACCCTGGAAATCTACCATAGTAGTTTGTATTTGGTGTACTGACAAAGAATATTTTGCTCACTTCTTTAGCTTTGATACACATATGTTTTATAACAAAAAGCTGTAGTAAAGCGTAAATATATAAAATTCCAAATAGACACATATAAATCTTCATGTTAGTAACAGCATTCAGTCTTAAATATTGTGCTTTTATAAATTAACATATGTCCATTTTGGTGCTAATATCTCTGTGAAATAAGATTTTTTTTTGTTTATTTTTTTAAATACCAGCAAATTTTTGTACGTTTCTTTCAGTCACACCAAATAGGGCAATACCTGGTATCCATTTCTTAATACTTAGACAGTCATAGGTCTGTAAAGTGTCTTTTACATTTGGCTGTATTAGAAAAGAAGCTGTTAGCTGATCCACCAAGAATTGGATTGCCCCATTCGCTACACTGGAGGAGCTGAATAATGAATGACTGAGTTATAATCTGGTGGTGGGCTGTGACACTCAAGGTTCATATCCATTGGCATAAGGACAAGCTCTTCAAGTGTGAGGTCTGGAGGGTATTCTTCGATCTGGCTAGATGGCTGGTATTTCACAAGATTTCGTTCATTCTCCCCAAGCACAGACTCCTTGCTTTTGCTTACTGCTTTCATACTGTGGACAGAAAAAAACAATCAAAAGTTAAACTAACGATGTATTTTACATTATATGTGGAGACAGCCAAGACTAGTTATTACAAGAAGGGGTGAAACAGATTTTAAGGTGCAATGACAGCTAATTAAAATTCATAATTTTCTAGTTTGTATAGGTACATTTTCTGTAATAGTGTACAGAGAATATTACATTTAATTTACATAAGCCTTACTCCCAAAGCATCTTATTGCTTATTGTCTCTACTACAGTCATAAAGACACCAGCACAGTCAATTTAAGTGGAAGCCAATTAACCTGTAGGAAACCTTAGCATACAGAAGAATGCAAAACAGACCAAAAATTGGCAAAAAAATCCCCCTGGGACTTTAAAGGCAGACTAGTATATACAGAATCAGGCTATTTTAAAAGCAATATCAATCTTTATTGGTAGATATGTATTATTGATAAGAACAAAAGAACCACATAGGTCCATAAAACCACATGAACAGTGTGGGTTAGTGGGTAGTATTTTATACAATCAAGTAATGATACAAAGTATACCCTAACACATGGAGACACACCATCAGAACACTGCCAAAGAATGTATAGCTTGGTCAGCCTCAGTGTAGTCTTCAATATATCCCGACATGTTTTGGAAAAAAGCATTCCTTCTTCAAGGGAAAGAGTTGGGTATAGTGATACTACAATATAATAGGTACAAAATCAATAAACCATAACAGTAATCATGGGTATCCAAAAAAATAATAATATATATATCAATCTACTTCCTCCATGTGTCCTTTTGGAAGCACCTTGGCCACTATGCAGGAATTTTCTTCATTTGGAATCTGGGTAAGCGCTTTACCTTGATACGTTTTTGGTACCATTTCTACCAGATTCTGTACCTACACATTCTGTACCTACTGCCCCCCCCCCCCTTTTTTCCCTTCTCCTCCTCTCCCCTTTCTTAATCCATACCTCCACCCTTGTACTGTTGGCCTGATATGTAGCCTTATTACCTGGTGGTGACGTAGTTGGTCCCCATTTGCTTTTGGCATTTTCTATGCATATATTTATTTATACCCCTATAGAATTTTTAGATACCCATGCCACTGCGGGTTGGAGTCCATGGGATCCTTGTAGCTGATGTCTTGAGGTTGTCTCCTTAGTGGTATCAGTGTGGGCCGTGGGCTGACAGCAACTCCATTTGCATTACAATTTTGTCTGATGAAACTCAGATCTTATTTAGACACGGAGGATGTAAGTGTATTGAAATTACATTGTAATTGGTAACACATGTATGCCATATTTTGATATTACTATTGTAAAAAATTGCTTTCTACCGTATGATTACTGTTATGATATATTGATTTTGTACCTATTATACTGTACTGTATAATATACCTATTATGCTTGAAAAAGGAATGCTTTTTTACGAAACATGTCAGGATATATTGAAGACTACACCGAGGCTGACCAAGCTATAAATTCTTTGGCAGTGTTTTGATGGTGTGTCTCCATGTGTTAGAGTATACAGTCATGGCCGAAATTGTTGGCACCCTTGATATTTCTCCAGGAAATCATGTATTTCTCACGAAACGTATTGCATTAACACATGTTTTGCTATACACATGTTTATTCCCTTTGTGTGTATTGGGACAAAACAAAAAAAGGGAGGAAAGAAAGCAAATTCGACATAATGTCACACAAACCTCCAAAAATGGGCTGGACAAAAGTATTGGCACCCTTTCACAACTGCGGATAAATAAGAATGTTACAAGCATGTGATGCTCCTGTAAACTCACCTGGGGCAAGTAACAGGTGTGGGCAATATAGAAATCACACCTGAAAGCAGATAAAAAGGAGAGACGTTCACTTAACCTTTGCATTGTGTGTCTGTCTGTGCCACACTAAGCATGGACAACAGAAAGAGGAGACGAGAACTGTCTGAGGACCTGAGAACCAAAATTGTGGCAAAATATCAACAATCTCAAGGTTACAAGTCCATCTCCAGAGAACTAGATTTGCCTTTGTCCACAGTGCGCAACATTATCAAGAAGTTTGCAACCCATGGCACTGTAGCTAATCTCCCTGGTCGTGGACGGATGAGGAAAATTGATGAAAGATTGCAACGCAGAATAGTCCGGATGGTGGATAAGCAGCCCCAAACATGTTCCAAAGACATTCAAGCTGTCCTGCAGGCTCAGGGAGCATCAGTGTCAGCGCGAACTATCCGTCGACATTTAAATGAAATGAAACGCTATGGCAGGAGACCCAGGAGGACCCCACTGCTGACACAGAGACATAAAAAAGCAAGACTACAGTTTGCCAAAATGTACTTGAGTAAGCCAAAAGCCTTCTGGGAAAACGTCTTGTGGACAGATGAGACCAAGATAGAGCTTTTCGGTAAAGCACATCATTCTACTGTTTACCGAAAACGGAATGAGGCCTACAAAGAACAAAACACAGTACCTACGGTAAAATATGGTGGAGGTTCAATGATGTTTTGGGGTTGTTTTGCTGCCTCTGGCACTGGGTGCCTTGACTGTGTGCAAGGCATCATGAAATCTGAGGATTACCAAAGGATTTTGGGTCGCACTGTAGGGCCCAGTGTCAGAAAGCTGGGTTTGCGTCCAAGATCCTGGGTCTTCCAGCAGGACAATGACCCCAAACATACGTCAAAAAGCACTCAGAAATGGATGGCAAAGAAGCGCTGGAGAGTTCTGAAGTGGCCAGCAATGAGCCCAGATCTAAATCCCATTGAACACCTGTGGAGAGATCTTAAAATTGCTGTTGGGAAAAGGTGTCCTTCCAATAAGAGAGACCTGGAGCTGTTTGCAAAGGAAGAGTGGTCCAAAATTCCGGGTGAGAGGTGTCAGAAGCTTATTGATGGTTATAGGAAGCGACTGATTTCAGTTATGTTTTCCAAAGGGTGTGCAACCAAATATTAAGTTAAGGGTGCCAATACTTTTGTCCAGCCCATTTTTGGGGTTTTGTGTGACATTATGTCATATTTGCTTTTCTGCCTCTGTTTTATATTTGTTCCAATACATACAAAGGGAATAAACATGTGTATAGCAAAACATGTGTTAATGCAATACCTTTTTTGTGTGAAATACTTGATTTTCAGGAAAAATATCAAGGGTGCCAACAATTTCGGCCATGACTGTATATACTCTGTATCATTCCTTGATTGTATGCAATACTGTCTACTAACCCACACTGTTCATGTGGTTTTATGGACCTATGTGGTTCTTTTGTTCTTATCAATAATGCATATCTACCGATAAAGATTGATATTGCTTTTAAGATTTAAGCCTGATTTTGTATATACTGTACTAGTATGCCTTTAAAGTCCCAGGGAGATTTATTTGCCAATTTTTGGTCTTTTTTGCATTCTTCTGTATGCTAAGGTTTCCTACAGGTTAATTGACTTCCACCAAAAATGACTGTGCTGGTGTCTTTATGACTGTAGTAGAGACAATAAGCAATAAGATGCTTTGGGAGTAAGGCATATGTAAATGAAATGTAATATTCTCCGTACACTGTTATAGAAAATGTTGTAACTGATTTTGTATATACTGGTCTGCCTTTAAATTCCCAGGGGGATTTTTTTTGCCAGTTTTTGGTCTTTTTTTGCAGTCTTATTGGGGATGTTGGCAGAGTTTCACATCTATACCTTTCATGTTACAGATCACTTCATTTAGCAATTGTTATATTAGCATACAGAAGGTCAGACAAACATAAGGAATACATACATACTCTATGCACTTACTGTCCTCTGAGGCTATTAAAATTTGCACCACTTAGCCACTGTGCTGTTAAAGTAGATTTGTTTTATACACCCTTAGCTATTTTTTTAAGAAGGCTTCCCTTTTATTGTTGCATGCAGCTAAGGTATCTTGCAACACAAGCATGGTAAAGCTGGACATACGCCATAAGAATTTCAGCTGGCTTCTTATGAAACACACAAATTTGCTCAGTGGGTAGCCCTCTCAAGCATCTCCTTCCCAACATCCTTCAATTTAAAAATTGAAGGTGCAGGGCACAAAACTGTTGGCAGAACAGCAACTGCTTTTATTCAAAGCAAGGGACCTTCTTTGCAGTATACTGTCAAACAAAAATTAGCTCAGGTGTGTATGGACACAAGTCTGAACCTGCCTGAGCTATCCCGCCAGGAGGCTTTCAAAGAAAGACAGCCAATCATAGTTGGCAGAGGCATTCCCTGGTCAAGCTTTTGCTGCCTCTGATTGGCTGTCTGCTTTGACAACTTCCTGGCATGATAGCTCAGGTGATTCCTGTCTGAACACACCTGAGCTCATGCATGCTGTCAAGGAACAGGTTTTTCCACTTGAAAATCTAGAAAACAAACTGAAAAGACTTCGATCACTTTTTGCTTTGATGCACCTGGAATTTATTTAGCTGATTTAAACTGAAAGTTCAACTCTGCCTTAACCACTTCCTGTCTGGCCCACGTAGATAAACGGCCGGATGGGAGCGCTGCCGATGAGGGTGGATGTTTCTAAACGTCCCCTCCCCCGCATCCATTGCCTGTGCGTGCTTCTTGAGAGGAAACAGCGGAACACAGATCACTTTTCGGGACTTCTGTTTGAGGTCCTGATTCATGTAATCACTGATTGGCCAATCAGTGATCACATGAGTAGTAGTAAACAAGATGTCACTTCCTGACATCATTGCTTACTACTTGTGAAATCTGTGAATGATCACAGAGGTCACATGGTACAAGGCTATTCACAATGACCTTATACCATGTGACAAGCTGTGACCAATCACAGCTCTCACAGTATTTCTCAATGGCTGCAGGAATGCAGCTAGAGAGAAGGAGAAATGGTTGCTTTTACAGCCTTTATGGGTGTAAAAGCAATCAGTGTAAAAAAAGAAAAAAAATCTTCATCCCCCCCACAAGTAGTACAGTGTCACTATGGTGACACAGTACTGCTAGGGTGACAGTATGTTTTAAAAAAACCCATAAATAATAATATAAAAAAAAATAAAAATGTAAAACATTTTTTGTTTTCATTAGAATTTTTGGTTATAAACTAATTTGTTTTGTTTTTTTTTACTAAAAAGATAGATGAATACATTTTGGCCAAGATTTATGAAGAAAGATTATTTATTTGCAAAATTTTATAAGAAAACTTTTTTTTTAAATTTTTGGATTTTTTCATTTATATAGCAAAAAAAAATTAAAATCCCAGTGGTGAATAAATACCACCAAAATAAAGTTTTATCTGTCTCAAAAAAATGCTAAAAAATTCATATGGGTACAGTGTTGCATGACCATGCAATTGTCATTTAAATGCTGAAAGCTGAAATTGGCCTGGACTAGAAGGGGGTGAAAGTGTCCAGACTTGAAGTGGTTAAGCTAAGTTTTCCAAACAGTACAAATAAAGTATACTAGGGGATATATTAATGGGATTAGCAAATAAAAATGACTGCAGCTTTTCTAGGCTACCAGAGTTCCCTCAATCCTGTTTAGGCTGAATGGTAAGCAATCAGCAAGTGTGATTGATGTTATAAAGGATTTATGGCTGCTGCTAGCACATGCTATAAAAACACACTTCAGATGTTGTTATTGTTGCCAAATACCTTTTTAGACTATTAAGCAAGTGTAAGTATTATAAGTAGTTTTGTAAAGTGCTTTGGGGCACTGATTTGTACTGGTTTGCACTAATTAAATCTTTGCTTACTACACAATGGGGTTGATTTAGTAAAACTAGAGAGTGCGAAATCTGGCACAGCTGTTCATGGCAGCCAATCAGCTTCCAACTTCAGCTTGTTCAATTAAGCTTTGAAAAAAAAAACTGGAAGCTGATTGGTTTCTATGCAGAGCTGCACCAGATTTTGCTCTCTCCACTTTTAGGATCAGTTCACACGAGCGTGGGTGGAAACCACTGCTGGACCTGCACAGATCCTGACCCACAGCTGCAACCACCCGCACACAAAACGCGGGATCAGTGGGTGGGTATCATTAATCTTTAATGGCACATAACCCGCACTGGAAATCGCTCCTGCACTGGGAACCGCACTGTAACACGGTTCCCAGTGCCAGCTGTGATTTCTGGAAAGGTGTAGGGACCTTTTTCCTGAATTTTCTGAGGCATGGCAGTCCATTCAAATGAACGGGCTGCAGTGCCACGTCCTCTAAAACCATACTAGTGTGAACTGAGCGTCAGTAAGTCAGCTCCAATATGTGTTTTGTGGACTGATAAGGACCCTAGATTAAGGACATTAATATCTAACTCTTCTCTGTGCCAGAAATGACAGCTAGTTTTTGCACTAAATGACATATTTCTGCAATTATGGCACACACACATACAAAAAAAAAATCACAGCTAGGACATTATTTGGCAGCAAGGTGGCCTTTTAATCACCTGCAGTCACCAGTCTGGACAGATTCTGTTATTTGTTTAAAATTCTTACACATTTATCTGTTGCAGAAGAAGATAAAGTTTATATATGACTGCTCAGTGTAAAAGGACTTAGAACTGTTAAGACAGCGGCAGGCAGACAGCCAAGTGAGTGTGTGCTGGATATTGGCCAGGGTCAGGGGTGTATTTAGGTTTCATGCTGCCCTAGGCAACACAAAAATTGACTCATCCCCCCCCGCGGAGAGACCCTGACACCGACCAACACCCCCCTCCCCTACAAAGAGAGCCTGACATTGACCAACAACACCTCAGCCCCCCCCCACCCGAGAGAGCCTTCCACTACCACTGCCCCCCATACAATGGCGGTCTCCCACCACCATAGTGAGAGAGAAGACACTCCCCTTCTGGATATCCCCAGGAACAAGAGTCAGGCTCTGCATACACCATCAAGCAGCCCTGCCTCTCTCAGATCCCACCTGGTCCCCATGCTGCATGTGTCCCTTCTTCCATCCCATCTTTCAGGGGGCGGTGCTGCCCCCCTGAAAAATGCTGCTGCCCACCTGAAAAATGCTGCCCTAGGCAAATGCCTTCTTTGCCTTGTGGTAAATATGCACATGGCCAGGGTATCTGACATTATGACATCACAGAAATGCAATTAAAAATTACTTTAACTGTCTCCCAATCCCCTCTCTTCTCTCCTCCTCTTTTGCTTTCCTTTTTGCTGGCTCCCCCCCCCCCTTTTTTTTTCTTTTATTTCTTTTTTTTTAGTTTACATTGCCTTGTGGTAAATATGCACATGGCCAGGGTATCTGACATTATGACATCACAGAAATGCAATTAAAAATTACTTTAACTGTCTCCCAATCCCCTCTCTTCTCTCCTCCTCTTTTGCTTTCCTTTTTGCTGGCTCCCCCCCCCCCTTTTTTTTTCTTTTATTTCTTTTTTTTTAGTTTACATTTTTGGTTGTATGGAGTTCTCATATTGTGTCCGACATCTCACCCGGGGATACCCCCCTGATACTTTATTATGTTTTACCTCCGTATTATAAGTTATTGATCCTTCCCTCTTGCAGTTTTACTGCATCATTTTCATTATTATTATACAGGATTTATATAGCGCCAACAGTTTGCTCAGCGCTTTACAATATGTTTTCATACATCCACATGGGTCATAACCTCATCTGTGATGTTTTTTTTGTTTATCTACTTGTACATGTTCTTTACACTTCTCATGCTATGTCTGTTAAATTTATGCAAAATAATAAAGACAAATTTGCCTTTAAAAATTACTTTAACTGCAAGTAACAGTTATGTGAAAGTTGAGTAAGTCTTGTGTAAGCGATTTAGAATAGATTGAGGCCACATGCCAGTCCTTTAAATAATGACATTTCTGTTTATAAAATATTCACCATTTAAATTGACAGATTATGGAATTTGATCAAATAGTAGTTAGATTCAGCATTCTCTTGTACCCTCTATAGGTCCATTCACACCAGCTGCTGTATTACAACGCAACTGCTAATATGAATTGCAGTGCAGGCAGTGCTGATGTGTCAATGCTGTGGAGTGCAGTGGGACTATGCTGGAATAACTGTCCAATGCAGCCCCACTGCACCTGATTTCAATGTACCCTAAAAATGGTATTGGTTATTTTGAAAAAAGATCTTATGTGGTTTTGTTATGGCTTTCGTTTACAGAATGGGAATTTCCACATTACGCTGATATGCATCAGCATGCATTTTGCTATATTCCTTAAAACATAATGCATACAATTACGTCTGCCTGCTGGTCATACAGTAGGGTATAATGTGTAAAAATACAGTAAAACATGTCGAAAATACCAAATATCTATTCTGTTGTGTTACTAATAATTTCTGTAGGCCCTAAAATCTATGTGTTTTCCATAATGCACTGCAATGCAGAAATATAAGTGATCTTGACTGCTTCTGTATGACAATTCTATGTTTGATAAGTTACCCAGTAAATCACTGGGGAGATTTCCCCTCTCTTTCCAGTGACAAGTGCCATCAGAACAGGATGTAATGTGATGTCCCATATGGAAGAAAAATATATTTGAAATAAATTTTAAAAATATTCCTCCAAAATATATTGACATATGTTTGAAATGCAAACATTTTGGCCATATTCAATATATTAAAAAAAAAATTAAAAAATACAAATCTACATTTTTTTAATGCATTTACAAATATATGTAAAAATATACTAATGACTATTTTTTACAGTATGTTAAAAAAATCTGACGAATATATTTAAAGAATATATATTTTTGAAAATATTTTTTTTTTATATATATATATTCTTCAGATTTTTTTCAACATATAAAAAGGTCATTTTAACATATATTTTTACATATATTTGTAAATGCATTCACAAAATGTAGATTTGTATTTTTAAAGACATACAGTATATTTGAAATGTATTTTTAAAAATATTTTTCAGATATTTTGTAATAAAAACGCATTTCAACATACAGTATATATATATATATATATATATATATATATATATATTTATTTGTTGAAATATATATTGAAATATATTGAATATGGCCAAAATTGTAGCATTTCAAATATATGTCAATATATTTGGGAAGAATATTTTTAAAATATATTTCAAACTTTTTTTTTTCCATGTGGGGTCACCCAAGCAGGGACACACACACAGCAACAAAAATCAGACAAGTTCTAACCTTTTTCTACTCTATCCAAAACAAAACAGAAGTTTTGGATGGAGTTGCACTTTAAGTATACAAATGTTCAAGGTGGACTGGAATAAATTGATGGGTAAAATATCTTTCACTGAATTTCTGTGCCTTCTGAGTGTTGTATGAAGTTTACAAGACATGTTTGGAGGATGCATTTTATAGGTTGAGAAATTGGAGATTAGACAACGCAGTTTAAACAAAATACATTAATATGACAGGAACACTTGATTTTTGAAATTTATCCTGATGGGAATCATGCCATGCCAGCTAGAATGACTAAATTAAGATACCACTGGTTATTTCATCTATGCAGCCACCTAAAAATTTGCTGACACCCGATTTATATTAGTATGCTCTGGCACCAATACTTAGTATCCTGATCCTGTCTAGTGCAAATGAAGCAAAGCTTGCTGGTTGGTTACAATGCTAGTACTGTTCTTATTACCGTAAAGAGTTAATAACCCCTAACCAAAACTGTAATACATTGCAGCCTATCAAACATTGGATGTGGTAGCTGATTTCATTTTCTTTTTTAGACTTTCCTCCTTTTGTTTTCACCTGGTGATCCATCCAGTAACACATCTCCAGTGTTAGCATGCTCTCACTCTAAATGAAGGGGCACAGCAAACAGCAGCATTGTCAGTCTGGGGAGAGGGGAGTGTTATCTGAACTAGCAGATTTAGATACACTAACAAATTGAAGCCAAACTCCAGCTAACAATCTTCAATTAGTTACAGCAATTTTTTGTCCTTTAGGGATAAAAGCTTTACATAAATAAAAGCGGATTATTGTAAGCACCCCTGTCAGTGTTAAATGGTTTGTCTCAGCATTCTAACTGCTACATGTGCTGGACAATGTGTTCTGTTAAAAAATAACAGACTTACTAGCAGGATCAACAGGTGAAAATAAAAGAAAGAAAGCCCCAAAAAATAAAACTAATGCAGCCACCACATCTAAGAACTGATAAGTTGCAATATAACAAATATTAGCATTTGGGTTTAATACCACTTTAACAAAGGAAAGTTGATTGGCACTTTAACTTTGTCAAATACAAATGATATTGTTAGCAATTATTGAGGAAGCTGTGCAGGTCTTTTTGACAGTACAAATTTCAAGTAAAATTTTGATAGTTCTGTTTAATGGCTAAAGAAAACCTTTAGGCTTCAAACCTCAGTATTTCGATCATGCACTTCCAATTGCCTGGACTCATCAGTCTCTATAGAGGCGACTCTCATGGACAGATTTCCTCTCACTTGATGTTTTGTCTATGGGACAAAAAATGGGGCACTATTCCTTCCACTGATACAAATAATGAGGCACTATGTTTTCTACTGACACCAATGATGAGGCACTATTCCTTCCACTGACACAAACAATGAGGCACTATGTTTCCTACTGATACCAATGATGAGACACTATTCCTCCAACTGACACCAATGATGGGGCACTATTCCTTCCACTGACACAAACAATGAGGCACTATGTTTCCTACTGATACCAATGGTGAGACACTATTCCTCCTACTGACACCAATGATGGGACACTATTCCTTCCGCTGACACCAAAAATGGAGCACTATTCTTTCCACTGACACAAACAATGAGGCACTATGTTTTCTACTGACAACAATGATGGGGCACTATTCCTCCAACTGACACCAATGATGGGGTACTATTCCTTCCACTGACACCAAAAATGAGGCACTATTCCTTCCACTAACACAAAAAATGGGGCACTATTCCTTCCACTTACACAAACAATGAGGCACTATGTTTTCTACTGACAATGATGGGGCACTATTCCTCCAACTGACACCAATGATGGGGCACTATTCCTTCCACTGACACCAAAAATGGGACACTATTCCTTCCACTGACACAAACAATGAGGCACTATGTTTTCTACTGACAACAATGATGGGGCACTATTCCTTCAACTGACACCAATGGCGGGGCACTATTCCTTCCACTGACACCAAAAATGGGGCACTATTCCTTCCACTGACACAAACAATGAGGCACTATGTTTTCTACTGACAACAATGATGGGGCACTATTCCTCCAACTGACACCAACAATGGGGCACTATTCCTTCCACTGATACAAAAAATGGGGCACTATTCCTTCCAGTGACACAAACAATGAGGCACTATGTTTTCTACTGAAAACAATGATGGGGCACTATTCCTCCAACTGACACCAATGATGGGGCACTATTCCTTCCACTGACACCAAAAATGGGACACTATTTCTTCCACTGACACAAACAATGAGGCACTATGTTTTCTACTGACAATGATGGGGCACTATTCCTCCAACTGACACCAATGATGGGGCACTATTCCTCCAACTGACACCAATGATGGGGCACTATTCCTTCTACTGGCGCTATGTAATTTTTTTACTAATTTGATTTTTAGCCTGAGACATTTTTTACTTCCACTGGCCACAGTCCAGCCCTCCTAAAGTAGGAAGGACAGTAAACTGGCCCTTTGTTTAGAAAGTTTGGAGAACACTGTTCTCGGAAATGCAGTTTTATTAATAATAAAAATAATAATAATACAGTACATTACGTGATGGTGTGTTTACTCATCATACAGTATTGTAATGGATGAAGATAATAAATAAATCTAAGCACAAGCTACACTCCCAGAAATCATGGAAAGCAGTGGAGAATTTGTTGAAGCTTTCTATAGGGATATCAGGTTTTGATCTGGTTTTATTTGGCTCTTGCATCCACTTGATGCTTTAGTTAGTTTGCCAGATAGAAAAAGCAAACTCCCAACAAGTCCTAGGAACAGTGGGATCTGGCCGAGGAATGACAAACATAATAATTCCTGTAATGATCTTCAAGTAGCTTTACCGTTAACTATAGAAAATGTCTGAAATAAATCCAGGGTAAACGTCTCTGAGGTATTCTTCTAATGTGTAACTCCTGACTGGCTTGTCCCAGCTCTTTGGCTTCCTGTAGCTTTTGAACGCCGTGTGAACATAATTACGTTAGCCAACTAGTTTAAAAGTGAAGTCAGGCAAAGCATACCGTATACACACCCAACAAATAAACACACTACAACCTGCTGAAAAAGATCATAGTGAATATTTCTGTAGGAGTGTTTCCAGCAACTCCAGCAATGTTCGAAGGGTCTAAAGGAACCCTAAAACGTCTTGAAGTTCAAAAATGATTGGCGAAATCTCTTTGGACAGTGAAAGTGAATCTGCAGACTGATGGGCTTATATTGTTTATTCTGGTTTCTCTTCCTATCAGCATGTTTCTTGCCACCCTAGTAGCTGATTGGCTCACAGTGTTGCCCCTCCCTCTGATAGTTTGAGCTCTGCTGCTCATGAAATTTAACCCCTTTCCCTCCTGAGGATTTACCCCCCTTCCTGACCAGGCCATTTTTTGCGATACGGCTCTGCGTTACTTTAACTGACAATTGTGCGGTCATGCAACGCTGCACCCAAATGAAATTTATGTCTTTCTTCCCCACAAATAGAGCTTTCTTTCAGTGGTATTTGATTGCGGTTTTTATTTTTTGCGCTATAAACAAAAAAGACTGACAATTTTGAGAAAAAAACATTATTTTTGACTTTCTGCTACTAAACATGTCCAGTGAAAATATTTTAAAAATCAAATTTCGGCATAAATTTGGGCCAAAATGTATTCTGCTACATGTCGTTGCTTAAAATAAAATCCCAATATGTGTAAATTAATTGGTTTACATGAAAGTTATAGCGTTTATAGATACTGGAATTTTTAAATGTTTTTTTCTAATAATGGCTGCGATCAACGACTTATAGCAAGACTGGGGGACTGTGGCGGGCATTCTGACACTGGGGGGAACTGATTTGGTGTCACTGACACCAATACAGTGATCAGTGCTAATAAAAAACACTGATAGGTCTCTCCCCTGTCTGAGATACTCGGTGATCACCAGGTGCCGGCGAGTAATCACCGGCCAGCACCCGGTGATTGACAGCCGAGGCCACAAATGTCGTGCCCCCTACCCGAACTTGCAAAATCACGTATATATGCCTGATTTTGCACACCCCTGCCGCCCTGTAGTAGTATTTATGCTATAGGGCAAAGGGGAAGCAGTTTAAGAGGATGCTGTTAGGGTACCTACACCATGTGCTTTAAAAATATGGTTAGTGATTTCTAGTGAACACATACAGTACCTGCTAGAATTTGTGTTTTTATAACTACCTGGAATTCAGCTGCAATAATGTTTTAGTAGGATAACTGACAGGATACAGTTAAATAAATAGCTGTTACAGCTTAATCGACAACCTACAACTGAAATACAACACTGTTTCCTCATGCATACATTTGGTTTTGGTGAGACATTTGTAAATGTCAGACCACGATTGCAGCTCAGGGGGAGATGATCTAGCAGTGGTAAAATCACAGCTCAATTGCATATTTTTACTGTATTTTGCTGCATTTTTACTGTTGCTCTAACTGCTTAAAAAGCGTTAGCTGAAAGTTAGCCTTAAAGCGATGCTAAAGGTTAATTTTCTTTTTCTTGTAAAATAACAAACATGTCTATACTTACCTACTGTGTGCATTGGTTTTGCACAGAGCAGCCTGGATCCTCCTCTTCTCTGGTCCCCTGCCAGTGCTCCTGGCCCCTCCCTCCTGTCGGGTGATCCCACAGCAAGCAGCTTGCTATGGGGGCACCTGCTGCTCCGTGTGTCCATTCTCACGTGGAGCCGCAGCTTGGCCCCGCTCCCTCTCTCTCCTCATTGACTGGCTGGCTGTGATTGACAGCAGCAGGAGCCAAGGCTCCAAGTTGCTGTCTCAGCTATTAAGGAGGCAGAGATCTGGGACAGCTGAGACTGTTATTCATATCGCTGATCGCAATGAGGCTCAGGTAAGTATTGAAGGTGCTGGGGGAGCTGCTTCACACAGAAGGTTTTTTTTACCTTTGTGCATAGGATGCATGAAGGTAAAAAACCTTCAGCCTTTACAACCACTTTAATTAGTCAGTCAAGTCCATCTAAGTCTGCTAGTGCATCTAGCAATGCTGCTATCCAATGTTGTCCACAGCAGCATTTGATGTACATGGCTCCTCCAATGTACTGGCCGGATCACAAGATGAAAATAAAGGTGAACAAAAGCCTAGGAATAAAAACTAATGCAAACAACACATTTAGGGATTGGTAGGTGGCATTACAAGCAATCTGAAATGAAAGGAGGTTTGCAGAGATTGAGGAGACAATGCTGTCACCTCCTGATGTCTGTTTTTTTGCTTGCATTTGTGGCATGGTCATATTCACTTACATGGGGGAATTTGACAGGTGGTGCCGCCTGTTAAACTCGCCATATAGCATTAAAATGAACACATCAAGCAATGATCTGCACTAATGTGTACCCATCTGGACAGCACCATGTCTGCTGTAGGTAGGCTGTCAATGGACTGATCAACCAACTGTCTTTACCACCTTTTGGCTACCATATGAAAGGAGCTTAAGGGAACTTCCTTCACTTTGGCACAGAATCACACGCTACGTTGTATGCCGTGAAAAAAGTAATAATATCAACATTGACAAACCTACAGAACTGTTGAGTTTGCATAAACTAAAGAGGTTCAAATATACTGATGGTGTGCTGATTGTAATAGTATCCCAGCATACAACCACAGAAAACTAGATACTGTCTCTTGTTTATTAAGAAAAAAAAACCTTACTGTAAAAAGACCTGTAGAACAGCAACAGAGGCATTTTTTTGTATTACTTTGTTGTTTAAAACTAAATGATTTAACGTTCTGAACAATAATCAATTTGTTATTTAATGCTCTGAAGAAACTTCTTAAGCAGGCTATACTAGTAGATTTTTGAATAAATGTTCGTATGAAAATTCTCACATTTGATGAATTGAGGAATGTTGTTCAAAAGTACTTAAAAATGTTGAGGTGCTTTAAATGAAATTAATTTCCAGAATGAAAATCACATATACTATTAGAAAATTTCCATCCTGCTCCTTAAAATTTTCCCATCACTGCAGTTGAAAAGAAACACTGATTTGACCCCATTAACAATTAGAAAGTCAGACATTCTTAAAAAGAAACATTTTGAGCAAAACTCTACTAGGTTATGTAAAAATAGAAGTGAAATATATGCATCAGGTTAAGCTATGCATATATTAGCTGCTAACACTATGCCTAGATACTCGGCACAACAGATATAGGTATATAAAAGTGCAGCGCTCACAAACCCAAAACTAAAATTATAAAAATAAAGTAATGAAAAAAAATCCCATGAATTACCAAGATCTTACCCCAATGTCTTCCATCCAAGTACTAACCCGGCCCAACCCTGCTTAGGTTTGTGAGTGCAACACTTGTTATGTACCTCTGCTTGGGTATGGCCAGCTTTACATTTACTAGAAGCAAATCAATATTGTTTTTCTGCGAAATATCACATACTGGATCTGCATTCATTGGATTCATATCTCCTTTAAGAGAGGGGGCACGTATCAGTCTTGATAAACCACAGCAGAATATGTTGATGCTATAATTGATTAAACTGTTATATTAGTAACAAAACCATATTGTTTTCACTTACGCATGAGCAATTATTCCAAATGGCCATGACCGTGTCTCTTGCCGTTTCAGATTTTTCATTTCAACGGAGGACAGCACCATCCCACTGTCAGACTCCCCTTCCTGTGACAGAAATACAGGCAGGATGAATATTGATTCTTCGACATGTACAAATATGTAAGCTTCCTAGTGCCACATCCAATATATAGTACAAAAAATGTCGGACAACAATTGTATGGCCAAAATAGCAGATTTTTTAGGCACACCGAGAGACCAAATCACCATATTAAAAATTACAACTTTATTTGTACAAAGAGCATGACAAACAAGATAAAAAATAGGATAACATCCAGGACACCCTATCAAAGAGGGAGAACATTTGTGGATTCACCCTATACACAAAATGCAGTACACATCGCCATATAGTGAAGATAATATTATCAAAATACTGTACAATTAGGAACAGTCAACGCGTTTCACTTATGCGTATTTCTTCATCAGGACCATAGCTTCTTTCAAAAGGGAGACAGCACTATGATTAAAAAAACCCATGAAATATATAAACAATCAATTATTGATTGAAGTAAATGGGGCGCTTGGTGGGTGATGCAGTTATATTAAAAGACACAGACTTAAGATACAAGAGTAAGATGGCAAGAATAGTGAGACTGATATATAGTATAGTCCTATTGCAGTATTTATTATATCCTATTGCTCTTTATAGGTGCTTTTATAGGTGCATCAGGTGCAAGCAAATAATTGTGTTCCTTAAGTTGGATTAACTTTTACTGCTCTTAGGTGAAGTACTGAATTGAGATATATATAGCAAGATACTGTACCCCATGAACTAATAGACTATCTCTGGGGTACATGATTCTTTGTTTGTGGTTTTTTTAGGTGTTTGCTTCTAGAAGATATTGCAGGCTATACTTGGTCTATGGTCTGTTCAACAATCTCTGTCCCGCCTTGAATATGCATTGGAAAACATGTTATTAATCCGCTTAGTCATCTTTTTGCTCTTGCTTAATCATACAAGTAAGCATATTACTAGTGAATATTAAATATGGCCTGAGTTTAACTAATGTATACCTCATTTTTAAAGTTTTGGTTGTAGGTATAATATCCTTCCTTTGGCCACAGCTTTGCTATTTGAAACCCCACTTGGTCTTACATCTTCAATTAAACTTACCCTTTCTCATATATTGGAACATCTTGTGACCATTGTGAGTATAACTTTGTATATTGGGTACCCAGTCCTTGGTAATTTTGTAGCTATACACCTATACGCTGTCATTGAGTATATAGCAATATATGAGAGTCCATGAGAAAATATATATATATCTTGTTAGTGGTGATATGTTTTCCATCCATAGGATTCTAGATACATGTTCATTTGTCTTGCTGCACCTTATGATCTACAGTTGAGTCCCCTATGTCTGCACCCTAGACTGGATTTTACTGGTTACCACCACTTTAATGTAAGTCCATCAATTTTCTTATTATTCATACATACATGTTCACATTATTATGGTATATGTAATTGATTGTTTATATATTTCTTGTTTTTTTTATACATAGTAGTACTGTCTCCCTATTACAAAGAAGCTAAGTTCCAGAAGAAGCCATACACATAGGCAAAATGCATTAATTGTTCTTAACTGTACAGTAATATTTTGATAATAGTATCTTCACTATATGGCGATGTATACATATTATGTAAGGCATGAAGCCAGGAATTTTCTCCCTCTTAGATAGGGTGTCCTGGATGTTATCCTATTTTTTTATCTTGTTTGTCATGGTCTTTGTACAAATAAAGTTGTAATTTTTAATATGGTGATTTGGTCTCTTAGTGTGCCTAAAAAATTCGCTATCTTGGCCGTACAATTATTGTCTGGCATTTTTTTGATTCTTCAACATGCTATTCTTTCCAGTTCATGAAGAACTTCAAGTTCAAAGGATTGGCAAAGCATTATATAATAAAAGCTCCAAACATTATCACACAACAAAGGCATCAATTTATACAAAATAAATTAGACCACTGTATTGGGTAAGGTATTGCTTTTGTTAGTTTAGTTGTCCAAATACAATTTCATACATTTTTTGTTTATTCCCATGCAGGAAGGAAATGGCATGGGCAGATGGTATATCTTAGAATAGGACAGGGGATGACACAATAGTGATCAGGATATGTTTTCCTATCTACTTCACATCGCTCATAAGCAGTCAGCTTGCAGCTGTCATCCATTGGAATGAAATAATCCCCCTATCTGAAAATGGCATGATCCAATGAAGCCAACTCATGTACGTCAACCTAAATGTGAGAGTTTGTGACGTCCTATCACTAATGGGCCTATTCACTAACACAGTGGAAGGAACAATTATCATGTGCAAAGTGCATTGGCCAAAACATCAATAACAATACAGTCAAAGATTAATTTTGGTTACATAGTACACATTGTTCTTTGTCTTGCAGAATAAAACTGTGAGACCCTATTCATGGTTTGATGTAACTTTCAGCACTGGCTGGACTTGACAATCTTTGGTGAGAAAATCACTGATATATACACTAAGGCTAGGTATAAATCTCAAGTTGGTTGGAAGATCTGATCATTGCATGACTGCTCTGTGCAGTGAATGTGGCATATACTGTACATGCAAGCTCACTGTGACTGACTGTGCATAATAATGGTTTACGCAGACACCTTTAATGCCAGATTGTTTTCTGAACAAAGGCACTTGTTTAGAAAAATCCATTGGCAGCCAATATTTCCAGGAATTAAACCAGGGTGGCTGCACAGCTTATTGGTAGCCACAGAAGCTATTGGCCAGATCAAGCAGCAATCATCTCATGTCTATGGCTAACCTGACTCAACAAACTTCACTTCAACTAGAAAATCACATGTTGTTGAAAGGTCTCTGACATGTGAATATTTTGGTTACTCCTACTGCCAGATGTTCCTGGGGCCTTCCGGGAGCAGGTTTCTGGGTTCTTAATAGATTCTTGTGTACTGTGCTTATGCTTGCAGGATTCTTCTGGATAAAGACAATGTTCTCTCCCCAGTTTCTTTGTTTCTGCAAATGTGTTTACCTCGTTGAGTACTTTGTCCTTTCCCACTGGCACCTCGTCAAATGTCTTCACACTCAGTGGTCGATTCTTATTATTGTTTCTGAAAACAAGATGGGACACAGGATGAACCCAACACCCACGTTTCTTTGATAATCTTTCTAATTCATCTTTAACAAAGTGAAGTGCTCAAAATGTCATGTTTATTCTGTATCTTTCTTGGTACCATTTTGCAATTTTGTTTACTAGTAGCTAACAAAGATCTTAAATGATTATAAAGCTTTCACTACATAATTAAAATGTTGATTTAAGTACAGTATGGGTTAGTCATGGTAACATATGATTGCAATTATAAAAAGCAGCTTTTAAAGATGATAAATCAAATGATTAAAAATAACTTAAACCACGTTTTTCAAAGTGCGTAAACTTATTCAAGAGGAGATTTCTAGTGAACATAACAAAAACAAAGTGGTTGTTATATTTAACCAGTTCATGGCAGATTTGCAGCTACAGGGCGGACTCTGTGTGAAAAATCACGTATATATACACGTGATTCTGCACTTCCTGGCTGACAGGGTGCACCGCTTTTGCTGTGATTAGTTACAGCACAATCTGATCAATGTGTCCTGGCCAATGGATGACTGCCGGCACACGCTGATTGGCAAGGAGAGAGACAGAACACAGCTCTGCCTATGTAAACAAGGCAGAGTTGGGTCCTGTCAGCAGCAATGTGCTAGATTTAGCTTTCCTGCAAAGCAGGGAATAAAATCCAGCACATCCCCTAGTAAAAACATATAATATAAAACACAAAATCACTGGTTAGGCACACAGTTAACCTTGTGATTATCCTAGATCAGTGGTCACTAAATGGCGGACTGCTGATCCATGAATGGCCACAGCAGCGCTGCCGCCTGGACCGCCAGCCCGCAATGACAGATCAGCCACTGAGCAGGGCGGTCATCATGGCAACATGACATCACGTGTGCGCCCCGCCCCTTTCAGCTCACTGTCTCTCTGGCTTCCACTCCCTGCCTGTACACAAGCGTCCAGCAAGGTTCCCGGCACAGCTCCTGTCTGCCCTCAAGGTAGGTTGTACTCTTACAGGGGCACTCTGATGGGCACATTGAATGTTAAGGGGCTCTCTGATGGACACATTTTATGTTAAGGGGCACTCTGATGGAACATAGAATGTGCTTATCAGAGTGCCCCTTAACAAAAAATGTATCCATCAGAGTGCCCCTTAATATAATTGTGTTTATCAGAGTGCTCCTTAATATAAATGTGCCCATCAAAGTGCCCCTTAACATAAAATGTGCCCATTAGCATGCCCCTTATTTTGTGTTAAGAGGCACTCTGACGGGCACATTTTATGTTAAGGGACGCTCTGATGAGCACATTTTATGTTAAGGGGCACTCTGAGGGCCCCATTTTATGTTCTATCTATCTATCTATCTATCTATCTATCTATCTATCTATTCATTTCAGTCGTATCCGACCCTTGCTGATTGCATGGACCGTCACTCGTAAGCGTCTTTTTCCATAAATTCTCTTAGCAATTATTTTAAAGGGTAGGTTGCCAGGTCTTTCCCCAACCCCTACCATGCAGGAGATCCCGCATGACCAGGGATAAAACTAGGACAATTTAGTTAGGAGCCAATTAACCTACCGGCATGTCTTTGGAGTGTAGGAGGAATCCGGAGTACCCAGAGGAAACCCATGCAAGTACAGGGAGAACATGCAAACTCCATGCAAGAGGCGCCATGGTTGGGAATTAAACCCATGACCCATTTACTGCACGGCAGACGTGCTAACCATTAAGCCACTGTGCCGTGCCATTTTATGTTAAAGGGGCACAAATGGGCACATACTGTGAAAAGGGGCACTCTGATGGGTACATATGATGTAAAGGGGCACTCTGATGGGGTAATATGATAGAGAGGGGTACTTTGGGTATAAGGGGGCACTCTGACGAGAATACCTGATGTAGGGTGGCAATGTGATGAGGATACCTGATGTAAAGTAGCACTCTGATGGGCACATCTGATGTGATGGGAATACATGATGTAAAGTTGCACTCTGCTGATGACACCTAATGTAAGGTGGTAGTATAGTGACAGTGTATATTTTTAGCACTGATCACTGTATTAGTGTCACTGGTTCACACAAAGTGTCAGTTAGTGTCAGATTGTCCGCTGCAATATCGCAGTCCCGCTATAATTAGCTGATCGCTGCCATTACTAGTATAAAAAAGAAATAATCCATTATATATTCCATAATTTGTAGACACTACAACTTTTGCGCAAACCAATTAATATACACTTTTTTTTACCAAGAATATGTAGCAGAATGCATATTAGCCTAATTTTATAAAGAAATTAGATTTTTACAATTTTTTATTGGATATGTTTGATAGCAGAAAGTATAAGATATTGTTCTTTTTCAAAACTGACGGTATTTTTTGTTTATAGTGCAAAAAATAAAAAACCCAATGGTGAGCAAATACCGCCAAAAGAAAGCTCTATTTGTGGGGAAAAAAATGACATAAATATCATTCATGTACATCATTGCATGACCACACAACTGTCAGTGCATTATAGCAAAAAATGGCCTGGTCATGAAGAGAGATATATCTTCTGGAGGTCAAGTGGAAAAATTAGCTTTTTTTTCATCAGCAAAGCAGGGATTCAGTTTTAGTTTATATAGTATGTGAAAGTGCACAACTGAACTGCTTTACCACTGCAGGCTGTTCTGGAATCAGTACAACAAAAGTAACATGCTCTACAGACGCCACAAAAAATAGCAAACTGGAAAATATAAATGAAAGGATGAAATTATAAAATTAGTAGTTAAACCAAACACATTTTTACAGCTACTCTGTCTAATCTGTGGAGAATGGATGTTGGCCCACTAATCACTATTTTAATTTGCTTTGTGAAGCAATTTGCAGCATAAAAAAGCAAGATGATATTTGGTCAGTGTTTCTACCATCTAGAGGCATATAAATGATATACTGTATGGTAAATTCACTCCTGCAACGGGAACAAGGACCGCTTTTCCAATCCCCTTAATGACAGAGCTCTGCAACTGATATCACAACCCGGGAAGCAAATTACAGGTATACATTCTCAAGTGCAGAGATTCCACTTATCAATTAAAGTGTAGCCCTGCTTTCGTGGAAAAAAAAAAGTAAAGAAAAAATAATCATCTAGCATATACAATTGCTACACAAGCTATATTGTAATTGAATGTTATTAAAAATTACCTTTCCTTTTCAATCTGCAGCTGCTGTAATTTACTGTAAAATTGAATGAAATATGAAAATCTGGAAGCATTCTGTACGCTATCGGTAAACAGAAAGCCCCCAGAGATGCCATTACCTGCTTCTGTAATTGGTTCACTGATTTTTACTAGAGGTCTGTGTTAAGATACAAGTCAAAGTTTAGACATTGCCTGCAATAGGAATTTCAGGTTTGGTGAGATACTGCCCAGGGGTTAAATACTTCTAAAGGGACACAGACCCTGCTGTTTTTCCCATTCGAATACTGAGAGTGTACCAGAAAATTATAATGAACCCATCCCTCCTATTTGACTCATTTCTACAGAGCAACAATAGGTACGAATCTGCAACAAAGTGGGGTAACATTTCTGCAATGGACCACCCAGAGGGCATTGTTTTTTCTCAACAAAACTGGAGTAACTCTTTTTAAAGTGAATCTAAAGTCAAAGTTTTTTTTTTTTGTTAGAGAAGGTAGGGGATGGTAAATCCATGTCAGTTTTTTTTCTGTATTTGGCCCTTTGGGAGATTCCCTTTCACCTCCATACACGGACACAACAGGAAGTAAGAGGGAATATCCCGAGACATTTCTTGCAGCAACCGGTTTCCCCATTTGAAAATGTATCCTTACTTTCTGAAGAGAACTGCAAAATTATAGATTTACCATTTTGTCCTGGGGACATTGGTCAATAGGACATAGAAAGGGTCATCCACCCCAGCAGGTACCCAGAAAGCAATAATAATCTAAAAGAGGTTCTATATCCACCTTTGCGTTCTGGTAGAAATTATCCCTGTGGATCCTATAGAACGTATGTTCTGATGACTTCCACACTAAGCAAGGAAAGGCATTCCTCAAACATAATGAAAATAAACAGACTTTTGTTTGCATGAAATGTCTTGTTTGCCTTTTTTTTTTAAAGCAGGCAATAGTCAAATTGTGCCCCAGGTCTGAAGTTACCATTAGAACAGTAAAGTGTTTAAGGTTCTGATCACTATACTGTGGTAGTTCTCACCCAGATTCCAGCATGCTCCACCGTGTCACAGAGTTTCTTATGCTTTCTTCTCCACTGACAGGTTTCAGATTTGTTTCTCCATCAACTCTTAAAGCAGTGTTTAATGGAATGTAGTCTTTTCCCTCCTATGGCAGATATGTAAAGCAAGTTAGGTTTAGGCTAAAAAGATAGGTTTGGAAAAAGAAAACTGCTCTGAGGATGCAGTATATATACGTATATATATATATATATATATATATACACAGTATCTCACAGAACTGAGTACACCCCTCACGTTTTTGTAAATATTTTACTATATCTTTTCATGACTGTTGTCCCAGAAGGAAGCCTCTTCTAAAGTTGATGCACAAGAAAGCCCCCAAACAGTTTGCTGAAGACAAGCAGACTAAGGACATGAATTAATGGAACCATGTCCTGTGGTCTGATGAGACCAAGATAAATGTATTTGGTTCAGATGGTGTCAAGCGTGTGTGGCTGCAACCAGGTGAGGAGTACACAGACAAGTGTGTCTTGCCTACTGACAAGCATGGTGGTGGGAGTGCCATGGTGTGGGGCTGCATGAGTGCTGCTGCCACTGGGGAGCTACAGTTCATTGGGGGAACCATGAACGCCAACATGTACTGTGACATACTGAAGCAGAGCATGATCCCCTCCCTTCGGAGACTGGGCCGCAGGGCACTATTCCAACATGATAATGACCCCAGACACACCTCCAAGACGGCCACTGCCTTGCTAAAGAAGCTGAGGGTAAAGGTGATGGACTGGCCAAGCATGTCTCCAGACCTAAACCCTATTGAGCATCTGTGGGGCATCCTCAAAAGGAAGGTGGAGGAGAGCAAGGTCTCTAACATCCACCAGCTCTGTGATGTCGTCATGAAGGAGTGCAAGAGGACTCCAGTGGCAACCTGTGAAGCTATGGTGAACTCCATGCCCAAGAGGGTTAAGGCATTGCTGGAAAATAATGGTGGCCACACAAAATATTGACACTTTGGGCCCAATTTGGACATTTTCATTTAGGGGTGTACTCACTTTTGTTGCCAGTGGTTTAGACATTAATGGCTGTGTGTTGAGTTGTTTTGAGGGGACAGAAAATTTACACTGTTATACAAGCTGTACACTCACATTGTAGCAAAGTGTAATTTCTTCAGTGTTGTCACAGGAAAAGATATAATAAAATATTTATAAAAATGTGAGGGGTGTACTCACTTCTGTGAGATACTGTAAATACAGTATATTAAACATTCTGTTTGCTCAGATTCAGAATTTGCTGGCATATTTAGTCTCTTAGAACAGGTGCAAGTTGTGTATTAAAAGTCAGGTTCTCACTGCTGATAACAGAACATATGTTCTCCTTAAAGCTCTTGCTTACATTTGCCAACTACTTATCAACCAATACGCTGCTGACTTTCCAAGACCACCAGTCATGAACTGCTGTAGTTGAAAAATATTCATTCAGTCAGTACAGTGCACTATTGCTATCTGAAGTATTTGCTTACACTTACAGCATAGCTCAAGTACTCATTCACCCACAAAGATGTTTATCAATTTTCTTGGGAAAAAAAAATTTGTGCGAATGACACCAATTATTCTCTTTTTACTTTTTCTATGGAGAAAAAAGAAAAAGAATATCACAGCATATGCGTGAATTTCTAGAAGATGGTCACAACAGGTCTGAAACCTCTAAAGCTTTCTACATGAGCAAATGTCTTGTATTGTTCTTTATGAGACACTTCATCTTCAGTGACCAGCTGAGTGGTGTCTTCCTATCTGCTCATTTTTAGCTGGACTGGGTGATGAGCTAACTTTTACGGGGCACCAGTGGACAATGCTGGCCAAAGCTTGTTGAGGATATTAATGATCAGTTAGGTTGGTCCTATTGCTATTGTATTTCTCCTGGGAAAACAGCATCAAAATATATACAGAAAAAAAACCCTGCCTTTCTCCATATTCTTAAAAATAAGTGGTTGTCCAGTACATGAGCAATTACGCCCTTATGTTTCGGGCAGCCTCGTGAATTGTGTAGAAGAGAGCCTTCCAAAATTTACATTTGGCTTTACGCCTTCAAAAACAGACAACAACCTGGAAAGTAAAATACACAAGTAGGAGGAAGATTCACTTGCAAAAAGGCTAGGAATTTACGGTATAAGTCTCTCAGTTTTCCCTCTGTTTCGACAAACATGTAACTATGAGAGGCACCCGATTTTATATAATAATAAAAAAGAGACAACAGATAAACAAACCTGTTGAACATTGGCTTGGAGTAGATCTCCTAAGCGCTGCACTAGTTCTGTAAAGGTGGGTCTGTCTGTTGGGACTCCTTGCCAGCAATCTAGCATCGTCTGGTACCTAAGAAAGAAACAATGAATGAATGCGCTTTCTTCCCAAAGAAGTAAGTCTACTTTTTGTTACATCAAAGGAATCTTTTTGTGTTATTTTTGCACAATTTTATTTCTAATTATTTTAAATGGAATCCTGGGTTTCATCCCTGGTGATGCTCTGCCAGGCCTCTACTGCAACTGTCTTCAGTTCCTGCTTGTTCTTGGGGCATTTTCCCTTCAGTTTTGTCTGAAATGCATGCTCAATTGGATTCAGGTCAAGTAATTGACTTGGCCATTGCATTACATTCCACTTCTTTCCCTTAAAAAACTCTTTGGTTGCTTTTGCAGTATGCTTTGGGTCATTGTCCATCTGCACTGTGAAGCGGCGTCCAATGAGTTCTGAAGCATTTGGCTGAATATGAGCAGATAATATTGCCCGAAACACTTCAGAATTCATCCTGCTGCTTTTGTCAGCAGTCACATCATCAATAAATACAAGAGAACCAGTTCCATTGGCAGCCATACATGCCCACGCCATGACACTACCACCACCATGCTTCACCGATGAGGTGGTATGCTTAGGATCATGAGCAGTTCCTTTCCTTCTCCATACTCTTCTCTTCCCATCACTCTGGTACAAGTTGATCTTGGTCTCATCTGTCCATAGGATGTTGTTCCAGAACTGTGAAGGCTTTTTCAGATGTCGTTTGGCAAACTCTAATCTGGCCTTCCTGTTTTTGAGGCTCACCAATGGTTTACATCTTGTGGTGAACCCTCTGTATTCACTCTGGTGAAGTCTTCTCTTGATTGTTGACTTTGACACACAAACACCTACCTCCTGGAGAGTGTTCTTGATCTGGCCAACTGTTGTGAAGGGTGTTTTCTTCACCAGGGAAAGAATTCTTCGGTCATCCACCACAGTTGTTTTCCGTGGTCTTCCGGGTCTTTTGGTGTTGCTGAGCTCGCTGGTGCATTCCTTCTTTTTAAGAATGTTCCAAACAGTTGTTTTGGCCACGCCTAATGTTTTTGCTATCTCTCTGATGGGTTTCTTTTGTTTTTTCAGCCTAATGATGGCTTGCTTCACTGATAGTGACAGCTCTTTGGATCTCATCTTGAGAGTTGACAGCAACAGATTCCAAATGCAAATAGCACACTTGAAATGAACTCTGGACCTTTTATCTGCTCATTGTAATTGGGATAATGAGGGAATAACACACACCTGGCCATGGAACAGCTGAGAAGCCAATTGTCCCATTACTTTTGGTCCCTTAACAAGTGGGAGGCACATATGCAAACTGTTGTAATTCCTACACCGTTCACTTGATTTGGATGTAAATACCCTCAAATTAAAGCTGACAGTCTGCAGTTAAAGCACATCTTGCTTGTTTCATTTCACATCCATTGTGATGGTGTATAGAGCCAAAAATGTTAGAATTGTGTCGATGTCCCAATATTTATGGACCTGACTGTATATAAATAATATAGAACTGCTATCTTCTTTATTTTTCAATTATATACAACATAAAGAAGGCCTACTCTCTAGTAGAGTCCAAGATGTAGTCGAATCCTCCCTTCTCCCCTATAAACAATGACTGCAATAATCTTTGGTCTTGACCTCTCCAATCCATCTGTTCTTTCTCTTACCTTTTTTTATTGATTGGTATAATTTGGCCTTCGTCTATTGTCAAATTTTTAAGTTGCCAATAAATACTCTATATTTGCATTTACAACATATTGAAGTGTATAGTGTATTTTATAATATGTAATGTCAACAAACATAATCATACATTTCAGGAGTGCAGTACTCTGGAGGTCTCATCCGGGTCCCTTCCTTCAGTCGGCAGCAGAAGTCCTCATCAATCTGTACACCAGGGTAAGGAGAAGCACCTACACCAGAAATAAATATAAATGTAATAAAATCATCATCTATCAATTTAGTTATACCTTCTAAAAAGTATGGGGAGGTCATGAGAAATTATGTCTATTAGTGTCAATGAGATAGGCACTAGGCCAAATATTGAGGATGAATCTTCCCAAAGGGGATACAGACAACAATAAAAAAAAACTCAGAGAGGTTTTGACCTATCCAGGCAATATTCAAAACAAAAAAAAGTTTTGGCTAGAAATACGCTGGAACAAGTATGAACAAGATCAGGAGTTCTGCTTATTCTAATCTACATGTTCCATTTCAGTGACTTAAAAAGTACTGAACGATTGACAGCAAGGAGCTAGTATTTTCAAAAGAAAGTCAGCCTAAATTTGGGCCTTCCTCTTACATTGACAGCAATAAAAAGGTATACAAAGATTTTGTTACAGGTCATGTTTCTTACAATTGAAACAGACATAAGAACTAACACCAAACATAAAAACAAGTTGTGAAATAAAAAAACTAAGCTTACGACTGAGCAATGAAAGTAAAAGGGTACAACAATATATTGAAGAATTTAAAATATAAATCTGCGCTAAGAGTATAAAGTGCAAATAAATAGCAGCTGAACACTACACCTCGATACCGGGCAATCAGAAATAATGTACATATAAAGTGCAGTGCTTAACAAAATCACAAACAATTAGTGAAAAATATGCATGTGTAAGTGCCCCTAATTATGTCATTTATGACAAAACGTGTAGGGCGGAGCCATGTACACACGCTACTACGCATGCGTGACTGGCCGGTGGCCATTTTTGATGCTAGAAAGATTTGATTTTTCATTTGTACATGCTTACCTATCTCTATTATTGTGTGAGTGCAACCATATTTGAAGTAAAATGTTATACTAAGGATTTTACACTATGTGGAGCAATCTTCTTTTGCATGTTTTTTGCCATGTGTTTGGGTCCCATTTGGACTGGTTATAGGTACCCTAACTAGGGATCATTGTAGGAGGATCTTTGGCATTTCTCTTTTGGGGATCCAGAGGAAGATTCGGCTTTCCAGCCTTTCTGGTTGTTATAGAACAAAGCGCGATTGACCACTTTTAACAGGGGGTCATACCTTTCTGGTAAGCCTTTAATGCGAGTGATTGGTGACACATCAGCTATCCTTGGATTTTTCCTGTTTCATCAAGGCCTTTGGGGACTTTTTTCTTTATTAGAAATTTTATGATGGACAATAATATATTGAAAGCTATCCATTCTGCATATCTAACATCTTTCATGTGTTCTACACATTTTATAGATAAACTCGTATGTTCATGAAATATTTATACTCTCTATTTTTCAGGCATGGCCTTGTGAAATAGCCATAAAAGGTTAACCAACCTGTTTATATTTTCAAGAAGATCTCAGATACCAAAATCACACACCAAAGCAAACAGTGTCATACAGCGACTGTGCCAGCTCTTGTTTTGGCAGGGCATGTAGTGGGACAAGCTAAACACTCAGTAATGCACCAAAACCGCAGCAACGCTTGTGCTGTTCGAGACAAGGACTTCAATAATAAAATACTGCCAAAATTTTCCACTTCTAGGAAGCTGTCTTGTTCCCAGACATGATGTTTTAGACCATGCTGGAGACCCAGTTGCAGATGTAAAATAGTAAGAGCCATTTATTGTGTATTTGTGATAGGGATCAATTTTGCATTCTGCACATTGATTCTTTAAACATTGCAGGAATACTGAATATTCACCGATACTAGCTAATTTTTTAAACATTTTTCTTTATTCTCTTTAATAATAAAGCAGTATCAATAGTAATGCTAATGTACTTTGACTTAAAGTTACTTTCATTTAATCCCTTCATGCCTAAGAGTAAAACAAATCTTAATGTTAAGTAAAATTTTGCAACTTTGACATGTGTTAGTAAAACCGTACATATCATCACAATTACTGTGTATCCAGGTAGATTATACCTTGGTTTTTTTTTCAGGACAAATCGGGCTTTTAATTGGTGGTGAATGATAATGGATATATCCTGATTTTTTTTTTTATTATCCAAGGAAAACTAGCCCAAAATAGTAAAAAAAAGGTTTTCTTTAATTTAGCTGTGTGCTTCTTGTTACTACCATAACCTACCACCAAAGAGCAACCCATAATAAATTTTCCAGCTCCTGATGATCACAGTAATATACATATGTGTATTTTATTAGTGTGCATTTTTCTTTTTTTTTGTCCTACCTAAAACACTGACACTAACTGACACTTATACTAATTAAAAAAAAAAGAAAAATCCTGACCTTTGACCATAACCCTTGACCCTGACCTTGACCCAAACACAAACACAAATCCTGGCACTGACCTAGATCAAACCTTGATCTAGGTATTTTTTTCTTTATTTTTTCATTTATTTCTTAATGTTTATTTATCTTTTTTTTTTTTTACACACAGCTTTTGTCTCTGCAAGGATACAATGTATCTCTCTCCTCCATTCAGAGAGAAAGAAAACACAGGGGCGGGCTGACTGATCACTGTGATAGCTAATCAGAGGCTATCACAATGATCAGGTGACCCGTAATCGGAAGTTCCGGGTCCCGATCATTAGTATGAGACACAAGGCTCTCAGTCTTTGTGTTGGGAGCGTGCTGTGTGGTGCGCTCCCAGTACAAAGAAGGATACACAAATATGCGGTCCCACAGAAAGAAGCCCAGTTCTGTGAGGCTGCATATTTGCGTGACAACAGCGCCAAGATGTTAAAGTGTATGTCTAGCCAAAAATAGTATTTTTTAGTTTTGGATAGATGTGGGAAGGATTAGATCTCCAATCAGTTTTTTTAATATAGGACACCGTTAGAGAGAAATACCTTTACTTTCTGTTTTCTGGACAATGGTTTCATCAGACAGGAAGTGAAAATCTGCAATAGGGCTACAGAGGAAATACAAATCTGAAGGGATTTTAGCCTTTACCTACTTTACTAAAGAAAATCTCCTCCATTTCTGTCTATGTTACTTTGGGGAGTCACCATCATATCTTACATGGTTCAACCCAGAAGGACAGGAAGGGAGGATAAATCTAAAGGAGGCCTGGACAACAGTAAAAACTTGACAAGGTTTATAACCCTTCTTCACTCTAAAACTAAGAAAAACATTTTTCTGAACATACAGTTTAAACTATATAATGCAGACATTAGTGATGGTGTAATTTATATCAATAAATCCATATATTCAAGGGGCGTTCAAGTCAAACCAGGACTTTTAATTCTACAGCTATAAAATGGGATGCTAGCATGGCGGTAATACGCACAGTAGTAAATGGCAAGTGTGACCTATTACTGATAGGCGGCACACGTGTCGTGGTCCAGTCCAGAGACCATTACTGAAAATGGCAGACAACAGCATTAGTGCATGCATGGAACAGCGTGTGGTAATGAAGTTATTTGTGAACAAAACCTGCAGATATCTACAGAAGACTTCAAGCACAGTATAATGATGAGACGCTCAGCTGCAGTAAGACATTTGAATGGTGTAAATGTTTCAAAGATAGCTGTGCGTCAGTCAGTGATGATCCCGGCCGTGGTGGCTCCCAACCCATAGCAGTCATTCCTGTGAACATTCAGCATGTGAAACGCCTGATGATGAATCGATGCACAAGAAATTGCACAAGAGACAAATCTTTCTGTAGGAACAGTGAATACAATGATGACGAAGTGAAGCAGGCTGTCCTAGGATGGTTCAGACGCACTGACAAATCTTTTGATGCCGAAGCTTTCCAGACATTAGTTAAATGCTGCGATAAGTGTATGAAGAAAGCAGGGGAGTATTCAAAAATAAATAGTTTCCACTCTTTGAAAGTTGTTCTTTTATTATATAAACTCAAAAATCCCGGTTTGACTTGAACACCCGTTGAATTTACTATACTCAGGTACATGAATAGTCAGTTGTAAATAGTTACTGCAGCTTATATATTTATTGCTCTTTTAAATTGATATAGGCCCAGCTGTGGTTCTCTGTATTTGTGTCACTGGGAATGTGCAATGGAAATCTATCAACACAATACTGGATTACAGTCTTTATGTCATCAGGTCACATGGACAATGGCTTTTACCACTAAGCTTTTTAATAGATCAAATTACTCATTCAAAATTCAAATCAGGTTATGTTTATTTCTGTAACTTACCTAATGAAAAAATCTCCCAGAGCAGCACGCCAAAAGACCACACATCACTCTGTGTTGTGTAGATTTTATCAAAAATAGCTTCAGGTGCCATCCATTTAAGAGGTAACCTAGCCTGTGAAGAGGGAAAACATCCATCAACATTCCATTGACATAAACTGAGCACTCATTCTTGACTCCCAGGAGTTTGTGTAGGCAAAAAAAGAAACACTGTCTGGAGATTGCTGATGGTTATTATCATTGTCAGAGGTGTATGTTTCACTAAGTGGAGCGCTTTTACATAACTCACTATACTTGTCAGTCACTGACATCATCCGACTATTGTTTTCCATAGCCCTTGACTTTTGTATTGGAGGTGTACAAGGTGACTGAACAACACTTTACACATAGATGTCTACCTGATAAAAAGTTCTCTATACAATGAAAGTATGCACGGAGGTCTTGACAATTGGGCATCAGTCACATGGTTGTATTGATTTATTCAGGATCCTGCTGGCAGTGAGATCCTGTGTAAAACAGTGCGCATATGCTGTACATATGTAATGTTTGTGCTGGCATTTACATACTAGACATGTTCGTTTCATTTCATTACGATTTTCTTTTGGACCAAAATTTCGTTTTCGGAGATATTTATGTATACAAATCTACGAATGGACATAGTAATAAATGTCAACAAATCCGAAAAAATAGTTATAATGAAATTAACAAATGCATTTGTTTCATTCATTTTATCAGGATGACATCACATAATGAGATAGTAGTTTGGGCTCATGGGGAATTTAATAAAATTTTTGACTTTGATCGGTAATTCGGATTCGGATAACGGATGGATCCAAATTTCATTCCATTTGCCAATTTGAAAGCACATGATGCTAGTCGATATTGTTCAAGCAACTCATGCCATTTCTCTTCGTGGGTTGGATTAGCATCTGAAAATAATGAATCCCTCCGATTTGATCCATCCAATTTGATAATATATGAAATACATAGCAATATTCTGGAACAACTACTAACTTTTTTTTAATCCAGCCACACCATCAAAAATATGAAACGAATAACATAAACTAATTTTGAAAACGAATTGGTTCAACATAATGAATATGACGAAACAAAATTCTTCAATGAACGAATGCATCCAAAATGAAATGAAGCGAACATTTCTGGTGTGCACATGTCTATTACATACACACAGCATAAATGGACTGACTCAGGGTCAACAAGTAAATAATGAAAATATGTAGCCAGCTGAGCCACCATTGTTGATTACATACTATTGTTGTTTACATGTGGGCACTGAATGGGTTATTTAGCAGTGATGGCACAGAAAGACCTCAGGCAATTCTAACTGATTGATGGGCCAAGGTCATTCCACCACCACATGAATGACTCAGCCAGGGCCAATGTATAAACATCAATAGTGGGTAATTGGCAGCAGCACCACCACTGGCTATGCAGTGTAGATATATACTGTACATGCTGGCTCTGAGCAGCAGCAGCAAATAGGGTCCATGTACAGTGTACACATGCAAACATTATTGCAATCATTTACTTGTTACAGTGTAAAACATGGTCCCAAATATGACCCCTTGTTCTGCTCTGCATAGCTGTAACTATACTTTAACCCCTTGGAGCCGGAGCCTCCCGGCCCTTCAAGGGTTTCAGAAGCCGGGAGGGTCATGTGACCGCCGTGATTCGCCGTCATGGTGATCACATGATCAGGAAAAGTCCCGATCGAAAAAGGAGATCGGGACCATTCCCCGAGTACTGGACATGTGTGCTGGGAGCGCACAGGGCATGTGCTTTCAGCACATATGTTTTTCTTAATTGCACGCAAAAGTGCAACTGCTCGGCGTTCAGGCCCAGACGCTGGGAGGCCGCATGCGGCCAGCGCCAAGAGTTTAAGTAATAAAGATGTTTGTGATCACTTTCAGCTTAACACACCCTGATATGAAAGGTAAAATTAATAACTTTCAAGCAGCCTTTCTTAGCCTTTTCAGCACAGGGGAACCTTGAATAACTTTCCAGTCTCAGGAACCCCCTGCTATAAATGGCTATATTTACAACTCATGATACATTAGTGTGATGTTCACTGGGAAGAATTACCCCCTTACAGATAGCTAAAAAAATCAATGATGTCAGTGGGAAGATATCTGTAAAAAATGATTGTGAAAAAATAAAGTATCCCCACTACATAGGACATATATGTTCTAACAAGGGATTAGACTGTTGTGATATGCATGTATATTGGATTATGTCTGGAGTGATAGGGAGGTGCAGAAAACTATGTATGTATTTGTATATTCACAAAAAAGTCCCTACAAATCTGGCAAAATTACAAGAGAAAATAATTATATTTTACTACATGTAATTGGGTATATTTATTAAATGTAATGTGATTGATTTGCTAAAGGCACATACTGTAGAGTGAGCACTTTGCAAGTGAAGTTGCTCCAAAGTTTAGTAAATGAGGTGGAGCTCTACTGTCTTCCAGCATCCAATCATGTTCAAGCACAAATGCTGTTTTTTTCCTTGCATGTGATTGGGTATTCTTTGTACAGTACAGCTTTACCTTATGTACTAAGCTCTGAAGCAACTTGCAAATTGTCTATTTGCCTTAAAGTAGAACTATAGGAAACCCTTTTTTTTCATTTTGGATAGAGTAATGGAGGGTTAGAACCCCTGTTAGTTTCATTATTTCATTTTTTGCCATGTGTGTTGGAACAACCCAACATTTGTGATTTTCTTAAACTTTCATTTTCAATGATAATGGTAAACAGGACAAATAGAGAGTGTGAATCAAATTGGGGGCACAGACAACAATTAAAGCCTGAAAAAAGTTTTTCCTTTAGTAAATCAGCCCCAGTGTTTTCCACATTTAGGTTTCAATGCATTCCTGTTGGGAGAACTGACCCAAAAAGGCACAAACTACTCAACATTTCCTATTATATTTTTACATTTCTAAAATACTGCATGCCTTGACTACTACTTAATTACCGCATGCATTTAATTATTTATTTCCGTTTGTGAATTGAGCTTAAAGTGCAGCTCCACCCAAAAATGGAAGTTTCACTTTAAGGCTTTGTCCTCTGCTTCCCGTTAAGGATTGGCACCTTTGGGGAGTAGGGGGTACCCGAATTTGACAGGTACCCTCTCCCACTTCTGCTGCGATCACCTAGGCAATCAGAAGCGGAACTTGTCCTCTCCCCTTCCTCTCTGTAGTTTTCTGGGACACATGACAGGTCTCAGAAGACTACGGGACTATTCACAAAGTGCAGCGCTACTTGTGCATGTGTACACTGAAGATGCCGGCACCAGGGAGAGAAGACGGCCGGTGAAACCAGCGGTGGTGAGGACACCATGGGATTGAGGGACAGGTGAGTGTCTGTTTTTTAAAAGTCAGCATCCACAGTTTTTTTACCTGCTGACTTTCATTTTTTTATTTTGACTGGACCTCCACTTTAACGCCTTCTCATGCGGTATGTACCAAGTGTTTTGAGTGTTTTGGGGTAAATACAGCAAAACAGTATAGTGGATTGACAGTTTCAGGATTGCATGCAATATTTAGGGAAAATGTGTCCGGACACCTGAATACTGCATGCGAGGTCCTTTTGTGAATGGAGCCTACTGTACTGACTTCAATGCACATAATTAGGTATTCTTTGCAAAGTAAAACTTTGTTTAATCTCATTCAATAAGTAAAATTTCACTTTGCAAAATGAAAATTCACTTTGAAAATGAACATTCTCCACTCCTTTAGTAAATCAAGGTCACTGTGTATCTAGACTGGAGGGAAAGAAAAGTGCAGATCTGGTCAAATTTTAGATTTTAGGGATAGTTTAGTTATGAACCACTTGGGTAAAATATGAGGGAAGCAGAAACAGAGTCACAAGAAAATTGAATTGCATTTTAAACTGACCCATCTACTATAGATTATCTTCCTAAGATTTATCTCTGTATGCAGAGCAGGCCATTTCCTACAGTGTAATACTCACATCTCCTTTACGCACGTAGTCTGGATCTTTGTATATGTCACGGGCCAGGCCAAAGTCACAGATTTTTACTACATTATTTTCAGACAGGAGGATGTTCCTTGCTGCCAAATCTCGATGAATACACTTTAAGACAAAGCAAGAAAAGACATGGCTCATAACTACAGGATATAATATGAACAATAGACATGCATTCCAAGCCTTCAAAGTATAGTCCTTCATTTATTTACATATTATCAAGGGATTTACTCAAACGGAAGGTAGAATTCCTACCTTCACTGTCCTGAGTCATTGCTATGTGTAGTAGTATAGTATAGTATAATGTCTGGTAATACAACAACTGTTATATCTCTCTGCAGAACCCCATCTTTCCCTTCCCATTTTAGTCACACCTAAGTCCCCACCAGGCTAACCTCCAAGAAGTACCAAAGTAGAATGGTTTAAAAAGGGTCCTCAGGAAAGGATTAAACTTCACACAGTGGACAGTACTGTCAGTTGTCATACTATGCCCTACAATGATCAGTGGTCCTCAAAGGGAGAACAGACGACTGATTGAAGTCATAGGCCAACAGAAAATGAAATTAAATACAGCTTGCTTTCTTTTTCGGTACATGCTAGTGGGGACTTACGTGTCAGTCACAGAAAGAGAGTGCAGAAGACTCCTATGAGCAAAGCAGTTTGAGCTTCCCGCCTTTGTTTCCATAATGTCATTCACTACCGCATTCTCTGAGCTGTGCCTTCACTGGTATCCCTTCATGTGTGGTTGCCATTGCCTGTTACTTCAAATCCATGCCACAAATGTTTTGCACTTTATTGGGTTCTGTATTAGCAGATGGTAGAGCCTTCTTTAATTATGACCACCTGTCCCTGAGTCTTTATAACCTACTAATTGGTCTCCTTTGAGCGCAAGTACTGGAGCACAGACAGTATGCCACTCTTGTTAAGGGTAGTTAAAAGGGGATAGGGTAAGAAATGGTATACAATGGTTTACTGTTGAATTATTGGAGTACAGTGCATTAGATACCAATTGTTTTTTCATATCTATAAGTGTACAGTGTATTGTAAGCAATGGTTTAGAGTAGCTTATATATAGCTGTACAGTATATAGTGGTTCAATACGTTATACATGCTGTGAGTGGTTGATTGTATTGTGTTTAGGCATATACAGTACACTGTACTGCAACTCAGTGTGTATAAAATGCTGGGTGGACTGTGAGTTACTAAAAAATATGCACACAAAGCAAAGCAGTATATGGCAGATGGTCTATAAACTTTCAAGGCAATGCATATTCTGGTTCAGTATATTGTATGCATATACCAACATTTCATGCTGTACAGTGGCTCATTGTAATATATTTATAGTCATACAATGAAGGGTTTATGATTAATAAGTGTTTAGTGCATTGCATAGCTGTGGCACAACAGTGAGCGCAGTGGCATATTATCAGATTGTGATGTTTTATCTGAGATGCCAGGTCCTGCCAGAAAAGTGTGAGGTTATCGGAGGTGATAAGTTGAGAATCTTCATACAACTATCCAATTAAAAAATACAGTGACAAAAGTAATTTTCTTTTCACATGATTGGATAACTGAAGTGAATTTTCACACAATTTATTGTGTGAAGATCCTCAACTCCTTAAATAGTCTCATAGTCACTATGCTGACAGACAACCTATATTGAAAAATGTACCATTTGCAGAAAGTACCATTATGAAAGAGGTACAGTGTGTTGGCACAGACTCCACTAAGCATGTCTCTTATCCAAAAGCAAATATATTAAATATTGTGGGAAAATGGTCAAAGTGCTGTTTGTACTAACATCAAGTCCTTCTGGCACAGTGTAGAATCTTTCCTAGTAGAGGTGGGAATGTAATGTGTTTTCCTGCACTCCGATTGAATGCCATGAGAATCTTTTTGTGGCACCACAGTCACTCACCCTCAAAATAGATTTTATGTTGGAAGTAAAGGAAAAGTTCAAGTGAGGTGTCTTTACTTCTGCATCTTTAAACATCTAGGGACTGCTAAGAAAGGAAATGCAAACCTAATTCTATAAGGATTACAGTATCCAGATCCATAGGGTTCATTTTGAAGTGTTTAGCATGGAGTGGAGCTTACAAAAAAACAGTGAAGTCAGAGTTTCTAGGTCCAGAATACAGAGTGAATGCACTGACTGCTCTGTTCTTTAATGGGCCAGAGCTTAACGTCACATTCCAAAGCAAAATATAAACTTTAATAATAGTAAAAATAAGTACCAGGAGGAGCAATGGGAAGCCATGCTGTAACCTGTTCCCTAAATATATTGCACCGGCTCTCACAACTCTACATTCTTTTAAGAGTTCATTACATCCCGGTTGAAATGCATGTCATGGGGCTAAGAAAGGACGCTAAATGTAGCAAAGGTAAGAGAGACCATGGAGACCTCATTCACATGTTGTAGTGTTGTTCCAAGTTGCATCGGTACTGAGTGGTAGATAGTCTCAATTCTGTTTTTCAAACATACAGCTAGACTTGAAACAATTTATATTGGGCATACTTGATGATTGCTTCAGATAGAGATAATCTCTAAAGGATTGTTTCAGGCCCACAAATTGATTCTCCAGTATTGAAAACTGGAAATTCTGCCAACCCAGGGGGATTAGATAGGTAATATGGGACTTACTTTAAGGTATGATAGATTGATTTATCTTCACCGTGGATGCCCAGAATTGAGAAGCTATGGGAGGCCTGGTTGGTCACCCTGGGTCTTACACGCGAACTGCACAAATTGTTATAATTTACCCTGCTAACTATGCCTAGTCTCTACCTCCATGGGTGGTAGGGTTGAGGTGAGGTATGGTATGAGCTGGGAAGTTATGTCTCCTCTTCTGGTACTAATGCTTTCTATACACTGAATCAGTGTTTGTATGTTATTTTCCACTGCACTGCGCACTGTTTTTTGAATAAGCGGTTGGCTGTACACACTGGAATTTTTTATGATCTTTGTATTGGGCTGCATATTTGTATGTTCAATTAACCTTCACTTTCTGATTTAGAAATAAGTACAACCACTATACCCTGTGTTTGCCACATTGGTTCGTGTGTAAGCATTCTGGGTTAACATTTAAAATAGTTTTCACAGAATTATATACATAAATACATCTTTATAAGGGCAGCAAGGTAGAGAGGGGCAGCAAGGTAGAAGATGGCAATTACAGGCTAGTGAGTTTAACATTGGTTGTAGTCAAATTAATGGAATCATTCCTGAAAAGAAGGATCATTGATCACTTAAAAATGCACAGCTTGCTGGACCTAAAGCATCATGGCTTTACTGAGGTCAGATCATGTCAGACTATGTCAGACTAATCCGATTGAATTTTATGACTATATTACCAATGTTTTGGACCAGGGTGGTGCTGTGGACATAGCATATCTTAATTTCAGCAAGGCATTTGATACAGTTCCACATAATGATCCAATGCAAAAGTTGTACAAACTAGGACTTAACCCTAGGGTGGTTCACTGGATATGCAATTGGATTAAGGATAGATACCAGAGTGTGGTTGTAAATGGGGATCACACAGAACAGAGACCTGTCACTAGTGGTGTATCACAAGGCTCTGTACTAGGTCCTGTTCTATATAAACTGTATGTAAGTGATATAACTAAAGGGTTGTTGGGTAAGGTATGTCTTTTTTGCTGATGATACAAAGGTGTGCAATAAGGTTTGTATCCTTGGAGTTGTCTGTAACATGGAAAATGATTTGGCCTTGCTGTAAGATTGGTCAAAGCAGTTCAATGTTTTTAAATGTGAAATAATGCACCTAGGGAAAAAGAATCCCTTGACAGAATACAACATTGGGGGTACAGCACTACAGAGGAAGAAAATTTGGGGGTACTTATTGCAGATGATTGCAAAATGAACAAATAGTGTGACCAGGAAGTGGGAAAAGCAAATATAATTCTAGGATGCGTTACTAGAGGGGTCACCAGTAGGAGGAAGGAGGTCCTGAATTCCCTATTTAGATTTTTAGTGAGACTTCATTTTGAATACTGTGTCCAGTTCTGGAGACCTCACTTACCAAAAGTTATTGATAAGATAGAACGAGCTCAGAAATGGGTAACAAAAATGGTGAAAGGTCTGAGGGATAAAACATATCAAGAGAGTTTTCATGACCTTAATATGTACAGTCTGGAGGAAAAAAGGGAAAGGGGAGATATGACTGAAACCTTTAAATACATCAAAGGGGTGAATAAGGTTCAAGAGGGCAGTATTTTCAATATGAAACCAAGATCAAGAACACAGGGATATGACCTCAAACTAACTGGAGGAAAGTTCAAAACTAATCTTAGAAAGTATTATTTTACTGAAAGGGTAGCTGATGCTTCGAATAGACTTCCAGCAAAGGTAGTATCAGGAACTTTTAACCAGGCGGAGACAGAAAGTGCCGTTAAAATCACACCTTTAATGAAATAGCAAAAATAACACAATTCAGGAATGTAGTCAAAACAGAAGCTAGGGTTTGGATGCCAGAGTGGGTAATCAGATGAGCCAGGGTAAGGAAACCAGAAGTCAGTGTAGTCAGGAGCAAATATCAGGAACAGGAATCAGAAGAGAAGTCAGCCAGACCGTGTTGTACACGGGAACACAGGCAGGAACACACTGGAGATCATAGAGGCCAAGGAGTAAATGAGCTAAGCTGCTAAAGTAGCAAAAAGGGATTGCTGTAGGCTGGACTAAGGCAGGTACTGGTATCTAGCTGAGTCATTGTGGAGACATTGAATGGCTGGTAATTAACTGACAGCTGAGCAGCTTCTGAGCACTAAAAGAAAAGAGCTGCTTGTTAAGTAGCAGGAGCCCAGCCCTGACAGTATCCCATCCTAAATGACCCCTCCCCCTCAGGGGGGCATCAGGATTGAGAGGAAAACATACATGGAAAGTACGGAGGAAGGCAGGAGAATGCATGTCCAAGGATGAGATCCAAGAGCGTTCCTCTGGACCAAAATCCCTCCAGAGAAGTAAATATTTTATGTGTCCACAAAATCTACAGTCAATGATAGATTGTATCTCATACAAAGGAGGGTGCAGGTAGGTGTCGGCAGTCAGCATGGAGATTGTATCTCTGTCTGGAGTGTTGCAAGGATTCTTGGATCTGCACCCAAGTAGGACGGAGTTCCTGAAGATGTTCCTCTAATGCAGGAATTCCCTGCCGAACAAATGTATCAGACAACATAGATGGCTGGAACCCATAGTTCGCCATAAAAGGCGATAATCTGGAAGTGGCATTGATGGTGTTATTGTGAGAAAACTGCCCAAGGTAACAGGTCCAATCAGTTGTTATGGTGGTCTGCAATATAGCAATGTAGGAATTGTTCCAAGGCTTGGTTGGCCCGTTCTACAGCCCCATCGGACTGCAGGTGATGTGCCGAGGAGAAGGAAACCTGAATTCCTAACTGTGCACAAAGGGCTCACCAAAATCTGGACACAAACTGGCCATCCCTGTCAGAGATGATAACTTTAGGTAACTCATATAACCAAAAGACCTCCTGAGCAAATATTGATGCCAGGTCTTTGGACGTAGGCAAATTCTTTAGCAGAATGCAATGTGACAGTTTTGAAAACCGGTCAACCACCATAAGAGTGACTGTATTGCCTGGAAGTTAGGTAAATCCACAAAAAAAATCAATAGACAAGTGGGTCCAATGCCTCTCTCCACTGGGTATGGGTTGTAGAAGGCCCACTGGAAGGTGTTGGGGTGTTTTATTCTGAGCACGCATGGGACAAGCAGCTACAAAGGTGGTTACATTAGTGAGGAGACTAGGCCACCAGAATTGTTGAGACATAGACCACATGAGTTGATTTTTTCTGGGTGCCCAGGTACTTTGTGAGAATGATAGGTCTTGGGGACAATGCAGCTGTCATGAAGTTTTCCAGGAGGAGAATGGATCTAAGAAGCCAGATTTCTCTCACTCAAAGGTGAATTGAGACTGGCGCAAATACTGGCCAAAATGTGGCCCGGAGGTATCACAGAAGTAGGAACAGACTCCATTTTGGAAGAGGAGGAAAACTGCCGTGATAATGCATCTGCCCTTATATTGTTCATACCGGGTAAGAATGAGACTATGTATTTGAAACATGACAGAAAAAGGGCCCACCAAGCCCTTCTAGGAGATAAGCATTTAGCCTCAGACAAGAATGTGAGATTCTCATGGTCAGTCAAAGTGAGGACCAGCACAGTGGTACCCTGGAGAAGATGCCTCCATTCTTTAAGGGCTAAAATGATAGCTAATGATTCTCAGTCCGCAATTCATAATTACATTCTGCTGGAGACAAGGATGCATAGGGCCCACAGGGGTAGGACATTGAGACAGGAGAATGCCTACTCCAGTCTCAGACGCATCAACTTCAAGAATGAAGGGTAACATAGGATCAGGATGTGCCAGTACTGGGCGACCTTGAGGGATTCAATGGGTTTAAAGTGATTCTAAAGGCCTGTTATACTTACCTGCTGTGTGCAGTGGTTTTGCACAGAACAGCTCGGATCCTCCTCTTCTTGGATTCCCTGCAGGCTCTCCTGGCCCCTCTCTCCTGTTGGGTGCCCCCACAGCAAGCGGCTTGCTATGGGGGCACCCACTGCTCTGTCTGTCTATTCACACATGGAGCCGTGGCTCGTCCCCGCTCCCTCTCTATTCTCATTTTCTGCCATAACTTTTCTGTGTTTCTATCTTTATATGGTTAGTCTACCCAAAAGTGATATTTCAGTTCCAAATAGAAACTGCTGGGCTGAGTCACCGGCCTTTTTAATATATCTCTATCGCTAGGTGTCCAGTGGGGAGATCTCTCTGCCATAGTTCCTTAATCCTGTTACTACTCAAACTGAAAGTTTAGGTGTACTGTATGTGTTTTCGTTTGGCTGTTGTAGAAATTAAACATTTTTGAGGAAGGATGGGTCCCCCACATCAGGTGTACAGGCCTGTGAATTCAAGAGCATAGATGTCACCTCTGGAATCCCAAAGAAACAATTTAACCAATTTAATTCTCTAGGGTCTACCTAAAACAGCAATATTATTTTAGGTGAACTGTCATTTTATATCTTAAATGTTTGTTTCCAATAGCCATTTTTTTTATGTCCAAAGACACCAATACACATTTAATTATTTTACATTTTCATTTATTTTTTTTAATAACTCCTGGAAAATTTTTTAAAAATGTGGCATTTTAAAAATGTTACATAAACAAGGACTATCTGGACTTAATGTAGGCAATATGAAATAGGATGAAGACAACATGAGGTTAGAAAATGAAAAGGAAGTGCTCTGTTTATGGTTAGGTTTTCCATTTACTAAATCATATGTCCAAGAATAAGGAAAAATGAGAGATTGCCTCCATGGTGAGCTAAAACACATCAGCTTTAAAACTGGCCTGAAAATAAATGTTATATGGTGTGTTTGTGCAGCCCTGGAATCCTTACTTTTCTTGATGCCAGGAACTCCATGCCCTTTGCCACCTGAAAACTGTAACAAATCAGATCCTCCATTGTTAGCTGCTTCTTGGTCATTTCTTCAGGGTCTGAAAAATAACACATTTTTCTGAAGTTAGCAATACTCTCAACACACATAGCAGATAAGCCATCATTTCTAACACCTTTTAAATGGCAATTTCCAGCTAACTGCTTGATCTTTCTTTGATACAGCTTTAAATATTTCCTGCAATTAGTATAGACTTTTTAAGTGGGATAAAATGTTCTGTGGGAATGGCTTGGCTCCCGTGTGAGGGAAGCATGATCCTCTGTGATAAAGCATAGTGTTATAACTTTTAGGAACATGAAAAGGCCAGACCAGACTTCTAAACTTTACAGAACAGGGTACAAGTGCCCTGACATTTGCATGACATGAAATTACAGAGTTAAGATCTTTGTTCATAGTTCAAAAACACAGTTTTAATCCTGTTCTACTCTATACAACACTGCAACCTGACAATATATGCAGCCAAAAAGTGGCATAACATGTCAATTAAAGTGTTACTAAACCCATGACTTGCATTTACTATATCTGGGCTCCCACAGTACATAGAACATGCAAATACAATTATTTTAGTAAATATAAACTGCTAAATACCTTTTCTCATCAGCAATTAGAGCAGTTTTGTGACTTCTATCAGTGTCCGGCAGAGCACTGGTTAAAGCTTGTAGGAGGAGCTTTCAGTCTCCGCTGATTGTCCTATGAGGTTGCAGTACCCCTGACCCTCTGTCTGGACAGTGCTGATTGACCCAATGCTGATCACATGCACTCTTCCAAGAAAAAAAAACTCTAGCAATACACACAAACCTGAGCATGTGCAGCTTGCCCCCAAGGCTCTGTTCTATCAGCAGATGGATTGGGCACAGTGGAAGAAGGGGAGGATCAGAGAAGACAGGATAAATCATCCTTTTTACACAATGTAGAGGATTAACCTTTTAGGTTCCACAGTGAGTATAACAAGCATGCTTTACTGCATATACAGACTGATTTTACTGTTGTGGGTTTAGTATCACTAAAGTTAAAGTTAAAATTAAAGTGCAATGAACAGGTTATATTTGTTCATGATTCTTTTCAATAAAATCAATGAGAAAGCAATGATCTGCAGTAAATGATATCATAAGAAGATAACAGAACACTGCAAGTGTCCATGTAACAAACTGGTAGATTATAGTAGCAGCTACTTTCTGTGTCTTTAACATGACAGCAAAAGAAGAATTTTGTGACGTTTATCTTTAAGGGTGACATGCTGAAGATGTTAAGCCGAGACAGATTTTACTACCGTTCAGACAGAACCTTTACAGTTTTCTCTACATGACAGACTTGGGTGGTCATGGACTGTTAATTAATCCTAGTGTGGTCTTTGGCACAGCATGTAATCTATTCGTGACTCTGTCTGCCAAGCTAAAATTTTGTAAGGTTGTATATGCTTTGAGGTTTTCACACCGTACAAACTGACATTCGGTTCAGAAAGTCATAGCCGCTTGGAAACCTGTACTGAAAGATCTCATTAGATGTAGTGACTTTGTAAAACTACGGGAAAGTATAGTGAAATTATTTGTAGCAGATTAAACACAGTAGATTACAAACACAAACTGTACTTAGACTAGCTGTGCGAACTTTTAACAAATCAAGTTTAAAGAATGTAAAAGAAATATAAATGTTTCAATGCTGAGGGCAAAACAGGAGAAGGTGGTATTTTTTTTATTATAGTTAATTTTTTCATTATAGTTAATATCATGTTTAACATATTTCTTCCACATCTATGGAATAAAATCACATTTACAGTTGTGTTCAAAATAATAGCAGTCAGACATCACTAACCTGATCAATCACTGTTTTTGGTAGAAATGATATTTCTACATGGCAAATAATTTACTAGCAGGTGTAATAGAGTAATAGAAATCCAACAGACCCAACAGTCATGACATGCATGCTGCTGATTCTGTGTAATTGAATCATTAATTGAAAGAGACATGTTCAAATTAATAGCAGTGTGGAGTTCTATTAGTGAGGTCATTCATCCTTTGAACAACAGGTGGCAAATATTGCCCTTATTTAAGGAAGGAAGGCAGCAAATGTTGTACATGCTGGTTACAGTGCATTTCTCTCTGAAATTCTGAGGAAAATGGGTCGTTCCAGACATTGTTCAGAAGAACAGCGTACCTTGATTAAAAAGTTGATTGGAGAGGGGAAAACATATAAAGAAGTGCAGAAAATGATAGGCTGCTCAGCTAAAATGATCGCAAATGCTTTAAAATGGCAACCAAAACCTGAAAGACGTGGAAAAAAGCGAAAAACTACCATTCGAATGGATAGAAGAATAGCCAAAATGGCAAGGACTCAGCCAACAATCAGCTCCAGGAAGATCAAAGAAGGTGTAAAGTTACCTGTGAGTACTATTACAATTAGAAGACACCTATGTAAAGCCAAGCTATCTGCAAGAAGCCCCCGCAAAGTCCCACTGTTGAAAAAAAGACGTGCTGAAGAGGTTACAATTTGCCAAAGAGCACATTGACTGGCCTAAAGAGAAATGGCACAACATTTTGTGGACTGATGAAAGTAAGATTGTTCTTTTTGGGTCTAGTGGCCGGAGACAGTTTGTCAGACGACCCCCAAACACTGAATTCAAGCCACAGTACACTGTGAAGACAGTCAAGCATGGTTGCGCAAGCATCATGATATGGGGATATTTCTCATACTACGGCGTTGGGCCTATTTATCGGATACCAGGGATCATGGATCAGTTTGAATACATCAGAATACTTGAAGAGGTCATGCTGCATTATGCTGAAGAGGAAATGCCCTTAAAATGGGTGTTCCAACAAGACAACGACCCCAAACACACTAGTAAACGTGCAACCTCTTGGCTCCAGACCAACAAGATTGATGTTAGGGAGTGGCCAGCCCAATCCCCGGATCTTAATCCAATAGAAAACTTGTGGGGTGACATCAAAAATGCAGTTTCTTAGGCAAAACCAAGAAATAGAGAAGAACTGTGGAATGTAGTCCAATCATCCTGGGCTGGAATACCTGTTCACAGCTGCCAGAAGTTGGTTGACTCCATGCAACACAGATGTACAGCAGTTCTCAGAAACAGTGCTTATACAACTAAATATTAATTAAGTGATTCAAAGGAAAGCAAAATCTTCAAACATTTTTCAGTTTACATAGTGAATGTTTGAGTTTGTAAAGAAGAATACAAACACTGCTATTTTTTTGAACAGTCTAATATTCACTTTTCTTCAATTTTTTTAGAGGAACAACACAAATTTGATATATTTTTCTTCATGTTTTGATTTGGAATAGAATGTGTAGTGTTCCCAATGCATTTGTGTGTATGGAAATAAAAGCTATTAGAAGGATTTTGAGCTTTATTCACTTTTTTCAACACACTGCTATTATTTTGAACACAACTGTATTTAGAAAGTGTGTTCTCATATTTGTATCATAGGCCTGCTATACCAATAATCACATGTGAACCTACAGTATATGTAACCCATGTGCAAGAAGGTCAGTGACCTGAGAAACCAATCGATATTCTTTAGAATAATGTACAGACACAATGCAATGTGCAGCTGCATTAGGCCCACACTGGTACTGGTATATCGCTCTTATATGATCACTTCTATTATCCGTCACATGATCACTGTCAGATGTAGCAATCACATTGTATTAGACTGCACAACACTGAGAAACTAAAGGGACAAACAGCCTAATTTAATATGGGCATTTTTGAAGCCATGGACATTGGATGTTCATGGCCTTTAGTTATAAAAAGCTTTTTGTAGGTACATGGTTTTACCATACATAATTTAAAACAGACAGCCAGAAGCTTTACCTATTGCAACGTAGTTTAGACAGCTCTAGAACCTCTCCTACCACATAGTGTGATCAGACACTTATGCAGGGTGTATAATTTAGCATCCAATTTGAACTAATAAAATCCCTGGCATATAAAGTATACCAACCCGCATTTGTAAGTATAACTTTGCCAAGCCAAACTGAACAATGGCTTTCATTTATGGGTCCCACGGCTATCCTATTAAAGTATTCAAAAGCAAATGCAGATTGTGTTTAGCTTTTACTAAATTTATGTTTTTGAAATAAAGAAAGCTGATCTGCCCACATGACCACAAAATTATTAATGCAAAGGCTCTCAGACACGACAGCTTTTTCCACAAGGAACTGACAGCGTTGCATAATTTAATAAATAAAAAAATAAATATTTATCAATCATTTATATCATCAGATAATAAAGAGCAACTAATCATGGGGGTGTATACCACGCTCATTCCTTTATACATGTCACAACAACCTGGCAAATGTTAACAAAACAGCTGCCTTTAGCAGCATTTTTGTTCTGCTTAGCTTACACCAGTCCATTTTTAACACATTGTTACATAGTTGGTAAGGTTGAATAAAGACACTAGTCCATCCAGTTCAACATGTGTGCGTGTGTGTGTATTTATGCCTCTACAACTTCCCATATCTCTGTATATTATGTTAAATAAGATGGCCATCTAAGAGTTTTTTTTAAATCAGTGACAGTCCCCGCTAAAATGACCCATTGTGGAAGTTCCACATACATACCACACTAACAGTAAAAAACGCCTTATTAAAGTTAAACCACTTCCGGTCCAACTTAATTGAGTGGCTATTTTTCATCTTGAGTGACCTGAGTCTGAATAGTTTCCTCCCAATGCTGGAATCACCATTAAGATACAGTGCTCAGCATAAATGAGTACCCCTTTTAAAAAGTAAGATTTTAATCAATATCAATTTCCAAAGTTTTGACAAAACTGAGTTTTATAGAACATTTGTTTAGCTCATTATATGAAAGTAAGGTTAATAATATAACTTACAAAATCTTCAGTTTTACTCAAATTAGTTGATGCAAAAATGAATACATCGCACAACAAAAACTACTACATCTAGTATTTTGAATGACCTCCATGATTTGTAAGGACAACAGCAAGTCTTCTAGGCATGGAATGAAGAAGTTGGTGACATATTGCAACATCTATCCTTTTCCATTCTTCAAGCACGACCTCTTTTAGAGCCTGGATGCTGGATGGAGAGTGATGCTCAACTTGTCTCTTCAGAATTCCCCATAGTTGTTTGAGTGGGTTCAGATCAGGAGACATACTTTACAACTAAATCACTTTCACCCTGTTGTTCTTCAGAAATGCAACAGTGACTTTAGATGTGTGTTTTGGATCATTGTCATATTGGAAAAGCTCACGATGATCAAGGGCACGGAGTGATGGTAGCATCTTCTGTTTCGATATAGACCAGTACATCTGTGAATTCATGATACCATCAATGAAATGCATCTCCCTGACACCAGCAGCACTTATACAGACCGACAGAAGGACACTGCCACCACCATGCTTAATGTAGGCACCATGCATTTTTCTTTGTACTCCTCACCTTTGCGACGCCATACAGTTTTGAAGCCATCAGTTCCAAAAAAATGTATCTTGGTCTCCTCATTCCAGAGTACAGAGTCCCAGTAGTCTTTGTTCTTTTTCAGCATGAGCCCTGGCAAATTCTAGGTGGGCTTTTTTTTGCATGGGCCTTAGGAGAAGCTTCCTTCGTGGACAACACCCATGCATGCCATTCCTTTGCAGTGTACGCCATATTGTGTCATGGGAAACAATCACCTCAGTTTGGCTTTCTACTTTAGCTACCTGCAGTGAACTTGCATGGCGATTTTCTTCAACCCTTCTCATCAGAAGACGCTCCTGTCAAGGTGTTAACGTCTGTGGACGGCCTAGACATTTCTGTGAGATGGTTTCAGTTCCATCCTTGTTGAATTTTTGTATCACTTTTGCTACAGTATTCTGACTGACAAATAAAGCTTTGCTGATGTTCTTGTAGCCTTCACCTTTCTTGTGTAAAGAAATGATTTTCTTTCTCAGGCCTTGTGACATTTGTCTTCCATGTGGTGCCAGGGCAGCATGACATGGGAAGGGGTTTTCTTTGTTAAGTAATGCCATTTTATTTTCAACTGTCTGCTGGACACCTGTTTCATAAATAATTAGACTCACCTGTAGTTTAATTCTTGTTAATTAGGACTTTGTTGTGTAAAATTTAGCTTTGCTCCTACGAATTTCATTGGGATGTATTAATTTTTGCAACACGGTCTTGAATAAATTTGTGAGGAAAAATACTTTTTTTGTGTGTGCAAATTAACAAATCTTGTTTGCAATCAATAACCAACATTTGTGGGAGTATTTTGTAGTATAGTGTCCCATAGAAATGTTGAGAGGAAAGTAAGGTTTTTTGACAAATCTGTTGGGGTGTACTTATGCTGAGCACTGTATGTGTATATCGCTATCATATCCCCTCTTTAGCATTTCTTCTCCAGGGAGAATACTCTTAATGTTTGTTATTGTTCCTATAGCTGAGATCCTCCAGCCCTCTTATTTGTTTTGTTGCCCTTCTCTGGACTCTCTCTAGTTCCAGCACATCCCTACTGAGGACTGGTGACCAGAACTGAACGGAATACTCAAGATGAGGTTGAACCAACGTTTTGTAAAGTGGTAGATATATAGTTTTATCTCTTGAGTAAATACCCTTTTTTACATGCATGCTTATATTCTGCTGGCCTTGCTTGCTGCAGCTTGGCATTGCATGCTATTACTGAATCTATCATCAGCTAGGACCCTCAGATCTTTTTCCATCCTTGATTCCCCAAGAGGTTCTCCCCATAGCATGTAGCTTGCATTCATATTTTTATCCTCCAAATGCTTTACCTTACATTTTCCTAAATTGAACCTCATTTGCCATATGTTTGCCCACTCCTCTATTATACCAAGGTCTTCCTGTAAAGTTGCTCTATCCTATTGTGAAGTTATTGTCTTACTTGTCTTTGTAACATCAGCAAACACTGAGATTGAACTACTGTATTTATCCCAACCTCTATATCACTTATGAACAAGTTAAACAGGACTGGTCCCATGATGGACCCCTTGGAAACTTCCCTTTTAACTCCAGACCATTCAGAAGATATGTTATTTATCACCACCCACTTGACACACCGCTGTAACCAATTTTCTATCCAGGTACACAAACTATCATCAATGGCAACATAACTCAATTTGTGGATTAAGAATTTATGGAATACTTTGTCAACTGCTTTGGCAAAGTCAAGAATCAGTACATCCACAGGCCTTCCTTCATCCAGATTACAGCTCACTTCCTCATAGAATTTTAATAGGTTGGTCTGGCAAGAACAATCTTTCATAAATCCAATCCTTTAGCATATCCCCACTATTATTTTCCATTTGTTTCTTTCTTTTGAAGTTCCAGCCACAAGGATTCCACCCCTTCCATTGCCCTGTTAGTAATGTCATCCCTTGCGTTCACCAGCAAATTATTCTTGAGATACAAGCACATCCCTCCCCCTCTTCTACCTAACCTGTCCCTTCAATACAGGAAGTACCCCTGGACAGTCATAAGCCAGACATGTGTACTGTCAAACCAGGTCTTTGTTACTTCCATGAAGTCAAAATCCTCCTCAGTTATCAATAGTTCTAGTTGTATTTTGTTCACCAAGCTTCTAGTATTTGTAAAAATGCCTTTTTTTTTGTATGGCCACATGTTATTTTATCCCTGTTCGTTTCGAGGCTGCAGTAGGATTCTGCTAGCCCACCGGTGTTGAGCTTAGATATTCCAGTTACATTGACCACCATATTACTTTGTGCCCTTTGTTCGCTAGCTGGAAAAGTCTCCTGTGGTCCCTCTCCCCCATCACCTAGTTTAAATGTTCCTCTAGCTTATTGGCCATTCTCTCCCCCAACAGAGCTGCAGTCTGTCCCACTATAGAGCCGGTAACTGACTGAAAAGTAAGCCCAGTTCTCCAGAAACCCAAAACCCTCCTTCTTGCACCAGCTCCTCAGCCACTTGTTGAGTTCCCTAAGTTCCTTTTGCTTCTCAGGTGTGGCTTGAGATACAGGCAGTATTTCTGAGAATACCACCCTGGAGATCCTTTTCTTCAATATAGCTCCTAAGTCCCTGATGTCATTTTTTAGGATGCTCCATCTTCCTCTAACTAATGGTACCAATATGCACCATGACAGCTGAGCCCTCCCCAGCCCCACCCAACAATCTGTCCCATCCGAACCAGAGCACCTGGTAAACAACATACCATTCTGTGATCACGGTCTTTGTGACAGATTGCCCTGTCTGTCCTTCTAATAATTGGATCCCCTACCACCAGTATCTGCCTAACCTTGCCTGTACCCCTGCCCCCATCCTCACCAGAGCAGTCATTCCCTTGGCAGCTAAGGGAGGAAGTTTGCTAGAGCACACCACCCCTGAACTGATATCCCCAACAACATGCAATGTGGTATATTTATTGGGTATCAACTCAGGACTAGTCTCTCTAAGGCTCTTCTTCTCCTTTTAACTGTAACCCAGCTACTTATCTCTGGCTGTTCTACCTCCATATCCCCACCCTCTATACTGACCCCATCAAGCACTGTAACACAATAAGAAAGTGCAGAAGTTGTTTGTACTACTGCACTCAACAATATAATGAATCAATCCTTTGCATCAACTTATAAATAATGTTACTCTGATTAGTTTGTGTGCATACAGTATATATGGGTTGGTTTGCATTCCCAGTCCAGTTGGGCTTATCATATGCTAATACAGTGTGAATAAATGCACATTTTCAATATTTCCCAAATCTGATTGACCAATGGGGATGCTGGAAAAACTCCCCACTGAGCTGAGAGTGAATGTTTTTATACCTTTCCTGCTCAAAACCAGCATACAGCAGAAGTGCAGTTATTGTTCACCTGTTTAACTATCTCTGCTGTAGTGAAAATAAGTGAAGTTCAACTTATCAATAGGATGGCAGGTATAAAAATCTTTTAATTACCTTCTTCCTCCTCCTCAGAATCACTATAACTTTTATCTTCTATGAATCCTGAGCTGGCTGAACTGCCCGTACTGGCCACACTTTCCAACCTTCTCTTGATTAACTCAGAGAGGTCACCACTAGAGTCATCGGCTGTTTTTTCCATTTCCTGGGACTGAACACAAAACAAGGAAAAAAAATCTAAGTGAATATGCTCATCACATACAAAGTATAACAACTCTACATATTTTACTTAGTTATGTGTATTGTACCCTTCAGATTTGGAAAGAGTGCTGTAGCTGCTCTTTAACTGATCATTTGTTTTTGCTCTGGAATTCATTCCATAACAAGAAACACATTCTTTTCCATCAGCAAAAGTCTCTCCAAAATCATAATACTCAGCTTCTATACAATAAACACAACAAGAGAATGAATATGGTTTTTACTTTGACCAAGAAAGACACACTATTCTACTCCACTAGCAGGCTACAGCACAGTGGCTAAATGGTTAGCACTTCTGCCTGGCAGTACTCGGGTCGTTGGTTTGAATCCGAGCCAGGGTACCACCTGCCTGGAGTTTGCATGTTCTCCCTGTGCCTGTGTGGGTTTCCTGTACTCTGGTTTCCTCCCACACTCTAAATTGGCCCTATTATGTGTATGTATGAATGTGAGTTAGGGACCTTAGGTTGTACGCTCCTTGAGGGTAGGGACTGATGTGAATGTACAATATATATGTAAAGCGCTGCATAAATGGACGTCGCTATATAAGTACCTGAAAAAAATAAATAAACAAAAATGTAATGAGCTCTATAGTTTCTGAAGTGATTGATTTAAAGTGAGTTTAAAGGCTCAGTTTTAATTTTTTTAAATAACAAATAGACCTGCTCTGCACAATGGTTTTTCACTGAGCAGCCCCAATACTCTTCTGAGATCCCCCCCTGGCATTCCTGGCCCCTCCCCCCCTGTTGAGTGCCCCCCATAGCAAGCCGGCTCTCTGTGTCCATAAAATGCACAGAGCTCGTTTTGGCCCTGCTCCCTCATTGGCTGTGATTGAAAGCAGCAGGAGCCAATGGGTTCTGCTGTTGTGTCTGAGCCAAAGAGAGAGAGAGCTGAGAAAGTCTCTGCTCTTGTGCACATCGCTGGATCGAGATCGGGCTCAGGTAAGTATTCTGGGGTCTGGGTTAGGGGAGATGCTTGCAGAAGGTTTTTTACCTTAATGCAGAGATTGCATCAAGGTAAAAAAACCTTCTGCCTCTATAATAATTTTAAGGTACCTACAAGCATTAGAAAATATTTACCCGTACTAGGTTGAAACATAATTTGTCTAGCAAAAGTTATCAATAACACTGACATGTACCAAGTGCCTAAACACTCAATGCAGAATTAAAACATATTGGTGGAAGTCTACACAACACTATAGCTAAAGTTGAAATTGGGAAACCAATATTTATGCTCTTCAGGCATAATTAAAAATGAACAAAAAAAGAGAATGCACGAAACGAGAAATCTGGTGTTTTGACAGATGAGTAACATACAAACCTTCCTGGTACAATGACCTGCTAACAGAGGACCATAAAATGGGACAGCCAAACTTTTCAAATTACACTGTGTGCACAATTATTAGGCAAGTTGTATTTCTGAGGATTAATTTCAGTATTGAACAACTACAGTGCTCTCGGTCAATCCAAAATGTTAATAAACCTCAAACCTGAATATTTATATTTATATATATATATATATATATATATATATATATATAAAAGCACAAGTGAGGTTTTGGCTTTCTTAGGAGAATATCTATTTGTGCACAATTATTGGGCAACTATTAGTGAGCAAAATTATTATGCAACTAAATGAAAAACAAAAAGTTTCCCATCTCACTTGTTTATTTTCATCTGTTAAAGTAAGAATAATAAACAAACAATTCAAAGTATACAAATAAACATTTCTGACATTTAACAAAAAAAATGAGTGACCAATATAGCCACCCTTCTTTTCAATAACAGTCATAAGTCTTCCATTCATGGAGTTTGTCAGTTTCTTGATCTGTTGGCAATCAACTTTTTGTGCAGCAGCAACCACAGTCTCCCAGACACTGTTGAGAGAGGTGTACTGTTTTTCTTCACCATAAATCTCCCATTTAGGAAGGGCCCTCAATAAGGTTTAGGTCAAGTGAGGAAGGGGGCTATGTCATTATTCTTTCATCTTTAAGGCCATTACTGGCTAGCCATAATTTTTATTAAAATTGTGTGCAAATAAACACTGACAATTAGATGTGGGCATGCCGGAAATTTTTGTTTAATTTCAAATGCGTTCGTTCATTGAAGAATTTTATGTTGTTGTATTCGTTATGTTGAACAGATTAGTTTTCGGGATTCATTTCGTTATATTTGGCATTTGTTTCGTAAATTGGTCCAGGTGGAATTGACAAATTTAGCAGGTTTTTTCATAAGATTGCTTTATATTTCGATTGGATTCAATATTCATATATATCAAAACTATTCGGAAGGATTGAATATTTTTGGACAAAACAGAATAAATAATGCAAACTTCGGCGGACGCAAATTTTTCAAACCTAAGAATTGCATTAGATTGTGGAACTGAACTGACTGACTGTGACAATTACAAATTCAATTGAAATCACAAATTTACTTGAGTCTTAATTATTGAACAAATTCAAAAATTTAATTAATTTCTCTATGGGCCTGAACTATTATCGGATCATGTGACAATTATCTGAATGAAAGAAATGAAACTAATGCATTTTATCATTTTTTATTATTTTTTTCAGATTATTTTACATTCATTACTATGTCCATTTGGAGATTCATGTACATCCAAATACATCGCTGAAAATCAAATTTTTGGTAAAAAAAAAGATTACTTATGAAACAAAATGCATATGCTTACTGAAGATGAATTGGCTTACAATCCTCTTGATGTTCTGTAATAACCATGCCTAGCAAGTAGCGGTGACTAGATGACTCAACTCCCAGCCTTGTGGTATGGGCAACGCTGTGCATTAGTGTCCCCAATAGGAAAGATGGCTGTTTAAGAATTCTGGCGTCTGCCAGGGACCCAGAGATGACGTGGTTTGGTGAAGAGATGGAGCTAAGCAACCGGAATTGGCATCACAGGAGCTGGGCGAAGGATGCCATTTTGGACTCCACTAAGATGGAAGCAAAACAGAAACATGCAAGAGGGAGGCAGTGATGTGCCGTTGCTATGAGAACACGTTTCAGAGCATGGAGCTAGGTCCCTTCCTCAGGTCCTCAGTGTGTTAGCTATGGCTGAAATTGTGCAGTGCAGACCATTCTTTTTCTGGCTGTTCGGTTACAGGTTCAATTATCATAGAGCGATGGGTTTTGTATTTCTATTGCACTTGCCTCCAACTTTAACTGGCACTACATAATTTACATGCTTTCATGCATGAGTGTCTGAGATCTTTATTGTTGAAACACAGAAAATCAATAAAAGAATTCATCCTCATTGCTACAAAAATTTTTAAATATTTAAGTGGAACTTAACTGTACCTGTGCACCACCAAGTGAAAATGCTATTTAATTCATCTTTAACATTCAAAGCAAACTCACTATCCATTCATGTCTCCATGCTTTGTTTTGTTGAGAAACACCCTCCTAGCATTTCTAGCCATGGCCATCGTGAGTAAGGGCAGATGATTCATGTAGTATTTACTTCCTGGAATCTATTTGCCCTTACGATTAAGCATGCAGACAGGAGGGTGTGCTTAACTGAAAATAACCCTCCTCCAGATGATAGAAAATAAAATTCCCATGAAGACTCCTGGGATGTATGACATCATTTTTGGTCTAAGCCAGAAACCAGGAAGCAAGTGAAGAAATGTAAAAGAAATAGTTAAAACAAGTAAATATAATATACTGTACATTCCTATCTATTTACTAATGCCAGCAGTATAAGGATTCAAAATATTTAATGTTGATTGAGAGAGTTTAAATCTGCTTTAATGGTCAATCAAGGAACTCTGCAGCCATACACAATTTAGTAAAGCTGTAGTTTCAAGCAAGATGGAGGATTTGGGAATGCTGTCATTAATCTGGTTAAAAGTTCAAGCTTTCATTTCCAAGAAAATCCATGGCTGGTAAGTTGTGGAGTCCAAGCCAACACCATTATGTAATGCCATTGCGTATTGAGGTCAGATACACAACACACTGTGGAGGTGAAAAGAGAAGGGGGTCTTCTGCATTCCGGGCTGTCACAAATCACAGCTTGAAAGTCAAGTTATTATCAGTTTCTAGAATGCAATACCTGTAATGCCAATATACGGTATATACTACATTGATTTCATTTCACAACCTTAATTATCTGGTTTGCTGTCATATGGAAATGGTCAGTAAGTCCCAGCAGGAATTGGGAGGGAAAGAAAGGTTTTCTATTAAAACATTGGCTATATTCCTGGATAAATGTCACTGGATGCCATTGATTTGAGAAAACAAAACTAGCATGATATCATAGAGAAACATGAGGTAATATCCTCATTCAGAAAGAAAAGCATTACACTGTTCATGATAGATGGGTGCAGAAAAGTCAGGTTTAATCGCATGAGTTACAGTAATCACATTTTAGCATTGTTGCCCTAGCTTTGGATAAATAGGTCTAGGAGGTCAGAAGGTGACTGAAAAGAATGTATTATTAGCTAATGTCTGAGCACATTTCCACATTACATAGAGGAAGCCTTTAGATTCTGAGATCTTTCATCATAGACATATCTTTGACATCGTACCTACTGTTGTACCAACTGGGGTTGAAAGAATAAACAATATATTAGGTTAAACCTAAAGTCAAAAATTAAGGAAATCAACTTCCATGGTGTCATATTTTCATTTCTAAAAAATATTAAAGCTTTTACTGTAAAATAAAATTCTTCATCCCTCCTGTGTTCAGCCACATGACCAACACTGAAGCATTGGCCATTTGGCCGCTACAAATGCACAGGGTGTGTGGGGACTGACACTGAGATATTGGCCTTTTATATTACTAATAGCTCCCCTAGATCAGGGGTGTCAAACTGGCGGCCCTCCAGGTGTTGTGAAACTACAAGTCCCATCATGCCTCTGCCTTTGGGAGTCATGCTTGTAACTGTCAATCTTACATTGGCTTATGGGACTTGTAGTTTGGCAACAGCTGGAGGGCCGCCAGTTTGACACCTGTGCCCTAGATCCTCTAATGGAGGCCTTGCACCTTATGTTACAGTATTGGAGACACTCTAGTATTTCCTTTAGCTGCTCCAGTAGCAGGTACAGTACATAAAAGGTTATGTAGGAAGGTGAGTAGAGGGGATGCATTTAACCCTTTTGCTTCTAAGCCCTGCGCTCCATTTTTAAACTCAGGTGACCAGATCATTGTTTGCAATTTTTCACTTAGAGCTTCCAGAGTTTGTTAAAGACCCCCCCCCACAAAAAAAACCATGCATTTTCTGAATGCAAAGGAAGAGTAGGATAAAAAGATGCTGATGATTCTTACTACATCTAAAAGACAAAACTGTACTGAGTTAATAACGAACATTTGTAGATTTTAAATTGTGCCTTTTTTTTGAATCGGTGAAATTGAACCTATTCAAAACTAAAATGGCAACCTATGCTAAACATCTGGAGGTTGGCCTCACACGTATGCATTGAGAAAATGGAAAATGCCCTATCCATAGTGCTGTGTGTGCTCTGTGTTAGTGTGCGTTGCAATAAAACGAGGCAGGCATACAATTTTTTGTCATTCAATATTGTGCGGTTATAATGTGTGGCAATGCATTACAACACGCTTTCAAGCATGGAGTTAAATGACTGCCACTTTAGAAAAGTAAAAAAAAACAAAATAGGCACTGGTGTAACACTGCAGCACATCTGCACAATGCACACCAACATGTGCACCATAACACATGCCCAAAGATATAAATGGGCCAGCAGCCACTAACGGGTGGTGAGGACGAAACAAACACAGGTAGGGAAAGATGCTGGGTGATTGGAGGACACAAGGAAGGGGGAGGCGATCTCTGAGGACAAGGGGTGGAGGGATTGGATCAGGTGGAGGCGAGAGGGAAGAGAACCCACACTGCAGCTGAAACTGCTGCAGTAACAGCCCAGCAAGCAGTAGCAGCAGAGCCCTGCTAGCTGGGGAGGCTTTCATTTTCTGAATGACTAGCTGAAATTATTTTACTCAACTGGCATAAGGGTTGCTGAGCTGGCCAGCTGCACGAAGTTCTGTGCCACTGTTTCTCTTACATCGGTGGCAGTGATAGGGTAAAATACTCCATTTTCTGTGCTTTAGAAATAACCACAGCTGTGGCTGTATGATTGTTCAAAGTTCTGATTGATACAGACTGTTTATTAATAGAAATAGATTTATTTTTTAGAATACTCCTTCACCCAAGTTTGAGGGTCTATGCACACTGACTTAGTCTAGGTTCACACCTAAGCGTTTTCCGCAGCATTTAGCAGAATTGCAGTACAGTCCATTTAACATGATTTCCTATGGGACACGTCCACATCTCCGCTTTTTCACCAAGGGCGTTTTTTCGAAAAGGGTCAGGGACTTTTTTAAATGCAAGATGGAGATGCGTTTTTGATGCGTTTTGTGTTTTAATCTGCTTAGCATAAAGAAAAAAAATGCATTAAAAAGACGTAAAAAATGCATATACAAAAATGCACCGCAAAAAGCACTGAAAAAGCAGATCAAACGCAAGCTGCATAGATGTGAACCTAGCCTTAAAAAATATGCCAGTGCATATGCTAATTAAACAAATGCTAATTTTAAGCGTTTTTTTGTACTAGAGTTTAGAAGCGTTTAGTGTTTTTTTTTTGTCTACCAGAAAACCGCTATCAAAAACGCAAAATAGAAGGGGCTTTTTTCTGCCTCTAAACACTAAGCCTAAAATATGCTTATAATTTACCTCCACTGGTTCAGCCGCTCCCCTAATAACATGCTAATCAAATTCTTAAATAAAATCTGTTTTCATTTCATACCTTATTTTAGTTACCCAGTGGCATCATGACTGAGGCTGGGTTTACATTATGCAGTGCGGTTCCTGTGCAAATCACATGCGATTTGTGTGCGGTGCATCCGCACTAAAAAGGTGCAGGACCCTTTTTTTGGTCCGCACTAGAATCGGATCACATAGGTATTCACACCTATGCGATCCGATTCTGCACATCGCACCGCATTTTGTGGACCGCTTTCGGGGTGTTGTTAATGTAACATACACACCCACAACGGTTCATATGAACGAGGTGCGATTCTGATGCGGTGCGGAATTTGCACAGAAAACGCAGCAAATTTTGCACAGTATCAGTGTGAATGCATCCACGTAGATCATATCCAGCAGAGTGCTGTGTATAGTTTTCTGAAAACATCACAGTACCATGCCTCAGCATCCCTTTCAAGAGCTCTCAACCCTGATGCAAGAAGCAGATATATGCAAGTATAAAAATACTTTTCTAGGTGGATATCAGTCTGGAGGTGTGGATGTTCCTAGACAGACTCCATTTGCATGCAGACTGCCCTAAATAATGCCTACATAGGATACGGAACCTCTATGATTGAAAGAACTGAAATCCAACAAATGTACGGAGCAGGCCAGGGGCAGGCAGGCTTGGGAGGAAAGGGTTAGATTATACTGGACACTCAGAAACTTAGACAGACTCTATGGGGTTGATTTAATAAAGGTAAATATACTGTGCACTGAAAGTGCAGTTGTTTTAGATCTGAGGGGAAGCTCTGAAATGAGGCAAAGCTCTGCTGATTTCTTTCATCCAATCATGTGCAAGCAAAAATGTTTTTTTCTATTTTCTGTGCATTTTCCCCTCAGATCACTTTTCTGTGCACTTGCCGTACACAGCCTATTTGCCTTTAGTAAATCAACCCCTATATGACTTGCTGCAATCTTCAAATTCATATTGTGAAAAGCTCACAGAGTGCAGTGAAACAAAAGGTGAAATTTCAGTACAAGCGGGGAGTCTGTACAGCTGTGCGAGGCTGAAGCTAGAGTTCAGCTTTCATCCATAGGGCTCCTTCACACTGCCCCTCTGCAGTCTCCCTGCAGCACAGTGTACTTTTTTGTGTAGGTTACTACGCTTTCCAATAGACTTCTATTAGATCGGGTGTTTTTGGTGCATTTTCTGAATGCACACCAAAAATCCTGCATGCTGCATTTGTCCTGCACTTTCAGAAAATGAACCAAAAACTTTCAATCTAAAAAAAGTCTATGGGAAAGTGTGGGTAACCTGCATGAAAACTGTGGGTACACAGCGCCGCAGAGAAACCGCAGCAGGGCAATGTGATATGGGCCTTAAGATTACTAAACACATTGTGATCATCTTCCACAATCAAATTATTTCTGGGTTTCCAGTGGAGCTGACCCCTCTCTGGTGTAGCCATGGTGGAGCGGGTATGCCATCCCTGATCCCCCTATTTTTTTCTTATTGCTCCGTACTAGTCCCCCTTTTCTTTCCTCCCTTTTATTCTTCCCCCTTCTTTCCCCTTCTCTTACTCCTCAACATGCCCTCTGTTAGTCGACCATTTCCTCCTATCTTTATAATATTGTTGAATATATTCTGAAATGTGTTCCCACACTATACAACCCTTGCCTCCTAGGCCTTGGCGCCCGGGGCTATGCCTTTGTTATTGTTGTGGTTACTCTACATGTTGGAATGATATACATTTTTCTCGTCTTTCGCCAATCTGACTCAATGTATCATATGTGTGTCATACCTATATCTGTAATTATTGCTATGCCCGGATTGGTTCCCGACGCTTACTTTTATGCACTTTCCCTTACTGTATCTGTATTCCTTGTTATCATTTGTCTTGTTGAAACCTCAATAAATTCAGATTGAACAAAAAAAAATGTATTTAAAAATGTACAATCCAGGCCTTTACATTTGATAAAACCTGAAATGCAACTTTTCCAATTTATGCATGCTTTAACCTTCAATAACAACTATTAAACAGAAAAACAGAGACAGCCTGAATGTTTAACAAACTACATCATTCTTTTCCATGGATTGGTGCCAGCTTATGATGTAAATTTATAAAATATCTGATATCTTACATTAAAACATTGCTGCACTATATTTTAATTAACATTTACTGGGATCTAGCAAAGCATTCTGTATAATGCAACAACATGGCTGACAACATTGCAACACTAACACCAAAGTTTCATATTGTAGAGTTGTACCTTGTATGCTATGAAGTCTCCTCTTTTGCTTCTTAAATAATTTGACAGGTTTCCATACTTGCAATATTCCACAACCATCATAAGAGGCCCTATAGAAGAGACACTAATCAGCAATTGCAGGAAAAGAAAATATAACATTAAATGTCACTAGGGCTTTTTTTCAGCGGAAACAAGGGGGAACACAGTTCCGGCACCTCCAGGACTGGATGTTTGTACTTGCAAGGGGTGCTGGGGTGTGCTGGAGGATCTATTGATGATGGCTGCTGGGGCATGTATTGTCGCTGAGGGGGGGGGTCTGTTGTTGCTGGTGGGTAATCTATTGTTGCTGGGGGGGTCTTATATTGCTGTGGGTTCAATTGTTGCTGGGATGGATCTACTGTTGAAGGAGACATGTATTGGTGATGGTTGCTGGAAGTTCTGTTGTTGCTGCTGGGGGTCTACTGTTGCTGGGATGGATCTATTGTTTCTGGGGCGGTATCTTGTTTCGGGGGTCCATTGTTGCTTGGGGGGTCTATTGTTGTATAGTGGATCTATTGTTGCTGCAGGGGTCTATTATTGTGGTGAATCTATTGTTGCTGCAGGGGTCTATTATTGTGGTGAATCTATTGTTGCTGAGGAGTCTATTGTTCCTGGCTGGAGGGGATCTATTTTACTACTTTCCTTGTTATCAGTAACAAATTCCATACAAATTACTTAGCACCACAAAATGATACTTGGTTCTGTATTCTCTAAAAAGGGTGGTGCTTGGAGGTGGGTAGGGGGCAGAAACAAAATGTGATTCAGAATGGGGGAGGTCCTTTATCTATTCTCCGTGAAAAAAAGCCCTGAATGTCACACATTACCAGGCATAAATGAAGGGCCATTTTAATAAAAGGTAGTCCACCAACAGGATCGTTTGTAAAATAATTGTTCTGAAATAACACATATTTAATCTAATGTTCTAAAAGGGTCTCTCAATGGGGTTTATTATTTCACTACCCAAACCTGTTGGGATTTAAACTCATCATATTCATGTGTTAATCTAAAAAATTGGAAAAGGGTATAGATCCCATATGATTACTACTGATCAAATATCATTCATATTCTAACACACAGTTGATTTCTAAATGAACAATTCTTTGTGTTATAAAAATCTAAAAAAAAAAATGAGTTTTTACAAATAAAAAAAAATATTTTAGCTGATGTCTTCAGAAAAAATACTTCTGGTGTAAAATGCACACTCATGCATATACTGTAGATCTATTCAGTTAATCACAAGCCCACTCCTATTTATGTCTTAGTCCCCGGTCACATCAAAGCTGATTTTGAAATTGTGTGACTTACAATGAAGTTGCACGACACAGATGTCTATGCAAATTGCAACAAAAGTAGTGTATGCACTACTTTATAAATCAGTGCGGCTCCAACCAAGTCGGAACTGCACCAATATGACCACTCTAATAGTGGACAATTGGGTGCGACTTGGCATACGATTTGCAAGTTGCATGGCATGCAAATCTCACCTGATGTGATCGGGGTGTAAAAGCCCAAAACATTCACACTCTTGGTCCTCAAATCCTATGTTAGCATATAAGTGCAGCAAAAAAAAAAAAAAAAAAAACAATTTGTCCCTTGTGCTGCTTCTACCTCTCCCAGTCTGAGCTCTGTTGGGGAGGGACTGTAAGAGGTAGATACAAAGTTAAATTTAGCTATTTACACTGCCTGCATAAATAAATACATTTCATGGTGTACTAGTGAATATGGAGCTGCACTAATGTGCTTCTTTTATATCTGCCTGGATTTCAGCTTTAATTGAATCTCTATGCTACTGAGAGGTGAGATGTAACCACTTGTTGGCAGCCACCTAATTCACAGCATATAGAAATAATTATGTTGCTAATGAGATGATTGTAAACAAGTGGTTAAATCCCTCGGTAGTAAAAGATTAAAATCACCTGTGCAACTCTAGCCTAAGGCTGGCCATACATTATACAATTATCTGGAGATTTTTTGGTTTAGATTTACCAAAAACCATATAATAGGAGGACAAACCTAAACAACACTTTCAGTTGTATCCAATTAGGCAGGCCCTTGTACTACACAGTTGAAGGTAAATCTAAAGGAAATTGGGCAGAAAATTGGAAGATAATTGTATAATGTATGGCCAGCCTAAACTATAACTATAATGTCAGCTGTATCCTGCACATTAAGTCAGCCATACATGGGTTGAATTCCAAAAGAATTTTCTTTCAAAAATCTTTTCTAAGAATTTCCATTTCCACCATTAGTGTGCCACAGCAACGGCCGATTTTTGAATTTGAGCGATCAGGCATGTTGGAAATGTTTTGAAAAATGAATGCATTTCTAATCGATGATGGAAGAATTTGTGCGAGAAATGTAATTGTAAAAAATAATAAGCATGAGCTGTGACCTGGAAAGAAAAGAAAATTCTTGGCCACGAAAATTCTTTTCTGTACTAACATTAGGTGAAATTAAAGGCTTGGTTGGTTGAATTTCGAAATCAATGGTGGCGCCATCGGATTACAAAATGCATGATATTTCTGATTTTCTAAAGAAAATTCATTCAGAATTCGACCCATGTATGTCCTGCATTAGAAAGGAAATTTATAGTGAGCAACTGATATCACTCTAGAATTAAAATCTAATGTGCAGTTAAAGCAACTCTGTTGCTATCTTCAAAATATTCAGTGGCAGTCACCCTGTAAAAGAATAGGCTGAATGTTAACTTGTCCAGCTGGCAACAAAGGAAATCATCTCTTGCTTCAAGAACTCCTGGTGGCACAGCTATCAGACACTTCCATGTCTGTCAGATTTCGTGTCTCCTGTTGGGTACTGTGGTCCCTTCTGCTAACCCCTTGTCACTGCTGTTGTTCTCTAGTTCTGTAGTGATGTAGTGATTGGTTACACATTCTCTTTAGTTAAACTACAAAACATTTCTCTGCTGATCTAAAACTCACTTGCAACAGCAAAGGGGGAGATCTACTAAAACCAATGCACACAGAATCTGGAGTAGCTGTTCAGGGTAACCAATCAGCTTCCAGGTTTTGTTATCAAAGTTTAATTGAAAAAACTGAAGTTAGAAGCTGATTGGTTATTATGCACAGCTGCACTAGTTAGTAACCCCCCTTTCCCCAAAGTGTTTATACAAAAAAAGAAAGAGATATACAGCTAGGTTTAATTTAAAAAAATACAAAAGATGACAAAAGGTGCCTGTCTGACATTGTCCTGTCAAAAACCGACCAATTTTGCTGTTAAGAAATATCAGAACTATGTTCAGTACTGAATAATTATGTCATTATATATACACTTAACAGCCACACGATAAGAGTTTTAATCTTGCAATCCATTTTATTCAAAATACAATCATTATCTTAAGAGTATTAAACAATTGCTTCAATTTGGCTGAAAGCTAACATTGTGTTCTTAATGTATTTTTTCTCTTTAACAAAACAGATTCATCCTATCAAGAATTGAAAACGCTCACAGAAAAATATTCAGCAAATTTCCTTCAATTCATTAGGCAGATCAATCATTATATCTTTTAATATATCTTTCACAGTAGATTGAAGTTTCAATGGGAATGTGTGCAATGTGCATGTAGTACACAGTACTTCTCTTTGATGAATATGAGCATTCGCTTGGTTTTGCATAACCCCAGACCATTAATTTACTGAAGAATTTAGTAATTAGACTGCAGTTAATGCAAATGCATTTAAGTTATTTGTTTGGAATTTTAATCTTCAGCTCCTCCTGTACAGAAAGCTTTTGGTCCTTAGACGAATGCTGTGTCACACAAATGGCAGTTGGCAGCAGAAGAATCCTCTAGAGGATTGTGGATTAATGTTGGCCATATAGATTCTTACCTCCAGGCTTGGTGCAAGCTCCCAGTAAATTAACAACATTCAAATGATGCCCAATATGGATAAGGATCTTCAGTTCGGACATTAAAGCCTTGCATTCGTTGTTTGTTGCACACTCTGTTTAAGATAAACAGGACACAGTCATCTCCACACAAAGGGATATTTTTACAAGGCTCAGAAAATCCTGTTTAGGTTAAGGGGGAGACATCAAGAGACAAAAGGAAAACAACCACAGCCCCTGTGAGGAATCTCAAACACAAGACGTGCTCACAAGTCATCCTTTTCCTGACTTATTTAATTGTAGTGTACAATAAATACATGAGATTTAGGCAAGACACAAATGTGCCATATGGTGTCTGATGGATAGAAAAAGCCATCCTCATAGCTTATTACTATTATCTTCATCCTATACTAATTGTCAGAGTCCTGGAATTTAGATTAGTTTTCCTGATTACCAAAAAGCCCATCTTGATATTGCAAAGTCAACTGTTTTCTCTGCATGTTTTATAGAAGGACCTGACAGAACAATATTTACTAAAGGCAATGTGGTTCATAGCCAACTATACAAAGCATCCTAAACAGATACATGTAAAATGGTTATCATTTACGTTCATGCCTAAACTTCTGATTCTAAAAGTATGTAGGCAGTAGAGTCAAGGCTTCTTCTACCTGCATGTTTGTTCTGTGCCCATGACTTAGAAAGCAAATTGAAGGTAGGTTGACAAATGACAGCTTGCTAAATTCTAGCATACAAGTTCCCTTTAAACACCACTATGCTGAACCTGGTAACCAACCATAGACCTGACTAGGCTTCATCAGCAGAAGCCTCAAACTCCTTGCCAGTAAGTGAAAGATCATAAGAGTGACTTTACTTGGATACAATAATTAAGCAGAGATTTTACAAGTTGTTACTTATGTCACCTATGCAAAAAAGGGTAAAGGGCTTCTAGATAAGGAGAAAGGGGTTCTAGATAAATTATGTTTTGCATGGAAGGCCTGAAAGCAAACCTGCACCTTGCCAATTCAGGGTAAAGTAACAGGTTTGCTTAATTTCTAGGCAATATATACTTACCTTTCCTTTGCTCCTCCACCACTCCAGGGTGCGTGTGAGTATGGTGGAGCATATGTAACTTACTTACTTACTGGGCCAATCAGCCCTGCCACATAGAGAAACCATAGCCCTGTGTTAGCTCTGACTTCCATGAACTGTAGCCTATCTACAGCTTTCCTTTTGTTCCCAATTGTTGAATGAAGTGGGAAGCACATCTGCAGAGTAGTGCTTGGCTTGAACATCAGCCATTTGTGTGTTTGGCGAACATATGAATGGTAAAGGTATTCAGAGGGCTGTTTTATCGCTGCGCCCAACAATGCACTGCGCCCTGACAGTGCATTGTGATTGGCCAAAGAAATTCACCTGACCCTAGGTCAGGTGCAATGTTTTAGCCAATCACAGCACATGATGATGTCCCAAGGAGCAGGTAACCCCACCTCCTTGTGACATCATCACAGTATTTAAGAACTGTGATCCTGGCGCAGCTGTCAGACAGCAGGAGCCAGCATTGAGAGCAGAGCGTTTTTTTTTTTTTTTCTTTCAGGTTGGCGGTGGTGGTGGGCATCGTGATTGATGTTGGATCTACTTCGGGGAACATTTTGTTTTTGTTTTTAATAAAGGACTTTTCAAAGACTGTCTTCTGTCATTTACACTACTTTTTTTTGTGAATGAGTAGCAATATCATGTACCCCATACTCATGGGGCAGGGCTGGCGGCATCTGGGGTCCCCCTTTTTTTTTTAAAGGGGGCTTCCAGATTCCGATAAGCCCCCTTCCTGCAGACCCCCACAACCACCTGTCATGGTTATGGAGAAGAGACCCTTGTCCCCATCAGCACCCCGCCATGTTGAGGGCATGTGGCCTGGTATGGTTCAGGGGGCGCTCACTCATCTGCCCCTCTTTCCTGACCTGCCAGGCTGCATGCTTGGATAAGGGTCTGGTATGTATTTTGGGGCCCCCCCACACCATTTAAAAAAAAAATTTGGTGTGGGGGTTTCCCTCAAAATCCATACCAGATCCCATGGGTTAAAAAAAAACTATTTTAATTGCTGGGCAATGCCGGCAATTCTTTTTACATTCGGCTGTCAGCGGGGAAACCCTCTGACAGCTGAAACAAAGAATGTTTTCACTACTAAAACACCACATGGCTTAATAATATAACTCATGTGGTATTTTGGTAGCCGTGCAGTATTTTACCACATACTCAGATGTGGTAAGATACCGCTTAGTGAATTGTCCCCTCTGTTCGAAGTTTGCGGTTGAACTTTTGTTAGGTTCGAATGTCGACCACGAACCAAACAGGGGGGTGTTTGGCCTATCGCTACTGCACAGGTGTGAACATGTTGCACTGCTTTACACTGGTAAAGCACAGATTCACTTTAAACCACATGTTTCACCCAATGGAGTCTTCACTCCACCTCTGCAGAGCCAAAATACATCCCATGGACAGAACTCTTTTGGCCTACTGAGTGGTGCAATCTTCTAAATGCCTGCCAAGAAAAAAAAGCATTTACAGAATTTTTTCCTTCTTTGTGACAGGTTTATGTGCATGTATTTCCAAGCTATATATTGCATCTCCCAACTAGTAGCCTGTACTTTACTGAAGATGCTTCTAGAGGCATCACTTACTGAGAAGAGCCAGCAGACGCTTGCTGATGAGAAACAATAGGCTCTGATATTATTGGCCAATGGTCAGTGTTTTAGTTCAGTTGAGCCCATGTTATACTTAAAAAAAAACCAAAACATTTGAATGATGCATTATTTAAAATGCCTACCGTGTTTTACACACATTTCTAAAGGAACACCGACTGACATTGTATTACAGGGGTGATTCACTATAATAATAATAATAATGCAACCCACAAAATGAGTGTTTCCGCCAAAATCAGTCAGGTGACTGGGATATCCTATATGTCCTCTGCACATGACTGGATGTTTGAAGTCAACACAGGTCTTCAGTAAATAAAAATATTCCCTCATTCAAACACTAAATTTGCAAATCACCAAATATAGTATAAAAAATAAAGTGTGCTTAGTAGCACAGACAAAGAGCATGAAATTACATGTGAAGAATGATACCAACTTATTAACAGAGAAACCCAAGTCAAAATCCCATAGAAAACCCCAAGTAGTAGATACCTTTAAGCATCTTAACAGCAACAGTTTTGCACGTTGAACATTTATCAATGCCAAAAGCAGAGGCTTCCACCACCTTCCCGAAAGCGCCATGGCCCAGAGTTTTACCTGCAGTTGAAAGTCAACAGTGAGCCACAGCGTGGACAAATAACACAGAAGTGCATGCAAAGGAAGTCATGCAAAGGCACCTAGGGGCTGATTTATGAAATCCGGTGCAGTATTGGAGCTTTTGCTTATAGTTTTTTCTTAAATTAATTAAAAAACCTCTCCAGTTGCCATTGTTGGTCAAGTTTTCTTTGCTCCCTTTCATAAATCAGCCCTGAAATTCATGCAAAAAGAAGGGTTCACAAGAAGAAAAGAAAACAAACTCGGTTTATCAAAAATATTCTTGGCAAGGGAATATGTACAAGAAGTAGAGCTTAATGAAACCCAACAGATACTGCAATTTAAATATTAAAAGGAACTAGGAAAGCTAAATTAAAACTTGTTTGTAGAAAATAGCATAACAGTATATACAATAGTAGTTACAACTGAAAAAGACTTGTTGCTACCAACAATTCCTGTGTTCACAATGAAGGATGTTGAAGGCTAGAATTATCAAACTCCTTTAGCCAGGAATGGCTAAAAAAATAATCTAACGTTACCTTTACAGAGAAAAAATGTACTAGTAATCTCATGTTTTATAACAAAAACAGCAGCATGTTCCCACTTGCTCTACCTAGAAATTAACTCAATTAAATTACATTTCTTTAAAGTGGTTGTAAATGAAAAAATGTAAAAAATTTATTAAAGCCTCTTACAGTATTTAACATTTCAAAACTTCCTGTCCTTGTTTTTTTGGAACTCTAATTTAATTTTCTTGGAAAATACATGTTGATCCTGCCAGTTAGTTGTCCGTCTTGGTTAGTGGTGGCAATGATCTGCAGGCTCATTCAGGTTCTGCAGCGTTGCCAACCAATTGCGCATGCTCTTTTTCATCACACAGACTAAAGCCATCCCAATACATTACAGTGTCCATTGATATTTTCTGTGTCATGTAACCATTTATCTTCCACTCCTCTCTGCACCGTCTGGGTTGCACTGCAGCTTAGTCCTGCTGTGCAGAGCCAAGGGAAAGCAAAATGATATGAGAATGAATTTTCTAGCCATGCTTTAGAGCTGATCCAAGAAAAAAAAAATTATATTTTTAAATATGGTGGCCATACATTAGTTGTCTTTTTTTAGGATTTGTTTGCCTAAATCTTTACCCGATGTTCCTGCCAGCAGGTCTGTTATCTCTCAATTTCCTTTAACAAACCAAGCTGTTCAGCCAATGAGGTAGTTGGAGGGTTGAAACAAACCATTTTACACTGATGGGGTTCTTACAATGGTCAACTCCTATTAATTCATATGAAACCATTACCTCAAAAGAAAAACAAGCAGTGACTGTAACTGCTTAAAAAGTGTTAGCTGGAGATCATTTTTAAATTGGTAGTCAAATCCATCAAAATCTACTAGTACATCTAACACTGCCCTTTCCCCAAATTGACAATGCTGCTGTCCAAGGTTGGCTTCATTGCTGCTCCATTTAGAATGGAGATACCCTAAGACAAGAAGTGTGTTACTAGCTAGATCACCATGGGAAAATAAAGGAAAAAAGCCCAAAAGAAAAAACCCTAAGCAGCTACCACATTTAAAGTTCAGTAAGCTGCAATATATTATATTTTGTTTTGGGGTTTAATATGGCTTTAACGAAAACCAGTAATGAGGGCTCCTTGACCCTCATAGGGAAAGGGAGCCTTGACTGTTGGGGGCATGGCTTGAAATCGGGCATGGTTACACGTGCTATGTAAATTGGCTGAAGTCTATTGGTCAGATAGCTTGAGGTGATGGGTGGGGCCTGAACTCATTTATAATGTTGTTCTGAGGTAAAACTTGACATATGAAGAACTGCGTTTTGGAGGAGTTGCCCACCCACCTGCCCTATTGTTTGTGTGCCACAGCTTCTTCAGCGGATTTTGGACCTTGCCAGGGATTAAGTTGCCATAATGGCAATGTCCTTGATTGGAATGTTGGAATTGGTCTAATGTCTGTCCAGCTCTTATGGTAAGGACAGGCCCCTTTAGACTTGTTTACCCTAATGTTAAAATGTGCTCACAGTACAGCTGTGACTGGCACTGGTTAAAATGGTTATTTTGAAATGTTCCAGGTTTCAATTTAAATAAAGCTGTGGCCTTGCCCTTTTTCCAACTAAATTGTTCTACGTGTGTTTTTCTTATTTGGGGCAAGGTTAACGTATATCAATTGGGATTCAGGCCTATGCTCATCAGCAGTCATGACTGGGCTTATGCAAGAATCTGATCATCCATTCTTCAATTATTATAACTGGCCCCATTTTTTAATTATATCAATGTGCTTCCTTATTTAATTGTATATTTTTATGTCTTATTCTTCAGCTTAAGAATCAGCAACACACAGTCTTCCAGCTACTGAAAGTGCATAAAACATCACATAATAAATCCAGTAATATCCCAGTTATTAAACTAAAAAATCTATACAATTCTAGGTTATTGTCATTTAATATTCTTATGAACACTCAGAAGCTAAGATATGCTGTATGATGACATCAGGCAGTGAGATGGTCAGACCCTTGACCCTACACTAAAGGATCAAAGTAAGTAAATCTAAATACGGGAGCAAGCATGTCTTTTATATGTAAACCTTTTATTCCCATGATAATAATTCCGGAGTGAATATTAGGTATGTAACAGGGGCGGACTGACAACTCATGGGGCCCCCGGGCAATAGGGGATCATGGGGCCCCTGTCTCCTTGCCGAAACTCAAAAAAGCCTATGAAAAAGGTACCAGGGGCATTTCATGGGGCCCCTACTGACCCCGGGCCCTCGGGCAGTGCCCGAGTTTCCAAATGGTCAGTCCGCCCGTGGTATGTAATGTACATTATATGATGATACTAGTCTTTATATAAATAAAAGACTAGTTAACAGATATTCTTCATTCTTTCTTTGTGAATATAATGTGCTGCTTTTCCTTCGTTCTTAACAAAGTAGCAGAGCAGGTGTGGCACTAAACAGAAGGTTATGTGAGTTATTACTTTTTAGCTTTGTGTTCTCTGCTATGTGACTGCAATTAAAAATCAACTAAGACTGTATTCTGGGTAAAGGAAATTGGCAACTACACAGGTTGTACGACAGTTCAATATTTATGTGTTGGTATGTAGATTATAAAGATCAATTTCAGTTACTCAGGGGTGAAAGAATGTAGAGGTCATCAAGGAATTCACAGTGATGGGTTCATTACTCCCTAGTGATAGAAACCAAAGTTTGGCAAACAGAGATAAGAACAAGCCCACCATGTGATGACAGCTTACAGAGAGATTAACATATACCATAAGACCAGCACATGGGGCATGTATGTAAATAAATGTATAAGACGTTACTACGAGGTGAATTTGTTTAACCTTTCATCGAGTGTAGATGCTAAGAATAACAATTTACAATGCCGGTCTGTAATAATGGAGAACAAGCATTCATAATGCTGTTCTTGTACTCTGAATATGAAGTACATTTGCAAGTGTTACCACCCTTCATGGCTATTACTGAGCTCAGGGGAAAGTGGAAAGAAGAGGCTAGAAGTTCCACTGCCCTGCAGCTCTATTGTCTTCAAGAATCCAAGTTCTTTTGAGATGGTGTTAAATGTATGTAAGTCACCCTAAGTCAAGTAGCTTAGCGACTATGATTTTATCTCAATAGCCTAAACAGTACATAATTAGATCTAGAGAATTTAGTCACATTGAATATATGCATTGAATACTATAATCACAAAAAGAGAAGCACACTGGCCTCATGCAGCATCTTTGACATCTTTGAAAACCAATAAAATACAAAGTGTTACAATTACAGGCGTGTAATGATCCATCATATCCTATGGACATGACCTCCTCACATCTTCATCATCTAGATGATCAATTTAAGGACCCCTTCAGCAAACTGCTATTGAAATAAGTTATGCATTTCGAGGGACAAGCCTTCTTGCTTATAGTTATAGGAAGAGGGTTTGTTCCTTGAGATCCTGTCCATGAGGTATAATAGATGGTAACATATCTGAAATTGTAACATGTTTGTGAGTATTTTATTGGATTTTAATCATAAATAAAGTGATGTCAAAGGTTTTGCATGAGGCTGGTGCTCTCGCCCTGTCAGTGATTATAGGGAGCTGCAAAGTCATTAATGATTCCTTGACATCATTGTCCCTGTTTGGTGTATTAGAAGAGTTTCCAGTTAAGTGTTTGACCTGTATTCTTTTGCACTCAAATGCTGGCAGTGTGTTTAGTATCCTCATTGGTTTAAATGTGGTTGTGGGTTTAATAACAGTGGGTCTAAACAACAGGTAAACAGATTAATTAACTACTAATATCCTCAAACTGTTTTGCTTATGCTTTAGTGCTGAAAGCTCATTCATCGAACCATTATCTATTAACTATTATTAACCAAATATTATTATATTTTAACCAGTATTAAAGTGTATCTAAACCCAAGAACAAAAACGGATAGTATTTCAGCTTACCTGTCCTTAGATGTGCATTAGTTTTCTTTTTTCAAACTTTTTTTCTCCTTTATGTTAAAGTGTTACTAAAACCAGGACCCTGCATTCTCTGTACCTGGTCTCCCACAGTACACACTACATGGAAATGCAGCTATTTTAGTAAATATAAACTGCTAAATACCTTTTTTCATCAGCAGTTAGAGAAGTCTTGTGACTTATATCAGTATTCAGCAGAGCACTGGTTAAAGCTTATAGGAAGAGTTAGAGGAAGAGTTTTCTTTCTGCTCTAGGAAGATGCAGGACCCCTGGCCTCTGTCTTTACAGTGCTGATTGGTCCTATGATCATCACGTGTACTCTCCCAAGAAAAAAACACACACCAAACTGAGCATGTGCAGTGTCTCCACAAGATATGTCTTATCAGGAGATAAGAGGGGGACACTGGAAGAAGGGAAGGATCAGAGAAGTCAGGATCAAACAGCATTTTTACACAATGCAGAGGATTAACCCCTTAGGTTCCACAGTGAGTATATCACTCATGCTTTACTGCTGATTTTACTGTTGTGGGTTCAGTAACACTCTAACCTGGTAATCCTGTCATTAACACACATTCTGCTCTAGGGTGACAACTGTATTTTGCAGCATTGTTACACTAGAAAGGGAATGCGTTAGGACTACATAACACCTCCCTCTCTTCTTCACAACAGGGGGATTTTTTTGTAGTCTATAGCAGGGAACAATGCTAACTGATAACACTCCAGATAACTGTTTTTGTGTTGGACAGGTATAATAATTAGCTTTTAGTGGTATATTTAACAGACCAAAAGGGAGCACATAAGAGACATTTATAAATAGAGTTTACATACTCTAACCATAGTCAGAGCTAACTTGTATGGAAATGCAGCAGGCTTTTTACAGAGCTCCTGTGTGGACCTGCGGCATCTTGTCACATGTCTCTTTACTGTGGAACTCCTCTCCTTGACAAATACTGAAGTTTAAAATAAGGGGACCAATTGGACAGTTTTTCATGATTAATCATAAGAATAAAGAATACAAACAGAAATAATGACAGCCAGCTGCACAAAATGAATATGAAGACTCAGCAGGTAGGCTATGACTCATGAGAGAGTTTAAATGTAACATTCTGACATTTGACCAGAATGTTTCTTTCACTTCTGCAAAGAATTTGAGGGTGTGAAAGCAGCAGCAATGCTGTAGTATGCAGATAGATATCTATGCTGAAACATACCAGCATTACTTCATAGCTTCAATCAAGTATTAGTCAATGCAAATTATGCAGTTTTAGTTTTTCTCTGCAAAGAATCATCCTATGTATCAGGACACACAGCAACAGACAAGAGGGAAAATGTAAACGCTTGAATTAGCTCTCAACAGTATGCTTGACAATGTGTCTTTCTGATACACAGGGTTGGATAGCAGATTTGCTGGTGTATGGCGGAGGTTAACCAATAGGTGACAAAACAGTGTAGTGTCTCAACTAACCTAAAGGAGATAATGATAGATACCATATATAATATATAAAATGCCTTTTTCCTAACAATAACAGGCATATGTCCTATTGCTTTGCTTTCAGGATTAAACTCCATCCACTCCAGAAGCCCAATAAAGTTGGTGTCTGAGTATTATACTAAAGTGCGAAGAAACTGGCACTTATATATGAATCTTATAACATTACTGATCAAGCACAATGCATTCAATCAGGTATATCCACCTTCACCCATTTCCATCAACTTGGGCACAATTGGACTATATTTTCATTTCTTAATTTGGTTAAAGAGAATCTAAAAGGACAAAATTACAGGAAATACTGATTTATTTTTAAGTTTCAAACACTACGGCTGACACCTTTATTTTTGCTTTCGTTACTGTCCCTTATTGAGGAAGGAAGACAAGGACGACAGCCTTTCAGCTTCACAAACAATTCACCATTGGTAGCTCCCATATTCCATACTGAAACAGTACTTTTAAAAGGTCTGCCTATCTAAATCATATAGCTTAGTTATAGATGAACACTGGTGGGTAGAGTAACTTACTGTAATATTATATCTCTTGTCAAGATTTCCCAGGCTTTCTTATTGCCACCATGAATTTTCACTCGTAAAGTGTTACTAAACCCACGACAGTAAAATCAGTCTGTATATGCAGTAAAGTATGCGTGTTATACTCACCTAAGGGGTTAATCCTCTACATTGTGTAAAAAGGCCATTTGATCCTTTCTTCTCTGATCCTCCCCTTTTTCAACCGACCACCCTTATCTCCTGATAAGACAGACTGAACCGTAGGCATTTTGCACATATTCAGTTTGGTGTGTATTGCTAGAGAGTTTTTTTTCCTCTTTGGAGGGTGCATGTGATCAGCACAGGGCCAATCGGCACTGGTCAGACAGAGGTCAGGGGTTTTGCATCCTCCTGGAGCAGAAAAAAACTCCACCTACAAACTTTACCTAGTGCTTAGCTGAACACTGATAGAAGCCACAAGACTGTTCTAACTTCTGATGAGAACATTTATTTAGCAGTTTATACTTACTAAAATAATTGGATTTCTATGTTCTGTGTACTGTGGGAGACCAGATATGGTGAATGCAGAGTCCTGGGTTTAGTAACACTTTAATGCAGCAAAATCTAAAGTCCATTCTAATAACTAGGTTTGGTGGTTGAAATCAGGAACTCAAGTTCAGATATCTAATTTCTGGAGTCATCATGTAAAAATGAAAGCTGTGGATTATTCAGCCTTTCCAGGATCCATTCAAAAGTGAACAATCTACTTTGTGTGGACTGACACTTCAAATAAAAATCTACAAAAATCTGCTAGAAATAGCATATTACAAATTATTAGGTTTCCTAATAAAAGAGAGTATATTAAGAAAAAACAGTAGCACAGACTGCACATACCTAGAATGAGCCTGTCACGAGGAAATTCCCACTTGCTGCTGTCATAAGGTAGCCTTTCGCATTGCTCATTTAATGGCATTTCATCTGGATCCATTATGATGGACAAGTAGCCTGTTTTAATTTCAGACGCATGTGGCTGCAAACAAGAAAAACTAAGTAAAAACTGCTCACACAATGCAGTAGATTAGGCAATATGTTACTCTAATCCAGACCAAGTTGGAAAGGTAGTTCCATAAAAAACATAGACAATCTCCTGGGACAGGATAGAACCCGAGTTGCTCTAATCAATACCATTAAAATACTCATGATGACTAGGAGTCGAATAAGGGCTGTGCGTGTGTGTTTTACATAGTATACACTATGTTTATAGTTAAAGCAGACAAAAGATTTGTATGTCTATACAGCAAGTTATTTACAAAATGATTTTCCATTTTCTACAGCCAGGCAGACACGAGTATTTCTCAATTAAAGCACCACCCCATGCACCAAAAAAATACCCTTACAATGGTGCTTCTGTTCCCTGAAAGGGTTAAATGCTCACTAAAGCTGTCCATAAAAGGTTAGTTTTTTTTGCAGCCAGTGGGCTGAACAATAGAAAAACTAACAGATTCCTCCATCCACATGAGTATGAAGGAATAACCCCTGCCGGAACATCGGACAGTTTTCCAACATGTTCCTTCCACAGAAGTCAGTTAAGCAATAAACTTCTGCTGATCAGAGGAGCCTACACAATAATTGAAATAGACCAACAGAACTTCGATCAATGTATGGCCAGCGGAAACTACAATACTTACCTTGTTTCTAAAGCCAACAGGCTTCCTCCATACTGTGCTGCCAGTTCTCTGAAGCTACATTTGTTTTGGTGATCTGGCCAGTGGTCACACGCTGATGTCATCATAAACAATACAAGACCAAAAGTCAGAGGATGAAGGAATACCCCCTGCCGGAACATCGAACAGTTTTCCAACATGTTCCTTCCACAGAAGTCAATTAAGCAATCAACTTCTGCTGAGCAGGTGAGCCTACACACTAATTGAAAAAGTCAGAGAAAAGAGGTGAGCAAAGTTTGCCAGAGTGAGGATCAAAGTATTACAGTTTCTCCCTCTGCCCTAGACTTAACAAACATTTAACCTTTGCAACGCGTAAAGGGTATTTATTTCTATTCTGGGAATTCTGCTTTAAGCAATATATTTTCTTGTGGAACCTCAGCATTATCACCTCTGTTCAATGAACAGGGAACTGATCCATGAAGTAGTATTTCTGAGTAGGAAAGCAGCAGAGTGACTCTCCTGGCAAACAGAGATGTGTACATCACAAGAATGGCTGACCAAAATTAAAATTCTTTGCCAAGTAAAACAGTAAGGGAGCATATGTGTTACCCATGCATTTAACTATTTGCTATAAGTTCTACTTTAACTTAATTCCCTTTTACTAGCTATATGCATATTGCAAAAGCAGATGATGTACACTATCCTGAAGGCCAGGCACTCTTCTAAATAATGGCTATATTCATTTTACCAGCCCAACATTCCACCAGTTGGCATCTGCAGGGAAATCTTCTGCCAAAGCCCTGACAATTTTAAATGAAGAATTGATTTTACATGGTATAACTTAATTATTGTGATTGTGGCGGAGATAGGAGCACAGAATTTAATTCAGAATACAGTAAATCAGAATTATTGTGGCTCAGCAGAAAATCAAGGTAAAAAGGAGCGAAATGCTGCAGTTTACTAGATGCACAGGCCTGTATTTGCCTTTTACTGGCAGAAAAGTAAACATTCCTTTGTGCTATCATCCAATCAAACAAATGAATGCCTTACGTCCTATTTGCTATTTTTTCTTGGCATTTGTTACTCATTATTTTAGACCATTTTTTATCCATGCTAACACTTGTATGTTTTTAAATGCAGCTGGTATATCACCTGAATTTATTCTGTTTAGCCTTCTGAAACTTCTTCCACAGCAGCACTCAGATTGGAAGAGACAGGTCCAATTCTCTGAGCCAATCAGGCTGTGTTAAATACTGACAAGGAAAACGCTGATAGGAGGAGGAATCAGAGTAAACTGAGGAATGATCTCACCAGCTTCTGCTCCTTTGTTGCCAATCAGCAGACTGAGGATGTGTTCTAACCATTGTTTTTGACAATGCAATGCTGCTGTTACTGTACTGGAGGTCATCCTCCTTTTAATCATTCTTCAAATTCTAAAGTGAAATTCATCCACTGTCTTCTGTAGTTTCCCATTTCAATCATCCCAGATCAGGCACTTGTTCTGATCTCACTGGTGCGGAGGATGCTTTCTTCACTAGTTCTCCTAACTTTGTACCTTCATCAATGGATCTCCCAACACACAGGTTCTTCTCTGGGAGGATTGTCCTGGATCCAGTGGTAGCCAGTGAGATCAGAACAAGTGCCTGATCTGGGATGATTGGAGTGGGAAACAGCAGAAGACAGTGGATGAATTTCACTTTAGAATTTGAAGAATGATTAAAAGGAGGATATTCCCTTAACACTTAGAACAATCCTAGGAAGAATCCTTTCATCATTTCAGTTTCTTAAAGCCGCAGTGCGAGGTTGCTTGTAAAATTGGACTTGATGAGCAGCATCTTTATGATTTATCATCCTGACAGCAAGTTTTGATATGGATAATACAGAAAATGTCAATGGAAATGTTTTGTGCATATGATTTATGGTACCTATGGGAGTGCTAAGCTGCCTACTAACCGGTCCAGTGGACTGGTGAATGGTCATCACCTGTTGGCATCATCCTAACGATAGAGTGGCTACTCTGAGGATCTAGAGGAGCTTTCTTGCTTTGTGGCCCTGCAGGGTCATGAAGTGGAGGTGAGAGGCCATTCTAGCCATTTCCTTGGGGATCACATCGAGGGTGGTTTTTGATATCCACAACGTGCATGAATGAGATGATCACCGCACTTATTTATGGACTTTTAAGTCACTTCATGTGTAATGTGTGTTTCACATAGTGTGCTGTTTTGATCCCTATTAGGGATTCACATCATCTTTTTATTATTGTGTCCCATCAGGGACTTGGGGGTCACGTTTAATATATCCATTATTGGATTTGGGTCACTCTTGTTGTGTGATCGCTTTTATGTTTGGCTTCTAGATTATATTTTGAATATTTGATCTGTGTATTATTATATATTATTCTACATGTTTTTTGTGAAATTGAAAGGTTTATTAGCGCTGCATCATTATAATATTATATACATGTGATTTAGACCTTATGGTATAGGATTGGATGTGAGCTGCTTTTTTAGTATCGGTATTTAGTCTTATCCGTTTACATAAGAGCGCAGGAGGATTTATTTCTTTAACTCAGCCATGAAGTGGTAGGCCACATAAAATGACAGAGCGGGGTCCTGTCTCTATAATCTCTATCCTGAAGGCAATTCCTATACAGAACACTAGGTACTTTGAAAGCTACTGAATAGAGCCTCCCAAATTTATGTACATTCATGTTAAATACTTCTACTGCCTGCATAATTCATTGTGTAGATAGACACCTTTGAGTCCCATAGCAGGCTCATGGTCTGTTTTGACCATGCATATTACTGAAAACTGTTCTCATAAACCGATAACATCACTTTTGGATTTTGCATTAATCAGGCTCTTCTCAATTCAGAAATAAGGCTTTGTGTCTGTCTTTCAAGCAATACCAGTACAGTTTAATGTCAAATAAGGTACTCACTCATTTAAATATCATACCTTTTTCAGCTTCCGTATGAAAAGAGTCAGAAGTAGCCAGAACAAGGTTGCCGCCACTCCTGTGCACACAAGGATGATGACTTCTATGTTAGACCTCTCCTCTCCACCTGACAAGCAATTTGGATTATGACAAGTTCACATTCAGGAAATGTATCTGCATGTACTTAAATGAACAATATACATTGCATCATTCAACCACACCAGATGATAATTTTGACAGGGAATCTAATGCATTCCAAGGGTAGTTTTCAGAAAGATAGCTAAAGATAGAAATTGCCTACTATTAACTCATCCACAACTTAGATGTTCTAATCATCTTCTGTTGTGGTACAGGCATCTACCTTTCATACTGATGCCATATACAGTAGTTCTTTGTAGTGCATGCTGTGGTCTAACTTTATTAGCTATTTACTAGGCCAGAATGTTATTGGTACAGGATATGAGGGGAAATTTCCACAATGGGGACACAGAAATTTTTTCATTATTAATGTTGCAACCTGCATCTGCCCCCTGACCAGTCGACTGCGCGTAAAATGTTGGGAAAGGTCAAACCCTGCTCATTGTTCTCACTGGGAAGATTCTTCTATTTTTGTGAAGTTTTTGGAAAAGGAATGTTGGAGTAAATCTCCTCAATGGGGACATAAAAAGCAATAATAATCCCAAAGAAGTTCTAACCTTTTCCACTCCATCCATTGAGGTTATAGTGCATGGCAAAAGGAGGAAACACAACCTGTGTGTGCAGTTAGAACATATGGCTGCTGACACTTTGGGGTTTATTTACTAAAGCTGGAGAGTCCAAAATCAGACTCACTTCTGCATAGAAACCAATCAGCTTCCAGGTTTCATTGCCAAAGCTTCATTGAACAAGCTGAGGTTAGAAGCTGATTGGTTTCTATGCAGAAGGGAGTCTGATTTTGGACTCTCCAGCTTTAGTAAATAAACCCCTTTATGCCACCTGCTTAGAGGTTTTGCACTTATGTTTGTTTTTTGATTAATCATGAGGGGCCTTATTCTTTTATGTTTATGTCTACCTTTCAAAACTTTGTAAAAACTATTTTGATACATACTATTGAAATAGAAAACATGGCTGCCACCATGTACTGTACATCATTTGTACACATTCACATCACATTCAACATTACATCAAAAGATAAGGTTTGCATGTTAAACACTATGAAACATTAAAAGAAGAAGGATAACTGTTCACCTCGAACAGTAACGTAGGCAGAGTTGTTGGCATGACCCATTTCATTAATTGCTTGGCATGTATACAGTCCCTCATCATCCTTCTTTACCCTCTCGATAATCAGGTTTTCATTGTAAAGCAAAGTGATTCCTAAGAAAAGAAGAATGTGGAAAACAATACTTTACTGGATTTTATACATGAAATGTACACAGCAAGATAGGTGTGTATTTTATAAGTTAGCTATTCATGCTATAGCACTTTGTCTAGCAACTCTAAACTGTGCAAATTCTGTTCTATGTAATAATTTACACACTAATGGTAACTTTAAAATTGTCACAACAGTGCTTGTGCTTAAAATGTATTTCCACCTTTGCAGTCCAATTTGAGAATCCCCACCGTATGTTTGTTATGTGTTCCCAGTCACACAGCACACCTAAAAATTTGTTTTAAAATATTTGTTTCCTTTCTGCTTGTTTCTTTGGTGCAGATTTATACATGGTACTATATGGGCATCCTCTATTGCTTAGAATACATGTGAAAACAAGGAAAAAAGTGAGAAACTGCTTTTTTAAGCATATCGACAAACAATGTACAACCCAAGCCTTGAGATCTTTAACCCTTTATTAGGGCAGACAGTGTTCATATCTACTTTACAACTAATGATGGCACAGAACAGACAGGGTTAATTATGGTAAACATTACTCGACAGCGCCTGCCCCCCCTTAACATTACAGAGGAGAAAGCTGGGTAGGATTCATGCGCACATAAAAAGCACTTAAACGCTAAGCAGCTCTGTTTAAATATTTTTATTAGTTCTTCTATATTAATACAAACATGTAACTAATATAAAGTAGGTGTTTTCACAAATTAAAGCATGGAAATGCATTTTAAATATTATGTGTAAAAATTTTTTTTTTATATAGCAATCATATTTAAAGCCCAACATTGGGTATTTTTTTTAGAAAGGTCCTACAGCCTGTGATGAAAATGCCTAGAATCTAGTCACACAGAGTATATGGTAGCTTCTGCACCTCCTACCTGATGCAGGTTGAATCTCGTATCCATTCTTGAACCAGGTTATTGTGGGCAAGGGAATTCCATCAACTCTACACTCCAGAACCAATGTGCTGCTGCTGTTTACTGTTACATTTTGAAGATGCTGCATCACCCACGGGGCCTGTTTTTCTGCCATAAAAGAGTCAGCATTTAGAAACATAGACAAAATGAGATATCGCCCTAAGTTTATTTCTATACATTTGAGGCCACATGCAAAGTACATTGTGTATATCCTCCTACTAATCCAACAGTTAACGTTGGACCAGTTAATGTGGGCCGTGATTTGCTCACTTGCTGCATATGAGGTGGTATCGCTCTCATGCTACACATTTCCTATTTTGCATTATGCAGAGTGCCCTCAGACTCCTATAGCTAGAGCAGAAGAAAAACAACTTCACAGATCGGGTATGAAGGGCTGATGACTTCTTCAACCATGTCTACATACTTACAAACATAAGAGTTTGTTCACAGCAAGATGCCTGTTGTTTACCAAGTTCAACAACTTAAGCTCAATTTTAAAAGCATAACTGAATGAGTGGAGTAAACCAACCCCACCTCTCACTTTCTGCTGCCTGCTTTGTTCAGAGGGTCCCTTACAACATTTCAATAAGGAAGAGAGTCTAAAGCAAATAGCTCACGCAGGCCATCTCTGTAGTAACATTGTAATGCTCTCTGCATTTTGAATGGATTTATTTGTAAAATACAGATTTTAAGTACAAAGTAAGAAATGCAAACAGTTTCAAAAGTATTTTAAAACATTATATACAGTTAGTTTTCCCCATGTGGTTGGTCTAAATTCATTGGTGTGCTCAGATCAGATTTCTTTGTATTTATACCATAAATATTAACCCACCTTGGACTATGAGTTGAGTTGAGCGATACAACACCTCCTTTGTGTATCGATTCTCAGCGGAACAGTTATATAGCCCAGCCTGTTCTTTTGTCACATTTTTAATAGTAAATGAAAAAAAGGTGGTGTGTTCTCTGTGGTGGATTTCGGGAATGGAAGAAGGCACTTGCTGTTCGGAAGGATACCACCATAACAAGTTTGTAAACAGATATTTTTCTGCTTTGCAGACAAGTGTAACATCGCTTCCGTCTACAACAGTTTGCTTTTCTTCTGTCATCACTCCTGTCTTCACCTCTGGAAGAGAAAAATACACAATTAGTAAATTATCTGCACACATAATATTTCCTTCAGTCATGTATATGGACTTTTCAAGTCCAAATGGTTAAGGCTAGGTTCACATATGTGCATGTGGTGCGGCTGCGGATCCGTGCAGCTGCACCACCCGCACAAAGGAATGTGGACATTAATTCTAATGGCACACCACCCGCACTGGAAAACGCAACCGTACTGGGAACCGAGGTTTCAGAAGAAGTGCAGGGACTTCTTCCTTGCGTGTCACAGGCACGGGAGTCCATTCAAATTAATGGACTCTTGTGCCTGCGTAAAACGTGAACCAGGGGTAATGCACTGCTAATGCATCTCACAGCAGATTAGAGTGTTTCATGTACAGCAGATTAGAATGTTTTATGATTTATGTGATTTATCTCAGCATTTGTTAAAATGAGATATTATCTAATGAGAAGGGGAGTTCGAATGGTGCAGAAAATGGGCAGAGGAAGTCTTTCCTTGTCTTATGGCACAGCAAGTAACATTGTTTAAAAACAAAAGGTGTGCTTGTACATAGATTACAGGGCTCTGAACCCATGATGCTGCACTTTTCCTTTTCCATCTTGAGGTATTCTGTGGCGAACTGTTTCCCGCAATAAAATAATTGTGGTTTTCACCTTAAATTGTGAAGCCAAGAGTCAGACAATTACACCAGAATAATCTAGAACAGAAGTCAATAATAAAGCCAAAAGAATAAAAACGCACCTCGGTACACGACCTTATAAAATGTATCCCAGCAATGTCTGGACTGCACTCATTTTATCATAATGTAGCTGTATTTTAGGTGTCTAGAAGGCACTATTGCAGGTCTTGGCTTGAAATCTGCCTATTTTAGCCTTAGATAAAGTGACTGGTGACTCTTGGTGAACTAGCATAGTTTCCTGTAACTTACTGAGTCTCCTCTAATTATAGTACATCTGAATACAATAGCAAAATGACTCAGCACTAATGTACAATGTACAACAATGGCAATACCTAAATTTAGTGTCAGGCAAAAGCTGAAATTGCAGCTAAACTATGAGGTAGATTTGCTAAAACTGGTGCACACAGAATTTGGTGCAGCTGTGCATAGTAACCATTCAGCTTCTAACTTCTGCTCGTTCAATTAACCAATTGCCTCCCGGTCACAGTAGATTTGCTGTGACCGAACGGCAGCTGCAGGCCCAGCAATGTAATTAAACATTGCGAGCAGGGCCGGATCTAGCCTGTCCAATTTGGGGGTACAGTAAAAAATGTCAGGGGAGCAGAGGACAGGGTCACTGCTGCCAGGGCAGAGGACAAGGGTCACTCATGGCAGGGCAGAGGACAAGGGTCACTCATGGCAGGGCAGAGGACAGGGGTCACTGCTGGCAGGGCAGAGGACTGGGGTCACTGCTGGCAGGGCAGAGGACAGGGGTCACTGCTGGCAGGGCAGAGGACAGGGGTCACTGCTGGCAGGGCAGAGAACAGGGGTCACTCATGGCAGGGCAGAGGACAGGGGTCACTGCTGGCAGTGAAGTAAAACAAGAAGAAGCGCACCAACCTTGCGCATTACCTCAGTAACCAAATTTATTTATTTAGTAAAAGAATGGTACTCATAAACAGCGAATAAAAACAGGCATGTAAGTCCTCCCAGGGACTTCAAAGGCAAGAGGCCAGCGTGAATCCCATCATGGGGGTGGACACTCAGTACAGCTGACGCGTTTCGAAGGTCATGCCTTCTTCCTCAGAGCTGGTCCCTGGGAGGACTTACATGCCTGTTTTTATTCGCTGTTTGTGAGTACCATTCTTTTACTAAATAAATAAATTTGGTTACTGAGGTAATGCGCAAGGTTGGTGCGCTTCTTCTTGTTTTATTTCACAGTTCTGTTCGGGCTTCCCCAGCCTTGGTTTGGAGCTGCACGACCTTGTATGCCACGGTGGTTGTTTTGTTGGGATTTGATCTACTCACCACCGGCCTGGGTCCCGGAGCGCAGGAGAAATTGCATTTAGTCACTGCTGGCAGGGCAGAGGACAGGGGTCACTGCTGGCAGGGCAGAGGGCAGGGGTCACTGCTGGTGGGGCAGAGGACAGGGGCACAGCTCCTCCTACCATCCCTGCACTGTACACAGCCTGGGCACAGGCAGCAGAACTCCCCACACAACCCATAACTGAGATCAGTATAGTATCAGTCAAGGAAAGCACAGTACAGTGTCAAACTAGGGCCGGAAAGTATCAGATTAGGGCAGCATAGTGGCTTTGGGGGGGGGGGGGGCAAAACTAAAATCTGGTTGGCATAGCCCACCCCAGCACCCCCCTAGATCCAGCCATGATTGCGAGCATGCTTTCACATTTAGAGCGCTCATGCACATGCCTCCTGCTAATCTGCACTGTGGTTGGACACAGCACAATTTTGTCAACAGACACTTTCTGATCAGCTGTGTCCAATCACAGCACAGAGACCTATGTTTACAAATGCACAGGACTCAGGACTGTACACAGAGCACCAATCTGGCTGCTTCTTTTCCCTGCAAAGCAGAGACAAAAAGCAGCCAGATCTGTTAGTAAAAGCAAGACATATTACACTTGTTAGGCACACAGTTAACCCTTTGATTGTCCCTAGATGTTAACCCCTTCCCAACCAGTGTCAGTCTACAGTATTATATCTGATCGCTATATTAGTTAGTATACCTCCCTGTGAGGATCTGTTAGCACTCTCCCTATCACAGGCCCACTATACTATTGCTGATCACCGCTATTAATTAATTCCAGGATATATACCATAGTTTGTAGACGCTATAACTTTCACACAAACCAATTAATACACACTTATTGGCATTTTCTAACCAAAGACATGTACCAGAATACATTTTGACCTAAATTTATGATGAAATAAGAATTTTAAAATATTTTTATTGGATATGTTTTAAAACAGAAAATAGAAAATATTGGCTTTTCTTTTCAAAATGTTTTTTTTCATTTACATAATAAAAAATAAAAAACCAATAGAGATCAAATACCACCAACAGAAAGCTCTATTTGTGTGAAAATAAATAGAACTTTCTTTTGGTTGTATTGATCGCCTCTGCGTTTTTAATTTTTTTGCACTATAAGCAAACAAAGACCGACAATTTTGACAAAAATACTATACAACATTTTTTACTTTTTGCTATTAAACATATCCAGTAAAAAAATTTTAAACATCAAATTTCATCATAAATTTAGGCCAAAATGTATTCTGCTACATGTCTTTGCTAAACAAAATTCCCAATATCTGTAAATTAATTGGTTTATGTGAAAGTTATAGTGTTTACAAATGGCGGTATATATACTGGAATGTTTTTTTTTTACTAGTAATGGTGGCAATCAGCGACTTATAGTGGGACTGTGGTGGGCATTCTGACACTGGAAGGAACTGACTTAGTGTCACTGAGTCCCAGTGACACCAATACAATGATCAGTGCTAATAAAAAGCACTTACACTGTATTAATGACACTGGGCAGCAAGGGGTTAATAACTGGGGCGAGCAAAGGGTTAACTGTGTGCTGTTTCACTACTTGCCCTGTGTGTGTGCTTCATTGTACACCAAACCCTCAAACGACACAGTCGTGCCCTGGAGCGACTATGGCGCAAAACAAAATCCCAACAAGCCTTCACCCGCTACAAATCTGCCTTCCGCACCTACACCTCCTCCCTCCACGCAGCCAAACAAGCCTACTTCCTGACCCTCATCAAGGCCCTCTCCTCCAATCCTCGCCGACTCTTCTCCACCTTCAACTCTCTACTCTCTCCACCCCCACCTCCACCCAGAACCTCACTCACCGCCCTTGAGATTGCCAATCACTTCAAAAACAAGATTGACACAATTCGAAAGGACATTGCCGCAACTCACACGCCCTCTCAATCCGTCCCCTCTCACACAGCTACCCCCTCATCCCTCCTCCCCCTCGACATAACCCGCAGGGACTTTGTCGCTGCTCAAACTCCCTCCAACCCCCTTCCCCCTCACTCAGCTACCCCCTCATCACCCCTCTCCCACGGCCCCACCACTGCTCTGACCTCCACTTCCACCCCACCCTACATTCCTCATACTGAAGCTCCCCCAACACTCTGCACCTTTGACCTTACCACCATCGAGGAAGTCTCCAAGATCCTCTCTGATGCCCGCCTCACCACCTGCCCCCTCGAACCTATCCCCTCACAACTCTTACTACCTCCCTCCCCCTCCATCCTACGCTCCCTCACCCACATCTTCAATCTCTCCCTCTCCTCAGGCACTTTCCCCTCCCCTCTGAAACATGCACACATCACCCCCATACTTAAAAAGCCCTCCCTGGACCCCAATGACCCGAACAACCTCAGACCCATCTCCCTGCTCCCCTTTACATCTAAACTCCTCGAGCGCCTCATCTACACCCGCCTATGCTCTCACCTCAACGACAACCACCTCCTCGATCCCCTACAGTCTGGCTTCTGTCCCCTACACTCCACCGAAACTGCCTTACTCAAACTCTCCAACGACCTTCTAACCGCCAAAGCTAATGGCCACTATTCAGTGCTCCTACTCCTTGACCTCTCCGCAGCCTTCGACACAGTCGACCACCCCCTCCTCCTCAAAAAACTACACTCCCTCGGCCTCAGAGATTCTGCTCTCTCCTGGCTCTCATCCTACCTGTCACAACGCTCTTTCAGTGTTACCTATAATGCTACCACCTCCCCCTCACTCCCCCTCTCTGTTGGGGTCCCTCAAGCCTCTGTCCTTGGGCCCCTTCTCTTCTCCATCTACACCTCCTCCCTTGGCCAACTCATACACTCTCACAGCTTTAGCTACCACCTCTATGCCGACGACACACAAATCTATCTCTCAACCCCCCACCTCACCCCCTCGGTCTCTGCCCGAATCACACACCTACTGAGCGACATATCAGATTGGATGTCGCTCCACTTCCTTAAACAGAACCTCTCCAAAACCGAGTTTCTTGTCTTCCCCCCAGCCTGGACCCCACCCCCCATTGACTTCTCCATCACATCCAACAACGCCAATATCAAACCCGCCCTGCAGGCCAGAGTACTTGGTGTCATTCTGGACTCCAACCTATCCTTCCAGCCCCAAGTCCAATCTTTAACAAGCTCGTGCAGACTCCACCTCTGCAACATCGCCAAAATACGTGCGTTCCTAACCCCAGAAACCACTAAACAGCTCATCCACTCCCTCATCGTATCACGACTCGACTACTGCAACTCCCTCCTCATTGGCCTGCCTCGCCGCTGGCTATCTCCGCATCAGTCGATCCTGAATACGGTTGCCAGACTCATTCACCTTTCCAACCGCTCCGTTTCCGCCACCCCCCTCTGCCAATCCCTCCACTGGCTTCCGATTGCGCAATGGATCAAATTCAAAATCCTAACATTGACGTACAAAGCCGTCCACCATACTGCCCCGAACTACATCACTGACCTAATATCCAAGTACCGCCCAGCACGCACACTCCGCTCCTCACAAGACCTCCTTCTCTCTAGTTCCCTGGTCTCCTCCTCCCATGCCCGCCTCCAGGACTTCTGCAGGGTGTCACCCATCCTCTGGAACTCCCTGCCCCAACCCATCAGATTATCACCTACTCTCCTCTCCTTTAGGCGCACCCTGAATACCCATCTCTTCAGGGAAGCCTACCCTACACCCTGCTAACTTGACCGACCTCCTCCACTCTTCCTACCACTCCATCCCCCACAGCTATCTCCTCCTGTACCACTATCCCCTCCCTCCTAGATTGTAAGCTCCAAAGAGCAGGGCCCTCAATCCCCTCATGTTTTGCATTGTATTGGTACTGTTCTGTCACATGTTCTGTCCCCCTTTGTAATGTACAGCGCTGAGCGAACTATTGGCGCTTTATAAATACTGTATAATAATAATAATAATTGTACGCACACTGCTTTGCATGGCTCTGCTATGCAGAGCCATACAAAGCAGTGTGCAGGAGCTGACAGGGGAGAGATTTGTGATGTGTTGTTTATACACAGTTTTCTCCCCCGTCGGAGATACTTGGTGATCACCGGGTGCCTGCGAGTAATCACCGTCCGGGACCCGGTGATTGACAGCTGAGGCCACGAATGGCCACATATATATACATGATTTTGCTCACCCCTGCCGCCCTGTAGCAGTATTTCGGAGTATTTTAGGTGGAGGGGAAGTGGTTAAATCACTTCCTCTCAGCTTAGGTCATCCTGGACCCACTCTAGCCTGTGACTGCACAGTGAAAGGACAAGCAACACAGTGATGAGCTCATCTCTCCCTCACTCTGCTCTTTTCTCCTATCAGCATGTTTTCTGTTAGCACTTGAACTGATTGACTTTTTGAACTGTTTCTTACAGGAACCAGGTCATAATATAGGTGCTTACACTGCTTGCATTAGAATACACATAATGATTTAATAATTATTATAGCTGCATTAATTTATATCTTTACAATCTGCCTAATATTCAGCTTTCAGGGAAGGCTATCCTGCCTCATTTTTCTCCATCAGCTCATCCCTCACATTTAATACAATTTGTATCATATCCCAATCTCTTTTAGATTGTAAGCTCTCATAAACTGGGTCCTCTGAACCCTCTTGTACTGAATCATATTGTAACCGTACTGTCTTTCTATTTCCTTTTCTTTTTATAAGTGCTGCGCAAACTGTTGGCACTACATATATATTATTACGTATTATGCATGTATTATAATAATATAAGTCCTTTGTAAAACACACAGAAAACTTTACAAGATAGTAAATGGGTGTCATCATATCATTATATGTCTTCTCATCAATAATAAACAATGCTAGTCCCCAGAGTATAATAACATTGGACTGATAGAACTTGGCAGAGACACTTGAAGGTCAGAACACAATTTTGCAAACAAGGATTATTCTTCTTCCCTATATAAACAATTTTCATGTAGCAAAATATAATCATTGCCACTCACACAGGTTTCCAAAAGTACTTCAGTTTGACATGTCTTAGATATTCCTTTTCTTAGCAATACCAGCCACTGAATCTGTGATGCGTGCAAATCACATACCGACCTTTGTACCTGTGAAACATATGGAGACAACTACGACGAAGCTACTGCAGCCTGGAACCTATTACCATGATATGTCTATTCTTTATTGTTGGCCAGGAGGTAGGAATTTCACTGTCCTCTCAAGGAAGCATACAACAAAACTAAAATCACATTGGACAAGTGCTTTGCACTTTATGGAAATGCCCAGGAATGAGTCAATAAGATTAACATGTTTACAGTTCCTAGAATTTGCCTGACCCTTTTCTTAATGCGATCCAGCAATTACATATACCCAAGACCTAAGAGAGATCATATCTGCCTTCAAAAGCTAGTGATCTGCTGCAACAGAACCTGCTTTTTTTTTTATCTCAAACAGTCTATGAAGTTAAACTGATTTCATTTATCCTCATTTAAGTGTCACACTGAATCCATACCTCCATGTCTCTCCTCCGGTGAAGACTTCTCTCCAACTTGACCAAATGTTTTAAGGAATTTGAGGACAGCTATTCTCTTATTTTGCTTCATTTATCAAAATGTTCCCGCATTTCAATAGTAATCCATCAAATCATCCTAAAATAATCATCCAATCCTCGAGAAGAGGGCTCAAGTAGTGGAAATGTAGTTCCAAGACTACCATTAGAGTTGTCTACACAGCATCTAGAGGACTGTGAGGTCCCTGAGATATGATAATTTACAGTAGTAGAGCGAATGCTACAATGGAATTAATAAGATATAGCAAGGCAGTCCTAACTCCTCTAAGTATCTAGCCTTTCTTCTATTTATAGCTTATACAACATATGTGGTAAAATGAATGCTTATTTGCATTTTATCCCAGGTGTACAGTAAGGCTACGTTTAGACATGCATCAGCCTTTGTGGCCCCTCTGAAAATGGATCAATTGCATATCAATTTTCAGAGGAATTTGACTGGTGATAAGGGCGTGATATGTTCCCTCCCCACCATCTGTTTTAACCCTGTAAATGCTGCAGTGCTGCACCACAACTGCGTGCATTACAAGTACTTTAGGGCACAGTGTGGCCCAATTTGCTTCATAGAGTTGCAATTGGCGGGTGGTACTGCTTGCCAAATGCGACAGAGGGTACCATTTTTGCTGTGGCATGTGTACAAACCCCTTTGCAGCCTAACGGAGCCAGCCATATCAAACAGGACAGCCCTAAAAGCAAATAAAACATCCAGTTATGTGTTATTTGAGGATGAATTAATAAAAGATTATGGCCCTAGTTAGGCCTTGACTTTCCTGAGGAGTGCTTATTATTCATATTCATGTTCATGTTATTGACTGTTTTTTTCCCCTCTATCTTTTCACAATCCAACTTTTCCATTTTTCCTCTCTATCCTGTATCTGCTGCTTTTGGGGTCTTACTCATCCCCCTCTAGTCTTTTCAGAAATAAAAAAACAGCATTTTTGGTTGCACACAATTGGATGATGGAAGCCAGCAGAGTTTCACTTCATTCACTAAACTCTGGGGAAAATGCCCTTGCAAAGTGAACAGTCTATGTACGTGTCGTAAATCAACCTCTCAATGTACAGATGCAGAGAGTGACACTGATGTGATCAGCTCAGCAATTCTCTCTGTCTGGAGGAAGAAGAAGAAGAGGAAGAGGAGGAGGAAGAAGAGGAAGAGGAGGAGGAAGAAGAGGAAGAGGAGGAAGAAGAAGAGGAAGAGGAGGAAGAAGAGGAGGAAGAAGAGGAGGAAGAAGAGAAAGAGGAGGAAGAGGAAGAGGAAAAAGAAGAAGAAGCAGAAGAAGAAGAAGAAGATCCAAGCATCATATGACCAGCCAGAGGAGTTCAGAAAAAGGTAAGAAAGAAATATGTAAGAAGGTGGACAGCACCAGCAGATACAAAAAGTTATCTGTGCAAGTAGTAAGGTAAATCCCCCCAAAATTCCAAACTAATCAATATGTAATACAAAGCACACTAAGCGAAAATGTATAGCCAGTAATATAGCAACTTCAGGCATTCCTGCCTTTTTTAGTTACTAACCTACACCATGCAGAAGAAATTGAGAATTGAGTGTTCAGACCTAAATGACTTCATATATATATATATATATATATATATATATATATATATAAAAGGCTCCATTCACACTTAGGTGTTTCAAATCAACGCGTTTCTGCCCGCAATTGGAAAATGAGCTGTAAAAATGTGAAAAAGCACATTCGTGTGTTCAGGTACCATTCATTTCAATGGTACCTGAAAACGCAGGGCTTTTTTGCTGCAATCGCAGCACGTTTTTCCATGCAACAAATGCACTGCGCTTAAGCAAACAAAATCGCAGGGCTCATGATGCCCAAAAAAGGTTCTGGAACTGTGAAATGAATGGCACCTGAACAGGTGAATGTGCATTTTTACATTTGCACAGCGCGTTTTCAAATCGTGGGTAGAATTGCGGTGATTCCATTCGTGATTTGAAATGCCTAAGCGTGAATGGAGCGTAACACATGAGATACTAAGGAAGTGATGCCACTTATTAACCATTACCTGCAGCAAACTCTTTCTTATGAAAAGGGGATTCTTAGCATACAGTACATTGCAATACATGTTCAAGCTGGCCAACTATGTCAATATACAATATATGCTTTATATATTTATGTGTGACAATTGTAGAATATCAGTAAAAAGCTGCAAATTGCATCCTACAGAACAAAGGCAGCCCCTAGTTATCCACTGAACACAGGGACATTAAGAGCCTGGTCATACCGATGCAATTTCAGGTGCGATTTGCAAATTGAAATCTCACCTGAAATCTCATCTAATGAATGTGAATGTCAGTGTCTTAGCATGTGCAATTTGCTGCAGTGAGAATTCTAAAGTAGTTCTTGCATGACTTTTTCTGCAGTTTTGTTGCAATTTCTCATACATACAGGTGAAACTCAAAAAATTTGAATATCATGCAAAAGTTCATTTATTTCAGTAATGCAACTTAAAAGGTGAAACTAATATATGAGATAGACTCTTTACATGCAAAGCAAGATAGTTCAAGCCGTGATTTGTCATAATTGTGATGATTATGGCTTACCGCTCATTAAAACCCCAAATCCACAATCTCAGAAAATTAGAATATTGTGAAAAGGTGCAATATTCTAGGCTCAAAGTGTCCCACTCTAATCAGCTAATTAAGCCATAACACCCGCAAAGGGTTCCTGAGCTTTTAAATGGTCTCTCAGTCTGGTTCAGTAGGAATCACAATCATGGGAAAGACTGCTGACCTGACAGTTGTGCAGAAAACCATCATTGACACCCTCCATAAGGAGGGAAAGCCTCAAAAGATAATTGCAAAAGAAGTTGGATGTTCCCAAAGTGCTGTATCAAAGCACATTAATTGAATGTTATGTGGAAGGGAAAAGTGTGGAAGAAAAAGGTGCACAAGCAGCAGGGATGATCGCAGCCTGGAGAGGATTGTCAGGAAAAGGGACTTGTTGGGGACTTTCACAAGGAGTGAACTGAGGCTGGAGTCAGTGCATCAAGAGCCACCACACACACACACACACACATACAGACAGATCTTGGACATGGGCTTCAAATGTCGTATTCCTCTTGTCAAGCCGCTCCTGAACAACAAACAACGTCAGAAGCGTCTTACCTGAGCTAAAGAAAAATAGACCTGGTCTGTTGCTCAGTGGTCCAAAGTCCTCTTTTCTGATGAGAGCAACTTTTGCATCTCATTTGGAAACCAAGGACCCAGAGTATGGAGGAAGAATGGAGAGGCACACACTGCAAGATGCTTGAAGTCCAATGTGACGTTTTCACAGTCTGTGTTGATTTGGGGAGCCATGTCATCTGCTGGTTTTGGTCCACTGTGCTTCATTAAGTCCAGGGTCAACGCAGCCGTCTACCAGGAGATTTTGGAGCACTTCATGCTTCCTTCTGCAGACAAGCTTTATGGGGATGCTGACTTCATTTTCCAGCAGGACTTGGCACCTGCCCACACTGCCAAAAGCACCAAAACCTGGTTCAATGACCGTGGGATTACTGTGCTTGATTGGCCAGCAAACTCACCTGACCTGAACCCCATAGAGAATCTTTGGGGCACTGCCAAATGATAGCTGATAGCTTCCATGCCACGCCGCATTGAGGAAGTAATTGCTGCAAAAGGGGCCCAAACCAAGTACTGAGTACATATGCATGCTTATACTTTTCAGAGGTCCGATATTGTTCCATTTACAATCCTTGTTTTATTGATTGCATGTAATATTCTAATTTTCTGAGATTGTGGATTTGGGGTTTTCATGAGCTGTAAGCCATAATCATCACAATTATGACAAATCACGGCTTGAACTATCTTGCTTTGCATGTAACGAGTCTATCTCAAATATTATTTTCACCTTTTAAGTTGCATTACTGAAATAAATGAAGTTTTGCACGATATTCTAATTTTTCGAGTTTCACCTGTAGAATACAATGGAAATGGCACTGAAAATTGCAAGAAATTGTTTAAAATCGCAATAAAGTCTTCAGAAATCGTACCTGGAATTGCACACATATCGCACAATTTTATGTAATAATGATTATTTAACTTGTCTGGTTTAAACTTTCAAGTAAAGGATGACTCACTAAAAGCCATAAAAGTGAAATATATTGCTATTCTGAAATAAGACAGAAGAACAGGAATGTTTGGTTATTTGGAAACCAAAGGAGAAAATTCTTTATTCATTACAGCATTTAAGTTTGGATTGTATACATAAGAAAGATAATAACCTGAATCAGCATAACTGTAGACACCAGGTGCAGTCCTATCCAAAATAAACTGAACTTTGCATATACTGTATTTTGTCTGAGAAAAAATAATTACCCTGTTTTTCTGTCTATTAATACTCATTACTATTTTATTTTATTACCAGCAGTTGTTAAAAAAACACCTGATGCAAACAGATGTCCTATGTACACTCACCGGCCACTTTATTAGGTACGCCTTGCTAGTGCCTAGAAAATATCTCCCACACCTTTACACCACCAGCACCAGCCTGAAACGTTGATACAAGACAGGATGGATCCATGCTTTCATGTTGTTTATGCCAAATTCTGACCCTAGCATCTGAATGTCGCAACATCCAGTCTGCCCATTCTCCTCTGACCTCTTGCTTCAACAAGACATTTTCGTCCACACAACTGCCACTCATTGAATATTTTCTCTTTTTCAGACCATTCCCTGTAAACCCTACAGCTGGATGTGTGCGAAAATACCAGTAGATCAGCACGTTTTTAAATACTCAGAGCAGCCCGTCTGGCACCAACAACCATGCCACATTCAAAGTCTCTTAAATCCCCTTTCTTCCCCATTCTGATTCTCGGTTTTAACTTCAGCAAGTTTTCTTCACCATATCTAGATGCCTGAGTTGCTGCCATGTGATTGGCTGATTAGCAATTTGTGTTACCAATCAACTGAACAGGTGTACCTAATAAAGTGGCTGGTGAGTCTATCTATCTATCTATCTATCTATCTATCTATCTATCTATCTATCTATCTATCTATCTATCTATCTATCCATCTATCTATCCATCTATCTATCTCTACCTTGAAGTGTATATATATAAACCCGAACAATGAACTTCTCTTACTTGCTCCCTTTTAGTCTGTTATAATAAGCATTTTGTTATATCAGTTTTATAAGTGCTCTCTGTCTGAGTTATCTCAAGTGATCACTTAGTCCCCCCTGTTCTTATCTTGGACTAAAGGTCAATAAAGCAGGGCATAGATAGATCGAAATTCAGCCAGTTCAGCAGGAACCGGACACATTTTGATCCATCTATGGGCAGGCTAGTTGTACTGAAGCTGATCTATTGATTGACTTCAGTACAACCAGCCTGTCAGACGTTTTCATTTGTATTGTGTCCATCCTTGTATTCTGAGGGCTGGGAAACCTCTCGCTGTCAGAATACAAGAGACCAGTGGGAGGTCTTCACCCATGAACACTGATTGTGTTGATGGAGGAATCAAGCAACTTTCTTTCCTTCAACCTGTAGTTGAAGGAAAGAAAATTGCATAATGCATGGCCTTTCTTAGTCCCTATGCTATGAATAGGAAGACCATAGGAAGGGTAGATTAGTAAAAGGCATTGAACAGAGCTGACAACATTCAGTCCACAACAATTCTATATGTGTCAGCCCACCATAGGAAATTAGGAGATAAACACACTTCTCGCACATGAACAGGTTTTTCTGTACTTGAACATCTTTGAAACATGGATAAATGTGCATGTATTATAGGGATATACAGCATATGTTTTTTTTCCCTTGACGCTTTAAGATGAACTCCTTCAAATATGATTAACACACATACAATATCTATTTATTAATTAAGATTTTTTTTTAATAATTATGATTTGTCTCCAATTTTCTATAATAATCCATCAAGCAAAACTTGAGTAAGAAATGAAAGGATGGCACTGTGAGTGTACATTCATCGCTTCTGCAGTACACTGAGTATTTGAGGCGCAAGTGCTATTTGAAAGAGTTTCTGATTATATGAGGAGCCAATTGCTAATTCAAGGATTTTCCATCAGCTGGTGTGTGTCGCTGCAGATCGTTGCTCCCAAGCGAGTATAGCTGGTTTATATCTTACTAGCATGGAGCTCTGATGAGTGAATCCAATTCATTTGGTGGTGGGTTTTTCAGTTTTTTTTCCCATTATGGTGTCCGTTTATGACACAGAGAATAGTTGCGATTCAGAGGATCTGGTCATTCTCTGGTCATTCACAGTTTGTGACACTCAGGAGGTCAGCGGAGAACATGTTCAGCTCTTCACTGGAGATCTGTGTTCTCCCTCCAGATTCTCCAGCCCAGAGCTGGAGAATCGGAGGAACCGCAAACTAAGCAGTGATAATTTACCTCTGCTTAGTAAACTGATCTTTCACTGTAATCTCGCGAGATTATAGTAAAATCAGCCGTTTTCCAGCGTTTGTAGACCATTCTCCCTTTGTTCGGAGAACTGATCTACACCGCTTCATAAAAGGCATTCACAGGAGAACTGTGTTCTCTGAGAATGCCGGAGAGCTGAGCAGCGATCATTTACCGCTGGTTCATAAACGGACACCTATATGAGAAGTTTAAGAAGATTTATTGGTTCACAAATTAATTGATTTTTGTACACTTTTTTAATATATTTTTGGTACACATTTTATTTATATTATTGATCGATTTTTTGTTGGACACTGGTTTATATTTTTTTACTGATTTTTTTCACTGACTTTTCCACTGATCTTTATGGACTTATTTGCTATATTTATTTGTTATATGAATTTTTTCACATTATAATATTGCTTATGTTTACTCATCTAGAAATATTATCTAGCGATATAATATTTTGAAGAGCGTTGCTTTTTTTTGTGGTTCAGATTTATTACCCTGTTTTACATGGGTTAGTTAGCAGCTCTTCCTAATATATCTGTTTTATACATGCACATTTATTTTTACGTGATATCGGTTCCATAGGCACTTTCCCCAATTGTTATACATTACATTTTGACAGGACATAAGCTAACAGAAGGAGACAGAAGGATGCCCTCATCGACATGCTGATGTTCCTTTATTTATTAATGTTCCTTTATTCCTTTATCAGCAGGTTTAGGAATTTTTTTACAAGTATGCTTATCAAAGCCTAGTTGCTGTTAAAGTGAAAGTCAAGGATTTGGTTTTTCTGTGTAACTGAATACAAGCATCACCAAACCGAATGCACAATATTACAAATCCTTTGGCAGGTATAACAGTTCTCATCTACAGGTTTCAATTGTGTATTTAGCTGCTTGCTTAGAGTACAGCTTTTGATAAATGATAAACAAAAAAATTAACAATTATGTTTAAATCCCCAGTAATATGCTGACATAAATAAAAAAAAAACAACAGAATGCCTGACTGCATGTTAGAGATGCTAATATAAGATTATTCATTGGCGAGTGCTTTAAATGTCTATGTTTTTTGCTCTATCGAACACAGTAAATGCATTTTTCTTTTTATGATAAAGTGGAAAGGTTAGCATCTAGCATCAGTAACAGTGTAGATACGCATAGAATTGGTATCTCATTAATAATTCAGCAGTATGCAGTTTTTTGACAGCTAATAAGTAAAAAGAAAATCTAGGCATAACTTTAAGCCATTGTTTTCTGTTTAGTTTTGAAAAAATGCTGGGAAAATGATTAAGCTATTGTCCATTCCCTTGTTGGAAAATTTCCCTTCTCTTGTCCTAGTAACACCCTGTCATATCCTAAACTCAGGGTGTCTCCAGGAAAAGGAGCCAGTGGATAACGCCTCAAAAAGGGACACAACTGACACTAAAAACCTGACACAGGATCGAACCTTTCAAGGTGAACAGCTTCTTCTTTTTTTGCTGATGAAGTTGATAAGCCGCTCACCACTTCTTTTTACTTCAATTATAAATCGTAGTTAGGGGAAAGCAACATAACAATACCTGAAAGGATGTAGTGCATGCTTCTTTCATCCTTGCCAAGCTTATTGGAAGCCACACAGAAAAAGATACCAGACTGCGTGTTGTAAGGAAGAGCAAACAGGGTGCTTACAACCTACAAAATAGAAAGAACTTTTTAATTAGCCAAACTGAAGTAGGAACTATTATGGGAGATTATCCCTTAACAAAATTTTTGTTTTATTAGATCAACAATTTATTGTGCTTTTGTTACAGCAAAGTTGGTTGGAAACAATACATAATTAGTATTTACTGTATCACTGCTAAAAATAATACTATTTTATTCATTCATATTAGATCATTGGATACTTAATTGCAGAGAACATTAAACCTCTTCATATCAGTTATTGACCTCAAAGAATATTTTAGCATTTTTTTTTACAGAAACTACGATATTTTGATAACTAATGAATAATTAATACAATGCATAGGCTACAATTGGAACCATTATAATAAAATTCAATACAATTGTAATGCTTGTTTTAACTGAAAAATGTAATGAAGAACAGCTTTAATTACAACATTTCAGTAAATAGCTCCAGGGAGGCTGATTTTACTCTATGTGATCCAATCAACTATTTTTCAAGCATGTTTGATACGTTGCAACACAGAAGACCAAAGTCTTTTTTATTCATCAAACGTCTTTATTTCATTTGTTCACACTAATAAATACAAGCCCCCTGTAATATTTAAGGAGTTAACAGAATGCAACAAATATTAGCAGGCAAGCATTTAAACATGCAGTCATCACTGTGGGGGTTCTCAAAATATATGTCTCTGTCTGGTCTAACAGAATATAATTCTAAGTAGGATAGACCCATAACTATCTAACATATATTTGTATGGACAGGATGGGAAAACAGATATCCATTTTAAAAGCATAAATGTCCTGTATTGCCAGATGCGTAACAAATGTGTTTTTCTATTGTTGATGCTACAGTATTTTGGGTGCAGTGTGCTAGCAGACATAATCAGGGTGGGATATTCTCATGTGGCAGCATACAACCTGCAAGGGAAGAGGTTAGAGGAGTTATGGGCTGTGGCAGCCTGACTGGGGAATTTGCTTATTGATCAGGAAACATGGTTAAAGAAGTCAGTCTGTGAAGTGTTCAAGTTAAATATCAAGTGGTTCCAGCAGGGGCGGACTGACCATTTGGAAACTCGGGCACTGCCTGAGGGCCTGGGGTCAGTAGGGGGCCACAGGAGATACCCCTGGTACCTTTTTCATAGGCTTTTTTGAGTCTGGGCAAGGACACAGGGGCCCCATGATCCCCTATTGCCGGGGGCCCCATGAGTTGTCAGTCCGCCCCTGGGTTCCAGGTTGATCTCAGCTTTATTCACCCATCCACTATGCCTGGGTGCTGGTCCAATTTGGGTTTTCAGCAGACAAGTACCAAGAATATGAAGGATTAATCGCACACCCAGACTGTGGAAAACATTTTTCTTTGTTTATTAAATGGCAAAGGATGCAGCTCTTGGGCGCTTCATACTTACACAAGTTTTTTCAACTATTTTTTTTTTTTAAAACACACTCAGAAACACTAAAGGAAAAAGTTTTCCACTGTCCAGTTGTGCAGCAAATTCTTCATATTCTTGGTGTTTAAGAGGTACTGTATGTTTGGACATATGTGCAATTGAATAGGGATTTATCTTCTAGAAACCTGGAAAGAGCATTAGCATTTGGTGGTTCCATCAAGAGGAGCAGAGTGGCTGTGAACAGTGATATGATTGCTGTTCAATGTTATCACAGATCTGGCACTTCCCTGAATTCTTCTCTAGGAGCAGAAGAAGAATTTTCAAGATTACAGACAGTAAAGAATGGCCTTGACTTACTAGTGGAAGCTGTTTAGAAACTACAAATTCTCCTTATCTAGAAATTGCCTTAACTCGAACTCCTGTTTTTACAAAAAATGTAATACTAAGCAGGACTTCTGTCACTCCTTTCATTAATAAGATAATTGTTTTAAAATTACACCAACACTTGAGATAATACAGGTTTTTGAATCCAACTTTTAAAGTAAAGAAAAACATGACAACAAATGGTGGGATCCACCACTGTTGCCATCCAGTTTCTTCTGGTAACCAGTGGATCCTACACTGGTCACCTGGCTATGATTACAGGTAAGAGAATCTTGAGAAATCAAACCAATGCTGCATCACACAATAGAGAAATGAGAAGCTTAAAAGTTGGGTAAAAATACATTTTAAAAAGGAGGTGAACAGTTGTATCAACTAATATAGGTTGTATGCAAATAGGTTTACTAAAGTAACTAGGTAAGTCAAATTTCATTTTATATACATTCTATGCAATGATGCCATGCAATCATTTAATTAAAGGAAATCCTTTCATTAAAAAAAAATGTATTGAAAAACAGCATAGAGTACTTAAAATTACTGTTCGTTTTGTTCCAATACATGCATAAGTTAAAAGTCATAGCACAATAATGTAAAAACAAGGTGAAGTGCTGACCGAGCTTGCTGACTGGACACTGAACAGGCAGCAATACAAAGACATGCCATTAATCCCTTCCTGTTTCTTGATGGAACATGTGAATGTAGAGGAGCCTGATTAGCTTCTAGTGCTACTCCATCCCTTCCTAGTATGGGTGTTGGTTCTCAAGGGATTTTAGTGACTGATTTCTCCACTTGTGTCCTGTGCTGAGCAGCCAGCGTGATGCCTTTTGAACACAGGAGTTTGGCTGCTTAGCTCGGGTGCCATTTAGAGAATACTTTGGATTTTCTGCATGAATGTAAAGCATTCTCTGACTAGAAGAGGTAGAGAGCATGACATTACAGCCTGGCTTCTCCACTGCTTCCAATCAGAGAATGTTTTGCATTGATTCAGAGAATGCAATGTATTTTCTGAATGTTGCCCATGCAGAGAGGCCAATCTCCTGTGCTCACAATGCAGCCACTTGGTGAGAAACACTGGTAGTGTGTGTATAGAGCAGTACACATGACTGCAACTAACGTACACTGTCATTTCATAAAGAATGGATTACAGGGCCACTAAGTAATGGATCTGTATGGATTCCTTTTGGAGAAAAAGAATATTGTGTAATATCACAACTGCATTCAGTTGTATTTTATATCTATGTTGAGTTCACTTTTTATATCAGTTGATGAGCTCATCAGCACTGGTTTGGTGTTTCAAGAAGGAGCCAAAAATAATGCAAATATGCACCCAGGGGTGGACTGACAAATAATGGGGCCCCCAGGCAATAGGGGATCATAGGGCCCCTGTGTCCTTGCCCAAACTCAAAAAAACCTATGAAAAAGGTACCAGGGCATCTCATGGGGCCCCCTACTGACCCTGGGCCCTTGGGCAGTGCCCGAGTTTCCAAATGGTCAGTCCGCCCCTGTATGCACCCCCCCCACCAGTAACACTAACCCAGTGCAGATGGAAATTGACACCTTTGCAAGAAGGGGTTCAAGAAGTATGCATTCAAAATGTAAAAGAAAGAGAAAAGAATAATGCAGGAAGAAAAAGATGGATTGTCATAGTGTATTTTCAAAGGTTCATATGTTGTAAAGCGTACCACAGCTAAGGATCTGCACAAGCTCCTATTTGGGTCACATTGCTTGCTTTTAAAAAGGCAAGGGTACTTTGGCTTCTATATTGTATTTCCTACAGGAGAATGCAGTACATACCACTCATATGGCAGAATGCTGAGCAATTGACCACTGGCAGGAGGTTCATGAAGAGGTGTCACCAGAAGAGCCCCAAGTAGTAGTGAGCTACATATTGGGTTACTGCTATTTATTATACAATTCTAGCATTCACCCTCAGTTCATATCAGTTTTGAAAATCACTCAGAGTTGATTGCTAAAGCCAAGTTCAGTTTCAGTAAAGCATCATGAAATTTAACATGAATAGGAACTTGCACATAGAAGGGCAGAAATTAAACTGAAATAATGATCAACAAGCCAGTTACTAGTGCTAATACACTACGCATTTGGATCTTTCACAGTGACTAATATAAAAATAGGAAAAAAACTATTGTATCAGACATGCACTTACTTTGTTTTTGTCTTCAGATGGCATGCTGAATTCTTGAACAGATGGAATTGTGTAATTGTCCATGTTACTGTCTAAAAGACGCATCCGTTTAATCCTGGAATCCATGTCACACCTTTTATAAAAAGGATAAGATCATTAGGGACTATAGAATGCCACTGACACTTACATAGTAAGGGGAGATTAGAATCATGTGCAAATGTATTTCTCAGCCTATTTAATTATATTATCATTTCAGTTTTCTTTCCATGCTAGGGTATAGGTATTTGTTTCTAAATATAAATTAATTTGTAAACATTTTACTCTACTCTGGAAATAATAATAATAATGTACAGTTTTATAATTCTATGTTTGAAATAAATGATCATATTCTACAGGTAATATCTGTGTGATATGCAGAGTTTGTGCTGGAATTAAAGCTCAATTTTTCTGAAGATTTCTATAATAATAATAATTATTATTATTACAGATGGGAGGTGCATACAAATTTAAAAAAATGGAACATATACAGTAATAAATACAAAATATTTTTATATTGCAATATAGTGGAAAATGTAATAAATAAAGTATAACTACAGGCAAAGCATTTATTAAAGTTTTGTATGAAGTAGAGAGGAATTAGAACACCTGTTTATCTTACACTATGAGCTCCAAGGAGCAGGGCCCTCCTATCCCTCTTGTATTGAACTGTATTGTTGCTGCATTGTCTCCCTTTATATTGTAAAGCGCTGAGCAAACTGTTGGCGCTATATAAATCCTGTATAATAATAATTTATTGTTGTCTGTGCTCCTATTAGAGAGATTCCTTCTCCCTGTTTGTCCTGTTTATTGTTCTGAGAGTGAAAGTGAAAGGAAATCTCAAATGGCAAATTGTCACCAGAACAGAAATAGATAAGTTGCACTAGTTGCACTAGTTCTGGTGACTATGGAAACAACCAGGGATTCACGCACCTTGGAGAAATTTACACTCACTTCCTGTTTTGGCTATGGGACAGAAAGTGAAGGGAAATTTCCCTTGTGGCACACAGAAGGCAAAAAAAAACTCACAAGGATTAAAACCCTCTCTACTTTATTTATATATGAAAAAGGTTAGCATTTAATTCTAATTTAAGATATAAATTAGGTGGCTGTATGTGTCTTGGTAAATATCAAAAGAGAAAGAAGTGCTGGATTAGTGATTAAAAAGATCATTCTAATTCTATGCTTGTCTAAACAAAAAGGTTTAGGGATAGATTTGAGAAATTGAAGTGATGATGAATTGCACATGACCTATGGAAGTGAAAATCAAGACTACCCATGAGAAGATTTGATCAAAACAGAGGGAAAAAAACAACAAAAGGAGCAGAGGGAAAGGATTTTGTGAGGACCTTTTTTGGTAAAAAAAGTTTTCAATAAAGGAGGATGGCGTTTTCTGTGATATCTCTGCCAAGACTGGTGAAGAGATATTGTTTAAGAAGAGTGACTATTTATCAATAGAGGCGAATGACTCGATAATGACTCGGCCCTCAGCTCACTGGATTACAGAAAAGCAGGAGTTCAGAACTGCACCAGATTTTGCACTTTCCAGTTTAAAGTAGAACTATAGGCAAAACTTTTATTTTTCATTTTGAATGGAGTAAGGAAGGGTTACAACCCCTGTCAGTTTTTATGCCATCTGTGTCCCATTGGGAAGATTTACCTTCACTTCCTGTCCCATTGCCAAAACAGGAAGTGAGAAAATCAAATTAAGTGAATTCCTTGGGGACCCCCAGGTCACCAGAACTAGTGTCCTCATTAGAAAATTTCCGCTCTTTTACTTTTCTGGGGACAACCCACATTTTTGGGTGTCTTTTAATTTCACTTTCAAAAATAACGATAAACAGGATAAATAGAGAGGTTGAAAATCCATAACGGGAAGGAACGTTCAGTCACCGTGAGTGCTCATCATGAATGAAGCTTACAAGCTGAAAGCTTTAAGTTACTCTGGTCAGAGCTTACCAAACACTAAGGACTCACTCACTGAGTCTAAGCGACATCATTTGCTGCAGTTGGCTACAAAAACACCTAACCCTGCATTATGAGAGCCCCAAGCTACTCAATCCCAAGAGGTAAGTAAAAAAATGGGGTTGGAGGGAAAATATGTCCAATTAGCTGGTTGACTTTATTTATCTGGTTCATTTTAACAGAAGCCTGTAGCTGCAAATAATCCTCTAAATTAAAAATGAATGCTGTGCTTGTTGTGGGATCACTAAAAATTAAATTATATTGTGTGGATTGTGGAGGAAGACCCTAACCCTTCCAAAATAAACCAATGTCAGAAACGGACTACATTCCTTAACATGGGCATGTCTAAATTGAGAATAGTGGGCTCTAAAGTGGGTACGTTCTTTGCAGACCACAGGGAAAACCCAGTAGAGTTTCCCCTTTTTGCTAGTTTTTTTTGTTACTTTTCATTGCAATATGTATTAGGCTTTTTAAAGATGATCTCAGTCTTTCTGAAATGGCTATAAGTGGAATGAGTATCTTAATGGAATAAGTGCTGCAGAGAATGGGATTATTTCCATATGTCATGCAGCTATAAACAGCAATGTCCTGTGCACTAATTTGTGTGATTGTTTACTTAAACAAAGGAAATTGTCCACTTGCCATCCTATGCTGGTATGTGAGCTATAAATGTCCAGCAGACAACTGACTCTTTTTCTTTCATTCAGGCCTATCATGCCTTGTTTTTGATTGTGCTTTCCTGATTATATAAGACAACAACTTCACATGGGTGAGACAATTTCTCATCAAGACTCTTTGATAATTTCAGTTGGGATAATTATCATGTTTCGGGCTCAGAAAAAGACCAGTGGCTGATCTGACATTTGGGGTTTGCAAGTGCAAGTCAGGGATCTGAGAGGAAGTGAAACAAAGAACAATAGAGACAGGCTAAATCTCCTTGTTGATTTTAGCGAAGGTTGGAAAAGAAGAGAAAATCAGTCAAGTGCAGGAAATAAAGCCATGCGTCATATCTACAAAAAAAGTCATTTAGGACTTCTGCGAGTAAGAGATAACTCTACTGTGACCAACACTACAACCCCCATATGTTGAGTACTATGCTCGTTGGCACATGTGTTATAGCTGTAATATCAAATAGCTGGCAATAAGCATAATAGAAAAAAGAGTATAACGAGCGCTGGACAGTTTTAGAGCAAAATGGAAAAGCAGCTGGCATGAAAGGCAAGCCTCCAAAACGCCTCGTGGTAAATAGTCATAAACAAAAACATGCAGCGCTAGAGTATATGGATCCTTCTCATGATACAGTGTGACCACTTAATAAGATATAAACGCAGCTACCATAATAGTCTTAAGCAACCAATATTATAACATTCTCATGGTTAAGAAGGTGTAAATGGTGATATAGGTGTCAAAGTCAATCTATCATAGGAGTAGCGCAGATAATATCATAGCGCAGATAATAGCGCATTGGAGTAAAATGACCTACTCCTGGTCAATGGATCAGGGAACCTGCCGGAGTGGTGGTCGTCTCTGCTGTGGTCACCAGATTCATCTGTGTCCTCTCCAATTATGGAATTCCCAGGTGTCCAGTGGAATAAACGCTCATCCGGTATGCAGTGGAATCCTTGTGTCAGCGACCTCCAGGGGTGCGATGTGCGCTCAAGGAACAGGAATCACCTTCAGGGCTCAGAAATAAACCCAAAAGAAAGGATGGTGCAATATACACTTCCAAAGATGGCCGCCCGTGTCAAGGTGTGGACCATGTGGGTAGTGGTTGTAGGTCAAGTAGCATCTCCCTAACGCGTTTCGTGGCAATTGCACGTTATCCCCTTTGATATTCCACTGCATACCGGATGAGCGTTTATTCCACTGGACACCTGGGAATTCCATAATTGGAGAGGACACAGATGATTCTGGTGACCGCAGCAGAGACGACCACCACTCCGGCAGGTTCCCTGATCCATTGACCAGGAGTAGGTCATTTTACTCCAATGCGCTATTATCTGCGCTATCTGGTTAGTGCATTCTACAGCCACATTTCCTACCACAGATGTCACAGATTTACGTCACTCCTATGATAGATTGACTTTGACACCTATATCACCATTTACACCTTCTTAACCATGAGAATGTTATAATATTGGTTGCTTAAGACTATTATGGTAGCTGCGTTTATATCTTATTAAGTGGTCACACTGTATCATGAGATAGATCCATATACTCTAGCGCTGCATGTTTTTGTTTATGACTAATAAGCATAATACTACAGTTTTCTGAAAGATTATGGGGTGGATTTACTAAAGGCAGATGTGACTATAAACTTTGTAAGTGCATTTGCACTCATTTTACTTAGTAAATGGCAATGTGGTATCAATTTACTTTGGAAAGAATACACAATCAGCTGCAGCAAAAATGTAAAAAAAAAGCATTTTTGCTTGCAGATGATTGGAAGATGAAAATCCACAGTGCTTTACCACATTTAGTAAGAAAACATTTAAAGTGCACATTTCATTTGTAAATCAACCCGTTACTTATTTTAAATCTTTAATTAGAACAAAGGCACAAGCAGAGGGTCAAATGCAGAAGTATTTCAACTGCTGGAAATCAGTGAAAGGAACTGATAGATATACTCAGGACATGCCAAATGCAAAATTATAGCTCTACAAAACCATACATACACAGACAGTGTCATTTTATCCAGTCCTTTTTGGTTGCACCTAGGGAAACTTCTGAGCAAAATCAAACAGCGAGCATATCGCAGCAATGCCATCTATTTTTGTAACAATATTTATGGGGTTGGGGGTTTGGAACCTATGAAAAATAGTCTACAGCAATAGGGCATAGTGTCAAAATGGGAAAAGTAAATGGGGTGATAAAGTTGGGGACTAAAAGGGATGAGAAGGTAATAGGGCGCAAATAGGGAGGGGGGTATTGGGTGTGGGTCTGGGCTCACAAACAGTCTCCCATTTTATTGAGTAGCATTAAAGGTCTGGGTTGCTTGCCTTTGTTGTCATAAGGTAAGATAGATGGGTTCTCTTACAATAAAAATGTAATCCTGTGTCCAGTCTTAGTCTGGGTTGCATTGTTTTTCCCACTTATGAACATAGGGTGGGAGGAGCTACAAGGAGCTTTTACATCTGAGATGCCTGATATATTTGTTGGGGCTTCTTGCAGAGAACTCTAGGTCGCCCAGTACGTCATAGATCATTGGTCAAGATCAAGCAGGGAAATCCCAAAAAATTGAAAAGTCGAAGAAATGACCTAAACCATGGCTCCAGTTGTTTGGTATATTTTAAGGAAAAGTAAGTGGCAAAAGTGAGCCAAAGAAGGCAGGATAAGGAGACCAGGGTGCAGTGATAGATGTAAGGCTCTGTAATACTGAAGCAAATCTGGTGAACCACCACTCCCATCGTGGTTTGGGAGGGTTAGGAGTGTAATACGAATGAACTGGTTTACCTCTCTAAATATAATGAAGAAGTAAAAATTGCAGGTGGGTGAAGAATGACTGAGGGCCAATATCGGTAGCAGTTGGATCAAGTACAACACCTAAAGCAAGGTGGCCATCTTAAATGTGCTACTCCTCTCAAACCAAGGTAAATTCATTGTCCTCCATGTCTGCAGATCAGAACAAACCCTTTTTAATAAGGGAGTAAAATTGGCCTCATATCATTCAGGGTCTGGTGTGAGTTTGATGCCCAGATATTGAAGACTGGACCAAGTTATATTGGAAATGAAAAGATTGTCTTAAACTATCTACTCTGTCATGTATTAAGAAGACATTGAGTGCTTCTGATTTGGAATAATTTATCCTGTAATTAGATAGGCCCTTATACCGATGGAAATATGGCATTAAGTTTGGAAGTGTAACCTCCTGTAGAATTTGAAATTAAAAATAGCAAGTCATCCGCATAGGCTATCAATGTATGGTGGGACAATTTAATCTGGAGACCCAATATGTCTTGGCTAGCCCTGATAGTGCACAGTAGTGGTACAAGCTATCCCTTTAAGATTTGGATTGTTGTCTGTGCCCCCCCTATTGGAAACACATTTTTGTAGCTTTTATCAGAACAGTGGTTTTATCCACTATCAGAACAAAATTCTGTTCAGTGGTTTTGTACAGAGCAGCCTGGATCCTCCTCTTCTCGGGTCTCCTGTCAGCACTCCTGGTCCCTCCCTCCTGCTGAGCACCCAAGCAGGAGCACTCCTGAGCTGCAGCTCTGCGTGTCCATTCACACACAGAGTCGTGGCTCGGCCCTGCCCCTCCCATTCCTGATTGGCTCACTGGTAGTACCTGACAGTGGCTCCCACTGCTGCCTCAGTCAGTCAGGAGGCTCTTGTGGACATTACTGGATTGAGAGGGGGCTCAGGTATGTATTAGGGAGGCTACTGTACACAGGTTTTTTACCTCCATGCATAGAACTCATGAAGGTAAACCTTGAGTCTTTAAAACCACTTTAAGTTTTGGAAATGTAAACCAGTGTAAAAAATAAGTCCTAAAATCATATTCAGCTATGCAGTCTTCCAATTAGTTGCATGACTACAATGTATACTTTACATTGGTAAAGTCTGCATCTTCCAGTGGCCAGCAGGGAGGAACATGTTTGTCTAAAGGGACGCCAGTGTCTTTTTGCTCTCGCTCATCATTTGTTATCTCTTACATTTGCAGTCTCTGCTTTCAGTGCACCTGAATTGTGATTACAAAGGGAGACACTGAGAAAAAGAGAATGAACTGTAGATAAAGGTATAATGGAATTGAAAGCAGATGGGGATCTCTGGAACAATTCTAAGGTATTGGGGACTACAAAGAAAAAGAATTTAAAAAATGAGAATTGAAACATAAAGCATTTTGCATATGCTATTTTTTATTTTTTTACTATATTTATACTTTAACATTAATATTAAACTAAAGGTTTTCTCTCAACATTCATATGTATGTGTTTAGGTTGTATGACCCTTCTTGAGACCCCTCTTCTCAGCAACAAAGGGGTGACATTTTAAATAAGAGGAACAGTCCAGGATGGGCATTTCTCATGGGCTTCCAATGTGAAAAGGAGAAGTAAAGCTGGCCATAGATAGTTTGAATCTCTGCTGGTTCAGCAGGGAATGGTTGTGATTCAAACAATGTATGGGCAGGCTGAATGTACCTCAGTTGATCTATGAAATTGAATACAACCAGCCTGATTTTTTCATGTGATTATTGCTAGAGGCCATTATAGCCGCTAGCAATAATCACTGTGTTCTCCCCCCCGCCAAGAGAACACAATGGCTCCAACAGGAGGAATTCCCCCACAGGGGTGGACTGACCATTCCAGCACTCAGGCACTGCCTGAGGGCCCGGGGTCAGTAGGGGGCCCCATTAAATGCCCGTTACCTTTTTATAGGCTTTTTTGGGTGTGCTTTGAGTGTAGGCAAAGACACAAGGGCCCCATGATCCCTTATTGCCCGGGGGCCCCATGAGTTGTCAGTCCGCCCCTGTTCCCCCATCAACACTGACCCATGGTTGCAGAAAAGAAAATCGCTCCATCTATATGGCTGGCTTTAAGCACAACCATTCTGTAGTACAGCAAATCATAAAGAAAAAGCATGAATATGTAGGAAGTATGTCTGCCCCCATCTATATATGTAATTACATAGTATACAGGGAAATTACATTTTTTCAGTGTCTTTCACAGCACTGAGCTCAGGTTCATGATGGGGCACTCAACATGACACATCTGCTCAGACAGGGAGAGAGTACAAGGAAATATGAAAAAAAGAAATCTTTATAATGTAGGCTACACTTCCAAAATTCAAAAACGATGATTCAAATTATTACGATATGTTGATTGGTTCTTTCCAAGTCTCAGAACCTGAGATATAACAATTTGTATAAGAGCTCACATACAGTAGATCTTCAAACATTTGACAAGCCAGTCTAAAAAATCTAATTCACATTAAACAGTCCTATGAATTATGTAAGATTATGTATGTGAAACTTGTATCAATTTCAAAATCAAAAGTCAGTTCAATGTCATTTGAGCCCCTATGCTTTAGTAAAAAAAGTGTTATTTTTATCATTATCCATAACTCAATACTTAAGCTATTCAGCTTGGTTGTTACTAATGTGAATAAAAAGCATCCTGAAAATAGCCTGAAACCAAGCCTTTTTGTTGGATTATATTACACTACAATCCTCTTATGACAAAGGCTAAAATGTCTCTTCCTTATGAGTGTTTCGCCATTGCATGCTATATAAAAAAGGAAATGAGGAGAAATATTTTCAGTTTTCTCATTTTTAATCTGAATTATCTTGTCTGCAATGTTCCTAGTATACATCTATAATGTATAAAGTACTTTATTTCCTTTGTTTCCCTCACTTTTTAAAAACCTGTCATGAGTTATAGCTTACTGTGTAGCTGTAATATGGCATGGCTGCCACATCCAGGTAAATGTAGGAGGAGGTCTTCCATAGGCTGTACACTGGAAGCGATGAATATCTCCAAGCAGCACCGACTCCTTCCTGTCACAGTCTGTCTTTTTTTCATAGATGGAAGGTTTAACTAGAATTCAAAAACAATTAACACTTAAATATACATAATTATATAAGAAACTCCCAGAAATGCAAATGCACATTAAAGTAAACATGGTGATTTCAGAGGGTCTTATATGGGAATAAGCATGGCTTTATTTTCTCAGAGAACAGGTGCATGAACATCCGCCTTCTGAGTCACTTTTTGTCTCTGCCCCCCTACCCACTTCTGAACACTGTCCCTTAGTTCCACCCCCCTATCCCCCTCCAAGTACCACCCTTTTTAGAGAATACAGAGCCAAGTATCATTTTGTGGTGCTAAATAATTTGTATGGAATGTGTTAATGTTAACAAGAAAAGCAGTAAAATAGATCCCCCAGAACCAGCAGCAATAGACCCCCCCAAGCAACAATACATCATCTGGCAACAAAAGGCCACCACAAAAAAATACCACCTCAGCAACAATAGATCTCCCAGAAGTCAGCATCAATAGTCTCTTCAGCAGTCAGCAAAAATAGACCCCTCATTCAGCAGTAGATCCCTTCCAGCAACATAAGACTCCCCCCAGCAACAATCGACCACTATGCAAAAATAGATCCCCTACAGCAACAACAGATCCCCCAGCAGCCAGCATCAATACACCCTCCAGCACACCCCGGACCCCCTCATCATTATATACATTCAGTGCTGGAGGTGCCAGAATTGCATTCCCCTGTGTTCCCACTGAAAAAAAGCCCTGGGAATAAGTCTAAGAAAGAAAGTACTTTCATTGCCCAGAGTAAACATATTCCTCCTGCAATTACCAAAACACTGGTTGTGTTTTCAGAAAGAAAAGACTTTTGAATTTTACAAGAGCTGTAGAAAATAAACAGATGAGAGTTACATTTAGGTAGATCATCATTTCAGATTCTTCTAACATATCCTTATCTGCTTATTCTGTACAAAGCATTTTTAAAATAAGCCATACTTGTAAAAAAATACAGGACATGCTCACCTTCCCTTCTGTATGCACTCCCAAACCCCTTACATGCTCTGGAATCTTCAGCTGAAGTCTGCAGGGAAACTGACACTTCAGAGGGTGTCAATCTCCTGGGTTTTCTGCAATTCTAACTGGTTCCTTCTTCCAACCTCAACCCTTGACAGGATACAGTAGTTACATAGCAGTCAACAGGAGTCAACCCAGACCATTGATACTACTGGAAGTGTCAATTTCTCTACATACATCAGCACAGGACTTCTCACGACTGGTTCAGGTGTGGTTTGAAGCTTTTGTATAACCACAGGGTTGCTTTAACCTTGTAACATCCTAACACACATTATATCACACTGACCCCAGTTGGAATAACAATGACAAACAAGACAATCAAATTCATATTCCAGTTTACTGTATATTTGATAGCAAGAACATCAGAAATTTAAAGTGATATTATAGACATTAAAAAAAACACATCATAGTTACCTGTTCTGTGCAGTGGTTTTGCACAGAGCAGCCCTAATCCTTCTCTTATTGGGTCCCCCACCATAGCTCCTGGCCCCTCCCTCCTGCTAAGCGCCCCCAGAGCAAGCAGCTTGCTATGGCAACACCCAGTCTTGCTACCTAGCCGCTCCTCTGCATGTCCATTCACACATGGAGCCGTGGCTCAGCCCCGCCCCGCCCCCTCTCTCTCCTCATTGGCTCAATTTCTGTGATTTACAGCAGTGGCAGCCAATGACTCCAACTGCTGTCTTAGCTAATGAGGAGGGAGAGTCCCCGGAGAGCCTCTGCTCTCATGCACATTGCTGGATCGTGATAGTAAGTATTGGGGGGCTGGGATTGCTGCTACAAACAGAGGTTTTTTTACCTTCTGTTTTTTTACCCTCTGTTTGTAGCACCAATCCCCAATACTTACCTGAGCCCCATCACAGCCATTGGCTCCCGTTGCTGTAAATCACAGCCATTGAGCCTGAGCCTTTATAACAACTTTAGCCTTTATAACAACTTTAACTTAAACTACAGGTAAACAACTAAGTATACAGTTAAAAGAAATATATGGGGGTATTTCACCCACCAAAGGATTTGTCCAGCCAGACCTGAGAATAAATACAGCTCTACCAGAACATGTTGGTGACTTCATTTCATTACAATTCATGCCTGCATTCCAGAACTACAAGATACTCCACAGACTGATAATTTTCCTGATTTATCATTTTTATTTGTGATGTATTTGTTAACCTCTTCACGCCGGCCGAACACAAATGTACGGCCTCCCGGCGTCTGGGCCTAGACGCCGAGCGGCCGCACATTTGCGTTCTATTAAAAAATAACATGTGCTGAGAACCTGCGCCCTGCTCGCTCCCAGCACACATGTCCAGTACTCACGGAAAGGTCCCGATCTCCTCTTTCGATCAGGACCTTTCCCGATCATGTGACTGCCGTGACAGCGTGTCACAGCGGTCACATGACCCTAAACCCCGCCTCCCGGCTTCTGAAACCCTTAAAGGGCCAGGAGATGCCGGCATGAAGGGGTTAAGGAACTAAATTAATACATTAAATTAATACATAAATTCACTGATCACAAATTACACACCAAGGACCTATTTGCCATTGCCTGTAGTCAGCAAGAACCTTTCTAACACAACACAAGTGGATCACAATCTTCAATACATATACTGTGCCACTGCCCAACCTCTTTTTTGTTGGACTGTTACAGAACACCACTGCACTTGTGATGCCTTCCCCCAAGCCCTCCTATGTACTTTCCTTCCTGTCATCAGCTTACAAACTGTTAGTACTGATTCACACATGTGCGGTGCGGATTGAAGCTCAGCTGTCACAGCTAATTGATACAGTAGTTGTTCAGCGGTTCAGGTCAGGTTTAAATCAGGTTCAGAACAGGATCAGCTGTTCATACATGTCAGATTTAGAAACTGTTCCCATAGAAGTCAATAGCCTGTAATCTTCACTTTAACTGGACCACACTGCTCAGAACTTGTACAGGACTCTTTTTTAAACCGGACTGAATCCACATCGGCAGTACACAGGACACGTGTGAACAGACACCATAGGAAGCAATGTTATTTCACATGTCATGCAGATTGTATGCAGTTCAAACCGCATCCAATCCGCATATATGTGAAGGGCACTCAGAAGATTTTCCAACTGCAACCTAGCAGATAGGCTCAATTTAGAATAAACTAGATGGCTTTTGAAGAAATACACAAGTGGTTTAAAAATTGCTTTTATATCCTTGACTAGTGTGTACTGTTCTTCAAGGAACACAGTTCTTGTGTAATATATTACATTGTTAAAAGAAATATGATTGTTTTTCCACCCACATACAATTATTAAGAACTATAAGTACACCTTTATGTCCTGTTTTAATCTTAGTAATTTCCCTTTTTGAAGTAGACTTCCAGGATATGTGGATATCTCTTCAACCAAGGTAATGGTCCTAGGCTGGCCTTGTTAATTGTTTGTAGACATACACCCACCGCAATGGGGGAAATCCTGTAATAATATATCATAATCAAGGCTAACTCCATAAATGGGGATGTCAGAAGGAAGCAGGAGCTTTGGGATTAATTTTTTGGCAACACGTTCAGGAATAAGCAGCGTTTGCAGCAGGACATCAAGCCAGCTGATGATTATCATGAGGAAAAGGCTTCCGATTAACAAGCTACTTGAAGCAATTAAGAGAACAACATAATTCAATGAAGAACTTTGTGCAGGAAGTGGAACTTTTCACTCATTGTCTCGACTGCAGAGACTCACAAAATAATGTATTAGGGAATTTCTGATACTGTAGAGATAGTAAATGTGATGTTTTCTTTCAGACTGTTCCTATAACTGACTGAAGGGTTTGAAACTTGATTTTGTTGTTCAGGGTTTGCATATGCTTATTCAGAAAATTCAGGAACTACAGTTATAGCTTTGTTCAAACATAACTGCAGTTCTAAAGCTGAAGAAATTCAGATTTCAATTTGCAGTTATACTAATCACCCATTTTATAATCTAGCTATATGAAATTATTGGAGTGTTGCCTGCGGACCCAACAACCATCAGTAGGATTAGCAGATTAAATTAACAAACTAATATGCAACATGAAGTCTGTCTTTAGATCTTTGGATTATCCACTGAAGCTCCGAAAGGTTTTATCCCCTTCATTACAAGGCCATTTTTCCTATTTAGCACTGTGCTATTTTAACTAGTAATTGCACGGTCATGCAACACTGTACCCCAACAAAATGTATATTTTTTTCACACAAATAGAGCTTTCTTTTGGTTATATTTGATCACCACTGGGTTTTTTTTTTTGCAACATAATAAAAAAAAACAAAAAATTTAAAAATAAACAATATTTTTTACTTTCTGCTATAAAACATCAAATAATTTAAAAAAAAAAAATCTAATTTCTTCATAGATATTGGCAAAAATGTATTCTGCTACATGTCTTTGGTAAAAAAATCCCAATAAGTGTATATTGAATGGTTTACGTCAAAGTTATAGCGTCTGCAAACTATGAATATACTGTACATTGGAATTGTTTTTTTTATTATACTGCTAATGACGGTGATCAGCGATTTATACAGGGACTGCCATAGTGCGGTGGCCAATCTGACACTAAATGATGCTGAGGGGAACTGACTAACTGCCACTGACATCTCCAATGACACTAATATAGTGATCAGTGATAACACTCTACACTGTCACTGAACTAATGACACTGGCTGAGAAAGGGATAACATCTAGGGCGATCAAGGGGTTGTGTGCCTAACAATGTATAATGTGTGTATTATGTGCTGCTTTTACTAAAAGATCTCTTTATCAGGGATGACAAACAGAGAGATTGTTCCCTTTGATCAAAGCCCTGTGTTGGTTCTGGGCTGTGATTGCACATAACTGATCAGCAGGTCCATGCCATGAATCATTGCCCGGGACCTGCTGATAGACTCCTGCTGTGTACAATCACAGCAGGTGTAAGTGGAGTGGGGGCACATGCATACGCCTACACCAGGAAGCAGGCAGCGACCTACCAGTACATCGCCGTGTCTGCATGGACCGCTCGCCCAATCTGCACAAGGGCTCACACAAAGTTTCAGAGAGGCAGCAATAGCCAGATATGTATTATCTATGCATGAAATATATACTATAGTGCCAAAAGTATTGGGATGCCTGCCTTTGCACACGCATGAACTTTAATTGCATCCCAGTCTTAGTCCGTAGGGTTCAATATTGAGTTGGCCCACCCTTTTCAGCTATAACAGCTTCAACTCTTCTGGGAAGGCTGCCCACAAGGTTTAGGAGTGTGTCTATGGGAATGTTTGACCATTCTTCCAGAAGCACATTTGTGAGGTCAGGCACTGATGTCAGACGAGAAGGCCTGGCTCGCAGTCTCCGCTCTAATTCATCTTAAAGGTGTTCTATCAGGTTGAGGTCAGGACTCTGTGCAGGCCAGTCAACTTCCTCCACCCCAAACTAGCTCATACATATCTTTATGGGCAGTCATGTTGCAACAGGAAGGGGCCATCCCCAAACTTTTCCCACAAAGTTTGGAGCATGAAATTGTCCAAAATGTCTTGGTATGCTGATGCCTTAAGAGTTCCCTTCACTGGAACTAAGGGGCCAAGCCCAACCCCTGAAAAACAACCCCACACCATAATCCCCTCTCCTACACTTGGCACAATGCAGTTATGCAAGTATCGTTCTCCTGGTAACCGTCAAACCCAGACACATCCATCAGATTGCCAGATGGAGAAGCGTAATTTGTCACTCTAGAGAACACATCTCTACTGCTCTAGAGTCCAGTGGTGGCGTGCTTTACACCACTGCATCCTATGCTTTGCATTGCACTTGGTGATGTAAGGCTTGGATGCAGCTGCTCCGCCATAGATACCCATTCCATGAAGCTCTCTATGCACTGTTGTTGTGCTAATCTGAAGGCCATACAAAGTTCTAAGGTCTTGAGCTATTGACTCTGCAGACAGTTGGCGACTTTTGCACACTGTGCGCTTTAGCATTTGCTGACCCTGCTCTGTCATTTTACGTGGCCTACCACTTTGTGGCTGAGTTGCTGTTGTTCCCAGTTGATTCCACTTTGTTATAAGACCACTAACAGTTGACTGTGGAATATTTAGTAGCAAGGAAATTTCATGGATGGACTTACTGCACAGGTGGAAAGCTATCACGGTACCACGCTTGAATTTACTGAGCTCCTGAGAGTGACCCATTCTTTCAAAAATGTGTGTAGAAGCAGTCTGCATGCCTAGGGGCTTGATTTTATACATCTGTGACCATGGAGGTGACTGGAACACCTGAATCCAATGATTTGGACGGTATCCCAATACTTTTGGCAATATAGTGTTTTTACTAAGAATGCACTAAGTCAGTGGACCAAAAATTCAAGATGGGTCAATCTCCATTTCTCAGAATTGGATCTAATTTGGCTTACTTGAACCAGAAAGCATAACATGTTTTTCTTAATGCAAATGAAATGTCATTTTCATAGCTACTACATGATGGTTTGAATGTCTGTGAATGATTTCTCTGTAAATGTATTCCATTAATTATTTGAACTTTTCTGGGTGGGTTAAGAGCTTTTTATTAATGTGAGAAATGTTATTTATTTAGATTGTATTTTATTATCACATTTTTAAGGCTTTTTATATACATAAATAACCACAACCACTGTAAAAAATGTTGTATAAAAAAGAATGATCTTTTTTGTGACTAAAACCCGACTGATCTTTAACTACAACATACAAGTTAAACTACAGACAAATATTTTTTTTAGATATCTGAGACATGTATAGCAATGGTATGTTTAATGTCATCAGAAAAAGAAATGTATTGGAACAGTTATAGCAGACTATGTAGTCCAAATAGCAGAAATGTTTCTGGCCAAAACACCAGAGACCTGGGGCTGTAAAATTCACAGGCAGTTTCTCATGTAAATGACTAAGAATGAAAAGTGTGCCCCTTCCCAGACCCTGGACTGACCCTGCACTGTAACAAGAACCAAATCTGGGATTACATGCTAGGTGGAATGAAACACTTGGTTTTGACCCCAGCATATTTGGAGCTTGTTCCAAATATTCTGAATCTAAAAATGGCAGGAAAGTGAGAAGTCTGGCCCAGATTTCCATTCCATTCTACAGACAGAAGATGGTATTGCAGTGGAATGCATTAATAAACATATCTTGTTTGTATTACATCAGCTTTCATTCCACTCTCATGCCTGTATTGCCCTTTAACCCTTCAAAAGCTGTAGTAGCGTCCAATTTATTATGTATGTACATAGGACAAATAGTTTTACATTAATGAGAAAGCAGTACCAAAAAAGACCATGAAGTGTAACTAGTGTACATTTATGGCTAAGAAACAAAATGCTGCAAGTCTGAGACCATTTGTTTTTAAATTGTTTTGATAAATTGTCCAACCTATGATACTTGCTTGTTGAAGCAATTAAAATGAAAGATCTGACAAAATAATTCTCTCCCACTCATTCTCTCAATGTGTGTATATATACAGTGGGGATCGAAAGTTTGGGCACCCCAGCTAAAAATTTGTATTAATGTGCATAAAGAAGCCAAGGAAAGATGGAAAAATCTCCAAAAGGCATCAAATTACAGATTAGACATTCTTATAATATGTCAACAAAAGTTAGATTTTATTTCCATCATTTACACTTTCAAAATAACAGAAAACAAAAAAATGGCGTCTGCAAAAGTTTGGGCACCCTGCAGAGTTAATATCTTGTACTGCCCCCTTTGCAAAGCTGAGACCTGCCAGTGTCATGGATTGTTCTCAATCATCGTCTGGGAAGACCAGGTGATGTCAATCTCAAAGGTTTTAAATGCCCAGACTCATCTGACCTTACCCCAACAATCAGCACCATGGGTTCTTCTAAGCAGTTGTCTAGAAAACTGAAACTGAAAATAGTTGACGCTCACAAAGCTGGAGAAGGCTGTAAGAAGATAGCAAAGCGTTTTCAGATGTCAATATCCTCTGTTCGGAATGTAATTAAGAAATGGCAGTCACCAGGAACAATGGAAGTTAAAGCAAGATCTGGAAGACCAAGAAAAATATCAGACAGAACAGCTCGCAGGATTGTGAGAAAAACAATTCAAAACCCACGTTTGACTGCACGATCCCTCCAGAAAGATCTGGCAGACACTGGAGTTGTGGTACACTATTCCACTATAAAGAGATACTTGTACAAATATGGTCTTCATGGAAGAGTCATCAGAAGAAAACCTCTTCTACGTCCTCACCACAAAAATCATCGTTTGAACTTTGCAAATGAACATATAGACAAGCCTGATGCATTTTGGTAACAAGTTCTGTGGACCGATGAGGTTAAAATTGAACTTTTTGGACGGAATAAGCAAAGGTACATTTGGAGAAGAAGGGGAACAGAATTTAATGAAAAGAACCTCTGTCCAACTGTTAAGCATGGGGTTGGATCAATCATGCTTTGGGGTTGTGTTGCAGCCAGTGGCACAGGGAACATCTCACAAGTAGAAGGAAAAATGGATTCAATAAAATTTCAGCAAATTTTGGATGGTAACTTGATGCCATCTGTGAAAAAGCTGACGTTAAAGAGAGGATGGCTTCTACAAATGGATAATGATCCTAAACACACCTCGAAATCCACGGGGGATTACATCAAGAGGCGTAAACTGAAGGTTTTGCCATGGCCTTCACAATCTCCTGACCTCAACATAATTGAAAATCTATGGATAGACCTTAAAAGAGCAGTGCGTGACAGACAGCCCAGAAATCTCAAATAACTGGAAGACTTTTGTAAGGAAGAATGGGCAAAGATACCTCAAACAAGAATTGAAAGACTCTTGGCTGGCTACAAAAAGTGTTTACAAGCTGTGATACTTGCCAAAGGGGGCAGTACAAGATATTAACTCTGCAGGGTGCCCAAACTTTTGCAGACGCCATTTTTTTCTTTTCTCTTATTTTGAAAGTGTAAATGATGGAAATAAAATCTAACTTTTGTTGACATGTTATAAGAATGTCTAATCTGTAATTTGATGCCTTTTGGAGATTTTTCCATCTTTCCTTGGCTTCTTTATGCACATTAATACAAATTTTTAGCTGGGGTGCCCAAACTTTCAATCCCCACTGTATATATATATATCTATATATATCTATATATATAGATATATATATATAGACATCAATACAATAGGTGTTTCCTGTTGTACTGTACAAAGTAGACGTTGGCAGGAAGAAACAAGGAGAGCTGCAGGGGACCCTGTAGAATGACACTTCTGGTGTATTGTCAGTCTCACCTAGGACAAGTATAAGATTTCAGAGAATAAAAGCAGAGTTCAGCAGCATGGTCAATCATGGATCATGGCAGGGTAGACAGTTACAGGACGCACACCAGTTTTTGGTGCTGAAATGTTACCAGTACCAGCCTCTTCCTACTGAGAACAATAATATTTGCATATCAATGACACAAGATGGTGACTTATATATTCATCCTTTAATCTTTTGAATTTTACAGATCAAGACACTTTTATGAATTCAAGGTGGGTTTATAAAGCCTTTCATATTAGTGTAAACATACATCAGATTATCCACAATGTGTTTTCCTAGGGGAAAATACCTTTCAATTAAAGGTTCACTAGTTCAAATCCAGCCTTGAGCCTTGGTTAATCTGTTTGATAGTAAGCATTTTATCTCTTGCTAGATAAACCTTTGTTTAACCAGAAGGGCTGTGGAACAATACATTCCCATAGCAGCTTCAAGCAACAAGCAATAATATCTGCAATTAAAAGAACTTACAGACAGGCAGTGTTGATGGATTGTTAAGCCTCTTTCACACAGACGGTTGTCCTGCCGCTTGTAAATGCAGGTTTTTTTATTTTGAAATTCCAACACTCCTGGCACAGAGATCACTTGCATTTGTACATTATTATTATTAATATACAGGATTTATATAGTGCCAACAGTTTGATCAGCGCTTTACAATATAAATAGCGTTTTTCTGCGTTTACATGTGCTGCATTTAGCCGCGGTAGTAAATTCTTGCCTTTTCTAATACAACTGTTTACTTATTTTTTTCTTTGTACAGCGATTAACTGTGTTTATGTACAGATAGCTGCAGTGCATCACTCCTGGACGCAGTCAACTTTATTTTTCCTAAATGCATAAAACTGTATGTTATGAAAACGTTGGTAAACACAGTGTTTGAATGGAGCCATAGGGATGCATTGTCTGCATTTAGCTGCTGTAAGTAAGTTCCTCTAACCGCAGCTAAAAGCTGAAATCTAACTGCCCGTGTGAAAGGGGCCTTAAAGTTTAATAAACTGTCAGAAGTACCTTAACAAAATGTAATATTCATATATTCTCTATTTCTTATGGGCAGGGCTAAAAAACATATAAAATATTGAAATATTTTTTCTCTTATTTTTTTGTAATAAAAATATAAAATATTGAACATTATTATTATACAGTCTTCTATCCACCCAGCAGATGGTTCTCTAATCTCTTTTTCACATATTCAGCTATTTAATTTGACATCTTTGCTGAAAGAAGCACCTTGTTTACAGAGCTCAGCAGGAATCAACAGTGATTTGTGCCTTAGCACAGGGCTCACCAGGAGGTTCTGTAGTGGCTAAGGGAGGGACAAAGCAAGGTTTTTTTGCCAGTCTGCAAGTCAGGTAAAGTGGTTCTAAAGCCTGAAGTTTTTTTTTACCTTATTGCATTCACTGCATTCAAAAAACCTTCTGAGTGCAGCTCCCCCCAGCCCCCTCAGCCCAATCTCGATTCAGTGACTCCCTCCTCATTGGCTCAGAAAAAACAGTGTGAACCATTGGATCCCGATGCTGTCAATCACAGCCATTGAGGGGGGGAGAGGGGGCAAGGCTAAGACACTCTCTGTGTGTCTATGGACACACAGAGCTGGCTAGGGAGCGAGTTGCTTGCTATGATGGGCACTCAGCAGGAGGAAGGAGCCAGGAGTGCCAGTGGGGGGACTCTGGAAGAGGAGGAGGAGGGGCTGCTCTGTGCAAAACCATTATTCAGAGCAGGTAAGTATGACATGCTTGTTAAAAAAAGGGTTTACAATCACTTTAAGTTAACCCATAGTTCTTTGTCATACATTTACTGTATCTATCAAAAAGTGAATGGGCGTACCCCTGAGGATGTGCTCTCGCACGTAACGTGTTGGGTGGGGCCTTCATTGCTGACGTCACGCTGCCGCCACCAAGGAAGGGAGCGGCGCCCATTTTGCTTCTCTGGCTCCTGTGGTTGAGCTATTTTCCCCAGATTAAGGCTATTCGCACCTCCGGTACTTAGAGAATGCTGGATGATTAACCCCTATGCTGCTTCTCTGTTCCTGTACCTAGATGTGAAAGATTGTAGCCAATGCTTATATACATCTAAGTTCTGGTGAGTGTACACCCATCAGAAGTGGTGGATTACCTTCAAGGATATACACACAGCTGCACTTTGGTCACATGGATATGTCATGTTTTAATCTGAGGACTATTTCTGCTCATATATTTTCCCGTTGAAATTGGAAGGATATATATGGACATTTATTTATTCACTTTATGCAAATTTTGCACTGAAAAGCACTTTGAGTATTTTGCACAGATATTTTTATGAATTGATAATATTATATATTTATAGCGCTGCATTTTATATATTTATATGTATTTATTAACTGTATCTGTACTACTTTAAAGTGGAACTGAATTTAAAAAGTGATAATTTAATTGTTAATTAATTAATTCATTAGTTAAATAATGATTAATTGTTAATTGTGCCTTAGAAGTACCTTGAAAACTTTACCTTTGTCTTGAATTTCCTATGAAAAATAGCAGTGCACTTTATGATATGTAATTGTGCCTAGGCAATCCTGTGCCTACAGCCTGTATATCTGAAGTATGAATCTAAGGCATTGCTCATTTTTATTTCTCAGGAGATTTGGAGTGAGAATTGGTGAATTCATTGCTGTGCTGCTTATTGTTTAACTTGCTGGAGTCTCTGATATGAGGAAGCAAACCCTCGTCTACCAAGATGGCCACCTCCATGCAGAGACACGATGCAGAACAAGGCATCGTAACTGAGTGATGGAGAAAGGATCATCTTCAGGATGAATGCAAGAAATAACGGTGACTTTTTCTTTGCCCTATCAGAGTTCAGCTGCAATTTAAGAACAAAACAACTAAAATTAATCTGAACCAAAACCATTATAGTTTCAATGTAAATGCAGAAAATGAATACACAGTGCTTATGTGCACATTATGTGTGATGGGCTGCCTGTGTGAATTAAATAATGATTATCTTCAAATGCCTGAAAAGCTGAAAAAAAGTGGTACTTTCATTACAGTAACTAATTTGTTCCTTAATGTATATTATCATCTTCTAGGCCAATGTTTCTCAACCTTATTTCAGTCGGGACACCCTTTAAAATTATGCATAATTTAAAGACTCCCTATTCAAAAATGTAAAAAACTAAATTAGTAGTTTTACAAACGCAGCAACATCCGCACAGGTAGGCCACTCAGCATTAGAGCTGATTTATTCTTCCAGTGCAAACACACATTGTACACTGGTACTGACTAGTATTCCAATTTTACTCTTCTACCTCACTCAACTAATGTGACACTAGTGCTGACAGAGAGGGGCAGAAGAGGGGCAAACAAGATGCTGCGCAACCAATGATGTTATTAGTTGTTAAGATGCCAGCAGCTGGAAGGTTACAATGATGCACAATGAAAACCTGAGGCTTTGTGTAACTAAAAGGCAGGCTTGATCTACTGCTGGCTTCTATACAATTTTAGGGCAATTTTTAAGCATTTTGCCAAGGCACCCCTGAAGAAACCTGAAGGCACCCCAGGGTGCATGGGCACCCTGGTTGAAAAAGGCTGTTCTAGGCAATACATATCTTTGGTAATCTGTGATAAAGAAAAATTACAATACCTCAGTCAGTCATAAGACTTTAACCTAATAGAAGTCTATACCTTTTCTATGGAATAAAATAGGTGCAATCTTTGTAAAATGAGACCTTTTGCAAGGCATCATGGTGAATACCTATTAAATGGAGTAATTCTGTGTGTAGTATGGTCCAACCAAGTATGGTACAATATGCTAATATGATTTGTTCTTTTTGTAGAATTGTTTTGTTACATAGACGTATTGTATAGTATGCCTTTGAATTGTTTTTATGCAGAGATATAGTAAGATTATGTAAACACAGACATCATTTAACAGAAGTAACTTTGTATTAAGATAACAATAATGTTTTTTCTCTTCCTCTGCAAGTCTTCTGTACATCAAAAGAGACACCCGAAAGAGGTCAGGGTTTAAAGATTTGCCTAGAGGCAAGTAACACTCTTTGGAGCTAGGGTGAAAATTACAGCCATTTATTTGGTAATTAGAGTCTTGGAAGGTGTTTGTGCATAGAATATTTCCCTGAATTTGTTTTCAATATGTGTTAAAAGCTAGAGCTCTTACAAACCAGCTGGGGCAAGTGTATCACCTGGAATTCCAGACATTTTCTGGATTTTTTTTCTTTCTTTTCTGTGATGCCTGTGTACATTTAATATGTTTGTCTTGAATGGGTTCAGAATGTTTTTCAAAGGCACACAGCTCAGTGTAGTACCTCACCTGTGTGGGATCATTAGCACTGTAGTACCAAGACACCAGAAGGGGCTGGCAGTTAGCTGTACAATTACTACTGTGGCACAAATCTAATTTGCTCTTCCTAGAAGGGCCTTTTACTTTACATAAGTACTTTGTTAATCATTGTATGCCAGAGAACTTAAAAATAGTACACTAAAATTTCTCAAAGAGAGGTGTTACTGCTTTCTTTAGGGTCCTACCATGGTAGAAAGACACTACACCTCCCACATAAAGATCATTTTAGTCTCCCAGAGTTAGAATTTCCATATATTTGCTATCTCAGCTCCATTGGAGAGCTAGGGAAGAGTGGCACTATAGATAGAAAACAAGCTGTGGACACTACGCTTGTATTTACTGCACACACATTGTAAAAATGCATATGTAGTGGACTCCAGTATGTCTACTTGTATATATGGTGTGCTATATCTAAAATATATTTGAAGAAAACTGTTTCATTAGCTTAGGATAGAGTAGAGACAGTTAGAAGTGGTGGTGTTAAAAAATCCATTTGGGACAAAAGCCCAAGTAACAACTCTCAGATAGGAACTTCCCTCACTTTGTGAAGATTTCCTCTCATTTTCTTTTGCATCCTCAAGGCTTGAAGAAAAGGAAATCTCCCCAGTGGGACAGAGACAGCATAAAAAACCAAAAAATAACTGACAGGGTTTTAAACCTTCCTTGTGCTATCTAAAACTAAAAAACAATTTTACAGCATCTTAAAAAAAGGTTTGATAATAATACAACCACTTTATAATAAGAGACTCTGTAATTCTGTGTTTTACTCATGCAGGGTAAAAAAAATGGAATGTCTTAACTTAAACTCTCATTAGTTGCTTTTTATCACCTTTCCTTCACTCTCTCACTGCTCCATTCACCCGAGGAGAAAAAAGACCTGTATAACCACCAAGTCAATCTGGACAGCATACACAGGGCCAAGTTCTGTTTCCCAGCCCCCTGTGTCAGCCCTGGTGCCTGGCAATTGGCTGATCAGGCAGTCACAGCTGTATTGTTGGAGGAAGGTGAAAGGCTGAGTGACTTGTTCAACATACCTAGATACACCATATGTTTCACTTTCCTTCTGCCTGGGGAGCCAATAAAAAGGTGTAGCTGGTGAGGAAGAGTGCAGCTAAGTTCAAGTGGAAGTTTAGTCAGAAAATTAAGTCCTGCTAAATCACTTCAGGCTATACTTTTTGCAGGTATAGCTATGCAAAACATTAAAAGTAAGTGCCTATATTGTTTAAGTTTCATTCATTCACTGTCTCATCCTGCTCTGCATATGCTCAGATGCTCTTTGTTTTTCAGCACTGTGCCAAAATGTAGAGGCCAATCTGCTGACAAACTAAAGATTTACTGTTGTTATGGGTAAAGTTCCAACTTAACCTGTTGCTTTGCATTGCATGGTTCAGTTTAGAGTGCTGGTAAAAACTCAAGTTTTTTTTTTAACCTTCATGCATTCTATGCATGCAGTTAAAAATCCTTCTGTGTACAGCAGCCCCCCCCCCCCCGACACCCCCTAAAACTTACCTGAGCCCTATCTCTATCCAGCAATATGCAAAAAAGCCTGGGCTCCCCCGGGTCTCTCCTTCCTTGTTGCCTGATACAACAGCGCTTGCCAATGGCTCTGCTACTGTCAATCAAAGCCAGTGAGCCAATGAGGAGAGGGCAGGGGGCTGGGCCAAGCCATGCTCCATGTGTGAATGGACACACAGAGAAGTGGCTCAGGAACAAGCCTGCTCAGTGCTCCCATAGCAAGCTGCTTGCTATGGGGCCACTAGGCAGGAGGGAGGTGTTGCTCTCTGTAAAACCACTGCACAGAGTAGGTAAGTATAATATCTTTGTTATTTTTAAACAAAAAAAACTGCCTTTAGGCAGATCCACTGTACTTAATGAATGCATGTATAATGTCTTTGAACATTTTTTACTCAAATGCATTATGGAAAATGTCTATTCTTTATGTGTGAATGTAATGTTGGCCAGAGTTGAAATAACATTTTGTCTAGTCTGGCAAAGATTACCTTTGGCAATTAAAATGACAATCAAAAGGGCAAATAACTGCTATTTGAAATTTGAGCACTTTTCCTGAACATTGTTTTTTCTGTTTGTGGCAGTGATTTAGCCCCATAGCCCCTTCACTCTCTTTGATCACATTGACAAAGTCTGTTTTTAAAAATGAAGAAATCTGAAGAGAATGATTTTCCATCCTGTTGGCAGCCTATTGGTCATTGAATGTGTATTTGCATGCCAAAGGAACCAATTACAGTGAAAGCTATTCCAGTCTAGTTGGAAATCCATCCCATCTACAGGCAACGTAAATCAGCTTGTCTAGTGTGAACCATCCATAAACTACATTTTTGTTCTCAATTAAGCTCTCACAATGAAGGACAAGTCATCCTATCTGAATCTCAATAAACACTGCATTGCCCTGGCATTTCCATGCTTCATATTCATTTTCTTTTTACCTTTTTTATCACTCTAATCTTGCCTGAAACACAACCAGTCTGCCCTCATCTATAAATAACCTTTAACAAACCACATTTTCTAAATCTGAACATGAGTCCACACTTGGAACATATACTCAGAAAGAGTAAGAAATTAAAATAATGAATAATTTGCATAAGTATATTCTGATTGTTTGCTGCCCTCTTAAAAACCTGTTGCATGTTTCTTTAGACATTTGTGCACTCTGTCTTATATTGTGCAGTGTTGCCCGAGGGACCACTAAAAATTGAAGCGGTCAATGAATAAATAAATAGAAGTAGGAAATATAAAACAAATGTTCCCACTTCAAAAATGAACAGCGACAGACCAGGGAACACATGGAACACAGGCAATAAAACCTTATGAACTGATGTGTGCTCGGACTGAATTCACTCATCTCTCGAAGGGACCAGAATTTCACAGCTGATCATTTTATAGTGAACTCCGTGTGGGCATTCTTCCTAAGAAATGATTCTTTGTAGTGAAGGAACTACAAAACAGCTTCTACTTCCAAGCGCAGCCAAGAAATTCTGCTCCTTTATAAAGATGAGAGGAAAAAAGCAGAGACTTTATTTTAAATCTGCAGAATATCTTATCATCATGAAATGATTTCTGTGCAAATAATTCCCAGAACAGCAAAATATCCATTTTCATTGGGATGTTTTTTAGTTGCAAGCTAAGCCCCAATGTCAAAGTAGAACTGAAGTTAAATAAAAAATTGATAGCAGCTAGAGTGTTATGGCAAAACAAACACTGTAGGGGAGATTTACTAAACCTGGTGCACTCAGAAACAGGTGCAGGTGTGCATGGCAGCCAATCAGCTTCTAACTTCAGCTTGTTCAATTAAGCTTTGGCAATAAAACCTGGAAGCTGATTGGTTTCTATGCAGAGCTGCACCAGATTTTGCACTCTTCAATCTTAGTAAATAACCCCCTGTTTGTCTCTTCCTCCATAAAACCTCTTTTCCTTTCTTCTATCAATTTGTTATCACTTGTACATTGACTGTCAAGTGTGTGAAGTGCAGTATAGACTCCTGGCATCTGTGCAGGAGTTATATCAAAATGGCTGAAGACAGAAGACTCCAGATTTGGATGAAGACTGGGACAGGATGGCAGCGGTGGTAACAGAGTAACAAGGGGAGAACAGACCTAACATCACTGGAGGAGGGCACACTAAAAGGTATGGATGCCATAATGGTCAGGTATGCTATGCATACAGTACTTGCCCATTATGATAAAGCTGCAGGGATCACATGTGGATTCAATTTCACTTTAAGGGTAAACAAAGGCCTGGTTTTAAAGTAGTCATTTCATGAAAGAAACATGGCGTCTGCTGGAAAATCCCCATTGCCTGTCTATTATGCCAGCCCTCTGGTTTTGAGCCAATGACCCAAAACAGGTATGAATAAATGAACCTTTATTTTTCCAATATGTACAGTTTTTCTAGGATAGTGAATCAACAAGTACTATGGCCAGTAAGTCAGCATAACAGACAAGCAAGTGGCATTTTCAGAAGAGGTCAGCAACAGCAGCCCCAGTGTTCATTTCAAGAGTTACGTTTAATGGTGAATTACAATCACTGCACTGAGCATATGAGCAGGGTGGCACAATGCATACTGTTTTTCTGTGAAACCAAATGGAGGGTGCCTAGACGTTCATATGTGGAACTGCCAGTAGACTCTAGATGGAAGGAAGAATCTATATCTCACCTGTAGGGGACATCAGACCTATATCCAGACTCTATAAGAGTTATGAGATATAGGCAGCTGAATTTATATCCAAATCTTGCAGATAGAACAGCATTTGCTAATGTTTTTGACAGTTGTTTTTATATATGAATAGGTCATTATTTCTATGGATTGATGGTAGTTGCCTTTATGTCATATTCTTCAAATCATTAAGCTGGGCACATTTAGTAAAACAAAAAATACCAATTGCTGCAATGCAATCAAACAACATTTTCCTGAGAATTAGTGCAACCTGGTGACTCATGTTTATTCTACAGTTTAAAAGCTTGACAGAAAACAAGGAAATGAGAGGAATATCAAAGAGGTAGTAGCTGTATTCCAGTACAAGGAGGATGTGAAGGCACAGCTGTCATTTGGTAGCTGTGGCTCCAACTACAATAACTGAATTGAAGATGTGAGTTGCACATCCTTCCTTTAAGAAGCACCATTCCAATTCATCTTCCAGCTTAACTACAGTGCGAGAGGAAACAGAAGAATCCCAGAGGAACAAAGTCAAGGGTTAGTTCCCCTTTCTAATAAAATGCACTATACAGTTACGGGAGCCCCGCAGTTAAACAATACTTTGCAGATTACAAAATCAGAGCTTACTTTAAAAACAATACCTGTATGCCAAGCGTTGCTTCTCCATATGATGGCCAAAAGACTACCACTGTGGGTAATCCACCAGGTCCTTCATAGGATATGGGATGCTCTATACTTTGAAGCTCTCCATCTTTAATGACCCACACATGTGCAGTGCATTCTCTCTCCCCCTATTGCAACAGCACTGTGCTCAGGTCCAGCCCAGATACTAGGCAGGTTGAGATGGATTTTCTAAGCTGCACCATGTTTCTTTCAATACTGGGGCCCCATTACTGCATAGTACATTTTATTAGAAAGGGGAACTAACTCTTTCAATTGAATGTATAATGTAATTTTACTGATTGATTTGTGATATGATGTTCACATTTTTACAAGCGTACATATATCATATTCTTTTTGATGTATTAAAAACAGAGACTTGTAAGTTGCCCACTAGATGCAGATCTCAGTGGCTCAGTACTCTCCTAACAACTGCTGAGATAACTAATGAGCCATATACTGTAGAGAGTATATTTTTTTTATGAATTATTCATTTGACTCAGATTTGCATTGTGAGAAGGAAGAGTAAAGCAGGAAGCAGAGCCAGCATATGTAATGAACAAATATGGTTGCCCATGTATACATATATAATTACAAATCACATATAGAAACACATTTTTTAAAACATGACTAGCAAACTTTTGTCAATTCCAGAGAAAAACTGGGGATATCACAGATAATGATAAAGTTCTAACTGTTTTAGTGGGTAAAATGTGCAGAAGAGGGGAGTGCTGGACAGCAGGTAGAGCAGTGCCAGGAGTATGACAGTGTGTGCAGGAGAGGAATGCAGAAGGTATGGTGGCTGCAGGAAAGGAATTAGAACAGCAGACAGGATGTGCAAAAGAAGAGTAAAGGGAATGATGGTGGGCAGTATGTTCAGGAGAGTAGAAGTTATAAAAGGGCTGGGGGGTCAATACATGCAGAATAGCCATGTAGAGGGTGTGAAAGTGAGCAGAATGTACAAAAAGGAGTGTGATCAGAGAGCTACAGTATGTGTCAACAGGGAGCCATGGAGGGATGACTGAGGGGTGAGAAGGGGTATAGGTGTCTGTGGGAATGTAAGGCAGCTGAGGGGAAATGTCTATTACATGTTAGCATAGGATTACAGAGGGAAAATGTTTATCAATAGGGAGGGCTGAGTGGGCATGGGGAGGATGTCTGGCAGCAGGGGGCATCTGGCAGCAGGGGAATGAACCCTCAGGGATGGTCGGGGATATCTGTCAGTTGGGGGGTTGTCAACAGATGGCATGAGTCATCAGGAATTGTATAGTGTCCAGGGGGAATGTTTTTTGATAGGGGTGGGGAATAGATAGGAAGAAAGGAAAGAAAAGAGAAAAGAAGGAAAGAGAACGGGGGAAATCACAACAACAGGCAGAATCTCCCCTATGGCAAAATGAAAATGAAAGTGTGCTGTGAAAAAAGACTCTTAGTTTTTATATTTTTATAAAGGATATTAATATAAGATATTTGGATGTCTCCAGGTTAACTCACTTTGCTTTACATGTACAGAGCAATTTTATGTGTCCTTTTTAAACTTTTTTGTACACTTCAAAACATTTCCACCCTATCCCCCTGAAGCAACACATCTCACTGCAGTGCCATTTGCCTGTGACCTATTATGATTTATTTCTATGGAAAGATTGGTAGCGGTCTCCATGTACTCCAGTCCAGCACCAACTGTGAATGTTTTGTTAGTCACATCATTGCAATCACAGCTATGAAGAAAAGCATCTGTGAACTTGGGGGATGTTTCGTTGGGGAGGAAGTGTTGCATGATCTATCCTAGCCTTGATTTAAAACATATCTATTAGGGTTTAAATCCCTGATGGGAGGAAAACACTTGGCTGTTCATGCTGCAGCCTGTTTTCTCAGTTCACATCTGCAGCAGTTAAAAGTAGATCCGGGGATAATGAGAATAGGTATAGTTTATCCTCGGTTTTGGCTCTTCTACACAGAGCAAGCATTATATAAAATCTGCATTCTGTACACTCTCTGTGCACCTGTATCTAGCTAGAACCCATCTGTTAAATATTTCACATTTTCAGGTTCAGTCATAATTTAGGCATTTAAAAGAGAAATCATCCAAACTGTTAGCAGACAAGCTTCCTTGTTGCCATTATTATGCACACGGCTCAATAAGCTTACTTATCAATCATATTTTAAGTAATCACAATATTAAAGTATAGCAAACATGAATTATTAAACACACAGTACTGTGTTATGACACTTTAATGATAGCTCTCTTTTGCAAATGCTCTTTTGACACACATGACTCCAGTATGTACGCTAAACAGGTAGAAAATGAAAGATCTTTATTGGAAAGCATATATATCATGTCAGGGGAAGGCTACAAACACATGAACATGAGTTGGAGTTGAAAAGTTACTAGTGATTGGTGACAGGGTGATCACAAAAAGCTACATGAGTATGTGCCCAGTGGGGCTAAAATACAGAGAGACACCCAAACTGTTTTATTAAGAGTGAGTGGGTAAAACAATTTAAAGGTTTTTTTCACTGTAACATAATCTGTAAATGGTTTTAGTTCTTTATATGTAGTTTGTCTTTTTAAACTATTGTCATATCTGTATTCCTTGTCACCATAATTATACAAGTGCCTTTTTCTCCTATTGCTCTGATGCTTAATATTAATGTTTTGGTTAGTTTAATTAAATGGCCAGTTTTGAAGTATATATATTATTTTGTTAAAAAACACTTTCATGGGCTGTTATTCTAAAATTCCTTTATGTCACTAATGTGATCCAGCAAACTCTGGGAAATATCCACATTGAAATCCTTATTATTCTTCATAAATTATCATCTCTACCATTTTAATAAAAGGCTAAATGGCCACATGCCCTGGACCTAACAAAACAAAAGGTCTTCAATCAGATCGTAGTAATGAACCTTGAAGAGCAAACTTACTACAGACCAAGCTACATGAGTGATTTCTTAACCTGACTATAGTTTAAACATTAATCTCCTGTGAACAGACTTGAAATTGGCAATGATTCATTACATAGTACACACCAGATGAGGTCAGTGTGCTGAATTAAATGAAACTTGTTTAACTGCTTACAAAGCCAAAACAATATGTGATGATCTATTTGGCTACTATTGATCATCTTGCTTGGCTTTGCCAAAAGCTACACTTGAAGGTGTCTTGTGTATTATGGTCCAAAAATTGGTTCACCAAGGCAAATCAGCCATAAAATGATAAAAAAATATAAAATGCTCCTAATGCTAGTGGCAATGCATCAAAAGAAATATCTAAATGCTTAGTTTAAAAGCTTACTAAAGAAAGTGAAGCTTACTAACAAGCTATAATGATATTCAGTCAGTTTTAAGTTACATTCTGTTTTTAAAGTTTGCACATTAAAAAAGAAAATGGATGTTTTGGGCACACCAATCTTGCTGAATCCAGCGCTCGCCTTGTTGCACCTTGGTATGGAGCAATATCCACTATGGGTCAGAACTGTCTTCACCCACTTGCTCCTCACTCTGTTAGACTATGAAATTCTCCAACTCCCCCAACTTAGTTGATACGTCTCCTATGTGATATGGAAAGACTGCTGGCATCTATAATCCTATCCAACACCAAATTTCTTAAGGTATGGTCTTTATGGTTCAATAATCCCAATTATACAATTAAAGACAGTAAGTGTAATAACCCCTCCACACACTGACTGGCTCTGCAGGAAACTTGGTTTACACATATGTTGATTGGTTGTTTCCCCTTTTACCCCCAGGTTCCCCGCCATTCCCTCTTCCCCCAATAATGGACACCCCCCATTTTCTTCTTTCATTTAGGATGTGTCTCTTTATTACCACTGATGACATTGTTACTTTTATTATGTACCTGGTTGATTGATCATTTGTGATTACTGAAAATACACTAACGCATACTGTGTAATATTCGTACTCTCCCTTTTTGTATAACCTCTGTATACATTTATACAAACTTTTTATATTTTTACAATACCTTTATTTTGCAAAGAGCTATTTAACCATTAAAGGACATATGATAGATGCCCACACATGTTATTTTGACAGCAGAGATTGATAGTCTAGCAAAAAAGCAGGACATTGGTAACAATATGAGTTTCCACTCAATGCTTCACTCAATGCTTGTAAATAAGATTGATACACTGTGGTTAGCTCTGGCTTTCAGCTAATTTCACAGTTTCAAATTCTACAGTAGGTTCTTTAGCATAGGGGCTGTTGCTTTAAACCTTACAGTAAATATATATATATTTCCAATAATTAATGCTGGATTAACCCCTTCTAACTAGTTCAATTTAGCTTGAATTTTTTTTGCCCTCTTTTTGGTAGTTTTTTTCACATTTCAAAAACTTTTAGTCCTGGTTCACACTGATGTGGATTGTCATGCGATTTGACCATTCAAATTGTATGATAAATCACATCCAATGAACTGCAATGGAATCGTTCTAATCCATGTGACTCTGACGTAGTCCGAGTCTCACCAATTAGAAAAGTAGTTCCTGCATTACTTTTGATGATTTAGGGTGGGACTTGCCTTGACATTTCTGCATGAAGTTGCACAGATGTCTATGAAGTTTTTGTTGTTGTGTTTATTTAGACAGTTTGTACCAGAATTTAATTTTGGTGTTATATTAAATTGGGAATATCACAAAATAAATGATCAGTGACTATAGAGGATGTACAGCCCTCTGTTATCACTGTATTTCAAAAGTTAGCCCCTAAATACCTGATTAGAGCTAAGAGCTTAATTATATACATCAAACCGTGACTATCCATAAACCTGGGGGTTCTCCAAAGGACATTACTACAGAATGAAAGAAAGGATAATTCAGGCAGCGCGGAATGCGGAAATCTGTTCATTCCAACTTGTGCCAATGGTATTCTCATTTTTCATTGGTGACAATCATCCCGAAACCATTTCCAACAATCCTGCAAGTGAAGAAAGTTGGCTACCACTAGGAGGGCTTTAAACTAACCTTTGTGTACTGTTGCAAAACCCATGTAATGATGTCACCTGCTAAAGCCTGCACATGCTCTGAGCCTTTAGGGTTGATTTACTAAAGGCAAATAGACTGTTCACTTTGCAAGGGAAGTTGCACCTTGCAAGAGAACTTGCCGCAGAGCTTCGTGGTAAACCTCTGCTGACTACCATCATCCAAACTTGCGCAAGCAAATACTGTGTTTTTTTTTCTTCCATGTGATTGGGTATTCTTTACAAAGTGAAACTTTACGACATTCCTTTTTGCAACTTCCTTAGTAAATCAATCCCTTTCCATCTTTCTACCTGGACAAGAACAATCCATCACTAAGGATTGCCTCAACCAAGCAGATCTCTGCCATGCACCCACTGTGATTAAGATGCCCATTGTCAGAGCATGGGTCTGAACCTGGGCCTTCTGCGGTGAGTGGCAATGTTTCTTCTTGCTGGGCTACCTGGAATGCTGGACAGCTCCCTTGACAATTATTTGGATGATCCTACCTTGACCTTGTTTATCATGAACCTTGAACCCCTTGCTCCTCCCATTAACTTCCTGATATAAGCCATGTCTCTGCACTTCCTGTTTGCCAGATTATTGTGCTTTCCAGCCAGTATCGTGCTCCTTATCATCTCTGTTCTTATCCATATTTTGCTACCACTTGTTATTGACCCTTTGCTTGTTCTCGACTACGCTTCTGCCTGATCCCAACCTGTGACTGCTCCTTACCGACCTTGGCTTGTTTACTGACCACGCTTCCGTTTGAACCTTACCTGCTTATACAGTAATGGACCTCCTGGTGGGGTGATCCTGAGGACTGCGACCTGGTGCTAACACGCAGCAAAATCCATCTCCACCATCAGGAGCTCTGGTGAACACCGGTTGGTACTTAGACTCTCACTTAGACTTAGTTGGTACTGATCCCACTCCTCTGCCACGGTGACCTACCTGTGTACCTATCCTGCTGGTTTCAGGTGAGCCTTTCCACTGCTATAGCAACTGGTTTTTGAGCCAGGCCCCTGATCGTGACACCTATGGAACTGAATCCTCTAACGTGATGGTCCACTAAACGTCTGATAAAGGCTAAGAGTTTCTGTTATACTTGGTTCCACTCTGTTCAAACTGACTGGGCGTGAACCAAATCCTAACATCATATTGTAGCTGCCAAGAGAATTGTTTCACTTTTTCCAACATTAAGGAACTGAAACTGGCCCGGGCTACTAAGAATTGCATTCCCAGGAAAAACTGTCATCCTATCTGCTATGTACTTGTTTTCATACAAATCTGACTTGCCTGGTCTGAGATGATCCTGCTCAAGAACTGTTTTGGAGTATTTATGTTGCCTCTACTATTATTAGCAAACATGTTTTGGTTTAATCCCATTGTTTGTCTATTGTTTAGCATCTGATTTTTGATAATTCTACTATTATCCACCTTCCGCTCACCATATAGTAAAATGATGGACACAAGGCGGTTCTCTCGTTCTGGGAGGACGTCATATGACATCCTCCCATTCTAACCACGCATGCGAGGCTCTGGGAGCGCGCAGCGCGGCGATCGGCGGTGCGCTGTGTCCCTCGGACACAGCGGATCACCGATCAACAGAAAGAGCCGAAGATGTTGGCTCAGTCATGTGATCAGCTGTGTCCAATCACAGCTGCTCACATGTAAATAGGGAAATGCCGGTTATCAGCATTTCTCTCCTCCTCAAGAGCTGTCATGCTGACAGCTACAGAGGAGAGGAGAACCAGTAATCGGCATCCCTCAGAGGGGACATGTACACTGATCATCAGGGCACTGATGATCAGTGTGCCCTGATGATTTGTGTAGCCACAGCAGTGCCACCTGTCAGTGTCCATCGGTGCCAGCTGTCAGTGCTCATCCATGCCACCTGCCAGTGCCCATCAGTGCCACATCAATGCTACATTTCAGTGCCTACCAGTGCACATCAATGCCACATATCAGTGCCCATCTGAGCTGCCTTTCAGTGTCACCCATCAGTGCGAGTCAGTGCCACCTATCAGTGCTGCCAATCAGTGCCACCTATAAGTGCCAGTCAGTGCCGCCTATCAGTGTCAGTCAGTGCCGCCTATCAGTGTGCATCAGTGCCGCCTATCAGTGTCCGTCAGTGCTGCGTATCAGTGCCACCTATCAGTGCCAGCCATTGCCACCTATCAGTGCCAGTCAGTGCCGCCTATCAGTGCCAGTCAGTGCCGTCTATCAGTGCCACCTATCAGTGCCGCCTATCAGTGCCATATAGGAGTGCTGCCTTGCAGTGCCCATCAGTGATGCCTGTCAATGCCCATCAGTGCCATCTACCGTTGTCTCCTCATCAGTGCCCATCAGTGCAGCCTCATTAGCGCACATCAGTGAAGGAGAAAAAACACTCATTTACCAAATTTTAGAACAAAAACTAAGAAAAAACGTTTTGTTTTTCAAAATTTTCTGTGGTTTTTGGTTTGTTTAAGAAAAAATAAAAAACCTAGAGGTTATTAAATACTACCAAAATAAAGCTCTATCTGTCACAAAAAAATGATAAAAATGTCATATGGGTACAGTGTTGCATGACTGTGCAATTGTCATTCAAAGTGCAACAGCGCTGAAAGCTGGAAATTGGCCTGGGCACGGGTATAAGTGCCCTGTAGGCTAGTGGTTAATTCTCCTCATGCCTTATTAATATTTCTTAAACTATAAGATTGTTGGCACAATGGAACCATTCCCTTAGCAACATTTTAAATCACTCATGATTGATGTTTGGTTCTAGTACTATTTCTGTATGTTTTGTATTGTTGTGTTTTTGGTACTTGATCTAACTTCAATACACTAACATACTCAATCATGGTGATATCTTTGTTTCTTATTAGGTCATCCCTGACAAACCATGACCGGAGCTTGGGCTTTACTTGTAAGTTTTAATCCTGCCACTATCACTTGTCATGAGAGGATAGGTTATCACCTCTGTACATGGCCACCCTTAGCTCTAACATGATATATAATGCCTGTCTGGGGTTGCTAACAAGATACATTCTTAGGGACTGCTTACTGTGCATTCCCTTAAAATTAACTGAATAATAACAATCACATATTTTCTTTACTTACTACATGGTTAACACACAGTTACCAATTGAAATCTATGCTCTAAAAATATACATCATAAAAAAGGAATGTAGTTCAAAGAATCACTTAGCAGTTAACTTTCTTCACGCAGTGAGACCCCTCCAAGTCAAGGGAGGATGTGATTTTGTTGTCCTATGTACTATACTGCCTTATTTGGACCCAACTCTTGTTATCTGTATAGCATTGCACCAGTTATGTCACACGGGGTGCGTCACAACCCCCCCCCCACCCGTGGATCCTGCTAGATGACCATTGATCTTGATTGGCCCTTGTTAGATGTCACCCATGGTGCAGGGAATCTTATTACCTGGGAAGTTTCACATTTACTCCCAGCTAGTAGCAAGTTATGCTTTTGTTTTCCCTTCTGACCCTGTTCCTGCTTTCTGTGTCTGCATTACGTTTAGATTTCTGTTCCTGTTCTGCCCCGGATTTCCACTATGCACCTAACCATCAAGTTTCTTTGCTTCAGGAGGCCCAACAATTCCTAAATATGGGCAGCAGTCCCTGGTCACTTGTGACAGACTAACCCAAATTGATTTAGTCATCCCTATGAATCTCAAACAGTTTCAAATCTTGGACTGCTTTGCAACCTTCCTCCTCAAACTGAAAGGACTTTCATAAAGATTTTCTCATTTTCATATATATATATATATATATATATACCGAATTGAAAACTGTTACATTCATTTAACAATAAATATAATTTTCTAAGGGCTCCTTAACACTAACCTGCATGCTAAAACGTATGTGCACTGGTGTACATTGTGTAAAAACAGTGAGAGGCTGTGTGGTACATTGCATCAATGTACTGCCCCAGTTACTTTTTTTTTACTTTTTTGTGTCCCAAAATGAATCTTCATTCAAGTTAATGCATTTCATCACGTTACAACACGCTGCGGTGTGGTGAGATACATTGCACAGTTTAAAAATGCGTTTTTATGCAGTGCATTGCACCTCAACACAGTGTTATGGTGTGAACAGGGCACATAAACAATCATTATTTACTATGTGCCATTGTGTTGAGCCTGCATTGATCTATGTAGATTGATGCATATTAACCAATACGGTGTGTTAGAGCCCTAAGGGTTTGTAAGTTACATTTATAAATCATATTGAGCTGTACTATATAATCATAGAATGGCACCAGTTAGTTTCTAAATAGGATTGTGGATCAGATGCTGATGGAGGACCAACACTGATGTATAGAAGGAATGTGCTGAGCACTTACCAAGGACGTTCACTTGGAAGCTGAAGCTGTCATTCAGATTATGTTGTTTATTAAATACTTGTATAGTGTAAATCCCAGAGTTATTTTCTCCTAAATCCTTTATAAACAAGCTGTGTTTTTCTGCATTTGTCTTATAGCAGGTACTGTTCTTTTCTATTAATTTGCCATCTTTCAACCTGTAAAAAGAAAAAAGTTGCTTTAAAAAGTTAGCAAAGCTGATTGTTGGAGGCCATTCTTATTTCACAAGCTATTTACGTTAGCTGATGGAAAGAAAAATAATAATAATAAAGAAAAAATAAAAACAAAACAAACAGCTCTGACCAGCTGTCACTAATTCCCGGAGCACGCTGTTTCATCTCTCAGATGCCTTTTTCTTTGTTTGCTTTTTAGAACCACAGTTTACAATATTAAATCCTTTCTACTTAACATAATTTGGTGCTGAGTGCATGTCTTTTCTAACCTTCTTCTCTTTATACTCTAGTCTGGCCAGCTCCCAAGGCAGCATTTATACAAAGAGTCTAAAAATAATTCCCTTCACCCTATGCTGGTTGTCCTAATAATACTGGCCTTAACCCAAGAAAACTCAAAGATCAAGCCACAAGCCAAATCTGAATACACAGGTGGCTTCCAGTACTTTCCCAGGTGCAGACAGTTCGAGTACCACTGTCACCATTCCAATTACAAATTACATATGGCATGGAATCCCTTTTAGACTTTTGCTACTTTTCCTTATTTCCTTATTACGAGTTTCCAATTACACAAGTATAATTTTCATAAACATTTTTCATTAAGACACAGCTATCATTTCAGATACGTATTCACGTTATTTTGTCTATGAGCATCCTGGTGTTTGCTTATAAAGATATATGTTCTATTTAAGTTTTGTTACTTAAAGCGTAATTGAATGCAAGAACTAAAATGTAATATATTGAAGTATACCGATGCCTAAATGTGTGTGTGTGTCTGGGTTACGTTAACTTTTGTCCTAGGGCAACAACACATTCACCAAAATGTATCTCTGCAGAAGCAGCATTTTCACCTTAGAACAGGGCTACAGAGTATCTTCACCTCTGTTATTCTACCTATTATACAGGGGAGGTGTTCTGTAGTTTACAGAAAAAAACTTAAAGTGCAGCACAGACAGAAAGCACAGGGAGTTACCATCTCACAAACTATTTGGCAGCATCAACAGTTATGTTTTTTTTCTTTGCATTTACTAAACAGATATAACCCATTTTTTTAATGGTATATATAACAGGACTAAAGGGAGCAAATGAGAGAAGTTCAATGTTAAGGTTTACATACACTTTAATAAATGCAGAGATTCGTAAATTAGTTACTAAAAAATGACTCTGTATAACATACTAAACAACTTTTACAATATAAGACACACAGGTAGTGTCAATGAGATGGCCAACTCATAAGGTAAAGCCAGCCATACATGCATCGAAATTTGTCCGGTTCAGTAGGGATCAGCTGAATGTTGATCCATGTATGGGCAGGTTGGTTGTACAGAAGTCAATCTACCAATCCACTTCTGTACAACCAGCCTGTTGGGCTTTTCCTGATCAATCAGTGCTGCAGCCTATAGCTGGCAGCACTGATCAGTGTATTCCGACGGTGGGATTGCCCTTGAATTTGTATTAAAATGGCAACTTTTCCTGCTATACAGTTTTTGTTAGATTTTTTATATGCATTGATACATTTCCCCCATGGCAGTCCCCGGCTCCCCATGCTCTTTGTTTAACAATTCCTTGCCTATTAGCCTTGATAATAGCCAGAACTGATATTCAAAATTCCTCCCTCATAGACTTCAGTGGGGTTTGGATTTAAGCTCTCAATTTTCGCACTTCACAGTGGGCTTGGCAAAATGCCCCGCAAATCAAACCCAGACACATTTGCTCATCCCTACTCAACAGTAGGTAATTCTTCAATTTGCTCACCATGAAATTTGTGAATGCCTCATTGAATCCACTTTTTCCAACATCTGAAGTTCATTTTACTATTCATGTATTTTTGCTTTAACAGAAAACTATACCATCCAAAGTGACCGCCTTGTATTTAGCAAGGCCACATGAGAGCTTTGCCTCATAAAAACTAACTACAGAAATGATGATCATTGTACCATGTCAGTTTGAAATTCAGCAAAAAACATCCCAAATCTGTCACAAATTAACCATTGTTTGGATGGGTTTCTATATATTTGACATGACCACAGATAAAACCCTTGTGACATTATGCCCTGTCCCTCACACATCAGCAAAAAAAAATGATTCCTCACAATGTGACCATCTTCAGATTTAAAGGTTGTTTTAGAAATGAAGAAATAATACAAATGGATATATGCTAAATCTTCTTTTAACCCAGCTTGATGACTCACCAGTTGCTTTGCGGAAGTGGAAAAGCTTTGACTTTAACCAATAATTTCAATTCATCGCCTTCTTTTTCTTCATACACATGTTTCTTTGGAGGACGAATAAACAAGAAAGGCTTTTCTAGAGAATAGACATAAGTTTTTAAAAAATTATTTGCGATACAAAAAAAAAATGAACACTGATTTGTCTTCAACTGTACAGAATAATATCAAGTAACAGTGCCAAAGAAAACAGACCTGTCTGTGGCAGGGAAGGAGACCCTTTTCTGCTTCAGTTAAAGTGTTACTAAACCCAAGACCCTGCATTCACTATATCTGGTCTCCCACAGTACACAGAACATGGAAATGCAATTATTTTAGTAAATATAAACTGCTAAATACCATTTCTCATCAGCAGTTAGAGCAGTCTTGTGACTTCAGATGAGCACTGGTTAAAGCTTGTAGGAGGAGTTTTGTTTCTGCTCTAGGGGGATGAAAAACCCCTGACCTCTGTCTGGACAGTGCTGATTGGCCCTGTGCTAATCACTCTCTCAAGAAAAAAAAAAAACCTCTCTAGCAATACACACTAAACTGAGCATGTGCATGTGACTACGGTTCAATCTGTCTTATCAGGTGGACATATGAACAAGAGGGGGGGGGGGCAGAGAAAACAGGACCAAACAAACCTTTTACACAATGCAGAGGATTAACCCCTTAGGTTCCACAGTAAGTATAACAAGCATGCTTTACTGCATATACAGACTGATTTTATGGTTGTGGGTTTAGTAACACTTTAAGTAACACCAACAGGTTTTGCTCCCTCCTCCTCCTTCCAGAGAGCTAACCTCTTAGTCAGTCTCCTCTCTCCTCCTATCATCCTCCTACTAGATCCTGATAGTTAATGATAATGTACTTCCCATATATCAGCACAGCTGACTGGCCACTTGTGTTAGTTCTCCAGTGCCCAGTCCGATTTCGGCTGTGCAGTAGACAGCAGTAGGCTTATATAAAATTAATCAAATCAATCAAATTCATGCACTTAAACAGCTTGCATTAAAAAAACCCTTTAATCATCTGTAATAATGTAATAATACAGAACTTCACTAGTCATCTCATTTATAATTGCCTTCAGTTCACCTTTAACTTAAAAGGTGTTTAAAGGACAAATCCACCTTTTGTAACATGTCACATGTTACACCCATATCCAGGGTGTAACATGTTACAAATCAACCAGCCTCCACTCCCTCTGACTGCTAGCAGGGGGATATTCTCCCCTCGCTGTCTGTCACATTCTGAAAAAAAAAACATGGCCGTGTGAGGGTCCACCCTCCCGGCGACACGTCATTTATTTACAGTATTCTGTGAATGGGAAAACTACAAGTTCCAACAGCCATTGAGGTTATCAAGTTGTAGTTCTCAATGAACTACCACAGCATTGTCAAGCTCTCTAGGTAGTTCACTGATCTTCCTGCCATTATGTAACTGTATGTCCATATCAGAGGTACTGGCAGACAGCTACACAGACAGTCTGCAGGACCATGACATTACACCTCGATCTGCTGAATGTGGCTGCCATGCTTTCTAAAGGCTCCTAACAAAAAAATTAATAAATGCATATTTATTAAACCTGCAAAACATTTGCATTTCTAATTTTTTTTTCTAAAGATGAACTTTTCCTTTAAAAATACTATTTGACAAAAATAGTTCTAGATCCAAATACCAATGGTTAAAAGCTGTTGACATAAATATAAAAAATATTATATGAGACAATCTGGAGTGTTTTCATGCATGCGGCATGTATTTAATGTGTGTGCTGTTGGATCGTGTACCTTCTGTACAGCGTGACAAGAATCAAGTGAGTTCAATGCGCAGAGGTTATAATTTTCTGAAAGAATGTTAATGGATGGGAATAATAAGGTGAGAAAGAAAGTCTCAGCTCCTAACAGCAAAAGTTTGGAGTGTGAGAAGAAAAACCCCAGGGTGGCTGCTATGGAGTAACAGTCACCCTAGACCCCTTTAAAATAAACATGTCAGGTGACAGATCAAGTAGAGAAAGACATTTTTGTTTTTACAGTGATTCTTATCTTTGTGTCTGAGAAGCCCACTTGTGTTTGTTTTATTTTCCTGACTGTATAAAATGGTGGGCGCAGCCTCATCTGATATACGGGAGAGGAATGTGACTGGTTTGCTTATTTGGTCTGAGGAACTGCTGAAGATGGTGAATCACATCTAGGCTGTTAGTGTTCCACATACTGCTAATGGAATTCAGCTGCTGCCACTTGAAAATGGACAACTGTACCATCCAGTTCTTTTCCATAAACAGATTTATGAAGAATTCAAAATTACCCTAGATGATGTCGTTTTGTATGTTTTACTTGTAATATGAAAAGTTGTGATGAAAATCAAAGGCGACTGGGAATATTCCCTTTTCTGAAAAATTGCTACTTTTCTAGTTTTACATTCTGTAACTTTTCATCGCCTGTGATGATTTTCTACATCACATTCTTCAGCACAGTTTTATTCTGTAGTCAACAGTTTTTGTCATTGTATACAACAGTGACAATATTTTGGAAACGTACTGAGAAAATATGGAGGCTACCTGTGATGGAAGCGTAGGCAGGACAGAACACACAAAGAAGATGGGGTACACACAAAGCTTTATTGAACTATGAAAGATACTCAATCAGGACAGTTCATGGCACTCCGCGACATGCGGCTTGTAGGGACACCCACGGTAAGCGGGCTCACGGGGACTCAGCGGGACTTTGGCTGTGGAGTCTGGCCTCAACACAGCTCTCACACAGCATACTAGGGACAACATGTTCACGGGGATGCAACGGGACTTTGGCTGTGGAGTCTGGCCTCAACACAGCTCCCACACAGTGTACTAGGGACAACAGGCTCACGAGGACTCAACGGGACTTTGGCTGGGGAGTCTGGCCTCAATACAGCTCCCACACAGCATACTAGGGACAACATGCTCACGGGGACTCAACGGGACTTTGGCTGTGGAGTCTGACCTAAACCCAGCTCCCACACAGCGTACTAGGGACAACAGGCTCACGGGGACTCAACGGGACTTTGGCTGTGGAGTCTGGCCTCAACACAGCTCCCACACAGTGTACTAGGGACAACAAGCTCATGGGGCTCAACGGGACTTTGGCTGTGGAGTTTGGCCTCAACACAGCTCCCACACAGCATACTAGGGACAACATCAGGCTCACGGGGACTCACCGGGACCTTGGCTGTGGAGTCTGGCCTCAACACAGCTCCCACACAGCGTACTAGGGATGACATCAGGCTCACGGGGACTCAGCAGGACCTTGACTAGGGGGGGCTGACCTCAGCACAGCTCTCACCCAGCTTTCTAGGGACATCGGGCTCATGGGGCTCAGCAGGACCTTGACTAGAAGGGCTTACCTCAGCACAGCTCCCACCCAGCTTTTTAGGGACATCAGGCTCACGGGAACTCAGCAGGTAGCGATGGCTCAAGCACTCAGGGGCATCCCAGGTAGCTATACTCCGAGCACGCCATGGGGCGGTTCGAGTAAGGGTAGTCTGGGCGTGCAATAGGGGCAGCTCAGGACACGGGTGCTCTGCGCATACAAAAGGGACAATTCATGGCATGGGTGGTCTGTGTGCACAATAGGGACAGTTCATGACACGGGTGGTCTGTGCACCCAATAGGGACAGTTCAAGACACGGGTGGTCTGTGCGCACAATGGGGACAGTTCAGGACACGGGTGGTCTGTGCGCACAACAGGGACAGTTCATGACACTGGTGGTCTGTGCGCACACTAGGGGCAGTTCATGGCTTCTAGGGACACTCACGATAGGCGTCTTGCAGATGCTCAGCAGCAGGCGGCTTCCAGAGGGGTGTAGGCGACTTGCAGTCACTCAGCAGCAGGCGGCTTCCAGGGAGGTAGGTGATTTGCGGACGCTCAACAGCAGGCAGCTTCCAGGGACCCAGCAATCAGCAGACAGGGCGGCTTCCCAGGGACCCTCAGCAATGGACAGCGGCCCTGACAGTGGCCAGCATTTCAAGGGACAGCAGCGATTAGTAGGCAGGGGCCCTCATCGCGGCCAGCTTCTCCAGGGGCCCAGCGATCAGCAGGCAGGGGCCCTCACAGTGGCAAGCTTCTCCAGGGGCCCAGCAATCAGCAGGCAGGGGCCCTCACAGTGGCCAGCTTCTCCAGGGGCCCAGTGATCAGCAGGTAGGGGCCCTCACAGCGGCCAGCTTCTCCAGGGGCCCAGCGATCAGCAGGCAGGGGCCCTCGCAGTGGCCAGCTTGCCAGGAACAGCAGCGGGAGTCATGGCTATGGGGTCTGACCTTCAAGGAGGGGGGCTCATGCAGAGCGCTCAGCGGGGATGGCTGCGGAGGCCCGGTCCCCACCCGGACCTTCCACGACAGCGGTGGTGGCGGGCCGAGGGAGAGTGGCCAGACAGGGCAGGAGGAAGGGAGAGAGAGAGCGAGCCTGGTCTCGTGCTGGCCTTTTAAAAGCCACGCAGGATGCTTCCGGGTTGCCCAGCCCAGCGCTGCATTGCTGGGGCAACGAGGCACGCCCCCTCACTCCGGCCACGCACAGGGAGCGCAGCCTTTGTCTCTGGTGGGGCGCTGAGCGCAGGAAGCCCTGCGCCAGCCGGGGGCGCGCAGAGACCTGCCAGCTGAATTGCCGGGGGAGCTGTGATCCTTGCCGCAGCAGTCCCCTCCCCTCATCCCGCACAGCCTGCTTCAAGGCTGTCTGCGGCGAGGGGGGGGGGAAGGGAGTGAGCAGGTGGCACACGTGACACTACCATTATTGAGCTCCTGACTGTCATGGTGATCCAATAACTTTATTATCCCTGATCAAGAACAAATATGTGGATCAGGAATTCTGGCTTCACTTTCTAATCTATATGCTTGTATTCCTGAATTAGGTCAGTAATGGCAATATATGTTTTTTTCCTTTAGCAACCTTCCCACCACCAAAATATGTTGTGTTCACCTGACACTCATATACATATTCCCACTTGTATCCTTCAAATCTCCAATTACATGTTAGGCTGTCACCCCAGCTCTATTTCATGTCTGTACTAACATGAGGGAACAGTAGGCTATCCACTTAATATATATGACTCAGCCGGTGGCCCTTAATGGTTTCCAAGTACAGCTGCTGAGAACAATTCAGCATGGAAAGCCAAACTACTATCTAATCCTGCTGTTGTCAGAGTTATTGGGTGATGGATATCTAGGCCCTGTTGACAACTACAATTCATTCCTAATGCTGTCTAACTACTAAAAGACAAGTTAAATACCTATCCCACTAACTTCAAATTAAGTATAACTCCATTCCTAAGCAAAACTAACAATAAACTAAAAATCATTCAAAGTTTATGAGATATGTGAATCTGAAATAACTGATGGCTGCAAGATGAAAGTCTCCACATTTGCTAAGAGATGTTGTAACTCTTCATAGTTGCAAAATGTCAAGTCTATAGCTCCCAGAAAAAAAATCACAAAAATTCTGCTGTAAAAATTCCTATATAGAGCCCTGTGAAGGCAGCACTGGTAATAATGCTGACATGAATGTATTTGTGCACTACATTTGAGAATTTTGCACAATGGACTTGGTTCAGCTGTCTATTCAAATGGATTTTCAGCCTAAATTGTTTTTTATGAAGGCTTGCCACCCTTGCACATGACTTAAGTACCCTACTCCTTATTTAAGTATTTGTAACTATTATTTTCATTTATGGAGATATAAGCAGCAGTTGATGATATGTACTTACCATATATAGTTACTGAAATGTTCCTAGCCACATGATGAAAGTTGGAATCCCTGCAGGTATACACTCCAGCTTCTGCCAGTGTTACGTTTTTTAAAATGAGATGTCTCTCGCCAGTATGTCCCTTCCTCGATAGATATAAGGTCTTCTTCGACTGTAATACCTGATGGAACACAATATAGCTGATTGTTCTATAAAATGATAGTCCAGTGCATTTTTTACTTCTTATATAAAAGTTTATCTATCTATCTATCTATCCAGGCACTCACTGATAAATGACTCATTACAATCTAGGGCCTTAAGCTGACTACACACGGGCCAAATATTGGACAAAATCAGCAGGTATAGTAGAAACCGGATGACTTTCGACCAGTGTGTACAGCTCCCTGCCCGAAAGAAGCTGATCTCACGACTGGCTTCTGTCAAACGTGCATGCTGGAAAACAAACATCCAATCTGCATCTGATCAGCGCTTTCAGCCAATGGCTGAGAATGCTGATCTGTGTGTTCTGGCAGGGGGGCAGTCCCCCTGTCAGAATACAATAGCACAGCTGGGGAGATCGCTGTACTAACATCGCTTGTGTTAGTACAGAGATCTGTCAGGGTTTTTTTTTTCATTCAGCCCACTGACAGAATAGGATAGCACTTGGGGAGGATTCTCTCATCCACATTGAATATGTGGATAGGGGAGTCAGCTAATTTTTTTTTCATTCAACCTGCTAGTTGAACAAAAAAAAATTAATCATGCATGGCCTCCCTAAGGCAACAACCATATATATGACTACAGTGGTAGTGAGGACAAGAGACTTCTAAATCATTCAGGAAAGCCAATTCCAATGGATTCACCTAAAATCACTAAACTTAAATAATCAATTTCACAAAATGAAATTCCTACAACACTGAATGATTGCACACAGTGTGTGAAAATAACAGAAACAATACATCATGTGTCATGCCAATTGGTACATTTTTTAAGGTGGCCACAGACATTAGAAATGGGAAATGTTTTTAAATTGTAGGCATCTTCATGCCCCTGCATGGGTACAGTATATTCTTTTTTAAATCCCAGGGTTTAGCTTTAAAGTTTTTACATACTTATACAGGTGAAACTCGAAAAATTAGAATATCATGCAAAAGTTCATTTATTTCAGTAATGTAACTTAAAAGGTGAAACTAATATATGAGATAGACTCATTACATGCAAAGCAAGATAGTTCAAGCCGTGATTTGTCATCATTGTGATGATTATGGCTTACAGTTCATGAAAACCCCAAATCCACAATCTCAGAAAATTAGAATATTACATGCAACCAATAAAACAAGGATTGTACATAGAACAATATCGGACCTCTGAAAAGTATAAGCATGCATATATACTCAGTACTTAGTTTGGGCCCCTTTTGCAGCAATTACTGCCTCAATGCGGTGTGGCATGGAAGCTATTAGCCTGTGGCACTTCTGAGGTGTTATGGAAGACCAGGATGCTTCAATAGCGGCCTTCAGCTCTTCATTGTTTGGTCTCATGTCTCTCATCTTTCTCTTGGCAATGCCCTATAGATTCTCTCTGGGGTTCAGGTCAGGCGAGTTTGCTGGCCAATCAAGCACAGTAATCCCACGGTCATTGAACCAGGTTTTGGTGTTTTTGGCAGTGTGGGCAGGTGCCAAGTCCTGCTGGAAAATGAAGTCAGCATCCCCATAAAGCTTGTCTGTGGAAGGAAGCATGAAGTGCTCCAAAATCTCCTGGTAGACGGCTGCATTGACCCTGGACTTAATGAAGCACAGTGGACCAACACCAGCAGATAACATGGCTCCCCAAATCAACACAGACTGTGGAAACTTCACACTGGACTTCAAGCATCTTGCAGTGTGTGCCTCTCCATTCTTCCTCCATACTCTGGGTCCCTGGTTTCCAAATGAGATGCAAAAATTGCTCTCATCAGAAAAGAGGACTTTGGACCACTGAGCATTAGAACAGGTCTGTTTTTCTTTAGCCCAGGTAAGACGCTTCTGACAGTGTTTGTTGTTCAGGAGCGGCTTGTCAAGAGGAATACGACATTTGAAGCCCATGTCCAGGATCTGTCTGTGAGTGGTGGCTCTTGATGCACTGACTCCATCCTCAGTCCACTCCTTGTGAAAGTCCCCAACACTTTTGAATGGCCTTTTCCTGACAATCCTCTCCAGGCTGCGGTCATCCCTGCTGCTTGTGCACCTTTTTCTTCCACACTTTTCCCTTCCACATAACTTTCTATTAATGTGCTTTGATACAGCACTTTGGGAACATCCAACTTCTTTTGCAATTACCTTTTGAGGTTTTCCCTCCTTATTGAGGGTGTCAATGATGGTTTTCTGCACAACTGTCAGGTCAGCAGTCTTTCCCATGATTGTGATTCCTACTGAACCAGACTGAGAGACCATTTAAAGGCTCAGGAACCCTTTGCAGGTGTTATGGCTTAACCTCCCTGGCGGTATGATTATTTCAGATTTTTGGTGCTGAAAGCGGTACCATTATTTTGCATGGAAATTTGGCATTTTATATTGTAGGCCTGTAATTCTTAGGAATAACTCACTGAAATCTGTCCGAACAAGAGTCTAGTAAACATCCTGGGTAGGATAAAACTTGAAACACAAAATCATATATTATAATTTAATAAATAATCATAAAAAATAATAATATAATAATAATAAATTTAATTCAATAATATAATCAAACCAAAAACACTGAAATTTGAAATATAGAGCCAAGTTCACAGATCAATGAGCAAAGTCGCAAAATTGTTTTCAGTGTCTGATGATGAATTTCCCCACGAATCATTATCACTCAATTCTGCAAGTGGTTCTAATTTACTATCGCTGTTCTCTAGCTGATCTAAAACTGCTTTTGACCTAAAGGGATGCTTTTTGGACAGCATGGACGGTTCTCAGTTTCCAGGCAATAAGAACAGTAAAAATGCAGGCAGGGCACAGGACAAAGCACTCGGGACAAAATGTATGTGAAATGGTTTGGTACAGTAATGTTTTACTATGCGATTTTAGTCAATGTCACTTTTTGTCATTTTCAAATTTCCTGCCGTTCCGTCCCCATACGTCCCAATGCTCGCAGGGGACGGAACCTAGAAGACAGATGCCGGAATCCACCGGATTACATTGCCAGGGACACTGCAGGAGGGACATCGCGGGAGCGCAGGACAAGGTAAGTGATCGAGGGATCACGGAGCAGCGCCGCATGGTATTCCCGAGTGTAGCTCGGGGTACCGTTTGTGGTACTGAAACTTTACCCCGAGCTACACTCGGGAATACCGCCAGGGAGGTTAATTAGCTGATTAGAGTGGGACACTTTGAGCCTAGAATATTGCACCTTTTCACAATATTCTAATTTTCTGAGATTGTGGATTTGGGGTTTCCATGAGCTGTAAGCCATAATCATCACAATTATGACAATCACAGCTTGAACTATCTTGCTTTGCATGTAATGCGTATATCTCATATATTAGTTTCACCTTTTAAGTTGCATTACTGAAATAAATGAACTTTTTCACGATATTCAAATTTTCCGAGTTTCACCTGTAGAAGACTATTTGGCTAGGAATTGAGCAAACAAGTGCAAGCATGACCAGCTACATTTAATGATTATACATTAACAGGCTCTTCATATTGTTACCTTTCCATTGTGCACCCAATCCAAAATTACTCTGGAATTAAAGGGGGCTTCCCCAACACAAAGCAGGCTAAGTGTATCTCCTACCAGCAGGGTGGAGCTCTCTGGTGTCACACTGGTTATTTCTGTTGGTGGAAACTCTGCAGTGGTAGAGAATACAAATATTTTATATTTCACATGATGGATCATTGGAAATGCACATATTAGATACATTACATGGATTATTCACAACAGCTGTGCCAGTGCTGAGGTACTAGTATTTTTAGAAATAAACCCCTGTCAGTATAAGCCCAAAATAGTAAGTCTGAATAAAAATTCACAACATCAGTAAGCCATGGTTATACAGACAAAACATTTCTCTATCCTCCTTTCAGACACTACAAAAAGGTTATTTATGTCAGCATTTCATTCAATCGACAAATATCTACTTTTTTTAGAAATTGATCATCCCTGGCCATAAATAATGTTAAGAGAAGTGTCTATTTTGATGCAAAAAATATGTTTTTGTATAGATTTGGTAATGCAATACTTTATAAAGAAGCAAAACAAGAGCTGACATTTTTAGCATAATATAAACAATTTAAATAATGGGATAGCAGAAAAACATGAAAATGTACAGTAAACTCTGATATTATCATTTAAATAACTGGGACATTCAAATGGCAAAGGTTTACCAGAACTCACAAGATATTAGTGATAATATCCTAATGTCGCAATAATGCTTTTTAAATATATAATAAATCAGACAGCATAAAATGTGTATGTTCTAAAGACACAGTCCTTTCCACAACCATTTAAATTGTATTACTAAGCATTAGAGAATTCACAGTAAGAGTCAGTTAATGAAGGTAGCCTCATCATTAATTGCAGTATAATAAAGGCTGTTGTAGATGGTTGGTTATTCCGAGGCAAAATTAATGGAAAGAGCAGACTAAGCTTATTATGGTTAACCCGCAGGATATCAGAGCTTTTCACCCAATGATCTGTAGAGGCTTAGGTTCAGAGTGGATATTGATCTCCCTAATGACCTCCTATGTAGACTAGTTCGTGGAATTCTAATTATGTTACATAGTATACAGGGTCTATATTCATTGAAAATACATATTCATACATAAAAAATAGAAATATAGTGTTTTAATAACTTGTTCTACTGAAGAGAAATACATATAGAAATAACTAAAGTGGCTGCAATGTCACTGATTCTCTCCTAAGGCTAGAACTAGGGATCTGTGAGGTGCTTGATGTCACATCCCAGGACTGTTAGGTTAGGTATACCTCACAGAACTATATGTTCCATGACATTTTGGAACTGTAGAAAAATATACATAAGATGTCTATCAAAAGCTCAAAACATGAATGGGTGGAGAAGGCTGGGGGGTATTACCAAACTTCCCATTGTAGGCAAAATGGATATATCAGAACCTGCACGAAACTACATAGGGGTGCTGACAGCACCGATCAACAGTCTATAGGAGAGGGTTTGGCTACGACTGGTCACATTAACTGGAAACTATAGCAAGTAAGCCCTGTGTGACATCATTGACCCAGCATGCCCCGCTGGATGATGTCAGATGGGGGCGGGGTCACACATGTGATGTCACTGGGTGGCCCCACCCCTTATATGTTTAAGAACTGTCGAGCCAGTAGAGCAATCAGACGGCAGGTGCCAGCGTCTAGAGCTGAGCCTTTTTTTTTCTTTTTTCGGGTCGGCAGTGGGAGCGGGAATCGCAATTGAGGTTGGATCTACTTTGGGGGACATTATTTTCTTTTCCTTCTTTTAATAATGTACTTGGCAAAGTGTGTCTCCTGTCTTTTTTCACACCACAGTTTTTTTTTGTAAATGGGTAGCAGTACCATGTACCACATACTCATTCGTATGGGTGGGGGGTCTGGGGGCCGCCTTCCAGATTCTGATAAGCCCCCCACACACAGACCCCCACAACCAACAGCCAGGGTTGTGGGGAAGAGGCCCTTGTCCCCATCAACATGGGGACAAGGTGCTTTGGGGGGAGGGAACCATGTTGAGGACATGTGGCCTGGTATGGTTCAGGAGGGGGGGCGCTCGCTTGTCCCCCCCCTTTCCTGACCTGCCAGGGTGCAAGATTTGATAAGGGTCTGGTATGGATTTTGGGGGGGACCCCCACACCATTTTTAAAAAAAATTTGGTGTGGGGATTCCCCTCAAAATCTATACCAGACCCGAAAAATGCTGTTTTTTTTTAAATTGCTGGCAATTCTTTCTTTTACATTTAGCTGTCAGTGGGCAACCCTGCTGACAGCTGAAACATTAACGCATGGTTTTTCACTACTAAAATACCACATGACTTGATAAAATAACCCATGTGGTATTTTAGTAGCTAAAAATACCTAAAGCTATACCTAAAGTACCTAAAGTAGCTAAAAAAGTGCAGCGCTATAGTAACTATATAGGTTTTATACTACCTAGTTGTGTTAGCTGCTTTGTATTATCAGTCAGCACAGATATTGTTTATTTTTTTTTTCTTGTTGGTATTTTAGTAGCGTCTTTTAGTGAATTCAAATTTTTTTTTTTAAATGCTGTGCGATATCCTACTGCAGACTCGGATGCGGTAAGATAACGCTAAGTGAATTGTGCCCAGTATTTTGTATGAGTTTCTTTTTAATTTCACATAGCCTCATCACTCATTGCTTTGTGTATATAAAAGGTGACCCCCTACCAGTGTTTTAGCTTCTCCAAACTCTGTCACTGTCTGTTTTGCTGGACAGTGTGGGCTATGTGTAAAGGTGAAAAATGTCAAGAAAGAATGAGAACTGAAAGAAAGAATACATATAATGAATACTATCATTATTTTTTAACCTGCACACAGTTATCAGAATACAATTTTATTTAGTGACAGTGAAACTTTAAAGTGGGTGTAAGCCTCTGAATTGAAAAACAGAGCATATCCCTGTTTATTGTGTACTTGCCTCAATCCAATGCACCAAGTGTGATTTGTATATCCTCCGCCATAACTGTGCTATCTGCAACTCACTTCTGACAGGTCACGCTGACACCACAGAATCTCAGGAGACAGCCTCCCTTCCCCCAGCACTCTGAGAGTTGAGGCAATCTCAGTGGCATGCTGAAAAGCTTTGAGAGGCTGACCTGTTTTCTGCCTAAGTTTAAGCCAACCCATACATTGATAATTTTTTTCATTCATCCAGCAGGTTGAACAAAAAAAATCATCCAATTTCTTTAGCCATACATTCAAGGTGAATGGGGGAATCCTTCCTGCTGAGCTATTGTAATCTGACAGTGGGAAGCCTTCCCCATCATCAGAATAAAATGGTCAGTGTTGCCAGCTATAGCTGATGGCACTGATCATTTGGGAAAAAACAGACAGGCTAGTTGTACACAAGTCGAAAGATCAGTTTAATCATACATGGATTGAAATTCAGCTGGGCACTGCTGAACTGGGCAAATTTCGATCCATGTATGGCTGGCTTAAGTTATATCCTGACAGCGCATTTGTGGGCAATTAAACATGCAACTGGTATTTAAAGGAAACACAGATGCACCTTATTCAATACATTCACTTTGCAAAGGGAACATTTCTTTTGCTAAGTGAATAGTCTTTGTTCTAAGTAAATCAACCCAATTATGTCTAGCTAAAGCTTTTAACAAAGTTATGGACCACTAAAGGCAATACTGTTCATTTTATGGAGGCAAGTTAGAATGAAGATGATCAGGAATATAAGCTCAATACATCACTAGGACATTGAAATGTAACATGCGACTCTAGAAGCAAATTTTGGGTAGATCGTATTTCTCAAAGAAACCCATAGATAGTGATAGTGATCATGATTCAGCTCTGTTTTGTGAGTTGTTTCTTTTGCTAGTCACAGATGATAGCTCTCAACTTCCTGAGGTCCCATTATTAAAAACCTAAGCTCTTCCATGGGAGAAAGTTATAATGAAATTACAGTTATGAAATCTTTCATTTAAAAGTCAATTTTTTCTTTTGGCATAGCTTCTGTGATTGTGAGCACCAGTGTTATTTTACGGTGTGTGACTTTTTATTTCAAGGTTTAGAGGACAGGAAAGCACAAATCTATGCTTTTGATTGAGTTTTGCAATGACTTGTAATTAGCTCAGAATATTTTATTTTAAAGCTGAACAATTATCTCATTAAATGATCAAATGAATGTCTGTATTTAAAGAAAATCACTTTAAGAAAAATATCAGCTATTCCAGGCATATTTCCCTCCACATACCACTAGTTTTTTTCTGTGACGCTTATCTAGCTTATAATGAAACATTTCAAAGTTTAGTTTTCAGATTCTTTATTTTTGCTGACAAATAAAAAGAATAGATGGAATTTCCTGTCATTTAAACAGGAATTGCACCAAACTCACATGGCAAGAATTCAGTCTGTCTGGGTTGTGCTGGAACTCAAGCTCTTTGAAGAATGTATTTTTTTCATTCTTAGAAATCCTATTTGTATTTTCTCTTAATACTCTTCACAACATAACTAGTATGATTTGTCTGCTACTTTTACAGCATTCTATGTGCACTGGTGATCCCAGGGCAAAAGATTTGCACTTACTGGTATATTTGTACTGGATGAACTGAGTTTTATGGATTCTTTCCAGGAATGGTTCCTAACCTTTTTCAAGTAATTATGCACAATGTTTTTCAATTTTGTGTGACACATTTGGGGTTGAATTACAAAAGAATTATAGACTGTCCCCTTAGTTTAGAGAAACTTTGAACACATTAAATACCAAATAATGAGTAGGAAAATTAACTGATAATTGAACTACACATAACCTCACTTTATCCACTAAGCAGACATTTTACATTTGTTTATTTAATCAACAATATCTGCCCCATTAAACAATATACACCTTAACATTTTCAGTATATAGTTGTAATGTTGTTTTAAGTTGTCCATCAATTCAGAAGCTAAGGCTTCTGTTGCAGCTACTTCACCTATAGCACTTTTGCATGTTTCAGTGCCCAGGTGACCAGGGTTTTTCACTTGATTATATGAGCTTTGTTAAGTGATCATTCCCCATCACACTGCTTGGAGCAAAAGGGGAAGGGCAGTTCAAAGTATAGTCAAGCAGGTCACAAAATACCAAAAGAAAAAAACACTGAGCATAGAAAACTGACAGGTGTCAAGATAGGAGACAGGGGTGTAGATGAGAGTCACTCAAGGGGTTGTTGCCAGTGCAGAAGGAAGTTGAGTGTCAATCCAAATCACATAGCAGAATAATGGGAAGGGTACTATTAACTGAAGTTAATTAGTTATAACTTACAAAATGTAATTTGTTTTGTTTTAGTTTTTTTAACATATTTTTATTATATAGTAACCGGAAAATAAAAATCTTAGATGATGGTTACTTTGCACTTTGATCCAGACCTCCAGAATGAGCTAAATTCTTTTGATGTTGAGGAAGTTCTGGCAACAAGTTAATAATAGTAATAGCTGTGGTTGAAAAGCATCTGAGAACAGAATAATCCTTAAGGACCAGGCTAAGCATGAACCACTCATACAAAGTGACTTATGCCTGTGCTGTATACATTCTATTCAGTTAATGAAATGCTAAATCCTTGGGATTTAGGTATTAGTATCAAGTTTACTCTCAATTTCCTCACTTGTCATTCATTTTACTAGGAGCTCAGCCAATGAAACATGATAATTGGCTCATGCTCACTCTGAATAAATGTTGATGTATTCGATGTGGCATAATGCTACAGAAAATGTGATGTATCAGCTGAGTTTACAATTACTAAGACAATACAGGATGAGCTATAGTTTACATACACGTGACAAGTTTTAGCTCACCCAGGAGAAGAACTAGTACTTGGGATGAGGGCTGGTACTTTTTTTTATTTGCTTAACTCAAATAACTGAGAACTGAGATTAATTTTATGTAATATAGATGCAATGTAGATAACATAAATGCACATTAGAGACTTTCTTGAAGTTTCCTATGTGGTAAATCACTGCCAGTTAAAGAAATCTAGCTCATAAAAGAAAGAGTTTCTGAAACCAAAAAAGAACTGGAAAATGATCCAACTATTGATGCTCAAGTTTGTCTTATGCAGTTTTGCAGCAAGGCAATACAGAACATTTTTACAAATTATTCTGTTATTTTAGCAGGCCCCCACATTTTATTAAACTTCTGGACACCACCTCTATTTTATACAAAATTTTTCATAAGATAATGCTATTGATCAAGAAAATTTATAGACGGTAAGTTGGTTCATATGCCCTTAATATATTAGACTTTCTCTAAGAAACAAAAAATCTATTTTGATTTTGCCTAACTTTAATTAAATGTTACAAAGATACAAGATGATATTTTATATCTCATGGTTAGAGGCTATTATTGTTTATACTACCCCTACTGTATTCTAAAATGTAGACAGGCTGACATACAATTATTAGTAGACAGACAGTATTTGATAGCTATTGACACAGCAAGACAGACAAAATAATGTAACATATGCTTCTGGGTAAAATTATGGGTGGACATTGACTAAAAGCACACAACTATAACCCTTCCCTGTGACTGAGCTGTCCAACTGAATTGAGATATGGAAAAAGTGGAAAGAGTTTAACTAGGCTAATACAAAGGTATTCATATTAACTAAACTTGAAAGTTTAAAATGTTTAAAATTAAAACTAATTTTGCTACCATAATAACACATTTTATCTAATGGATAAATAAACCCATCATAATATTGCAACAATGTAAATGCATACTGTATATTAGAAACATCACAATGTAATAATCGTATATATATATAGATATATATAGATAGATAGATAGACAGATAGATAGATAGATAGATAGATAGATAGATAGATAGATAGATACACCGGTGTATATATATTTATAGAGAGAGAGAGATGTGCAGGAAACTTTTACAGTAAATACTCACTTGCAGAGTGTCAGAAACTAATCAAAATGTAATTAAAATGTAGATATATCAGAGAAAAACAACTGTGTGTTGATGATGATAAGATTATAAGGTGAATGGAAGAAATGTGGAAAAATGGGAGCAGGCATAATTTATGAATCATGTGACTGAGCTAGTTGTGAAAAAGTAAAGTACATGATGGAAAAAACTGCTATGTAATAGGTAATAATAATAATTAATAAACATTAAAACATATCTAAACTCAAAAACAAAAATGTTATATATTGCAGTTTACCAATCTTTAGATATGGCGACTGCATTCATTTTCCTTTACAGCCTTTTTTTCTTCATTTTTACCTGGTGATCCGATCACTAAAATACTTCCTGTCTTAGGATGGCTAAACCTTACGGAGGACCAACTAAGCCACCCTTGAACAGCATCATTGTCAGTCTGGGGAGAGGGTAGTGTTAGACTAGAAGTTTTGGATGGACTCGACTAACAAATTAAAGCCAACTTCTAGCAAACACTCTATAAGCAGTTACAGCAACAGTTTTTTTTTTTCCTTTTGGAACAAAGGTTTTACATAAATGAATATAAGCTGACCATTGTGAGCAAAGTCAGTGTTAAACAGTTTATTTCAATCCTCTGTTACTTTTGCCAGACACCTTGGTCTGTTAAAGGAAGTTGAAATATAACAGACTTAGTGGTTGGATCAATAGGTGAAAACATTGGAGAGAAAGCCAAAAAAGAAAAAAAAATGCAGCCACCACGTTGAACTGTTGACAGGAGGAAACAATTGGTCCTAAATTGTAAATTGAAATAAGTTGTAAATGAAAAATAAAAAGCAAGAAATTAAATAACACATTTAAAAAAGGGTGGCAACAATGTTTGGGAAAAATTGTGCACAGAAATGTGAATGGCCATAACAAGCTGAGGACAAACTTGACAAACAAAAGGAAAATAATGATTAGGCTAAAAATGACATGCTGATAAAGATTAAAAAGTCTGAATGGCCTCAATAATAATTGTATACATGTTAAACTTTTATGTTTAGTTATTATGAATACACCTGTGTTTATTTTTTATTTATTATTATTATTATTATTATTATTATTATTATAAAGAATTTATATAGCGCCAACAGTTTTCTCAGCGCTTTACAATATACAAGAAGGAATGTGAGGGCCCTGCTCATGGAGTTTACAATCTAAAGGATTACTACTTAATATTCATTGTCACTGGTTGTTTTTTTTGGCAATATTTCCATATTATGAAGGGCTAATTCTTCTGTTATCAGTCAAAACTTTTTGTGAAATTACAGTGATTCTAGGAATTTTATCTACTTATTCTGCACTGTGTCTTAACGGTTTTTACATTTCACAATACTTTTCAGGTTTCCTGTGCTTTTTAGAAAAAGTTCCAATTCATTACATTTTTATTATAAGTATATTATATGTAACAGGATATTTATCCTTGGATGTGATAATTTGCATTCTATAAAATAGTTATCTCAGCCACCTCAGATGTCAGCGTGATGCCGAAACACCTAAAGTGAGGTCTTGGAGTAATGTCAACCCACACACTGTCCATCAGCAAATAGGAGCTGCAGTGAGAGCCAACAGTGGAATCACTGATATGCGAGGTATCCTTAGTGTTGGGTTGTTTGCAGGACTGCATGTACTTGCTTTGATATCACTACACAGTGGTGGACATTTTATTTATTTATTAATTTATTTATTTTGGACTCTTTGTATTTATTTGTGACTCACCATTCATAAGTTAACATCACCCTTGAATGTTCACAGGATATATAGTATATGGGGTTATAGGCTTATCTGTCAATTATTGTTTGCATATTTTTCCACTTACAAAGTGTATTTACCACAAGGGGATAGTTGTAATGTTTCCACAAAGTTTTGAATTTGCATTTTATATTTTCTACTTATCCACCTATGTGGATAACATTATGTTCTATATACATATTCTTCATAAACCCCTCCTGAACAAGAGGAATTTGGTGTGGCCCCTGAAAAGTGTTGGCTGTTTTGTGTGCTCCTGCTGTAAACCAATTTTATCATTAAACAAGTTTTGACTCTTCGCAATTTGTTTGGCACATTTGTGTACAGTTTATTGCCATCTGTGTCCCATTGTGGAGATTTTCCTTCACTTCCCATCCTGTAGACACAACAGGGAGAGAGAGGAAAACTCTCCAAGGTGAACCAGAAAAGGTGTCCTCACTGGAAGACTTTTCCTCTGTACCTAAGTGCTGATGAAACCTAAATGTTCTCTTCACTTTAGCCCCAGTGACATTGGTCACCAGAATAAATAGAGAAAGCGAATTGCCCTAGAGGGGATACAGGCAGCAGTAAACATCTGATATGGGTTCTATCCTCTTACATCTCTGGATGTTTGGGCCTTAGATATCCTTTAAACCTATGACACTGTTCAAAGTAGAGTTTAGTACCAACATATGACAGCACTTTGTCACTGAATAAAAATGCTCATTAGGAAATGATAGTTCAGCATCCCAACACAATCTTTGGACATGTCTGTAAAACGTTTACTCTTCGGTTCTTAGATCAGAGATGACATTAACAGTAACATTTTAAGATATGTGAATACCAGAAATATAGTTCCTTTGTCACATGGAAGTTGATGTCCATTTAGCAGTATCAATGAGTTTTTTTTGTTTTTTATGCAAATTCTTTTTCTGTACGTGAGATTCTGCTGCTTACCTATGATTTGTTTCCAGAACCGAGTTTCAAAGTGCTTCCCTTTGACTGTAGTGACACATTGCACAATCTCACTGAGACTGTAATGAGGTGATGAGATTGTAAATCCAATCTTTGGATCCCATTCCATTCCAGGCTGGTTGACTTCAGATTTATCAAAGTACTGAAAAAGAATAAACACTTTAGGACAAGAACGCTATCCATTAACTTCTTATATGGTGCATATAATTAATAAAAAGTGATGTGATGTGATGTGATGTGATGTGGAGAAAACAAACTGTTTGATTTTTCAGAATACAGAGGCATTGTAGAGCTTTGGGTGGGATAAGACCTCCATTCCCAGGTCTACATCTTACCTGGTAACCAAACCAAAACTCTCTGTGCCTGTTAATATTCCCTTTAGTGAGGAGATCTGTTAGTATCATTCACAGAAGAGCAAATGTTTTGTTAGTTTTAGGCTATGGACTTGCTGTACAAAGCCCTTCTGCATTGTAATGGTAAGTGACACCTTGATGAATACAAGTGCAGGACAAACCTGCTGTTCCTAATTTCCTAATGCATGTGTATGTGTGTGTGTATATATATATATGGGAAAGAAAGCAAGCATGAGTGGCATTGACTGTGATAATGACCTACAGCATCATATATATAACTGTGTGCTCAATAAAAGGTATTTCATCAATCACATATTTGCTATCTTTTTGACAATTTAATTTAAAAAATACCGGTTTGAATGCTTACTATGAATTGCACAAAAGTTTGAATGCGTCAACTAGATGTAATGTGTAATTTTTTTTGTACACATATCTAATAAATCATTGTAAAATGTGTCATGTATGAGACTGGCCCCTGGTGGACAAATTGTATACAACCATAATGCCTGCAGAGGTTATCTCCATAACTGGATCCACAGTACTCTTTGTGTGCGATCAACCTGCTGTTATCAGTGATTTGCCTTTATTCACAGTGGTTTATGTTACTATGGAACACTTTTAAAAGTGTCTAGGCTAGTGGCATTAATAAATAAAGTGATTGTATCTTAATTTTTTTTTAATAACAAACAGGTCATACATACCTGCTCTGTACAGTGGTTTTGCACAGAGCAGCCCCAATCTTCCTCTTCACAAGTCCCCTTCCAGTGCTCTTAGGCATCTCTCTACTGTCAAGTGCCCCTAAGCAGCTTGCTATGGGGGCAGCAAAGCAGGCTCACTCCCAAGATTCTGCTCTGTGCATCCATTAACACAAAAACATGGCTCTGCCCCACACCCAATCTCTCCTCATTAGCTCACTTTCTTTGATTGACAGTCATGGCTCCTGCTGCTGACTCAGTCAATGAGGAGGAAGAGTCCCGGGACAGCCGGTGCTCTCATGCACATTGCTGGGCTGGGGAGGAGGGGGGGGGGGGTTGCTGCACACAGAAGGTTATTTGCCTTCATGCATAGAATACAGCCACCTTAAAGTTAATATGCTCAGTGAAGGGTGTTATGTTCCTTGCTTTGTCAACATTAATGTAAATGTGATCTCCAAGCTTAACTTTGGAGGGAAATCCCACCGCCTCAACTTTATATATCATTCATGTAAGGAAAGTAGATCTCTGAAGTCCACTTTAAAATATAGTTTACTATCTTAAGATCTTTTCTGCCTTCCTAACAGAGTGGACTTCATTTGATCTTTTTAGTACATAATATCTGATTTTATGCTAAGTCAAAATTTCATCGTGTTTACTTGGCCAACTAATTAGTCCCTTTAACTGATCTGCAGTAGCTTTCAGTTAGAGACATAAAAGGGATGTCAAGGCAGTGGAGTTAAGACATAACTCAGTAGAGAAATTGTGTCACGGGTCCGGGTATGACCAGAGATGTGTGGACTGACACAGGGAAACGCAGGTTAAAGTATGGTGTAAACTATATAATTTATTAGAGGCTATACAAAAATATAAACACACAATATAAACAAAACTAAACCTCCAACTGATAACGGAAAGTACAAGCACACAGACAAGAGTAGTCAGGGCTGGTGAGGTGGAGTGGTCAGGCAGGCCGGGTCAGGAACCATTGGGCAGACAAGGTACAAAGGAGCAGGCAGAAGAGTGGTCAGGAATAGCCAGGGTCGGTGCAGGCAGACAGATCAGGAAGGCAGGCAGACGACAGGATCAGGTTCAGGCACAGGGTCTCATGGGAACAATACACCAAGGCCCTGATTGCAGGCCTGGTCCTGCTTAAATACACCTCCTGCAATCAGCCTCAGGTGATGGCTTGACTGCAGGAGTGAGATTCTGGCTGCTGAGAGCACCCGCTGGCCAGCACTGGTACTGCAGCCCACAAGGCAGGTGAGTCCCACCACCAGTGGCAAGTCCATTCCTGACAAATTGCCTGTGAATGTGTTTTTAAAAAAAGGGTGAAGTCAAAGATCCATCTCAGCTATGCCCTTCATTATCTCTCCTATTTTCTCTAAATATACATTATCTTTGTATCAGTACCACCCAGCGTTGCCAATTCCTAAAATTACTGGCACATATACAGTAAATAACCCAGTTTCTGGGGCTGATTAAATTCAGTTAACGTAGTAACTAAATTCAACTAACCCCAGAACCTGCGTAGCTTGAATATGTCATTAAGGAAATAAGCTGCCAAGCAGGTTCTCAAAGTGAACCATGCAAAGACGAAGCACACTCTGGTATATAAATGTTCTAAACAAGCTCCTTAAAAAAGTAATCATTCACCTCTGTATCTATCAGCTTTGTGGAGAAATTTTGTTTGTCAAATTTTACAAAACAGGCAGTAAAATCTAATAGATTTTGGCAGCCTTCTAATGTAAACATACAGCAATTGTCCATCTTCTGAAATCTGCTCACATGATCTGACTGCCCTGCTTTCTATTACCTACACAATCAGCACAACAAGAGAATACTTGATCGGCAGAACATTTATCAAGTATGATGACATGGGGGGGGGTGCTTTAGTGTCGGTCAGCAATATAGGTAGAGTGTGTAGTGGAATGGCACTGCTGTCACTGGAAGGATCCACCTCCAGGCACACTCTGAGTTGTGGAGCACTGGAAGTAGTAGAATTACTGCCATTTTACCATGGCATCACTGATGCAAGCCACAGGAACTGCTGCTCAGATCAGGATCAAGATTTAGTGTCTAACACATTTATTGTGCTGGCTGTAGAGCAATAAAGTAAAAAGTAAGGTATGCTGGTTAGGGTATAAGCATTGCTACAGATGAAAAACAATATTTTTGACTCCCACTTCTATGACATCACATACTGTCTCAGAAAGGAACCATTTTGTCATTCTAAAATAATGGAAATCCATTTGAACGTTTTTTTAGTCTCTTACATTTTTATGTGTTGCCAAATTTTCATCATGTTTACCCAGATTTTCTGTGAAAATACATACAGTATCAGGAACTGTGGATCAGTCATTGGAAAGGTCCTGACTGTATTCTATAGGAACAGCATCAAATGCAATATGTGCGGCTTAAATGCTCTATCATGGCCAAAACCTGGTCTTGTTTTGTCTGAACTTCAATACCCAAGATAAGATTTTGTTTTACAGAAAATGAAGGATCTTGGAGTGACATATTGCAGTTCCACTCCCATTCCATACTTTAGTAATTGGTTCCATATTTCCTCCTCCTATCCATCTAATTCAACATACACTTGTCTGTTCTGTTAAATAAAGGCAGGTGTTTATCGTGATTCCAAAGCAAACGCACGGTTCATCCCATAGGAGCTGTCAATCACCACAAGTCTTCATGACAGTATCTGTAGTGTATCTCATACATCACTGCAGTATGTACATAACTAAACTGCATCCAGACACAATATACTTGGGGATGATTTACTAAAGATAATAGGCTGTTCTCTTTGCAAGGGAAGTTACACTGTGCATCGAAATTATCCCCAGAGCTTAGTGAATGTGGTGTAATTTCACTTTGCAAAAAATATCCAGCCAGGTGCAAGGAAAATAAAAAAAACAGAATTTTTGCTTGCACGTGATTGGGTGGTGGAAGTCAGCAAAGCTGCAAACTGCAACTTCCTATGTATAGTGAACAGCCTATTTTCCTTTAGTAAATCAAACTCTTGGCCTTTTCAGGGAATATTCTCTAGTTAAAGACTCACATTTTATCTGGTACCTGGTCCCCACCAGAATATCTTGGTTTGTCCCCAATAACCCACCTTGTTTTTGTGACTGTGGAAGCTTAGGTATGCACTTGCACATATGGTGGTCATGTCCAATAGCTCACCCTTTCTGGACTGACATTTTCCAAATCATTTCCACACTATTCTCAGAACTTATTGCCCCAGATCCCCAACTCACCCTATTCAATGCTTGCCCACTGGTTCTCATTTCAAATCAATTTACACTGTTTCTACAGGCTGCAAAACAAACCATAGTGAAATCCTGGAAGTCCTCCACTCTTAATATACTGTAGTCGAGATCAAGCACATGATTACCCAAGCCATAGTTCATGTGAAAATTGAAGCAGTTTTGTTGGATAAAGTACTAAAATATACTAAGCTTTGGCAACCTTGGATAACTCACTATCTCCCTCCACATTACAATTCCTCCTTGCTGCTTCCTTTTAACCCTCCCTTTACCATGTATACACTTGGAAGCCTGTCTTCTCTCAATCTTCTGTTACCCCTAAGCCAATTAAACCGAGATACCAAGATAACTACATTTTCACTTTTCCTCAAATGCCCACCAGCAGTCCATGTGTCAAAAACCCAGTGCTTCTCTGCTCCCCAGCTGCTGCATGTTATACTTGCTCCCCTGTCAGTCACTGTGGTTCCTCCTGCCTGCCCACAGATCACAGATCACAGTAGGTCAAGTAAGCCAGGGGAGGAACCTTTAGGTCTGACGTCCATTCCAAGTTTTCAAGCTTTGTTGAAGCATTTTATGTGCATTTAAAACACATATTTCTCAGGTTTGAGTACTCATATTTAAGAACTAGTAAGTAGGAGAAGGAGATGCTAGAAATTGCATGGAAAATGTGCATTATGTGTGTTTTTAGGAGCTCCCATTGCAGTATATTAAATGCCAAATTCTGCCCCCAAAAAACTCATGTAGCAACACGCTTCAAGCGACACATCACTCAGGTATAAATAAGCACAAGATACAATTGGAATCCTCATGCTAAGTATTAAGGTTATAGTTGGCAGCACTCTGTGTAGTAGAAATTTGTTTTCAATATGCAGATGGTAGTACAGTGTTCATGAAATGGCACGGCAGCATAATAATTACTGACTTGTGTTACACTTTACTGCCAATAGTTCCTACATGTGAAAGGGTTCTATTAATACACTTAACAAATTCTTGTATATATTTTGCAGCATTAGGAGGATTTCCTGAGGATCAGTTGTGTTATTAAAGGAATTTACCGAATGTACTATTTCCCTGCATGTTTAGTTAAGATTAAGCGAAGGAGAGTTAGTGAAGCAATAAATCTGTACTGATAATTTCCTCTTGGTATGATAATGTATTAATGTATTATGGAGTGCAGAGACTTCTGCACTCCCAGAGAACATTACATATATGTATTTAGATGTACCTACCTCATTATATATATATATATATATATATATATATATATATATATATATATATATATATATATATTATCAGTAAACACTCACTAGCCACTTTGTACACCTATTCAATTGCTTGCTAACGCAAATTGCTAATCAACCAATCACATGGCAGCAACTCAATGCATTTAGGCATTTAGACGTGGTGAAGATGACATGCTAAAGTTCAAACAGAGCATCAGAATGGGGAAGAAAGGGAATTTAAGTGACTTTGAACCTGGCATGGTTGATGGTGCTAGACATGCTGGTCTGAGTATTTCAAAAACGGCTGATCTACTGGGATTTTCAGTGAATGGTCCAAATAAGAGAAAATATCCAGTGAGCGGCAGTTGTGTGGGAGAAAATGCCTTGCTGATGTCAGAGAATAGCCATCCCTTTATAATGGGTAATGTGTTAAAAACATAAAGATGCCCCATCATTTGATGGAAATGAATATTTTCAACCTACAGAGCACTGAATTCAAAGACACCCCTAAAATCAAAGTGAAAAAATGATGCAGCAGGCTGGTCCATTTTGCTGAAATTTCATTGCAGCATCTCTAAATGGTACTCAGTAGTTTGTATTGCCCCCACGTGCTTGTATGCATACCTGACAACATTAGGGCATGTTCCTAATGAGACAACGGATGGTGTCCTGGGGTATTTCCTCCCAGATCTGGACCAAGGCATCACTGAACTGGACAGACTGAGGTGCAACCTAGCGGTGTTGGATGGACCGAAACATTATTATTATTATTATAAAGGATTTATATAGCGCCAACAGTTTGCTCAGCGCTTTACAAAATAATATCCCAGAGGTGTTCTATCGGATTTAGGTCAGGTGAGCGTGGGGGCCATTCAATGGTATCAATTCCTTCATCCTCCAGGAATTGCCTGCATACTCTCGCCACATGAAGCCAGGCATTGCTTTGCTCCAGAAGGAACCCAGGATCCACTGCACTAGTGTAAGGTCTGACAATGGGTCTAAGGATTTCATCTGGATATCTAATGGCAGTCAGGGTGCCCTCCATGGATATGCCTCCCAAAAACCATCATTGAGCCAGTACCAAAATGGTCATGCTGAACAACGTTACTGGCAGCAAAATGTTCTCCGCCAGTGGCGGACCTGCCAATTCTAGTGTTCAATGGCAAACACCAATTGAGCTCTATGGTGCCGGGCAGTGAGCACAGGGCCCAATAGAGGATGTCGGGTCCTCAGGCTACCCTCATGAAGTCTGTTTCTGATTGTTTGGTCAGAGACATTCACACCAGTGGCCTGCTGGAGGTCATTTTGTAGGGCTCTGGTAGTGCTCATCCTGTTCCTCCTTGCACAAAGGAGCAGATACCGATCCTACTGATGGGTTAAGGACCTTCTAGGGCCCTGTCCAGCTCTCCTAGTGTAACTTTCTGTCTCCTGGAATCTCCTCCATGCTCTTGAGACTGTGTTGGGGGACACAGCAAACCTTCTGGCAATGGGACGTATTGATGTGCCATCCTGGAGGCGCTGGACTGCCTGTGCAACCTCTGTAGGGTCCAGATATTACGTCATGCTACCAGTAGTGACACTGACCCTAGCCAAATGCAAAACTAGTGAAAAACAGTCAGAAAAGATGAGTAGGGAAAAAAATTTCAGTGGCCTCCACCTGTAAAACCATTCCTGTTTTGGGGGTCGTCTCATTGTTGCCTATCTAGTGCACCTGTTGTTAATTTCATTAACACCAAAGCACCTGAAACTGCTTTGAAACAAAACCCTCTGCTACTTAAGTGGCCGAATCAATATCCAAGGAGTTTAATTGACTTGATGCTATACTCTGATTAAAAAGTGTTCCTTTAATTCTTTGAGCAGTGTATATATATATATATATATATATATATACTCTACCTTTCTGCCATTATTTATCACTACATTTCTTCTCTTACAACCAGAACACTGATATTTAAATGCCATAATACACTCAAGGAATGTTACAGACATGCTCCACAAAATATCAAATTTAGTTACGAAGTTTTTGAAGATGATTAAAACATTTGCACGAATGGACAGAGTGCAGCAGCCGGGATGGCCTTTGTATGACTAAAGGACGCTTTCCTATTCCCGGCACGCTTGGAGCTCTTCCCCACCTCCCTTCTAGCAGCCACTACTCCACCAATCAGAGGCAGGAAGAAGGGACTTGGACTTCCACATAGGACACTGAGAAGTGTATTGCTAAACAGGACTACTGCATCGCACAGAGATACTGCAGAAACGACAGATCCCAAGAGATTTGAGGACTCAATGAGGAGGCAAGGGGTTTCTCTTTGCTGGCTGCCCAGTAACAAAACAGGACTTGGTGCTAGAATAGGGAAGGAAGCGGATGCCCAGGCAAAGTGCTGAGCCATAGGCCACTCACCCACCAGTGCGGCCTACTTGCTTGCATCCACAGTCTTGCAGACTAGGTTAACCAGTCCCCAGCTACATGGATTACACCCACATCTATACAAAGAGGGTTGGGCGGTCATTATCTGTTGCTGCAACCACACAAAGTGGCTTTTACCGGATCTCGTATCGCCATTCCACGAGGAGTCCCTCCACCATCAGAACCCACCACAGAAGCACCGGATTGGTGATAGGGTTGCCAACCCACCAAGCACTCTGCACCACAAAATCAGGCAAGACTTCAGTAACACAGTTGCCATCAGGCTACTTAGACACTACCGCACTTTTACAGCATACTACTGAGCAGTGCTTTATCACCTATCCTTTGTTACACTATTAGCTCAGATCCACTTAACTCCTTCCTGCACCTGTTGATTGCCCTTTTTGTTGCTGTCAAGCCTTGTTCATGTTATTCCTGCCAGACCTCTTCCTCAAGGTTCCACCTTTTTGAACTGGGAGTGTCTGGAAGCCACTCAGAACTACCATTAGTGCACCACCAAAAGGGCCCCAACCACACAGGTAAAAATAACTTTTTTCCCCCTAATTTTTGGAGACTTTATTTCTTCCCCATCTCTTAGTATTTACATAGACTTTAGCAATTCTTCACCTTCCTGATTACTGGGGTCCTGCAGGCAGACATGGACCTAGCAAAGCCACACTAGGGTCTAAGGCAGTGTAGCCTCTGGGGGTTTATAGTATCAGTTTCCACTAAATCTTATACAAAAGACAATATCTTACTAAATGTTTCTATATTGTATGACACTTATATTCTTCCTAATCAGACTGGCTATTACAAACTAACACAACTTTGGTGATCTAACATAAAGTCTTGCATTTTTATCTGTTTTTTTTAACTGACTCAGTGTCCCAATAAACCCATAAGCAGAAGCTCAATGTAAAGTTAAATCTGTAAGCTTTTCTTATAGGGTCTGGTATGGCATCATTTGCAGTTTCATGGGAGCTCTGTTCCCTAGGTAGTCAATGTAAATCACCACTGGAAATGCACTTGCCCGAAACTGAACTTATATCAATTATAACTTCAATATAAGAAAATTATAAGGATATAACTTTAATTATTTTTCAATATAATTTGTATTTTTACAAGTTTAGATGACTGTTCTATTATAGACATTAAAAGGACTTGGAAGCACAGTAGATCTCACAATGATATAAAACACTGGCACGTAATTGCTCTTTGCTGTATTGTAAAAAACATTTCTTTGTAAGTCCTTTCCCTTCTTGCAGGTAGCATTTGTCCTCTTAATTTTGGGATCGGATGTTCTATATTTATCCATCGCAGCGTACTCCCCTTCCCAGGTTTCCTTTATACACAGGAAGCCGACTGAATGTCTCCACAAGACTCTATCATTTCCTTGCAACAACTAGAATTTTCGGACTGGCCATTCTAAAATATTTCTAATGACCATGAAATCTAAGTGGCAGCTGAAACTGCACATAGTGAGAATAATTACCAACTATCTGCAGGTTTACTCACAGGAAAAACTCCTTACGAAGTCTAGTCACATCAACACAATGCACACACACAGTACACACTTTATAGGAGTCATAGGCAATAGGTGTCTATTATAATAGTATAGTTTCAAGCCTAAGTATTATGTGGGGCACATGGATTACACTTTTAAATGAAATGAAAATTGCAACACAACTATGGAGTTCACAGATTCTTCTTGATAGATGTCCCTCCAGGGATCTAGGAACTGGAAATCAGTTTTCAGTATTTCAGGATTGGTGTTCACTTGCAATGTCTTTTCCCTACATGTCCAGTATGGGAAAAATACTTATGACTAGCTTTTCTTCTGCAATTTATTAGTGCAGAAAATTTCAGACGTCTGCTACAGGACTGTAATGTAGATCAAGAGGATACCAGGTTATCTTCTGTTTTTGGACTGTAATGTAGATCAAGAGGATACTAAGCTATCTTCTGTTTTTGGACTGTAATGTAGACCAAGAGGATACTAAGTTATGTCTGTATCCAAATATTATAAAGGGAAATCAAATTGAATTCACACAGTACATGTATGTATTTTTAATGCAAATGTTATAATTTATATATTTTTCTAAGCATAGCTTTCAGCCTAAGCATTTCAACAGACTTTGCATAGTAGCCTCACCGTGATACTTTTTAATTTGCACTAATATTTCAATTTTCAGGAAAAGCATTTGGGGGTCTACCACCACTTTCTTCTTGATCCAATCTTGTCCTGAAACTTTAACTGTCAGTGCAAATTTAAAAAATAGTTATAAGTCCTGGTAAATAGAGCCAATGGAGAAAAAGCTAAAGTGCACATCCTTAGTGTTGTCTCCTGCATAAAGCATTAGCAATCCTCCCGGGTGAAATACCTTTGTTATATTAACATATGGTTAAACATATGGGTATTATTAATAATCCCTTTTTGTTTAGGTGACTAAAAACACTATACCTCGAGTCACTTCAAATGCCTGTCTTAGAGAGTGCTTTCATCAAACAGATAAGTCATTTGATGAAACAGAATCACTACAAGATGCAAGATCAGACATCTGGGGAAAGGTTATATGTCAGTTATCATAATATTAGTGTATTTTACAAACATATACTCCATAACTCTGCAACAGGTTTTAAGTGTACCTCTAGCTTTTTTGTTTAGTTTTACGTAGAGTGGGGAAGTATTAGAACTCCTGTCAGGCTTCATTGCCATTGGAGGCTTGTTGGAGAGATTGCTTAACTTTATGTCTGGTGTGAAAATTGTCCCCAGGACAAGAAGTGAGGGGGAATCTCTCAAACAGCAACATAGACAGAAGTAAAAATGTTTTGTAAATTTATTAGGGGAATGACAGAACCCTTCTTAGCTTTCTATTGTTCACTATTTCCCAGTTGCAAATTTTCCCTCACTTCCTGTCTGGTAGCAGTAAATACTGACAGGGCCTCTAACCTTTCCCCATTCTATCAAAAGCTAAAAAAAAAAAAAGTTTTGAATAGAAATGCACTATAAATGTGTTGTGTATATATATATATATATATATATATATATATATATATATATACAGTCAGATCCATAAATATTGGGACATCGACACAATTCTAACATTTTTGGCTCTATACACCACCACAATGGATTTGAAATGTAACAAACAAGATGTGCTTTAGCTGCAGATTGTCAGCTTTAATTTGAGGGTATTTACATCCGAATCAGGTGAACGGTGTAGGAATTACAACAGTTTGCATATGTGCCTCCCACTTGTTAAGGGACCAAAAGTAATGGGACAGAATAATAATCATAAATCAAACTTTCACTTTTTAATACTTGGTTGCAAATCCTTTGCAGTCAATTACAGCCTGAAGTCTGGAACGCATAGACATCACCAGACACTGGGTTTCATCCCTTGTGATGCTCTGCCAGGCCTCTACTGCAACTGTCTTCAGTTCCTGCTTGTTCTTGGGGCATTTTCCCTTCAGTTTTGTCTTCAACAAGTGAAATGCATGCTCAATCGGATTCAGGTCAGGTGATTGACTTGGCCATTGCATAACATTCCACTTCTTTCCCTTAAAAAACTCTTTGGATGCTTTTGCAGTATACTTTGGGTCATTGTCCATCTGCACTGTGAAGCGGCGTCCAATGAGTTCTGAAGCATTTGGCTTAATATGAGCAGATAATATTGCCCGAAACACTTCAGAATTCATCCTGCTGCTTCTGTCAGCAGTCACATCATCAATAAATACAAGAGAACCAGTTCCATTGGCAGCCATACATGCCCACGCCATGACACTACCACCACCATGCTTCACTGAAGAGGTGGTATGCTTAGTATTATGAGCAGTTCCTTTCCTTCTCCATACTCTTCTCTTCCCATCACTCTGGTACAAGTTGATCTTGGTCTCATCTGTCCATAGGATGTTGTTCCAGAACTGTGAGGGCTTTTTTAGATGTCGTTTGTCAAACTCTAATCTGGCCTTCCTGTTTTTGAGGCTCACCAATGGTTTACATCTTGTGGTGAACCCTCTGTATTCACTCTGGTGAAGTCTTCTCTTGATTGTTGACTTTGACACACATACACCTACCTCCTGGAGAGTGTTCTTGATCTAGCCAACTGTTGTGAAGGGTGTTTTCTTCACCAGGGAAAGAATTCTTCGGTCATCCACCACAGTTGTTTTCCGTGGTCTTCCGGGTCTTTTGGTGTTGCTGAGCTCACCGGTGCGTTCCTTCTTTTTAAGAATGTTCCAAACGGTTGTTTTGGCCACGCCTAATGTTTTTGCTATCTCTCTGATGGGTTTGTTTTGTTTTTTCAGCCTAATGATGGCTTGCTTCACTGATAGTGACAGCTCTTTGGATCTCATCTTGAGAGTTGACAGCAACAGATTCCAAATGCAAATAGCACACTTGAAATGAACTCTGGACCTTTTATCTGCTCATTGTAATTGGGATAATGAGGGAATAACACACACTTGGCCATGGAACAGCTGAGAAGCCAATTGTCCCATTACTTTTGGTCCCTTAACAAGTGGGAGGCACATATGCAAACTGTTGTAATTCCTACACCGTTCACCTGATTTGGATGTAAATACACTCAAATGAAAGCTGACAGTCTGCAGTTAAAGCACATCTTGTTTGTTTCATTTCAAATCCATTGTGGTGGTGTATAGAGCCAAAAATGTTAGAATTGTGTCGATGTCCCAATATTTATGGACCTGACTGTATATATTGTATATAATTGATTATGTTACAGACAAAAACTAAAGTGCTGTTCCAAGTTACCACCTTGTTTTTCATATGCTCACCAGACTAACTTTAACCACTGCTGAAAAAAGGCTATTTTTTTACAAAAATGAATAGCTAAAATATTTTACATACAGAGTCAGACAAAATGCCTTGCTGCTCCTTGCAGCTCTGCACAGAGTTTTTATAAAAGAAAGATGGTCACTGCAAAAGTCACTGCTATGCTTTCTCTTTTAGAAATGCAGAATACTCTGCAAAATCAGTGTCATAGTTGAACCTAGTATTGAATTACTATTTGCAAAATAAAGATTTTTTATAAATAATAACAAATACAAAAATAAAAAAAAAACCTTGTAAACGTATGCAAAAATACTGACCCAGCTTACTATATTACTGTTTATTAATGGTAGAAGGATTACTGTATATGAGAATGAACCAGCCTATGCAGTTGCCACAGCATACAAGAAACAAAAATTGGGCTAAAAACTGGTATGCAACTGTGCATTTCCAACTTAGCGGCAACAGTTTGTTCCTGCATGACTGTGTCCCACTGCACAAAGCCAAGTCCAGAAAGACATAGTTTGAAGAACTCAAGTGGCCCTTGGGTACAGAGCTCCGATCTCAACCCTATTAACACCTTCACGACTAACTGGTATGACAATTATGAGCCAAATCTTCTCAAAGAACCTCAGAATATGACCTCCAAAAATCCTTTTTCTGGCTGAACAGGCACCAATTGCAGACAGATATACTGCAAAATTTTGTGGAGGATACATCACCGTTGTGACAGTCAGGTGTCCACAAATGTTTGGCCATGCAGTGTATATGAGATATTTTGTACTTGACAAAAACAAGTTTAATTAGCACAAATCAAATGATGTACTTGTAAAAATAGTTATTCTGTTACAGAATGTAAACATAATTCTCTGCTTTGATAATGGTATTTTATTTATGATATTTATTTTCCATTAAAAATGCAATTTGATTTATAAAATGACCTGGGTATGAATAAGGACAACCTTGGGAGTCCATGACTTTTGGCACACTTATTACCAACCCCTTTCTAATTTAGAGTGGCCTTGGATAATGATTACAATCCAGGGATAACAATCATATGGAAGCATTTATATTTCTGTATACTATTAAAGGGTTTTGTTTAAAAAAGTGATTTGGTATATATAATTGCTGTACAGCAAGTTCATAATGTACTTTTAAAATGCACCTTTTCTTTTAAGACCGTAACTACCTATCATTTTCGAAACAAGGCTAGGTGACTACAAAGACAATATTGATGTGGCTTTGTTGATAAAGTTACACTTTAATATTTTTTTTCTTCAGTGCAGCAGCAATGGGATAAATATGTCGTGCGTGTATTGTGTACATACTGTACGTTAGGTCATTAGGTTATTGTTTCCAAAAACAGAGGTGAAACTGTGTAATAAAGGAAATATAGTTCAGTTTCCTGAAACTGAAAAAATGTGAAGGTGGGGACAGAAAAAACATTGTTTAAATAAAGGAACTGATTCAAGATCAAATATGAAGATAACTGTGCAAGCTTTGCTTAAAGTATATAGCTTATTATAGGATAACAACAATTACATACTTGGCCTGTAAAATATCCTTATTACCAACCTTGTTCTTGCTCATGAAATAAATACTGTATTGTATAGGCTTTCAAGAATTCCTTCCTGGGACTTAAAAATTCCCAGCACAACCATTGTAAGACATGCTTTACTTACATACTGTAAGGTGACCTTGAATTCCGGTGCACTAACGCGACAAGGGACAACCAGTTCATTCGCTTTAACATCCATGATTGCAGCTCCTGGGGTAGCTGTATTCATCTCCAGAAAGGGTTGTGTATAATCTGAACAGGGTGTGTGAAATCACTAGTTAGGATGCTTTTTAAACAGAACAATGTAAAAAAGTATACTTAAAGCTAAAACTTTTTTCTTTATTTTGGACAGAGTGGGGATTGGTTAAAACCCCTGTAATTTTTTTTTGCTTTATTTTTGCTGTCTGTATCCCATTTGTTTCACTTCCTGTTCTTAAGACACAACAGGACATTAAATGAAATCTCTCAAACTAAAAGAAGAAATCTTTTCTTAGTTGTCACCAGCACAGGTATTCCCATTGGAAGGCTTCCTCTCAACCTCTGTTCTGGTGACAACCAGAAAATATTAGATTTTGCTGTCTGTCCTGCTGATCATATTCACCATACCTAATAAAATGGGTGAATCTCTCCAGCACAAACAGAAATAAAAATATGACAAGGTTCAAAACCCTTCCACACAACTTACTGACTTTTATTGCAATGCAGGTATCCATAACATAGTAACAAATTCCCATTTAATTACAGTTACAGAAATATATGCAAAAGTAATATAAAATAGTAATACAAAAATATACATTTAATTGTACTGAACATGTACTTTAATATAAGATTGTTTCACACTTGGAGGTCCAAAACATTCCGTAAAACAACTGCTGCATAAAAATGTGTAAGTAAAAATCATTTACTATTTTGTTGACGAGTTAACCTATAGTAGCCAATGTTATATAAATCATACGTGCCTTCTATTGTGCAGAGTTCTTGGAAGGAAACCATGGAAGGAAATAAACAGAACTCAAGAGCTCATCATTATGTTGATGTTACCCCCTCTGCTGTTTTCTTAGCTCTGGTCCTTGCTATGAGTCTTTCAGCATAACCATTGTGTAAGAGCAAGGTCTGCACAGTGTAGATATGGGGGCCCAGCTTTATAAGCTCTTTGAAGATGCGATTGAGCAAACTGACATAGCCAGCCCATTTGCAAATCTGTTTTCTCTGATCTTTGGGTGTCAAGAGGCAGCTTGTATTTTCACTACTATCTTTTTGGTCTGACAGAAAAATAACCCCTTTTCAAGTAATATTATTTATTGCTATTGCTTTATGTAATTATATTAATATATGTAATTTTTTTTTAGCTTTGACTTTTAATTTCCACTGAAAGTATTATTTGACAAAAGCAGAAGGCAAGATGCATTACATAGGATTGAGTAAAGTACATGTCCAGGGATGCTTGTAGCTGTTTTTAGAATCCTGCACTTGGATTATATTCAGACACGTCAGTAGACCTGCCTCATCCAGCCTTTAACATTTTTGATCGGTCATGTATTGTTTACTGGGTATTTAGTCTAGATAGCCTGTTATTGCCTGCTGATTGTCCCAACTCTGTTCAAAAGTTATAGAAAGGTATTTTTTATATATACTTCAGCTCTGGTTCTGGTGTGTTGAATGCAACACCTAATTGGAATCTTGGTGGTGGAGGCAATCAAAGCTTCAACTGGCTTCAGAAAGTTTTAGGCAATGTCAAAGCTTGCTAAAACCCATTGAAGCCTGGTAAAAGCCTGTTTAAAGCTATTGTCAGCATTAACATCTTTACTGTACAATCAACTGAAGGGCATAACAAAAAGCTATTTAAATATTGGAAAATGCTTTGCAAATGCTTGCTGATGTTGATGCTTGTTTATGTTTGCAAACTAGGATTAAGCAATGCTATGTGCTTTAGGCCCTAAAAAAGTGACTGTGCCATTTTTCTTGTCATGTCAACCCATATATACAAACAGGAAGATTTTACAATGTGACCAATGTGTGTGTGACCATCTTAAGTCTAATCCACTTACATAATACAAAGTTCCCTAGACTTGTAAGCCTTTGGGATAAACTGGGGTTACTGGAAGCTATTGAGATCTCTGTTCACTTTACTGCATGAATATACGTACTTATATCCATGATCAGACTGATATGTGGCTGCACCCTCTTTAACTCCACTCCAATAATTCACTTACTGGAATGCTGTATCTAATACTTATCTGAATACAAAATGTAGTTGTCAGCACGCAGCACAGCTACATTACTAACTCTTTGAATTCAATGAAAAGTGCTTATGTTTCATTTAAAAATATACCAATGGCTCTTTACAACCGGACAAAGCTGTCAAACAGCAACTGATGCAATATAAACTCAAAAAAGGTTCTAAGCAGTGGTCCTAGTAAAACTTGTTATAGGCTTTGTCTTCCAATCAAAGTAAAGTTCAGATATTTATGGAGTGGAAATCCCCATGTGTCAGCCTTGTGGTTGACTAGGATATTTCCTGTTATCCTATACTAGCAAGAGATCACAGATCAAATTGAGATAAGTACCTGTTGACAGATCCTGTCCCATCTGATTTATCAATAAGATCACTGAAACAGTAGTTACTGCAGGAAATCTTAATCAGGGAATTGAAGGGATGTTTCTCCCTTAGGACTCTGATCAGAAAAGGAAGAAATCCTGCAGCACTTTTTAACATTGTTGACAGCATTGTCTAATGACTTCCAGAGCTGTCAACACCTGTACAGAACAACCTACAACAAGCAATTCAGACAACAGTTCTGCAGGGCAGCAGAATATGAAGAATCAAGTTCAACTGTCTTGCTGTATACAGTGGAACTGGTAGTCTTATACTTGGTATACTACATAATGACTGTCAAAAGATCTTACACAGGTGTATGAGAATTGGTATCAAGGATGAGTAATTTTCAATGGCTATTCAATAATGAGAAAACAAAATGTTATTTTACCTTTAACATACAAGTAAATTCTAGCTTGAAGTCGCAGACTACTCTTGGTTTGGTGTTTATAAAGGCAAGTGATGTAACCTGTGTCTTTTACTTCGGCTTTGGTGAGTTTTAAGTAGCTGCATGTAAGATGAGCTTCACTTTGCTTCTTACATCGATGCTCTTCTACGTCCATCCTGCTGTGGTTTGAAAATGGCAAGTGTTCCCAGTGCCACGTCACAGGGCCTGTGCCTCTGCAATAAAAAATTATGTTGCATAAACCATAGCATGCCTAATATTATATATTGTATATATGTTTTGATCTCAAAATATCTGCAGTATAAATCTTTACTGTGTAATTTGAAGCTTTGCCACCACTATCTCCATAACATATTGTATATGCTCAAACGAGCAGTGCATATATATATATATAGATATATATATATATAGATATATATAGATTTGATTCATGAAAGTTTGCAAAATTAAACTAAAAATCCATGGCATTTAGGATTCATGAAACTTGGGGGGGGGGGGTTTCAATAATACAGCACATGATTTCCATTTTTTACGCATTTCACACTCTGCTTTATGTGAATTAGCATCAATAACAACCAAATTTGCTTTCACATTTTTGTGTACTAAAATTTTCAGTAGCATTTACTAAGAATGTGAGTTTGCGTTATCGGTGCCTTTACTAGCTTTCATTTTAGTTTTGGGTGGAAGTCCATAGGTTGATCCACCTGCTAGTTTTTTTTTTTTTTGGTAATTTCTTGGTAATTTTACCATTAATATCTTCACCTTTGTTTGGACAATATTAGGAGTTCTTGCCTTTCAATTTCTCATTCATTTTACACTATAGAGATGAAGCAAGAGGAATGAGACTCGCATGGCTTCATAATAGCTGTGATAGGGGATAAAGTCTGGGTGCTCTTGCTGCTGAAGCAACCAAGAGACACTGGCCCTGACTCATGAAGTTGTGAAGGTACTAAAGGAATACTGAAGTGGCCTCTCAAGCAGTTTTATTATTTTTAAATATATACATTTTGGAGGTGGTGAAGGCATTAATAGTGGAACTAAACCTTTCTATCCTCCTATCTGCTGAGGGCGGTACCATCTTAGCTTCTATTTAGATCTGTAGTAGCCGTTGTGCTCCACACATGACTAGCTATGACATCAGCCGTTAAAGGATTTTAAGAATCAGTTGAGAGTTTACAACTTTGACATTATCATCAGAGACATGCCTTGTATGTAGCAAATACTACACAATTGCTAGCAGGCATTGAAAGCACTGCAATAGTACATGAAAACACTGCAGAAAACAACAATGGTTAAGGATTTAATATGATTATTGAACAACAGGACCATACTGGAAAAAACTAGTGGAGGACCCAAACTGAAATTTCACTTTTGGCTGGATTCAGCATTCAAAATTATAAGCCACTGTACAGATCTTTCTGACAATAAACTCCTATTTATATTGAATTCTATTGTTTGCAAGGTGTGAGAATGTTTCTAAATGCATTATTCTTTTAATTGAAGTGATACTTTCCCTGTTTACACAAAATGTTCTTTTCTGGTTATGGGAAGTGTTAGAAGTTTTGTACCTACATTACAAAGACATTAGCCCATGACTTATCCTGGAATGGTTTAAGCAGCAGCATCTGATAACTGTAGATGCATGAACTGAATCACCTAATCTGAAGGAAATCCACTGACTTGAAAATAAATGAATTGCATTTCAAAGTCACTGAGGTCTTTGCTACATCCACGTCCCCTCCCTGTTCCTTCCCAGAAAAAAAAAGGTTTTTGGCTTCATGCTGAGACTGTCTGCGTGCCGCCTTCCTGAGAACGATGCTGCTGCGGAGGTGATCATCTTGAGAGCACTTCCAGCCACTGAGTGATGTGTACACGGCTTGTGTAAGTCTGTGACACCCACTTGTAATCACACATTCCCACGTAAGCTCTGGGCGTCTTCCTTTTGCTATAGACAGACGGATGACCCTTATGGGCAGTGTGAAGTTCACAGGTCTCACAAAAGATTTATTAATTCTATCTTATTCATACTATTTTTAGCATGCATTGTCTAGCATTAAGCCTTGTATCCTATATAAAAAGATTTAACAGAAGCAGGTGGTGAAGAACACTTCTGCAGTGCACCTGCACCCTTTATTACTTTCATAAATAAAATAAATATCTCTCAACAACTGAATGCCTTCCTTGGTCTGACTGCTTGTGCGCTAGGCATTTGTCCCTCGGAGCATACTGCCATAAACGTTAGCAGACCTGGACTGGCACAAAAAATAGGTCCGGGCATTTTGGACTTAGCCTGGGGACCCTGTCCTCGAAGCCCGGTGGCAGAACACCAGGGCCTGTTCACAAGAGTGACCTTTGCAACCCTGGTAGTTCTGCCACTAGTGTCAGTAGGTTTTTATTTTTATAAAAATTTTTAAACAATTTTATATTTTATTGTTATTTTATAATATTTTTTGTAGGAGAGAAAGAGGGAAAGAAGGAAAGAGGGAAAGAGGAAAGGAGGGAAAGAAGGGAGGAAGGAAGGAAGGAAGGAAGGAAGGAAGGGGGGAAAAAAGGAAGGAGGGAAAGAAGGAAGGAGGGAAAGAAGGAAGGAGGGAAAATAGGAAGAAGGGAAAGCAGGAAGGAGAGAAATAAAAAAAGAAGGATGGAAAGAAAAAGAGGATGAGGGAAAGAAAGAAAGAAGGAGGGAAAGAAAGGAAGGAAGAAAGGAAGAAAGGAAGAAAGGAAGAAAGAAAGAAAGAAAGAAAGAAAGAAAGAAAGAAAGAAAGAAAGAAAGAAAGAAAGAAAGAAAGAACGCTATACAGTGTTAGATTCACAGAAATAAAAAAGGCAAAAAAAAAAGAGAGAGATACAGGAGTACAGGAAGCTGACAAAATACTTAGTCCAGAGACATGGAGGACTGTGGCTGGCAACAAGAAATATACTCATAAACATAGCATGTGTGTAAAGCCTAAAAGGCCATGGAGATTGCAACAAGGATGATAGAGTATCCAACTGATAGTGCTGTCGGCCTGCTGACTCGTTTCGGGGATGAATCCCTTTCCTCAGAACTATGGCCAGCCTGAATGTACAGTTGCAAGAAAAAATATGTGAACCCGTTGGGATTACGTGGAGTTTTGCATGAATTGGGCATAAAATGTGCTCTGAACGTCATCTAAGTCACAACAATAGAAGAACACAGTCTGCTGAACATAATACTACACAAACATTAGATGTTGCCATGGTTTAATTGCACATAACATGTAAACATTCACAGTACAGGGAGGAAAAAGTATGTGAGGCCCTAGCTTAATGACTTCTCCCAGAGCTAATTGGAGCCAGGAGTGAGCCAACCTTGACTCCAATCAGTGTGATGATATTGGATGTGTTGCTGACAGCTGTCCTGCCCTTAAAAAACACACACCTGTTTTGGGTTTACTGGTTTCAAGAAGCACTGTATAATGTGAACCATGCCTCGCAGAAAAGAGCTCTCAGAAGACCTACGATCAAGAATTGTTGACTTGCATGAAGCTGGAAAGGGTTACAAAAGTATCTCCAAGAGCCTTGATGTTCATGTGTCCATGGTAAGACAGACTGTCTACAAATGGAGAAAGTTTAGCACTGTTGCTACTCTCCCTAGGCGTGGTCGTCCTGTAAAAATGACTGCAAGAGCACAGCGCAGAATGCTGCATGAGGTAAAGAAGAATCCCAGAGTGTCAGCTAAAGACCTACAGAAATCTCTGGCACATGCTAACATTTTTGTTGACACATCTACAATAAGGAAAACATTAAACAAGAATTGAGTACATTGGAGGACACCACGGAGGAAGCCATTGCTGTCCAAAAAGAATATTGCAGCTCGTTTGAAGTTTGCAAAAGAGCACCTGGAAGTTCCACAGCACTATTGGCAAAATATACTGTGGACAGATGAAACCAAGATTGAGTTGTTTGGGAAGAACACACAACACTATGTGTGGAGAAAAAAAGGCACAGCACACCAACATCAAAACCTCATCCCCACTGTAAAACATGGCGGAGGGAGCATCATGGTTTGGGGCTGCTATGATGCCTCAGGACCTGGACGGATTGTTGTCATTGATGGGAAAATGAATTCCAGAATTTATCAAGACATTTTGCAGGAAAACGTACGACCATCTGTCTGCCAACTGAAGCTCCACAGAGGATGGGTGATGCAACAGGACAATGACCCAAAGCATACAAGTAATTTAACAAAACAATGGCTGCAACAGCACAGAATACGCCTTCTGGAGTGGCCCAGTCAGAGTCCTGACCTCAACCCGATTGAAATGCTGTGGCATGACCTTAAGAGAGCGATTCACATCAGATATCCCAAGAATATTGCTACACTGAAACAGTTTTGTGAAGAGGAGTGGTCCAAAATTACTCCAGATCATTGTGCAGGTCTGATCTGCAACTACAGGAAACGTTTGGTTGAGGTTATTGCTGCCAAAGGAGGGTCAACCAGTTATTAAGTCCAAAGGTTCACATACTTTTTCCTCCCTGCACTGTGAATGTTTACATGCTATGTGCAATTAAACCATGGCAACATCTAATGCTTGTGTAGTATTATGTTCAGCAGACTGTGTTCTTCTATTGTTGTGACTTAGATGACGTTCAGAGCACATTTTATGCCCAATTCATGCAAAACTCCACGTAATCCCAAGGGGTTCACATACTTTTTCTTGAAACTGTATGTCTTGTTTTAAATATTTGTGGCCAATGCCGCCTATAGCAAAGCCCCTCCCCTCGAGCAAAAAAAATGAGAAGTGGAACATGGGAATTGTTAAATCTGTATGTACAGAAATAACCACATGAATGGTACAAATTAATATAATAAATACAGTGTTAAAAACATTATAGACATCATAGTGCATTATTTTAGTAAAAATATGAAGATCCATGTACTGGGCAACCAAATAAAAACAACTTAGATGTGAATTGGGGAGGTGTAAGTGATGTTAAAAACAACAATATAATGTCACAGTACCTCTAAATGGAACCTACATCTTGCTTCTTTGAAGGTTTAAGAATGCCATAGAAAATAATGTTGGTGTGTGTTAATCTATGGGAATGACTGGTGAATGACATAAGTGAAACTAAAATGAAACTAAAATGGTCGCCGGAAAGCATGCCAGCGTGGTTTTGTGTTCCAAAGGCCGGAAGTAACCAACCGGAAGTGCGTCATAAATGACATCATATCCATTACTTGCAAGGCAAGCTGCTGGAAAACACCAGGGGGACCGCACACCTCCCAGAGGAGACCGCGGATGTGTTGCTGCAGCACCACATCTGGTGTGAATCCAGCACATTGGGGCACAAAATTGCAAAAGTGGAAAGAAATTGTGAAAAGTGTCCATATACAAAGATAGTGAAACACTGAATGAATAAGTGTAAAATAAATGAATACATTATGAAATGTATAAATAAAATAAGTAAAGAAGTAAATAAATAAATGAATGATAAACTAACAGGGTAAAAAAATAAATAATTAAAAAGGGAAAGGAAAAATGGAAGCATTCTTTGCTATTATGAAAAATTATGATAAATATCTTATAAAGACAAATATTAAAAATGAAAAATGATTATTATACATGTAAAAATGAGTGTGTGAAATTCATGACAGTAATGGATGCATATCAGGGTAGAAATAAACAGGTTGAAGATGATGGGTGGAAACCACCAATTTATGGAAGAACTGATGTATTATCGGGGGATCAGAACATTAACATTTACATTTAGCCCTACATTATGCCTTCTCTGGCATGATCTGCAAAATCATCCACCAATGCAATCAATGGTTCAGTGCATTTATGTCTAGCCCTTCATTGAGTCCTCTGGGTGACAAAGTCTCTAGACAGTGAATCCAAAAGGTCTCTCTCTGACATAAATGATGAAATCGTCTACCAGTGTCAGTGTCTCTGGGATTGCTTTCTAGCCCCAAAACCCTTTTTCTTTAAAATGACTGGGAATTGAATGCCACTCACAACCATGTTTGATATTTCTTTTATGTTCTCCAAACCTAATATGCAAGGTGCAGGCCACATATAAAAGGCTGCAAGGGCAAATGCGATAATATACCAAGTATTGTAAGCTACAATTGATATATTGTTTAATCCTTGTAGGAAATACCATCTTTGCCCATTACTTCTTTTTTCTTATGCCACATGAATTGGCAACATCCACAGTTGCTTGTTCCACATCTGTAACTGCCTTTTTGATCGAATAGTGTACTCCAAGAGGACACCAAAATTGTCTGGACACTTTTGACCATATTTGTTGCTATGAAGCTCCTATAATCTTTGGGTTTCCTAAAAATTACCTCCGGATTTTCTGAGATGATATTGGTTAGAAAGGGGTTTTGGTGTAGAATACCCCAATACTTTTTAAGGACGTTTTTAATGTGGAAAGCCTTGGGGTTATATCGAGTGCAAAGAAGCAATGCGTTTTGCCTGTTGTTCTTTCTCTGGGGGTGCTTCACAGGTGGCTATCACATGAGTGCCAGTAGAATATTGGGCCCTATATTTAGCATATGCTTGTTCAACGGTCACTGCAGCATATCCTTTCTCTATGAACTTCTTCCTGAGGATAGTGCTCTGTGCATCATAATCCTCAAGACATGTGCAGATTCTCTTGAGCCGACAGAATTGCCCCAAAGGTACATTTTTAATCCATCTCAGATGGTGATGGCTGTTGGCATGCAAGTATGAATTTCCAGCCGAGGGTTTAAAATGTGTCTTGGAAATAATGTTAAAATCATTGTCAAACATAAGCTCTAGATCCAGAAACAAAAGTGTGTTGTCATCTACAGCTTGTGTAAATTCAGTATTAAAGGGATTGTTCTGGCAGTGGGAGAGGAACTGATCTAACTCATTATCTGTGCCGTTCCAAATGATCAGGATATAATCGATGTACCTTGCAAAGAGAACTAGGTTCGCTTCAAAGTGGTTGTTACTCCAAATGTGGAATTTCTCCCAATAGCCCATGAATCAGTTTGCATAGCTAGGGGCGAACCTAGCTCCCATGGCTGTACCCTTAATTTGTCTGAAAAAGGTGTCTTGGAACACAAAGTAATTTTGGGTAAGGCAATATTCAATGCATTGAATCATAAAATTTCCCGGCAAGGAATGTAGCATGTTATCCAAAGACAGAAAATGTTGGACTGCTGATAGCCTGTATGTACTATGGAGGTGTATAAAGAGGCCACATCCAATGAAACCCACGTGTAGCCCGGTTGCCAATGGTAATGTGATAAAACGTCTAGCAAATGTACCGAGTCACATACATATGAAGGGAGTGATGTTACATATTGCTGTAAGAAATGATCAATGTAATTTGCCACATTACTGGGGAGGCTGTCGATCCCAGATATGATGGGTCTTCCAGGTGGATGGATGGGATATTTGTGTATTTTTGGAATGTGATAGAAGTGTGGGGTGAGGGGGAATGGTCTATACAAAAAATTGCAATTCCTGTTTGTTCAACACCCCTTCCCTGAGTGCTTGGTCTAGTAAAGATATGAGTGTGGATTTATAGGGCCTGATAGGGTCGTCCAAAATTTCTCATAAGTTTAGCAGTCTCCTAGAAGTCTCATGGCTTCTGTGAGATAATCTTGTCTGCTTTGTATAACTAGGCCTCCCCTTTTATCTGCTTGCTTGATAACAATTTCTGAATTGTTCTTGAGGCTTTCCAATGTTGTTTTCTCTAGTCGAGACATTTCTGATGTGTGATCCTGTTTGGTGGTGATGCATAGCTTACTGAGTTCTGAATACACAACTTCATAAAATGAGGAGATGAAGTTGCCCTTAGCCCAGTGGGGATAAAAAAAAAATCGATTTTGGTTTGAAATGGGTATGTGTGATGTCAGCCATGCTGAGATATGCATGAGTCTGTTCAGGAGGTATCGGAATGGGATTTTCGGGATCACAAAATCCCTCCTCCCAGAGATCTTCCAATGTTTGCAAAGTAGTAATATCACCAACATCTGATGCCTCAGAGACTTCATCAGTGGTATCCTGGTCTGTATTGTTGGAAATGTCCTTCATAGAATATCTCTTTAATTTTTTAAGATCAATGAATATTTCAAACAAGTTGGGGGGGTAAAATTTAGGCCTTTTCTTAAGAGAGATAGTTCAACCTCCCTGAATGTTAGTTGGGGAAGATTGAAAATTTTGATGGTATCACAGTGTCCACCAAGATTTTGCCTCTTTTTATGTTTAAAGCAAGACCTGCATTCAGGTTGGCCATAGTCCTGAGGAAGGGGATTCATCCCCAAAACGTGTCAGCAGGCCGACCGCACCATCACTCGGATACTCTACCATCCTTGTGGCCATCTCCATGGCCTTTTAGGTTTTTAGGTTTTACACACATGCTATGTTTGAGAGTATATTTTTTGGCCTTTTACTAAACCTTGGATAATGCACTAGGTGTTTGCGCCACCTGTATGCTTTCTTCTAGTTTGTTGATTTCCCCATCTGAGGAGGGCTGTATCTCTGGAACGTTATCCATAGGCCATTCATGCTTCTGAACCCTGGCATTGGTTCCCTTGAGGCGCTGGAGAGTTTATACATCTGTCCGCTGTGGCTGACAACACACTGTGGTATGCCTCCCTCATAATTACCTGACAGAAATCCAATGCTCCCAAATTCTGACCGGCTGCATGCAGTGTTACACATCTTGATTTCTAACCATTATTCAGACAGATATTTCCCTGAACCACCATACTAATATAGTATTATAGCTGATACAATTCATTTTCATTGCCAGCTACAACCAATGACCTGTTTCATGGTTGGAAAGGTTGAATAAAGACTCCAATCCATCTACTTCAATGTGTGTGTGTGTGTGTGTATTTATCTCTCTGCCACTTCCAATATCCCTAGATATTGAGTTCAATAAGATGTAAGATGCCCATCTAAAAGTTTAAAATAGTGACACTTCCTGTTGAAAGCACTGATCATGGAAGGAGTTCCACATCCTTACTGCTCTGACAGTAAAGAATCCCATACGCAGTTTGAGGTTAAACTGCCTCTTGTCCAACTTTATTGAGTGGCCACGTGTCTTCTTGAGTGACATGAGACTGAGTAGTTTCCTCCCAATGTTGTAATAACCATTAAGATATTTGTATATCGCTAACATATCACCTTTCTAGTATCTCTTCTCTAGGGAGAAAAAGTTTAATGTTTGTAACTGTTCCTCATGACCAAGGTTCTCCAGTCCCCTTATTGGTTTTGTTGCCCTTCTCTGGACTCTGTCCAGTTCCAGCATATCCTTCCTGAGGACTGGTGACCAGAACTGGACAGTTTGAGGAGAATTTGCTACCCATGTAAATACCTGGATCTGATTTACATAAAAAGGAAAATGTAGGACCTACTTATACCAGCAAGCCATTTAAGAAAAGCCTCTGGTTTAGTGCTTTCTGAGTCACTGCCAAAAAACTAGCATTGGGTTTTTTATCTAAATTATCTCCGAAGACTTTTATAACTGAATCCTACAAATACTTATAACTGAAACAGTAAAAGAGTGATGGAATACCAAAGAATGGCACAGCATTTTCCGTCCCCAGTGAAAGGTCTGACTATCAATCTTTCCTGAATAAATTCTTTTGGCCATAATTTGCCAACCATGGAAGTGACCGTGTAAAATTCAAACAAAAATACAATCTCTTAAACACTAGTAGGGAGCCAGCTATAGTTGCATTACTGCTGTATCTCCTGAATCCACACTGATACAACGATACTCATAACTTTATTGTTACAACAGCCCAACAGCAGACTTTCTTCCCTTACCTGCAGATAATGGTGACATTTTTCCCCACTCGGGTTTCAATGTGATCTTTTGCTGGAAACAGCTCAAGTTTAGATAATATTTCATTACGATATCCTGAAAAGTAATAGAAAAATAATAATTATATGATGTTAAGCACTAACAAATCATTATGAAAATCCCATTAGTGTCCACATATGAAGAATAACTTTTGAATATTTTCAAACTAGAAGGACCTTGTAAAGTTATGGAAACACTCGACTAAAATGTTTTATATTCAAAGAACCCATTATAAGTGTGGGTTAATTTCCAATTATATAGTGAGTTTGAGGACAACTTATAGTCTGTGACATTAGGCAGGCATTTCCTGGCTAACCATGTTCCATTGTTCTGTCTAGAAAAGGCATTTGTGAAATCCTTACACATGTTTTTGCAGCTTAAGAACTTTTTTTTTCTGGAGTTTAGATTATACAGACACTTATTAGTCTATCAAACACACAACGCATTATAAGATACAGTATATATTGTTCATATAGTAATGGTCCAAGATATAAAATAGCCCAGATCATGAATTACAAATACGTGAAAAAAACCCCTGAAATAATTCATTGCACAATGGAAGCCTTGGTTTAATCATAATTATAACCTACCATGATAAGTTATTAACATTTTTTTTACCTAGGCTTAAAGTTGAACTCCAGCACAACGTTTGTAATATCTTTTTATTTGATCTTTTTCAATATTTTTCACTTAGCTATGCAGTAAACCCTGATTTGTTTTCCTTCCTCTGACGAGCATATAAAACCACTCCTAACCTATCCTTGGAAGTACAGTTGCTGCTGGTCTTCCGGTCTTACAGCCAACCCCACCAGTGCAGTCCTGTCCTGATTCTGCACCAGCCACCTACAATCATTTGTATAATTAGCTACTTTTTTCAAAATTCAGTAAAAATGTTACATTATATAAAAAAAGACTACAAATGACTTCAAGGACTAGTGCAGGTGATAAAGTCCCAAGCCTTGTATTTATCACTACTAACCAACTATTCTCTTAATTTCTTGTCCTCACTGATAGACCTCTCCCATTATTATTCTGGAAGCATGTGTTGACCAGGCTTAACTGTTGGCTGTTAAAAGCAGCAATCCATTTTACCATTAGGTAAACCAGAGTAGCACAGAGTACATAACAAAAAAGCAGCCAGTTAATGTGAGAAGAAGTGATAGTGACCTGATTAGAACTAAAGCTCATTAATACACATTACAATCTGTGCAATTTACAAGTTTTAAAACACTATATTCAAAAAGCACCCTTCTCTTCTGTAGAGTATTCTGGACAATATTACAGTCTTAGCACAAGGTCTAAGACAGACGTGCACATAATCTACTGCCAAAACTGACATCTGTACACATTTTAAGCACTGAGGCTACAATACTATGAACTATGCATATACAATATATCTGTTACCTGTTTTTACTAAAGTCTGTGTTTATGGATCAATCAATGAATTACTAGAATTACTAGCATATAGGTGAAAAAATATTTTTAATCATCCTTGTATTCCAAAATCTTCAATATAATTAAAAAGAATAAGCATATTTAGTTAAAACCTGTTGTAGTAATGTTCTCCATCTTGTGAAATTCTCTACTAATATCCAGAAGATCATCGGAGAATCTACCATACAGAACTAAACCTACTAAAAATAGGAGACAGAGGCTAATCTGCCAAAGGTGCCCAGCTCAACCTATTTTTATGACATGTATTGCTATCATGACAAGGATTTAATGCAGTGATATTGGGGTGAGGTATTGGTAGAAATATACCTGAAAAATACAAAATACAGAGGAAGCAAATAACAAAATACTTGTGGGAACAAAAAAAAACGTGGCTGGTTCTATATGATGTCAGTTTCTTTATTTTTATTGAAGAGATTTACTAATTTTAACAAAGTGGGAAACCCTTTTGTATCAGCACCTACTGTTTACTGTATAAGGGTCACCCTTACCATGCTCCCACTATATGCTAGTTCAAAATAGTTAAAGTAGAATTTCTTGTCTTGTTTTGTATTGACAGGTTTAAATCATTGTCTCTGCCCCACTGGGGATTTTTTCCCTTACGTTCTGCCATTGAAACACAGGAAGGGAGAAGACATCTTCCCAAAGTAAGGGAAATCCCACTTTTGACAGTTGTCATCAGTGTAGGTCTCTCTTAAGTGGAAGTTTTCTCTTTTATTCACATTCTGATGACATCAATAAAATATTAGATTTTTGCATGCTTATTTACCTAGAGACAACAGAAAGCGAATGTCCTAAATAAAGACAAAGAGAGCATTTGCATGCTCTATCCCTGCCCTTTATATCCAAAACTGGAGTAAAAGCTCTGAATGGCTCGGTGTATTTCTTAAGTTGGGTATCCATTGTGTTGGAAAATGCTGAGCAGCCATCCTTGACCTGATTTCATGTGACTATGAAAAATCTAAACAGGGACTTTCATGCCACCCACTTGGCATACAGTAATTTTCAATTGCAGTTTGAATTTTAATTATATTTTTGTGTACTTTTTCCTCACATGCATGTCAACATATGGATGCCCTTAAAGGAGGAAGGAAGTATGTGGAACATTATATCCTGTGAATATATTGCAGGTACATGCACATGATGTAGCAGAGTTATTGAGATGTCATCCCCGTCATACACAACAGTTCATAGTGTTTGCACCGTTTTTGTTTTACAGTTTCTACTCAATAAAGGCTCACAGGAAAACCTGATTTTGGATATTTGCTGATTAATCCAGTTCTCCTTGTTACATTTATGGAAATTATTATTGAATACTATGACCGCTTATATTGTTTGTATCTGTTGCAGACTTTTTCATGTTTCTATACTTTACTTCTAATGAAACAACTTGCTGTTGCAAAACACGTTGAGTTTGTCATCATTTGAACTCTAAATTAAAGACTTAGTGGTATGGGAGTATACAGTTATAAGCCCTTTGTCAGGACTTTTGTTTTAAATCTTAAAAGCAGAACCATAGCCAAACTTTATTTTTCAGTAAGGGAGCTTTTTAACCCCTGTCAGTTTATTTTTTTTGCCATCTGTGTCCCATTGAAGAGATCTACCTTCACTTCCTGTTTCATAGTCAAAACAGGAAGTGAGAGATAATCCCCAAAAATTAAGGGAATTCCTTGGGGACCCCCACTGATTTCGCATCTATTACTTTTCTGGGGACAACCAAAAATTTGGGGTTTTCTTTACTTTCACTTTCGATGATAATGGTAAACAGCACAAATAGAGTAAATCTCCCTAACAGGTGCACAGACTGCAATAAAATAATGACAGGTGTTCTAATCCATCTCCATGTCCAAAATGAAAAACAATTTTGCCTTTAGTTAATCTTTGAATGTAAAAATGTAATCTAAATGTACTTAAATCTATTTAAACTGCTTTTTATTATTATTATTATTATTATTATACAGGATTTATATAGCGCCAACAGTTTGCTCAGCGCTTTACAATATAACGGGAGACAATACAGCAACAATACAGCTCAATACAAGAGGGAAAGGAGGGCCCCGCTCCTTGGAGCTTACAATCTAGGTGGGAGGGGCTAGTGGTACAAAAGGTAGTAACTGTGGAGGATGGACTGGTTGGAAGAGTAGAAGATTCCATTATTAGCTAAGGGCAGGACAGGCCTCCCTGAAGAGATAGGTTTTCAGAGATCGCCTAAAAGTGAGCAGAGTAGGCGATAGTCTGATAAATTGGGGTAGAGAGTTCCAGAGGATGGGGGAAGATCTGGAAAAGTCCTGGAGACGAGCATGGGAGGAGGAGACAAGGGAGATAGAGAGCAGGAGGTCTTGCGAGGAGCGGAGAGTACGGATTGGGTGATATTTGGAGACAAGATCGTTGATGTAATTTGGGGCAGAGTTATAAATGGCTACGTTATTGTTAGTGTTTTGAATTTTATCCGTTGGGCAATGGGAAGCCAGTGGAGGGATTGGCAGAGAGGGGTGGCTGATAAAGAACGGTTAGTAAGGTGGATAAGTCTGGCAGCAGCATTCATGATAGACTGAAAAGGGGATAGCCTGCGATTAGGTCGGCCAATGAGGAGGGAGTTACAATAGTCAAGGCGAGATATAACAAGGCAGTGAATAAGTTGCTTAGTGGTTTCCGAGGTTAGGAACGGGCGTATCTTGGAGATCTTGCAGAGGTGAAGTCTACAAGATTTGGACAGTGATTGGATCTGGGGGTGAAAGGACAGATGGAAGTCTAGGATTACACCTAGTACCCTGGCAAGAGGGGAGGGAATGATGATTGTGTTGTTGATCTTGATGGAGAAGTCAGGGGAGGGGGCACGGGCTGGAGGGAATACTAAGAGCTAAGTTTTTTGAAAGATTGAGTTTGAGGAAGTGGAGTGACATCCATGCCGGTATGTCGCTTATTAGGTTAGTAATGCGAGAGGAGACTGAAGGGGTGAGGTGAGGGGTAGAAAGATAGATTTGTGTGTCATCAGCATAGAGATGGTACTTAAAGCTTTTTAGTACTTTTTATATAACATTGAAAGAAAATTGGGCAAAATGTTATCTTTATGCATATCAAATTGTTTCTATGCTACTTTTGGTAACATCCATACTCTATCTTTTATACAGTATACTAAAATTGTTTTCTTATAACAAATGGTCAACTTGTCTTCAAATAGATCTGTTCACTATTATGATTGAGTGTTATATTAAAACCACATGTTAACTGCTAAGAATATAGATCATAATGTAAAATAAATATTTATATGATAAATTCTCACTATTTGGGCTGTAAGACATTATCCAGGACTGCAATTAAAACAAAAATGTAATACTGGCTTTCTATTGATATTATTTGTAACTGAATTGTCTCTGTAACAAGTCTGGCTTTGATATTAAAAATGCTGCATACATATCTTGACATGTGATGTAATACCATGTAATTATTAAAGGTATTACAAACTACAAAGCCTTAGAAATACTTGCCATAGTTCATGCCTCATATGAAATAATTAACATACTTTTATGTTTTTCAGTATGATTTTAATTAGGGTTACAGTCTGTGTGATTCACGGTTTCATGAGTGAATGAGTCATGAACAGCAGTTGTTTATGGGACTTACTAGCAATGTGTTAAATGTATGTATTCAAAATCAATCACACAGAAGGAAAACTTATTGAAGAAACCCAAGCATCACTTACACCAACATACTAAGTATATCTGCCCTCTCCATTTTATGTTGCATCACCATCTAGCATCTAATGCCTTCTATGACTTCAGCAGCAAGAGTTCTTGATTCTGCACCAGCCACTTACTGCCAGCACTACAAAACCAATCAAGGGCATCTCATTCTGCTACCAAAATATAACTGTGTCCTGCACGCAGTATGAGGATTTGATTTGATGTTTGAGTAAGGGTTAGGCCATTTCGGACTAACTCTGGCAGTGATAAGAACTCATTATCACACACAGAAATTTCAATAAGTTATTTCATCCGTCCATTTTATCATCAGCAAAAAGGAAGTAATTAACTTCATGTATTCTTCTTGTGTCTAATAACCATGGAACAAAATACATAGTGGAGTATTAAAGGGTGAGCAGATGTTTTACCGCCCATTGCTTACGAAGACATCTGCTCAGCTATGACCATACTTTGACACGCTCTAATTGGATGTGGTTGAGAACTCTTCCCTCTTCAGTCCCAAGAGCTAAAATTAGTTCAACCCTCAGGAATCCTCCCAAAGAATTGCAAACTAATTTTTAAACCGTGGAGCTGAAAGTAGGGAGAAATAACTATGGCTTGGACCACAATTTCAGTGTTGAAGTGGACCTAACCTCAGAAATATTTTTTCACGTTATGGGTATTCATTCTAAGTAATCGTAAATATTTACGATGTCTCCAATAGATTGTAGAACTCATGCTGACAATCTTTTATTTCACCTTCTGCACAAAAAAACATGTAGCATCTTTGTTCAGGCATTGGATAGTTATTGACTTGCTCTAATCAACTAGCTCTAAAATCAGTACCTCATCCCAATTATCTCCAAATGTGTATACATATACATGTTTTAAAAGAGAAGTATGGGTTAAAAAAAAAACATTCATACTCATCTAGTTGGATGCAGCATTGATCCGATGCTGCATCTGTCCCCCGATGCTTCTAAGACAGAACTGAGTAATCAAAGACTGCTGATTACTCAGTTCTCTATCTGCAGTGAGCAGAGCACAGTGACTGTCAGTCTCTGGCTCTCTGATCTGCCCCTCCAGCACTCACTGGAGTGCTGGACTGTGGAGGGGGCAGGAGCCACTGGCTCAGGCTCTCAGTGACTCACTGAGAGGCTGAGCCAGCTACTGTTCCAGGCATCTGGGTTGATCCTGACTTTAAAGTTGGGATCTTTCCTAAGCCTAGACAGGCTGATTGACGGGTCACAGGATTGTAGAAGAAACTGCACTCTTGTGATCCCTGAGAGAAGTCTAGCTCTGGCTATATTTCTCCTTTAAGGTATTTCAATAAATTCAATACATAGGGGTAGATTTACTAAAATCGGTACACTGAGAATCTGTTGCAGCTGTGCATGGTAACCAATCAGCTTCTAACTTCAGCTTGTTCATTTAAACTTTGGCAATAAAACCTGAAAGCTGATTGATTTCTGTCCAGAGCTGCACCAGTTTTTGCACTCTTCACTTTTAGTAAATAACCCTTATAGTCTTTATTTAAAAAGTTTTATTTATTACTACAATACCTATAAAAAGTGCATACCATAGGGTCCAGTTTACCTAGCTCCTGTATAATTCAATACATATGCAGAAGTAAACAGTCTCTACATCAACCTGTTCTTATTATCATATCATATGTACGGTATGTAAAAATGTAGTATTTATACACACACTTTATTGATCATTAAATGACTGATTGTTTGGATTGCAGTTATTTAAATAAAGATTGTGTACTGAGATTCTTGAAAGTCCCAGGTCATGTATATGTCTACACATTTGTTAGGCATTATCCATGGTCACCATCTACTTCCCGGAGTAGGATGTTGGCATCCTTCCCTTCCTGCATTGTGCATGAAATCTCAAATTGCTTTTTTTTAATAATATGAACATGTGCAAAACAATTTACATATGATAAATATGATATATCCTGTATGCCTACAAAAGGAATGTTCAGTATTATACTGTAAGCTAACAAGTAAATTCTCACTCGGTTGTTTTTAATACCTGCAAAAAAGAGACTAGATACTTACCCTTGCACAGTGCTCACTGCCTCCTCCGAGCAACATCCATATCACCTATGTAATGACATGGAGGAACCACTGAGGACAACTGGAGACCAGGTGATTGACATTCCCAAAAGTGTCCCTTTCCCAATGAGTTGACTTCAAGGGAGAATTTCTCTTGAATGGAAAGGAAGTCAATCAGTGCCGGCAACAGGCAAATTATTCAGTCTCTTCTTCGCAGGTATGCCTCTTTATCTTAGTGAAAAATTATAGTGACAAGACTTTTAAAGCTTATCAAACAGGTCTCAGAACAGTCTTTTTAGTTTTACATTTTTGATGCCAGCTCCTTCCAAAACAGTTATGTCTTTTTTGTGTGAGTGCTAACAAGATGACTCACATGCTGGCATTGTATATTTCTGTGGATTCAGTGATGACAAACTACGCCACCATTTCCAACTCCACATCTGTAGCCCTTACAAGGCCTACTTGTGGGGACATACAGGCGAGTGAAAGCATTTTCTTGGATGGAAAATAATCTACTGTGCGCAAATATCACTAAATACAAGAAGCTGAAGCATTCTGCAGAACTTTAATAAACAATATCAATAAATATATCCAAGACCAAGACCACGTGTTTTCAGCATACATGTCATTATTAAGGAATCATACAAAAATCATGTACTTAAAAAAAAAAAAAAATCAAATAAATGGGTGCATATGCCTTAAAGGGCATGTCCACCCAATATTAAATTTTCAGTTTTTGATTGATGCTGGAGTGTTAAATCCTCTGACAGTTACTTACTGGCCTCATTCACATGGGTGTACTGCATACATCCCTAAGAAGGGCCATCTTTTCCTGCACAGGATGCACAGGTGTTCCATGCATCTTTGTGCAGGCAGTCCGATCCATGTCTACTGGGATGCAGCAGATGTATGGACACAGATCCTGGTCTCAGGGCCGGTGCTACTGCTAGGCGAACCAGGCAGCAACCTAGGGTGCACTGTCGCCTAGAGAGTAGCCACGACCACTAGTTTACCTAACGTCCCTGATCATCTGCCACTTGAGCCATGACAGCCTGTAGTATTACCTCCCCCTGATAACCACTACAATGAGATCAGACAGTGCCAGGCATTGTACTGACAGTTCCCTTGATCCCTTACATTGTAGATGTCATTGAAGATCTGACATCTCAACCAAACCACTTGTAGAACTTCTCTTCTTTCACTCGTCTCCCTGCCAACAAGGAGAGCGACGCTGTGCCTGAGTGGGGCGGCTCCCTAGGACTGCACATGCTTGGAGATACTTTCAGCTGTCCTTAGCGGAGTGTAAAGGGAGCTACATTTATAGCGAGAGGTGCGGAGTGTCCATTGAGTGTATGACAGAGGAGAGAGCTGGGAGAGGAGAGGAGCCATGACCTGGAATGTTATCTCCCCAGACACACTTGTTGCTGGATAAGCAGGAGGTAAAGAGAAGCAGCTGTGTGAGGGGAGGGCAGGGGTCACCCATAGGTAGGGGACATGGGCTATTACTTGGCTGGGGTTAATCCTTCCACTGCCAGAGGGGGGCCTTCCCTACTATGAAGACCTGCTTTCTGGCTTCCAGCACTGACCTCCTCATACTGTAAGTATTACCTTTGGATGGGTTGGCCATTTTATATAGTGCTGTGCCTATTTGCCAAGGGCAGTAGATCATGGCAGTCATATTAGGATGCCACATTCAATAGTCTGATTATTGAAACAACCTTTTTTGGCTGTTATAAGGGTACTGCATTTTGCACCTATGGTCATTTTTTGCACTTAGTTTTGACAAACTGCTGATCGTTAAAAAAAACCTGAAATATATCACATTTGTAACTGTGTAATAGTAACATTGTTTACTTGTTATCAGAAGCTACCTTATAACCCCACCAGTCACCACATGGCAATTTTACCAGACAGTTAACCATTCTGTAACTGAAAGAAATCAGAGCCATCCGGCTTGCTGCTGGTGCTTTGTGAAGAATTATTTGATCACTGTCAAAAAGTTGGCAGTATGCAGCCGAGTGTGTGTACAAATGGTTTAATCACACACATGATATGCAGCGTTTACAGCATTATAATGTCAGCTCCTTTCAGCTCACATTTCAAGAAAACATTAGTCTCAGTTCTACAAAAAGAAAACAAACTGAGCTCCATCTAATGTAAATATGCATTCCACAGATACAATTTAAGCTCTTTTATCGTGATATAAACATTTCAGTCCGGCCGTTCCCTCCATGTATCTACAGCAATGGGAGGCTGAGGGACCTGACCTGCCCCCAGCTGGGCCCTAATTGTTTCTTCAGGTACAATATTTAATGGAGGCAGGAAACACACAGGGCCATTATTTCAATCCATACAATATATTTTAGCAACCCATAAACAGCATTTCTGGGAGAGTATTCCAGGCGGCAGCTACTGAATTTCTTTAACCCTTTCTGTGTGCATTCAAATACATCACTCACATGTTTACTGAATTTCATTTATAGAACAGGCAAAAATAGAAAATAATTATGCTCTCCAATCAAGGTAAATGCAGTGACCGTGGCGCTGTGCCTTACAGCAAACTCACAAGCTTCTACAAAAATAGCCATAAATGAGACGATGATTAATATGATTTTTGATGATTAGTAACCAGCTATTAGTTGTGCCTGCCAGGAATGCTGGCAAAACTGATGAATGGGTACTGCTGCCCCTGCCAATAACATAGGCACAGTTGGTAGAGATTTTACCTATATAGCTTAATATAGCAAAATATCTGAGTCTAGCTACAAATCCAATTATTTATAACCCACTCCTAATAATCTGAACAATCCTAAATTCTGTAAACTTACTTTGTAAAGATACCCACACATTTACTTTCTTGAATTCTACAACACATATTCACTGTATCTTGTTGATAGGCACTGCTGTGTCACAGAATTCACAGAGTCTACCTTTTGAACTACAGAGGTGCTGAGAGGAGGAGAATCAGGAGCAGAGTCAGTACAGAAATTACTGCTCACAGGCATCAAGGTATCATGGGGGGCTAAGTGGTTAGTATTTCCACCTAGCAATACTAGGTCATTGGTTCGAATCCCAACCATGGCACTGCCTTGCATGTAAGCTGCCTAACCAGAGCCAATAAGCTCTCCAAATAATTGCTTTCCCTTCACTTTTATGTACAAATAAGTATTGAAGCCCCAGCGCCTGGATGTGTGCTTTTAGAGCAGCGGTCTCCAAAATTTCTAAGCAAAGGGCCAGTTTACTTCAGGGGGGACCAGACTATGACCAGAGGGAGTAGAAAATGCCCCGGCATCAGTGGGCATAAGCAATGCCCCATCAAAGGTTTGCATGGAAGGAATAGTGCCACATCAATAGTGTCAGTTGGTGCAATAAGGCCCCAAGGGCCAGATAAAGGCAAGCCAAGGGCCACATCTGGCCCCCAGGCTGCAGTTTGGAGACCACTGCTTTAGAGTTTAAATTTATTTCCATTTTAATTTTTATCTGCGACACCCATTTTGGAGATTTTCACTTACTCCTTCCCATTATGCCACTGCAAGAAATAGTAGTTGCAGTTGTCATCAGGACAGGAAGGCACAGGCAGTTCTAAATATTTTTTTAAGGTATTCCAACCATTTTCCACCCTACTAACAATGTATTTTTGTCTGTGACTCCACTGGAGAGATTTGACAGGAAATCTCCCCAACAGGGACACACTGAAAAAAACCTGACAGAAATATTAACACTTCTTTGCTCTATCAAAAACAAAGTAAAATATTTTAACTAGAGATGATATTTAACTTTTGTTAAAATAAATGCAATCCCCACTAAGTTACGAAATAAAAGTAGACATAATAACAAAGGTGGTCCTCATAAAGAAGGTCCTCATCTGGAAAAACAGTTATAACTCACATATATTTACAATCCATAGGTCAGTCCTATCCTAGTTGGATCTCAAACCATGTGGAAACAATGGCCTATCACTACATACAGTTTATCCTTGAGCCTGACATGAAAAACTGATGAACTAAACAGACAGTAGGCATCTCTGTCTATACCTAAGTGAACCTGATCAGAAACGTCCATCCATAATGAATGAGGACATTTTTTTCATTGCTGAATTCCACAGATATTCTGTTTTACACCCAGACCACATAACAGTTATTTAACATCAACATATTCAACCATCAGTCTGCTCCTGAAGAGAGAATCATGTAAAAAAGAGAAAAATTTAAGGAGGAGAAAGACCACCTGGGAACCATTTGTTTAAATTCCATTGCAGAAGAACATAATTTTCATATTTTTTTATCTATGATAAATCAATTTGAATATCCACACTGCATGTCAAATTTAATGTGGAAAATATCCCACATCATCATAAGATTTATTAACATATGTGATGATAACTGAACCTTTAAGAAAATATCACATAGAGGTTATATGAATACATATGATACCTCTCATAAAGTTATCCCATATGCACAGCAGATGTCATATATATCTGTAGAGTAATGATGTCACTTGTGTAAAGTGTGGTAAGAACACCTTCCATTGGTTGTAGTGACCATTGGGTGGGATGGAAACCTTCCATTGGTTGTAGTGACCATTGGGTGGGATGGAAACCTTCCATTGGTTGTAGTGACCATTGGGTGGAAGGCTCTGGGATGATGGATCTTTCCCCTGCTCACCCCCCCCCCATCTCCCCTTCTCTTCTCTCCTTTACTCATCATTTTTCTCATTTTAGTTTTCTGCTCCAAGCTTCGAATCTCCAACCTCAGCAAATTCTACCTATGCACACCTCACTGTATTTGAGCACATGCCTGGTTACCCAGGGTTTGGAACAACTTTGTTTGCTGAGAGTTCACATAGGCATCTTATTTGATGTTTACATACCAGCTCCTGATGTTTATTACAGAAGATGATCCCTAACAAGCTCTGTAATATTCTAATTTCAAAATTGTTGCTATATCAGTTTATTATATGACTTGTCAAGTGTGCATACTATATAATTTGTTTGTTCCTCATAAAAATAAACATATAGTTAATTAAAAAGTGTAATATGATTGTATGACATTCCAAAAACAAGTTGTAAATATGGGGGGAATAGATGCAAACTTTTGTTGTAGTATACAGTGAAATACCGATTGGTCATCCTTGAACAACCTTTATTTTCCTGCTTGTATGTTGAACATATATTACATTCTTCTAGTTAGAAAAATTCTCCTAAAACAACAAGTTAATTAAATCAGTAAACACAGCCAGTTAACGCTATTATTAGTCTTTTGCAAAGGAAGAACAGCTAACTTTCAGCAATATGGTAGGAATCCGTACATGTTATTTCAGAGACTTTATAAAGTCTTGGACAATTAGGAAGACTAGGGTGCAGACAGACGATTAACAGGTCACCATCTTTATTCACGCAAACTTCCTGCTCCAACTGCTGTTACTATCTTTTAAAGCGCCTAAAGCAGAAATGCCATAACCTTTTCTTAAAATGACAATACGCAGAACTTAAGAAATGCACAGCATATCCCCCTCTCCCTCCCTGTTAGGCGCCTTTCAGACAAGGCAGACTCCGTCCCAATTAGCAGGGGATCTGTGAGCAGATCCCCTGCTGATAGGAGCAGATCAGGCAGATGACACATCTGTGTCCGCTCAGTTTAAACAGAGTGGACACAGATAGAACCCACTCTACTCTATGGACAGCATAGGCCCGATGATGCATCTGTCCCCCGCTGGCTCTAAGGGTGAGCACTCAGCGAGTATATGACCACTGATTACTGAGTTCTCACAACCGCTCTGAGCAAAGAGCGGTGACTGTCAGTCACCGCTGTCTGCTCTGCCTCTCCCCCTCTCCCGCTCTCACTGGGGAGGGAGCAGCTGACTCAAGCTCTCAGCACATCTCTAAGAGGTTGAGTCAGGTGCCTATCCAGATTCTGTGATGGATCCCAACTTTAAAGTTGGGATCTTTTTCCAGCCTGGACTGGCTGAGTGACATCAGCTGACAGCGGGCTTCAGCCCACTGTCAGCGGAAAACGGGTCACAGGAGTGCAGAATGAACTGCACTCCTGTGAGCTTTGGCTGTACTTCTCCTTTAAGGATGTAAAGACTCTCTGCAGACAACTAGCTTCTTCTATAAGAGATACCTATGTACATCAATAATGCCACAGTCTCAACTGGCTATAAAAAGGAAAGACTCACATCCTAATTCCCAGCATGAAAGAAAACACAGAAGAGCAAATTTCATCATTTTGCTGAAAAACTGGGAGAATTGTAAACACGTCTTCTCTCACTGTGACTACATTGCCTTATGATTTGTATCTCAAATTTAAGAATGCCAGTTTTAATATTTTTATAAGCAAATTCTCTCCAATGAGTATGTATGTATTTTTTTTATTGTGCCCTTGTTGGGAAGGTTTGCCTCTTTGTGTGGTCACTGTTAATGGTTTTGCCTTTTACTTAACTCAAATAATCTAGAGCAGAAAATAAATGCAGGTATTTGTGGCCCCTGCACATACAGCTGCCAGAATGCCTCTGGAGCCCCAGACCCGGGGTGCTCTATTATGCACAGCTTTATGTAATTTCCAAAGACAATTTCAGTCTCGTCCCTCCCCATCCATGCCTATTTGTCTACTACTGTGATGGGCAGTCTCATTGACCAATAGGAAGATGAAAGAGGAAGAAGATGGCAGACCCATGTTGTCAATAAACAGGACTGGTTATGGTTTGCATCTCTAGGTATAACATTTATTTCCTGCTGTCACTTTACTCAGGTACACAGAATAGTGTTTTGCTTTAATTGTCAAAGTAGATAACAGTTTTTAAATCATTGTAGTGTTAGCAGTGTAATGTGATAGCCACACTTTGGCCAGATGAGAGCTAAACATAGACAAAGAGCTGTCACTACACATTGTGAACAATTTCCAGCTACAAAGTTTCTCTTTGATTCTTTAATTTATCCTCAAACAATTTATGCTCCTGATCTGAAGACATAAAACAAATGAACAGTTGACATTTTGTATATCCATAAAACATTCTTTATCAGCGGCAGAGCATTATGTGATCCAGAGTAGCTCAGCAACTATGAAAAATGTGAAAAGCTTCTCCGATTTGGAGCAAAAAAAAAAAAGATACTTGGCTACCATAGGCAGAAATTCCTTTAAAACACATAACTTGGCTATCTTCAAGAAATATATATATGGGACAAGTTAGAAAATGAGGTATTCATAGTACATTCAGAGTATTTGCTATGTTCAAAATATTTATGACCAACAATAAGGAGTTACCTGTTTGTTCATTAAAACCATAAAATAATGCTTTCTTAAAAAGATAAATTTGTTCCACCCATAGGACTGTTCCAAATCTGTTTCTAATTAAGTCATCAAGATATCCGGAGGGACAAGAAACTGCAAAATCTTTTATGAACTATCTATATAAAATAAATCTTTCAGCTAGGCAAAGAGTTAATACTTTTCTAATCAGCAGTACCTTTGTAACAGTTTGTTCAACACTAGAAAAATGACAATAACTTGGTATTCTATATGCTTTTGTGTTTGATGTAACCATCTAGCACCTAAGCTGACATTTGAATTGTGTCATTCAGCTAAAGGTAATTTGTGCCCACAAACATATTTTTGCATGATTGACATTACATATTTTGAATATAAATGTGTATTATTATTCTGTAGTTTGATTGACATGTTACTTATTTGGAAAGTTTCCCTTTAGTAGGCATCTGTATCTCAGGAACTGCATTCACTGCCAACTGTTGAGTCTAAGTTACCCTGAAAGTAGCCCCTTTAAGCCTAGTTCACATGCTGAGAAAATCAGATGAAAAATACCACTTTCAGAGTGATCATCTGATAATCTGATTGTTAGTACACAGCTTTTAAGAGTGATCATGGCATACAAAATTATCCGAAGGTACAAGCCTCAAAATTTTTCAATAACAGAACATATGATTTTCATTTAATCAGTACAGTATTCATCCGTAAAAAAATTGATTGACCTGTCTTATGACCATTTTTGTAACTTTAGTAACCTCTTCATTTTCGATTATGAGACTAGCATGCAAAAAACATGGATGATCATTCGTCCAATATTTTCATTGTGTGTACTAAACCTATTCACACCTTCACGATTTAACATATTCTTTTTTTTTGCACAGTGCAGTTTGAAAAATAAGGCATGTCTGTTTTTCTGTGAATTTTCATACGCTGAATGAAAATGCATGTAAATGCACTACAACGAAAGTAAAAAAAAAACCACAATAAAAAAGGACAAAAGCGGACACAGATCGATGTGAACCTGACAGGTATACAAATCTTAAAGAATGCTAACATGCAAGAGAAGAACTCTCATACTCACCTCATCTGTACTTCATGACCCCTACCTCCACTCCATGCCAGCAATGCAGCCCAAGTAAGACTCTTCAGCATTCAACACTTCTAGGAGTGTTGAATGCCCAATCCACCGCAGACTGCGGTTTCATATTTCAACCCCTATTGTGGTCCTGTAATGAAATACAGCTTGGTGGATTAACCCAAGGCATGCAGTAGAGGACAAAGGCATTTGACACTCATGGAAGTGTCAAAAGCTGAAAAGACTGATAGAGGCTGTATGTAGTGGAGGTAGGAGACATAGACTGCCAGAGAGGTGTGGTGAGTTGCATGGTACCATCCTTTATTATTTTTATTATTTTATAGAGTACAGTAAGTCCTCTACTTACAAACATTCGAGTTGCGTACTTTCGAAGATACAAACAACCTCCAAGTTGTGAACTTTCAAATGGAACTCATTCATAAGTAGGGGACTTACAGTAATTGGTGTTGGTTAGGTCAGACCTGACCAGGGGTGGACTGACTATTTTGCACTGCCCAAGGGCCCGGGGTCAGAAGGGGGCCCCATGAAATGCCCCTGGTACCTTTTATATGCTTTTTTGGGTGTGCTTTGAGTGTGGGCAAGGACACAGGGGCCCCGTGATCCCCTATTGCGCAGGGGCCCCATGAGTTTTCAGTCCGCCCCTGGACCTGACCTAAAAAAGCAGAAAAGCACAGGCATTGTGTGAGGCTACTGAGCAGAAAAAACAGCCTGCATAAGTAATATGTCCAATATATATATATACAGAACTAAGGAATTTCTAAAATACTATTGGGTTGGTTTACGAAATCAGATAGGATGTTCACTTTGCATAGGAATTTCCCCCAAAGTTTAGTGAATGTAGTGAAATTTCATGTTGCAAAGAAAACCCAATTACAGGCAAAGAAAATTATTTTGTTTGCACATGATTGGATGATATAAGTCAACAGAACTTTATCTCATTCACTAAGCACTAGGGAGAATTCCCTTGTAAAATTAACCATATATTTGCCTTTAGTAACTCAAACCTCTACAACTCTTTCTAATAAAGTAATTTACAAAATCTGGACATATATATCTAAATGAACTCTAATAAAATTATAGATTAGGTAAAAACATTTCACACACATTTAGTGTCTGAACACTGCTTGAGAAAGGCAGTTAGAAGGTAACTTCTGATCTTACCTACTCATGTTGGAGGATTTGCTATACATGTACAGAAGTTATCTACTTTTCAACTGAATTATTAACCACTTGCCCTCTAGAAGATTTACCCCCCTTCCTGACCAGGCTATTTTTTGTGATACGGTGCTGCGTTACTTTAACTGACAATTGCGCGGTCATGCACCCAAATTAAATTTACGTCCCTTTTTCCCACAAATAGAGATTTCTTTTGGTGGTGTTTGATTGCCTGTGCATTTTTTATTTTTTGCGCTATAAATAAAAAAAGACAGACAATTTTGAGAAAAAAAACTAAATTTTTTGATTTTTGCTATCAAACATGTCCAGTACAAAAAAATCGAAAAATCTAATTTCATCACAAATTTAGGCCAAAAATGTATTCTGCAACATGTCTTTGCTAAACAAAAATCCCATTACGTGTAAATATAACTGGAACTTTTTTTTAACACTAGTAATGGTGGCGATTAGCGTCTTATAGCGGGACAGTGGGATTACAGGACTGCGGCGGGCATTCAGACACTGGGGGGAACTGACTTGGTGTCACTGACATGCCCAGTGACATCAATACAGTGATCAGTGCTAAAAAAAAGCCCAGACACTGTACTAATGGCACTGGGCATGAAGGGGTTAACATCTTAGGCGATCAAAGGGTTAACTGTGTGCTGTTTCAATATGGGGGCTGTGTGTGTGCTTCACTGTAAGCACACTGCTTTGGATGGTTCTACTATGTAGAGCCATCCAAAGCAGTGTGCAGGAGTCGACAGGAGAGAGATCTGTATTGTTTACATTCAGGTCTCTCCCCCATTGGAGATATTCGCGATCACCAGGTGCCAGAGAGTAATCACCGGCCAGGACCCAGTGATTGACAGCCAAGGCCCCTACCCGGAACTGCAAAATCACGTGTGTGTGTGTGTGTGTATATATATATATATATATATATATATATGTGATTTTGCACACCCATGCCGCCTTGTAGCAGTATTTCTGCTATAGTGCGGCACGGAACTGGTTAATAAACTTGCACTAAATGTGTATAAACAATGCTGTTTGTCTCCCTAAAAATCACAAAACTATTGAAAAACATCATTTAGCATACCATGGAGATGAAAGGAGAATGTTTGTAAGACAGTCTGGAAACAAGTGCTTTGATCTCACAGGGATACAGTGTTCTCCATTCACCTCCAAGCTATGCTGTGCTAGCATTTCTCAACATAGCCACAATGTCTTCTTGTTAAAACTATTAAGGTGTTTAAAGAGCTAATCTTAACTTGTCATAAAAGTTACTTGCAGCAAATTGTATAAGTGAGAGACAAGCCAAATATCTGGATCTCTGGATAACATAGAGTATTTTTTCTGTTTATTATAGGCATCCTCCTTGTTGGTAGTCATTAGCCTTTCTCCAGTGAGGTGTAAATACAGGTGCTTATCAGAGGTCTGACTTGGGTAGATTTGGGTATGGCCTGGGTACCTATTTTAACTGCTAGTGGAATTTTGAAAAAGGTACTGCCAGGGACGGACTGAGAACTCATGGGGCCCCTGGGCAATAGGAAATCATGGGGCCCCTGTGTTCTCGCCCACACTCAAACCACACCCAAAAAAGCCTATGTAAGCCTATGTAAGGTACCAAGGGCATCTCATGGGGCCCCCTACTGACCCCGGGCCCTCGGGTAGTGCCCGAGTGGCTAAATGGTCAGTCCGCCCCTGTGTACTGCACATAATGGGCTGAGATGATAATCATAATGGGCTGAGAGATTGTGGATCAGGATTTAACTAAGAATGGGCAGCAAATGAGTACAAGTCTGCTATGGCTTAGTGGAATTATTATATACTGAAATTATAGCTTGATTTATAAATATCACATGTTAAAAAAGAAAGAGGAACTGAATACAACACTTTGCAGCACACCCAGACATTTCTCTAATTAAAGAGAAGAAAACAGTAAATAACGAGGTGATCTGCTTGTCACAAAGCTTTTCCTGGTACTCATGAGTAAGCATGGTTGAAACCTCGAAGCACTGATTCTTTTCTTACTGGAATGTGACACACAGTGGGCAGCTATCAATTCCCGGATCTTACTCATGTATGTCAACAGCCATTAATGAAGCCTAGGGGATTTATTAGATCGTTCTAAAATATATATTTAAATTGAGATATTTTTATTATTCCCCTAGTTGCCTTAGTTCTGTAAAAAAAAACATTGATTTTGCAAGACTTACTGGAGTGGAAATACTATTTTTACTTATTAATATTTTTACTGAAAAATATATAAATTTCAGAAAATAATTTCATAAATGAGAACTGAAATATTCATGTTATATGACAATAAAACTGTAGTGCTGTTTTCAAACACCAGCAATAAATTATCTTCATTTTGCTGAACTTTGTTTAATATTGTTTCTAAATTTCCATCTATAAATGGTTGAATGGAAAACTGTAATGTCAACACAAAATAAACACAAAAGACCATTCAAAAATTTCAAATCTGATAAATAAAAAACGGTTATGGCACCTTTACCAGAAGATTGTCATGAGAGGAATGCAGAAATTGCCACAAGCTTAAGCTAAAGGATCTAGCTTTCTGACTTCCATGCTGATCCTCTTGCCTCAATACTGACCTAGAAGAGTTATGCAGATAAGGCTCTACTTTCAGACCTGCAAAATTTGTATCAGATCGGCTTTCCTTGCAAATGAACCCTTAACATTAAAGTTGTTGTAAACCCTAACCTGTACCCAGTGAAGTGACTAGCCTCAGATGATGTACAGAGATTAAACAAATACTCCATCATACGTTGTAACTGTTTATCTGCAGTATTCTCTTCTCTACAACTGTTCAAAATCCAGAATGTATACAGCTTGTTTGAGCTTTCAGAAAGCAGGGGGCGGGGAGCTGAAGTTACAAACTGCAGAGCTCACTGAGGAGAGCCCAGAGAGCTGATTGTTGAGAAGGCACACAGCACTCAGGAACATAGCTGAGACTCAGGTTCTGCCCCCTTTCCCTCCCATCGCCACTGTGTTCCCTCTGCTGTGTTCTTCTCACTGCCCAGCCCAAATTTTGAGGGCTGCAGTCTGCAGATGGCAGAGTAACTAGGTCTGTAGATATTTTTTTCTTCTGGGGGGGGGGTTCAACTCGCAGCTGAGCTGCATTTTTACCACACCCCCCAACTTCTCCCCCTTGAAGGAATGAAGGAAGGGAGGGGTGGATGGAAGGAAGGGGTGGGTGGAAGGAAGGAATGAAGGAAGGGGTGGATGGAAGGAAGGGGTGGGTGGAAGGAAGGAAGGGTGGGTGGAAGGAAGGGGTGGATGGAAGGGAGGGAGGGAGGGGTGGATGGAAGGAAGGGAGGGAGGGGTGAGTGGAAGGAAGAAAGGGGTCGGTGAAAGGAAGGAGTGGGTGGAAGGAAGGAAGGAAGGAGTGGGTGGAAGGAAGGAAGGTGTGGGTGGAAGGAAGGAAGGAAGGAAGGGGTGGTGGAAAGGCAAGAAAAAAGGAAAAGAGGGGTGGGTGGAAGGAAGAAAGGAAGGAAGGGGTGGTTGAAAGGCAGGAAGAAAGGAAAAGAAGGGTGGAAGGAAGGAAGGAAGGAAGGAAGGGGTGGTTGAAAGGCAGGAAGGGGTGGGTGGGTGGAAGGAAGGAAAGGAGGGGTGGATGGAAGAAAGGAAAGGAGGGGTGGGGGGAAGGAAGTAAGGAAGAAAGGGCTGGGTGAAAGGAGGGAGTGGGTGAAAGGAAGGAAGGAGTGGGTGTGAGGAAGGAAAGAAGGAAGGAAGGAAGCGGTGGGTGGGTGGAAGGAAGAAAGGGATGGGTGGAAGGAAGGGGTGGGTGGATGGAAGGAAGGAAGGAAAGAAGAGGTGGATGGAAGGAAGGGTGGGTGGAAGGAAGGGGTGGGTGGGTAGGTAGAAGGAAGGGAGGGGTGGGTGGAAGGAAGCAAGGAAGGAAGGTGTGTGTGGAAGGAAGGGTGGGTGGAAGGAAGGGAGGGGTGGGTGGGTGGAAGGAAGCAAGGAAGGAAGGAAGGTGTGTGTGGAAGGAAGAGTGGGTGAAAGGAAGGAAGGAGTAGATGGATGGAAGGAAGGAAAGGAAGGGTGGGTGGAAGGAAGCAAGGAAGGAAGTAAGGTGTGTGTGGAAGGAAGAGTGGGTGAAAGGAAGGAAGGAGTAGATGGATGGAAGGAAGGAAAGGAAGGTTGGGTGGAAGGAAGGGGTGGGTGGAAGAAAGGAATGAAGGAAGGGGTAGATGGAAGGAAGGGGTGGGTGGAAGGAAGGGGTGGATGGAAGGGAGGGAGGAAGGGAGGGGTGGATGGATGGAAGGAAGGGAGGGAGGGGTGGATGGATGGAAGGAAGGGAGGGAGGGAGGGAGGGGTGAGTGGAAGGAAGGAGTGGGTGGAAGGAAGGAAGGAGTGGGTGGAAGGAAGGAAGGTGTGGAAGGAAGGAAGGAAGGAAGGGGTGGTTGAAAGGCAGGAAGAAAGGAAAAGAGGGGTGGGTGGAAGGAAGGAAGGGGTGGTTGAAAGGCAGGAATGGGTGGGTGGGTGTAAGGAAGGAAGGAAGGAAAGGAGGGGTGGGTGGAAGAAAGGAAAGGATGGGTGGGGGGAAGGAAGGAGTGGGTGGAAGGAAGGAAGGAAGGAAGGAAGGAAGGGGTGGGTGGAAGGAAGAAAGGGGTGGGTGGAAGTAAGGGGTGGGTGGATGGAAGGAAGGAAGGGGTGGGTAAAAGGAAGTGAGCGGTGGGTGGAAGGAAGGGAGGGATTGGTGGAAGGAAGCAAGGAAGGAAGGAAGGTTTGTGTGGAAGGAAGAGTGGGTGAAAGGAAGGAAGGGGTGGATGGATGGAAGGAAAGGAAGGAAGGGGTGGGTGGAAGGAAGAAAGGGTGGAAGGAATAAAGGAAGGAAGAAAGGAAGGAAGGAAGGAAGGAAGGATGGGTGGCAGGAAGGAAAGAAGAGGTGGGTGGAAGGGAGGGGTGGGTGGAAAGAAGGAAGGGTGGGTGGTGGGTGGAAGGAAGGAAGGAAGGAAGGAAGGAAGGAAGGGGTGGATGGATGGAAGGAAGGAAAGAAGGAAGGAAGGAAGGGAGGAAGGAAGGAAGGGGTGGGTGGAAGGAAGAAAGGGGTGGGTGGAAGTAAGGGGTGGGTGGATGGAAGGAAGGGGTGGGTAAAAGGAAGTGAGCGGTGGGTGGAAGGAAGGGAGGGATTGGTGGAAAGAAGCAGGGAAGGAAGGATGGTGTGTGTGGAAGGAAGAGTGGGTGAAAGGAAGGAAGGCGTGGATGGATGGAAGGAAAGGAAGGAAGGGGTGGGTGGAAGGAAGAAAGGGTGGAAGGAATAAAGAAAGGAAGAAAGGAAGGAAAGAAGGATGGGTGGAAGGAAGGAAGTGAGGGGTGGGAGGAATGGAGGGGTGGATGGAAGAAAGGAAGGGAGGGGTGGGTGGAAGGAAGGAAGGAAAGGTGGGTGGGAGGAAGGGGGGTGGAAGGAAGGGGGGGAGAAAGGAAGGTGGGTAGGAGAATCGAAGGAAGGGGGGTGGAAGGAATGGAGGGGGGAGGTGGAAGGATGGAAGGGAGGAGGTAGAATGAAGGGGGTGGAAGGTAGGGAGGGGGGTGGAAGGATGGAAGGAAGGGAGGGGCTGGAAGGATGGAAGGGAGGGGGGTAGAAGGAAGGGGGATGGAAGGATGGAAGGAGGGGTGGAAGGAAGGAAGGGATGGGGGTGGAGGGATGGAAGGAAGAAAGGGAGGTGGAAGGATGGGAGGGGGGGGTGGAAGGATGGAAGGGAGGGGGGTGGAAGAAAGGAAAGGAAGGGGTGGGTGGAAGGGAGGGGTGGGTGGGTGGATGGAAGGAAGGAAAGAAGAGGTGGATAGAAGGAAGGGAGGGTGGAAGGAAGGGGTGGGTAGGAGGAAGTTAGGGGTGGGTGGGTAGAAGGAAGGGAGGGGTAGGTGGAAGGAAGCAAGGAAGGAAGGTGTGTGTGGAAGGAAGAGTGGGTGAAAGGAAGGAAGGGGTGGATGGAAGGAAGGAAAGGAAGGGTGGGTGGAAGGAAGGGGTGGGTAGAAGGAAGAAAGGGTGGAAGGAATAAAGGAAGGAAGAAAGGAAGGAAGGAAGGAAGGAAGGAAGGGTGGGTGGGTGGAAGGATGGAAAGGAGGGGTGGGTGGAAGGAAGGAAAGAAGAGGTGGATGGAAGCGAGGGGTGGGTGGAAAGAAGGAAGGAAGGAAGGAAGGAAGGAAGGAAAGGTGGGTGGGTGGGAGGAAGGGGGTGGAAGCAAGGGGGGTTGAAGGAAGGGAGGGGTGGGAGGAAGGAAGGGGGGTAGGAGGATGAAAGGAAGAGGAGGTGGAAGGAAGGGAGGGGGGAGGTGGAAGAATGGAAGGGAGGGGGTGAAATGAAGGGGGTGGAAGGTAGGGAGGGGGGTGGAAGGATGTAAGGAAGGGAGGGGCTGGAAGGATCATAGGGAGGGGGGTGGAAGGAAGGGTGGGTGGAAGGATGGAAGGGAGGGGGGTGGAAGGATGGAAGGTAGGGGGGTGGAAGGATGGAAGGGATGGGGGTGGATGGATGGAAGGGAGGGAGGGGGAGGTGGAAGGATGGGAGGGGGGGTGGAAGGATGGAAGGGAGGGGGGTGGAAGGATGGAAGGGAGGGGGGATGTGGAAGGAATAGAGGGGGAGGTGGAAGGATGGGAGGGGGTGAAAGGATGGAAGGGGGTGTAGCAATTGTACGTTCAGATATGGATGTGGACATCCATTTTGCTAAAGATCCTCCATCTTGTGTCATTCTCACTCCAAATCAGTCCCCCCCTCCCTTTTTGTTGAATAGCATGTGGTCTGGTGTGGCTGAGTTCAGGAGTGCATCGGGCACAGCTGGATACACTTCATGGTTGTAAACCCAATTAGCTGCTGCCATGGTGTTTGGCAGACTCTTTCTCTGAGCTGATCGTAAAGCTATAAACCCGTCAGCCAAGTGGACTTGAAAGCATTCCGGAATAGCAGCAAAACCTACATCCCATTTGAAACCACTTTTTCATACAATTTCATAACGTTCAATAGGAAATAAGTATAATAAAGCAAAGCAAATATTCAGATAGGTCAGTTTAATGCGAGACACCTGATACCTTACATCTCTAGATAATGTATACCCAAGAGTAGAAAGCGATATCTCTTTAACCGTCCCAAGCAGATATGTCATATTTGATGTCTGGATGTTCAGAATATCATTCTGCATATTATCCTACCAGTGGATAGGATGCTACGTGTACCTATGGAAGGTTATTGACCCTGGTATAACTTGAGAGGGATTTTGGTCCTAGCCTGGGCCTCTGCCTAAACCCCCCTCCCCAAATGAGGTGATTGGCCCTTGGCTTCAGTAGACACCCCCTGCTGGAGGAATAGAAAAGAGGTTGTCAGGCCTGAGAGAGGTAAGATGAAGAGATTCTCCCTTTTAACATCAGAAACCAACTTTGGGAGAAGGAACCCTTTTGTTCAGGACACAGGAATCTGCTTAAACCAAGGACTTTAGCAAGTATCCTACCTCCCTAAAACTTCTCTCTGTTATCTCTCTGTTGTGTTATTGCTTTCTGTATTTATATATATATATATATATATATATATATATATATATATATATACTGTATATATATTGGCTACATCTTTTTCTGTAAATATTTTTATAGCACCATTTTGAACTTTTTAGCAATAAATCCTATTTTCTGAAAAGTGTTGAACTGTTTCTAAAGCTCTTTAATGCAAACTAAGAATCCCTGTCTCTGAAGAACACTACTGTGTGTTTTAAACTTCTGCATACATCTGACTGCGGTGACAGTGTGTATACAGACGCTTATTCAAACATCATAGTGTTACTGCTAAGATTGGTGAGTTTCCTCCTTCTCTGTACAAAAAGGTGGTGGTGGCAGTGTGAAGGGTTAATTGCGTAATTAACCTGGCCCAGTAACAATCGCTCTCAGGCTGCGGCACATAGATTGAGGTCCAGTGAGCTGGAAAATCTTGGTGCAGGGTGCAGCTGAGCGTGGCATTGTTACACACGTGACAGCACGGTTTTTGATTGACTAGTCCTTCGGTCATGAGTCGGTGAGAAGGGCAGGGGGTCTGATGCTGCGTCTGTCACAGGGGGGTGGAAGGAAGGGAGGGGGTGGAAGGATGGAAGGGGGGATGGAAGGGAGGGGGTGAAAGGATGGGGGGGTGGAAGGATGGAAGGAAGGATGGAAGGAAGGAAGGAAGGAAGGTAAGGTCAAACTCACCATGACTTCAGAAGCATCACACCTGTGACTGTCAACTGCTGTGTTCAGTTTCCCGCCCAAACATCCCCTGAAGCTGCATGGACTGGAGTGTGGGCAGGCACAGGGGGGAGGCAGAGCAGATCCAGCCTCTCTCCTCTCTTCTCCTATTGGTGTGGAGGATGGCGGGAGGGGCTGGGCTGCTGGGCAGTGAGAAGAACACAGCGGCTGGAATACAGTGGTGGTGGGAGGGAAGGAGGGAGAGGGGGCAGAAAGAAAACCGTTCTGTGCAGCGGTGGTGGTGGTGAGCAGCGCCGGGGCTAGGGGTGTGTGAGAGGGGCAGCGGTGGTTGTGGAGATAGGCAGCGATCTCCTGTATGGCTTTCAATGAAGCAGCTGGAAGCTGATTCTCCTCCTCCCCCTCCTGCGGATTCCAGCTGCTTAATTGAAAGCCATACAGGAGATTGCTGCCTGTCACCACAACTGGCCCTCCCACACATTCCTAGTCCCGGCACTGCTCGCTGCCTCCACCGCTGTACAGAATGGTTTTATTTCTTCCCCCCTTCCCTCCCACCGCTGCTGTGTTCCCTCCACTGTGTTCTTCTCACTGCCCAGCCCAAATTTTGAGGGCTGCAGCCTGCAGCCAGAGATGGTTGGCAAATTTCCTCTGTGGGGGTTCAGATCCCCCTGACGCTCCCCTTATCTATGCCCCTGCTGAGACTGTCAATCACAGGCTGTGTACTGGCGCTCCCTCACTGTCAGCTTTTTACCTCTTGGCGTCAGGAATTCTTGTCAAAAGTGATTCATGCACATAGCAGAGGAACTAGGCAGCAGACAGAAATTACACTTGGTGTTCTAGATTGAGACAAGTACATACTATAGAGGGATATTCATATTTCATGTCTGACATTTACAACCACTTTAACATACCCTCTAACACCTAAACTTAATTCATATCCAAACCCAATAACATGCATTTCCTATATTACAGCTTACCAGTCTTTAGATGTTGTGGCTGCATTATTTTTTTGACTTTATTTTCACCTGACCATCCTGCCAGTGACAATTTTCCTGTTCTAAGCCAGACATAAATGGTTCAAAATTTGGCCAGTTCAGCAGTGACTGGACAAATTTTGATCCATGTATGGGCAAAGTGGTTATACAGAAGTTAGTCTACCAATCGACTTCTGTACAACCACCCTGTCAGATTCTTGCCACTCAATCAGCACTGCAAGCTATAGCAGGCAGCGCTGATCAGTGTATTCTGACAGTGGTCACATCTCCCCACTGTCAAAATACAATAGCTCAGTGAGGAGGATTGTCCAATCCACCTCAAAAGTGTGGATGGTGGAATTGAATCATTTTTTTTTTCGTTCAACCAGCTGGTTGAACAAAAAAAATGTATCATCTACTAATCATCCACTCACTAGACTGTATCCATGGAAGAGCACATTGTCCTCTAAGTTCTTCTTTAAGTTCTCCCCTCCTCCTAAAAAAACTCTATTTACTTGGTCTCTGTGACTGTACTTTCCGTTGATTCGAATCGTACCTATCTCACCGCACCTACAGTGTCACTTACAAGTCTACTTCCTCCTCTCCTACTCCTCTTACCATCGGGGTCCCCCAAGGTTCTGTCCTTGGACCTCTCCTATTCTCGATCTACACTTTTTTCCTTGGGTCAGCTAAAAGATTCCCATGGTTTCAAATACCATTTCTATGGTTATGACACACAAATCTATCTCTCTACTCACCCCATCAGTTTCCTCACGTATCACCGATTTACTAACAGACATATCAGACTGGATATCACACCACTTCCTAAAGCTCAATCTATCCAAAACTGAGCTATTTCCTCCCCCACGTGCCTCTTCCCCTGACTTCTCGGTCAGGATCGATAGCACCACTATCAACCCATCCCCGCATGCCAGGGTGCTAGGGGTAACCCTGGAGTCTGAACTATCCTTTCAGGCCCACATCCAATCCCTGTCCAAATCATGCCACCTCAAACTCAGCAACATCTCCAGAATACTCCCTTTTTAACCAATGATACCACATAGCTCCTAATTCACTCCATGGTTATCTCTTGCCTCTACTACTGCAACTCCCTCCTCATTGGCTTAGCTTTACATAGGCTATCTCCCCTCCAGTCCATCATGAATACTGCTGCTAGGCTCATGCACTTTACCAACTGTTCAGTGCCTGCTACCCCTCTCTGCCAATCCCTCCACTGGCTTCCACTCACCTAACTCATAACATTCAAAATACTAACAACAACTTACAAAGCCATCCACAACTCAGCCCCCAGCTACATCACTAATCTGGTCTCAAAATATCAACCAAATCGCTCTCTTCGATCCTCCCAAGACCTTCTGCTCTCTATTTCCCATGTCACCTTCTCCCATGCTCACCTCCCGAGCTTCTCCCGAGCTTCTCCCATCCTATGCAACTCCCTACCCCAATCTGTCCGGCTATCTCTAATCTATTCACCTTTAGACGATCCCTGAAAACCTTTCTCTTTAAAGAAGCCTATCCTGCTTCTAACTAGTAAACTGCCTTTTATTTTCTCCATCAACTCATCCCCCACAGCTATTACCTTTTGTATCACTCAACCTTTCCTCCTAGATTGTAAGTTCTAACAAGCAGGGCCCTCTACTTCCTCTTGTACCAAATTGTATTGTAACTGTAATGTCTACCTTCATTTTGTAAAGCACTGTGCAAACTGTTGGCATTACAGGTATATAAATCCTGTATAATAATAATAATAATAATAATAGTAATAATAATAACAGGTGTTCTGTATTCCACAGAAAAGCTGTGATTCATTCTAACTGATGAAGTTAAGCAGAGGAGATCACATCATACTTAAGGATTAGTTCACACTAGTGTGGGCAAAAGCCGCTGCGGGACCCGCACTTCATCCCGTAGCTGCAACCACCCGCGCACAAAATGCAGGTCCCACAGGTGAGTGCTATTAATCCTTAATTGCACGCCACCTGCACTGGAAATCGCACCCGCACTGTAGTGCAGTTTCCAGTGCAGGCTCATTCAAATGAACAGCCTGCCATGATGCAGTCTGCAAAATGGCCACAGTGTGAACTGAGCCTAAAAGTAACAGCCTGGCAATATTTCTCTATGTGAGCAAACTCCAAAAAGCTCACACATACCCACACATATTTGTTCCTGAATTCTTAACTCTTCCTAAGAAAAGTACAGTTGATAACTAAAAAAGGCCTAACTGTTTCATGCACTTACCTATTTTGACTACTTGATTAAAATCCTAACACAACTTCTGTACCATGTGACTACAATGATTGGCCATCACAGTGGTAACATGATTGGGAGCCTGTTGCACTGGCTCCCTATAAGAATCCTTGACTGAGAACTTACGGTGAGTGCTTTCTCAGCACGCAACCTCATGCAGTGGAAGCATATATGTGGCATGTTGGTATTAAAGCCTACCTTTTTTGCCTCCATATATATGCGCTATGCAGTCAGCAAGGGGTTAAGGAGTCAATGTTAGATAAACAAGCATTACAAAGTGAAACGTGTGTACTTATATCCATACCACACATTCTTCCTGGAGTAAGGCAGGTCACATGTAGGACCAGACCTTACCCATCAGAGGTGAAGAGAGTCAACTAAATTCATGAACCTTCTGAAAGATGTACATTAAAGTAACATTAAAGTTGTCAGTGAGAAGATTGAAAGCATGGAAACAACCAATTACATTTCCCATGGGCACCATTTACTGTTAACGTTCTTAAAGACATATTACAATGCAAATAAATTCTGCATTAGAATTTTAATTCCAGATTTGTGATGAGGCCAGCCTTTCCAATCAGGGACTTCAAAAGAGCATATGTGAGTTGACCTGAACTTTTTGTGCTTTTGCAGTTAATCAATCAAAAATCAAAAGAATGATATTAAAACACACACCACATTCAAGGGAGGATTTCAGCTTATACCACACCGTTTTCTAACAATACAAAAGTGCCAAAACTACTACATAAATGAATATATTGTAATGTATATAGTAGTAAGTAAAAAAAGCTGTGAGAAAATGTAAGATTAATTACACTCAAGTGACCCATTTGTTAAGGAATTCTAGGCATCCATTGCCATCTACAGTAAATGTATGACCCTTTCGTAAGTTATTTATAAGAGTGACCAAATGTATTTTCTACTCTGCTTGGTAACATAATGAAGGTTAGAACCTTCTCTACCCTAAGGCCTCTTTTACACAGAGGTTCCGATCAGATATACCTGTCAGTTTTTCAGGCAGACCTTATCGGAAGGTCCATTCATCCCTATGGACAGGCAGCTGTGAATGGACTTGTCTCTTTTTATACCCGCCTACCTCTGGGTCTGATCGGGTCTTGTCTGCTAAAATAAAGGATGGGGACTCTGTTCTCTTTCGTTTAGGTGGATAAGATCGGAGGGAAGATGCTTATATAAGAGAAGAGCACACAGTATTCTTGCTCTTTTTGTGTCAGTGACACCAGTGTGCACCTTAAAATGATCCTCTCGCATTCTAAAGCTACCCAAATAAGGTATTTGTCAGGGCAGGAGCTGAGGAATGGACAGGCAGGCCTAATAACAATGTAACGCACTGGTTGGCGACAACCACCACCCACAGACCGAAGTCCCTCAGGGCGCGGAGTCTAAGTCCCAGGCTGCCCTTCACCAGGGCCCCTGATGGTAGGGATGGACTTGACGCAGCCAGGAACCAGGTCGCGGCCCCCCGAGACACCTCAGTTGCGGTAATGACCGCCGCCAATGGCGTGTAGCTGGTGGAAAAGACAATAGAGTAGTCGGGCAAGCCGTGTCGACAACAATGGCACAAAACGGTACAGGACAGCAGACGAGAATCACGGGTCACGGGCCGAGTTCAGCAATGGAGGGTAAGATCAAAGAAGAACACAAAGAATGGTCAGGTCACAAGCCGAGTCAGATTCCAGGAGAGTCACGAGAGTCAGAACAGAGTTATAGCAACACAAAGACACAAGTGCAAAGGGCATGTGCGGACCACAGGCTTATATGTAATCAGCCACACCCCTCTGGGGGATGGACCTCAGAGACCAGAAGGCATAAAAGATTCCCCCCATGCTCTGCAGAAATCCAACATGGATGCCAGCACATGGAGAAACATAACCTCTGGGAAAAGGTAGGACCTTGACAGTACCTCCTCCTCAGGGGGCCCCTCCCCCTCCACGATTCAACAAAAGGCTTCTGAGGAAAGCGGGCATGAAAAGCGCGGAGGAGGGCAGGAGCATGGACATCCGTGGAAGGAACCCAGGAACACTCCTCGGGACCATAACCGCGCCAATGAACCAGGAACTGCAATCGACCGCGCACCAATTGAGAGTCCAGGATCCGGCTCACCTCATACTCCTCATGACCGTCAACCCGGATGGGACGGGGCCGAGGCAGAGAGGTAGTGAAGCGATTGCAGATCAGAGGTTTCAATAGGGATACATGAAAGATATTGGAGATCCGCATCCCAGGAGGAAGGGCAAGGGCATAGGCCACCGGATTCACCTTGCGGAGAATACGAAAAGGCCCAACAAAATGGGGAGCTAGTTTGAGTGTGGGCACCCAAAGATTGAGGTTGCGAATAGACAACCACACCCGATCACCGACCTGGTATGAAGGAGCGGGCAACCGTCTGCGATCAGCCTGGAACTTCTGGCACTGGGCTGAGTCTCTCAAGGCCCTCTGGATCTGCCCCCATGAAGAACGCAGGGCAGCAAGATGGTTCTCCACAGCCGGAATGTCCTGTGGTGAGAACCTCTCAGGTAATACCGCGGGTTGGAACCCATAGTTGGCCATGAAGGGAGACATCCCGGAGGAGGAGTTGACAGGCGAGTTCCTGGCAAACTCTGCCCAAGGCAGGAGATCAGCCCAATCGTCCTGATGGTCCGAGATATAACCACGAAGGAATTGTTCTAAGGCCTGATTGGAACGCTCCGCTGCCCCATTGGACTGCGGGTGGTAGGCTGAAGAAAAGGAGAGACTAATACCCAACTGGGAGCAGAAGGCGTGCCAGAATCTGGACACGAACTGACTCCCGCGGTCCGAGACAATCACCTTAGGCAACCCATGCAGGCGAAAAATCTCCCTGGAAAAGATCGTGGCCAGTTCTTGCGCTGTTGGTAATTTCCTGAGTGGAATGCAATGGCACATCTTGGAAAACCGATCGACGACCATGAGGATGACCGTATGACCCCGAGACACCGGGAGGTCTACAATAAAGTCCATACCTTATGGAGACTTATTCTGGGCACAGATCGAACATGCCGCTACATAAGAGGCAATGTCGGCACGGAGGGTTGGCCACCAGAATAAACGAGAGACGACCCAGCACAGCTGGTTCTTCCCCGGATGCCCGTCAGTTTTGGCGTTATGGTAGGTACGCAGCAGGCGGGTGCGCAATCCCTCGGGTACGAAACATCTACCCTCCGGCCTCCCGGGAAGAGCGTCAGTTTGAGCTGCCAAAATCTGCTCCCCAAGAGGAGAGGTCAGACTGGTGCGAATGGCAGCCAGGATCTGATCTGGAGGTATAAGTGAGATTGGCTCAGAGTCCTCCCTGGACAACTCAGAGTATTGCCGTGATAACGCATCAGCCCTGACATTCTTGGAACCAGGCAAATATGAAACCACATAGTTGAAGCGTGACAAGAACAGAGCCCATCTGGCCTGGCGGGGTGTCAATCTCTTGGCCTCCGAAAGATAAGTCAGGTTCTTGTGATCGGTAAGAATGAGGACCGGAACCGCGGAACCCTCGAGCAGGTGCCTCCATTCCTTGAGAGCCAGAATGATGACCAACAACTCCCTATCTCCAATCTGGTAGTTGCACTCTGCAGAGGAAAGCTTCCTGGAGTAGAACCCGCAGGGAAGTAGGGGTCCATCGGGCGACCGACGCTGAGACAGGAGAGCCCCTAATCCCGTCTCGGAAGCATCAACCTCGAGGACGAAGGGCAACCCAGGATTGGGATGAGAAAGAATCGGAGCAGAAGCAAAGGCAGCTTTCAGAGCCTCGAAAGCTACGATGGCCTCGGATGGCCACTCGTGAGGGTTACTCCCCTTCTTGGTTAGGTCAGAGAGAGGCTTTGCCAACGTGTAGAAGTTCCTGATGAACTTCCGATAGTAGTTGGCAAAACCCAGAAAGCGCTGAATGGGCCGAAGACTATTGGGACGAGGCCACTGCAGAACCGCCGCAACCTTCTGAGGGTCCATGGAGAATCCCTCTGCGGAAATGATGTAGCCCAAAAAGGCAACTTGGGATCGATGGAACTCGCACTTCTCGAGCTTACAAAAGAGTTCGTTCTCACGTAATCATTGCAGCACCCGCTTGACATCCTGGATATGGGACTCCATGGAGGTAGAGTAAACCAGGATGTCATCCAGGTAAACCACCACGCACTGCTGCAACAAATCACGAAGGACATCGTTTATGAATTCCTGAAAAACCGTGGGTGCGTTACACAACCCGAAGGGCATCACCAGGTATTCATAGTGCCCGGTTCTGGTGTTAAACGTGGTCTTCCACTCATCCCCCTGTCTGATCCGTACGAGGTTGTACGCCGCCCTAAGGTCGAGTTTGGTAAAGACTGTTGCTCCCTTAAGGCGGTTGAACAACTCAGAAATCAAAGGAATTGGGTATGCATTCTTAATGGTAATCCCATTGAGACCCCTATAATCGATGCAAGGCCTCAATTCCCTACCTTTCTTCTCTACAAAAAAAAAACCTGCTCCTGCTGGAGAAGTAGACTTACGAATGTGCCCCCGGGAAAGCGCATCCACAACGTACTCCTCCATGGCCTTATTCTCCGCAACCGAGAGAGGATACACCCTGCCACGTGGAGGAGTGGCACCAGGTTGCAAGGATATGGCGCAGTCGTAAGGACGATGCGGCGGTAAGGCACCTGCGCGTACCTTATCAAACACGTCCAGGTACTCCCCATAGTCGGTGGGCATTGCAGAGTCCGAGGAGGCACACAATACCTTAACCGGCCCACGGATGCACCCGGCCCCACACTGTGGAGACCATGAGAGAATCTTGGCTGTTTGCCAATTGAAGGTTGGATTGTGCCTCTGGAGCCAGGGATACCCCAAAACCACCGAATAGTGTGGGGAAGAAATCACCTGAAAACAGGCCAACTCCCTGTGAACAGCCCCAATGGCTACCTCTATCAGCAGAGTCTCGTGGGTAACCTGCGGCGGTTGCAGGGGCCTGCCATCTATTGCTTCGAGAACCAATGGGGTAGCATGAGCCTGCAGGGGAATGGAGTGCTGTGCAGCAAACGAGCTGTCCAAGAACAACCCACCGGCCCCAGAATCTACCAACGCCTGGGCCGTCACCGAGCCCTCCGTCCAAGAAAGGACAACGGTGATCAGTGGCTTATCGTTGCGGAACGCCGGAGATGAGGAAACTCAGGAGACAGGATCTCAGGTGTGAGCGTTTCTCGGACGGACCGGACAAGACTGCCGAAAGTGCCCACCGAGGCCACAGTACAGGCAGCGACCTTCCCGACGCCGAGCGGCCCGCTCTCCCTCGGAAAGGAGAGCAAACCCCAGCTGCATGGGCTCCCCACCAGACAAGCTATCCCCAGGAGGCGGCGTGGGAGGAGAGGGAGGAACGGGTGGGACAAAAAACGCAGGTGCCAGTCGATTGGAAGGCCTCCGCAGGCGTTCCTTGAGTGAAGGCCTCTCCCTGAGCCTGGTGTCAATCAGGAAAGAGATGAGCTCCTCCAACTCCACAGGCAGTTCCTTAGCTGCAATCTCATCCTTCAATGTGTCAGAAAGACCATGGGAAAACGCAGCCACCAGAGCCTCATTGTTCCAACCCACCTCTGCCGCCAGTGTACGAAATTCTATGGCATACTCAGCCACGATCCGTGAACCCTGATGCATGGTCATGAGCAGCTTGGCCGCCAAGGCGGAACAAGCCGGTACGTCGAATACCCTGCGGAAGGCATCGACAAAACCGGAAAAATCTTGAATCACCGGGTCGTTCCTCTCCCATAAGGGATTTGCCCAGGCCAAGGCCTTGTCTGAGAGTAGTGATATTAGGAACCCCACCTTTGACCTCTCAGACGGAAAGGCGTGGGGTATTAGTTCAAAATAAATACCCACCTGGTTGAGGAACCCACGACACTGACTCGGCTCACCCCCAAAGCACTGTGGAAGAGGGGCAGAACCAGTCATACGTCTGGGCGCCGCCGATGCAGCAGCCGAGGTGGTGGACACAACAAGCGGAGAAGCAGCGGGAGAGACCACCGGAGTGACTATCGGCCTAACAGCACCAGGAGCAAGGTGCGCAGTGCGTGCAAGCAGAGTTTGCAACGCCTGAGCGAACTGATCCAACAGGTGATCCTGTTGATCGAGTCTGACGACTAGCGTTGGGAGCGAAGGCGTGCCTGCACCGTCAGGGTTCATGGCACTTGTGTAATGTCAAGGCAGGAGCTGAGGAACGGACAGGCAGGCCTAATAACAATGTAACGCACTGGCTGGCGACAACCACCACCCACAGACCGAAGTCCCTCAGGGCGCGGAGTCTAAGTCCCAGGCTGCTCTTCACCAGGGCCCCTGATGGTGGGGATGGACTTGACGCAGCCAGGAACCAGGTCGCGGCCCCCGAGACACCTCAGTTGCGGTAATGGCTGCCGCCAATGGCGTGTAGCTGGTGGAAAAGACAATAGAGTAGTCGGGCAGGCCGGGTTGACAAAAACGGGACAAAACGGTAAAGGACAGCAGACGAGAATCACGGGTCACGGGCCGAGTTCAGCAACGGAGGGTAAGATCAAAGGAGAACACAAAGAATGGTCAGGTCACAAGCCGAGTCAGATTCCAGGAGAGTCATGAGAGTCAGAACAGAGTTATAGCAACACAAAGACACAAGACACAAGTGCAAAGGGCATGTGCGGACCACAGGCTTATATGTAATCAGCCACACCCCTCTGGGGGATGGACCTCAGAGACCAGAAGGCATAAAAGATTCCCACCATGCTCTGCAGAAATCCAACATGGATGCCAGCACATGGAGAAACATAACCTCTGGGAAAAGGTAGGACCTTGACAGTATTCCTGTAAAAGAAGAGTGTAAATGCGTACCTTTCCTGCTGCCCACATGGCTGAACGATGCTCCACTGATGAGGCATCATTCTCTGAAGTCCACTAAGAAACTGACACTTCCAGGAGTATTGATCTAAATGGTTCCCTGCAACTCTCAATGGTTCCTCCTGCTGATCTCTGTGTCATCACTTTGTCCTGTAATGATGTGGAAGTCTACAAGAGGAACCTGTGAGAGCTGCAGGGCACTCAAAGAAGAGTTGACTTCCCAGGGTACTTCAAGGGACATTTTCTCATGAACGAAGCAGTGTTTACTGGTGTGGGATAGCAGGAGAGGTGTTTATCCTCCTATTGTACAAGTACATCATATCTGAGAAACATTAATGTAGTGACAGGGCCACATTAACTGTGAGGTCATCCTCGTTATGCCTTTAAAAAGTATTCATACCCCTTGAAATTTTCCACATTTTGTCATGTTACAACCAAAAACGTAAATGTATTTTATTGGGATTTTATGTGATACACCAACACAAAGTGGCACATAATTGCGAAGTGGATAAATGATTTTGAAAATTTTTCACAAATAAATATCTGAAAAGTGTGGCTTGCATTTGTATTCAGTCCCCTGTACTCTGATACTCCTAACTAAAATCTAGTTTGCTTTCAGAAGTCATCTAATTAGTAGAGTCCACCTGTGTGTAATTTAATATCAGTATAAAAACAGCTGTTCTGTGAAGACCTCAGAGGTTTGTTAGTGAACAAACAGCATCATTAAGTCCAAGGAACACACCAGACAGGTCAGGGATAAAATTGTGGAGAAGTTTAAAGAAGGGTTAGATATATAAAATATTCCAAGCTTTGAATATCTCATGGAGCACTGTTCAATCCATCATCAGAAAATGGAAAGAGTATGGCACAACTGCAAACCTACCAAGACATGGCTGTCCACCTAAACTGACAGGCCAGGGCAAGGACAGGATTAATCAGAGAAGCAGCCAAGAGGCCCATAGTAACTCTGGAGGAGCTGCAGACATCCACAGCTCAGGTGGGAGAATCTGTCCACAGGACAATTAGTAGTCGTGCACTCCACAAATCTGGCCTTTATGGAAGGCCATAGTTGAAAAAAAGCCATAAGAAGTCCCATATGCAGTTTGCGAGAAGCCATGTGGGGGACACAGCAAACATGTGGAAGAAGGTGCTCTGGTCAGACGAGACCAAAATTGAACTTTTTGGCCTAAAAGCAAAACGCTATGTGTGGTGGAAAACTAACACTGCACATCACCCTGAACACATCATCCCCACTGTGAAACATGGTGGTGGCAGCATCATGTTGTGGGGATGCTTTTCTTAAGCAGGGAAAGGGCAGCTGGTCAGAGTTGATGGGAAGATGGATGGAGCCAAATACAGGGCAATCCTAGAAGAAAACCTGTGAGAGTCTGCAAAAGACTTGAGACTGGGGTGGATGTTCACCTTCCAGCAGGACAACGACCCTAAATATACAGCCAGTGCTACAATGGAATGGTTTAGATCAATGCTTATTCATGTGTTAAAATGGCCCAGTCAAAGTCCAGACCTAAATTCAATTGAGAATCTGTGGCAAGACTTGAAAATTGCTGTTCACAGACGTTCTCCATTCAATCTGATAGAGCTTGAGCTATTTTGCAAAGAAGGATGGGCAAAAATGTCCCTCTCTGGATGTGCAAAGCTGGTAGAGACATCCCCAAAAAGACTTGTAGCTGAAATTGCAGCGAAAGGTGGTTCTACAAAGTATTGACTCAGGGGGGCTGTATAGAAATACACGCCACACTTTTCAGATATTTATTTGTAAAAAATTTTGAAAACCATTTATCAATTTCCTTACACTTCACAATTATGTGCCATTTTGTGTTGGTCTAGCACATAAAATCCCAATATAATACTTTTACGTTTTTGATTGTAATATGACAAAATGTGGAAAATGTCAAGGGATATGAATATTTCTTCAAGGCATCGTAATATAGCAAGGATGTCCGATTCACAAAAGGGGCTGAGCAGAATTTCAAATGTTTTAGTAGGTAAAGTGGTTCACATATATGTACTGTATTTCAATGGTGCTCTTAGCTGTTTGCCAGATGTTTAGCTTTAAATAAAGATTAGGAATGTATCAAACATTATGGAGAATTAATTATCAATGACCATCTTATACTTATCTGTGAATACTCAAAAGTAGTCAACTATGTTATTTTTTTTTATGTTGAGTCAGTGTTTTCTAAAGTTGGAATGTGACTGGGACATGCCTCTGGGAAAAGCAGAATTCTACAAACTGTTCTTGAACGTTCTGAAAATGTGCCTGGTGACAGGTCCCCCTCTGCCCACTGCCAAGTAGGTAATAATATACCAAATAAGGCCTCAAGTAGGAGTAAGGTGATTTCTCCACATGGTTGTCTGATATGCATCATAAAATCTGAAAGGAAAATCCTAATAACCTTAATATGTTTACCTTGCGGGAGAGAGGGCAAGGGGCTAAACCAGAAAGTGTTTCCACAGGGATTCATGTACAGAAAGAACATATTTCACATTGGAGATTAGTACAAGATGCTGTGCTTACAACCCACGAAAGTGAACTCATAAGATGACATTTACCACCACAAGGCAATGTTCAGCTTTCTAGAAAGTGCTGAAATAGCAGCACAGTGGCTTAGTGGTTAGCACTTCCTCCCAACAGCACAAGGGTTGTTAGTTCGAATGCCAATCATGGCTCTACCTGCGTGGAGTTTTCATGTTCTCCCTTTGCTTGCGTGGGTCTCCTAAACTCCAAAGACATGCTGGTAGGTTAAACTGGCTCCTGTCTAAATTGGCCCTAGTATGTGTATGTATGAATGTGAGTTAGGGACCTTAGATTGTAAGCTCCTTGAAGGTTAGGGACTGATGTGAATTTACAATATATGTAAAGCGATGCATAAACTGATGGTGCTTTATACCGTATTTGCCGGCGTATAAGACGACTTTTTACCCCTTGAAAATCTTCTCAAAAGTCGGGGGTCGTCTTATACGCTGGTATACGGCATACTGACACTTTTTAGGGGGGCGGCGTGGTGCCGCCGCCGCCCCCCCTTCCAACGGAAGGGACACTAAATACAGGGGTGGGCAGGGGCTGTTTCTTACCTGGCTCCGGTCCCACGACGATCCGGTCCAGGAAGCGCGGCTGCTCCTTCAGTTCGGCCATTGGATGTTCGCCGGCTGCTCGGCTCCACCTCCTCACCGGTGATTGGCCGCCAGAACTGTAGCTCAGAAAAGGCACACAGGCGGCCAATCACCGGCGAGGGGGCGGAGCCGAGCGGCCCCACGAAAATCGAGTGCAGGAGCAGCAGGTAAGTGTTCAGTGTAGAGGTGCTGCTGCAACCACATATGCTGGCTGCAGCAGCACCATACTAGAACAGGGACAGCAAGTGTAATTGGTGTCAGTGGGAGGAATAGTGCCCCATCATTGGTGTCACTGATACCAATGATGGAGCACTATTCCTCCCACTGACACCAATGATGGGGCACTATTCCTCCCACTGACACCAATGATGGGGCACTATTCCTCCCACTGACACCAACGATGGGGCACTATTCCTCCCCCCACTGATACCAATGATGAGGCACTATTCCTCCCACTGACACCAATGATGGGGCACTATTCCACCCCCCACTGACACCAATGATGGGGCACTATTCCACCCCCCACTGACACCAATGATGGGACACCATTCCTCCCACTGACACCAATGTTGGGACACTATTCCTCCCACTGACACCAATGATGGGGCACTATTCCCCCCACTGATACTAATGATGGGGCACTATTCCTGCCACTGATACTAATGATGGGGCACTATTCCTCCCACTGATACCAATGATGGGGCACTATTACTGCCACTGATACCAATGATGGGGCACCTATTCCCCCCACTGATACTAATGATGGGGCACTATTCCTGCCACTAATACCAATGATGGGGCACTATTCCTGCCACTGATACCAATGATGAGGCACTATTCCTCCCAATGACACCAATGATGGGGCACTATTCCTCCCACTGACACCAATGATGGGGCACTATTCCACCCCCCACTGACACCAATGATGGGGCACTATTCCACCCCCCACTGACACCAATGATGGGACACCATTCCTCCCACTGACACCAATGTTGGGACACTATTCCTCCCACTGACACCAATGATGGGGCACTATTCCCCCCACTGATACTAATGATGGGGCACTATTCCTGCCACTGATACCAATGATGGGGCACTATTCCTCCCACTGATACCAATGATGGGGCACTATTACTGCCACTGATACCAATGATGGGGCACCTATTCCCCCCACTGATACTAATGATGGGGCACTATTCCTGCCACTAATACCAATGATGGGGCACTATTCCTGCCACTGATACCAATGATGAGGCACTATTCCTCCCAATGACACCAATGATGGGGCACTATTCCTCCCACTGACACCGATGATGGGGCACTATTCCTCCCACTGACACCAATGATGGGGCACTATTCCTCCCACTGACACCAATGATGGGGCACTATTCCTCCCACTGACACCAGTGATGGGGCACTATTCCTCCCACTGACAATGATGATGGGGCACTATTCCTGCCACTGATACCAATGATGAGGCACTATTCCTCCCAATGACACCAATGATGGGGCACTATTCCTCCCACTGACACCAATGATGGGGCACTATTCCTCCCTCTGACACCAATGATGGGGCACTATTCCTCCCACTGACACCAATGATGGGGCACTATTCCTCCCACTGACACCAGTGATGGGGCACTATTCCTCCCACTGACACTGATGATGGGGCACTATTCCTGCCACTGACACCAATGATGGGGCACTATTCCTCCCACTGACACCAATGATGGGGCACTATTCCTCCCACTGACACCAATGATGGGGCACTATTCCTCCCACTGACACCAATGATGGGGCACTATTCCTCCCACTGACACCAATGATGGGGCACTATTCCTCCCACTGGTGTGCATTGGAAGAGGGGTAGTCTTATACAGCGAGTATAGCCCAAACACTACATTTTAGCAGGAAAAGTAGGGGGTCGTCTTATACGCTAGCAAATACGGTAAGTACCTGTAATAAATAAAATTCACAACATTAAACTTTCATGTTATGGTACCGGAGATTCAGTCAACATCCAACAAATTCTATGATGGAAGTATTAGAACTGGGTGAAGGGGTTGCTTGATGGCTCAGCCCTTAGCTAGAACTAATGCCTTTCAGTCATGACTACTATACGCATGCTGCTCCAGCTTACGCACATGATTTAAAAACATAAGTGAACTGCTTTTTGTTCAAACTCACCATGACTCACTTGGCCCTTTGATTATCTGAATATAAATCATGCACTCCACAGGGGATCCTGCACTATTGAGTGTGCAGAAAAATTAGGGAGACACACTAGACAACTGCCACACAAATTAAATTCCCCTCTATATGTAAAAATAACTACAACACTATAAATTAAGTAAGATTGTACAGTTACAACTATATTAGAAATGTAATGATAGTAATAATATTTATTTATTTCAGGTACTTATATAGCGCTTTACATATATATTGTACATTCACATCAGACCCTAACCCTCAAGGGGTGTACAATCTAAGGTCCCTAACTCACATTCATATATACACATACTAGGGCCAATTTGGACAGGAATCAATTCACCTACCAGCATGTCTTTGGAGTGTGGGAGGAAACCCACGCAAGCACAGGGAGAACATGCAAACTCCATGCAGTAGGTGCCATGGTTGGGAATCAAACCCATGACCCATTTACTGTAAGGCAGATGTGCTAACCATTAAGCCACTGTTCCACCCATGCAGAAGTACAAATATATACGCAGAGACACACTAGCACAGGATTCAACGCAATTAGAAATGACACATATAACACATGTTATACACAACCCCGCCCACTAATTGTTTTTTAACCAATTAAATCAGCTGGTTAAGAACTCATCTGTACTGACCAGGGGCAATATACATGAAATAAACACCCACTCATCTAAGAGAATGAAAAGACCACTAGGAACCATACAGCTATAAAATCATAGCAAATGAAGTGTATAAGTGCAGCCTGGTCTTTGACCCAAAGCCTAAAAGTAGATATCCTCCAAAATGCCCTTCCCTGTTGCAGCCTGTTGCTCCCTTACTGTCACTGGTGGACAGTGTTGGAGGAAGAAAATGCCTTAAATTAAGAAGCAATGGCGGCCATTTTGGGGAAACCAAGGCTGAAAAAGGACTGCAGTAGGCTGCAATGACAACTGGACTGTGAACCCACCCTTGGCAACAGGTAAGTAAGGATTTCTATTGGTTTCCCCCAATGGTGAAACATATGTACAGAACCTGCAGGGAAGTCAGTCATTGGAGGGTCATAAGAGAGTGGCTGCTGGAGGCAGTTGGGTAGGTTGCAAATACAGGAACTTGCTGAGGAGATGTATTGTACTGTACTGTATGCCAGGAGGAGCTTTTAGACCAGGATAGCTATGAGTCACTGTTTGGATTTTGTGCAGAATGATCACCTATAGTTGTGAGTGAAACTGTTGTACAGTGCACACCAGATACTGTGTTGCTGCAAGGGTAAATACAGAGCCACACTGGCTAGATACTAATCCATTACAGGAGTGTGTGCAGTGTTGCTAGTCTAAGGCGGCACCTTAAAAGGCCCCGATTTATTTTGTTTTATTGTGTATACTAAACCTATTTTAGCTGCAAATGTGACATGGGCCATCATTTTTGCATATATACAATCCTGCTTGGCTGCAGTTGCAGTATAAGGGGGTCAGTAGACCGCGGATACCAATTTGAACAAACCCTTTGTGATTTGTTTTTGATAATTTAAAATATATGTATAAATAGTTATATATTGTTCTAGTGAATTGCAATTTCTTCCAGAAATTACAGGGAATTAATTTCATTGAATTTATAAGTGAGAGTTGGAATATTGTAGTGAAAACATGCTAAACAATGCCTTGACAGTCAGGGTGAAATACATATATGCAGACTTTAATCTAATGAATGCATATTAAAGCTCACTATCTGATATCAGTTTTCCTCTCTGCATAGAAATACTGTCTAAGCCACATATGATGTAATTTAGTTACTGAGAAACAAAGCAGCTTTGAGCAGTCAGAACCTTTCCATCACAGTAATATAGTGTCATGAAGAATGTAACAAAATGTACTTCCAAACCTGGCCTGGCAGAATAAAAAGTAAACTTCTGCTTCTGTTCCAATGAAGAAAAAAAAACATGACTCAGCTTTTCTGCTTCATCCAAGATAATGTTACACGATATATCATTTTATTTTTTATTTGTGTGTGAGATAAAGACATGCAGACACTTTAGAATCTAACCACCCCATGTGTCTAAAAAACCACAATGGCTGCTTCTGTGTTTTGGAGAAAGATATATCTGTCAAGGTCTGGTAAACAATAATGCAACTGCTCTGCAAATGTAAGCAATACAGCCTTCTCTAAGCAGCATTATAACACATGTAATTGCACAGCCAAGGCACTAATTTCATCTGCTACAGATGTCCCAGCCTTTTATATTAAAAGAGAATTTTGTTTTTCAAATTATACTTACCTAGGTGTATGCAGCATCGGTACAATGCTGCATCTGCCCCCCATAAATACATAACCAGTGCAGCGCAATATAATAAAAAGTGTAAAAATTAATGAAAAAATATTATAGCAGCAAAGTACATTTAACAAAGTCAATATACAGAACCAAACCACTAGCACAGATGGTGATGTTCGTCCATCGTGTTCGAAGAGGACCTTAACATCTAACAGGTAGTGGGCTGTCCAAGGTGTGTCCGTAGGTGGCTGATAAGACCTATACTGGCACGAAATCCCCTGCCACATGTCGGGCAGATATATGTGGGTACCACTGTTACACAGATGGACAGATCACTATGTGTCATACATGTGACAAAGTATTAATTCAGGTGTAAAAGTTGCTTAGTCCAGTCACCATATATAATCGTGGCTGCTCACCTTATGGATATGACCCCTGTGCTAACAGGATGGTCATATAATGCTTTTCTCATCAAGGGAATAAACTTGAAAAGGTAACACCACTGGTCTGGGCAAAATGGTTCCTCAGATGTATCAAAGTGTACTGAATGGAATCAAAAGAGGGACAAAGGGTGCTCTCTGCTAAAATATATTGCTTTACTTAAGAAAGGAATGCATCTGTCTCCTGTTGGTTCTAAGGGTGAAAACTGAGAGATCAGACACAGCTGATTGCTCAGTTCACCCTGCCACTCTGAACAGAGAGCTGTGACTATCAGAGGGAGGGAACGACTGGTTCAGGCTCTCAACAGATCACTGAGAAGCTGAGCCAGGTTCCGGTCCAGGCTCCTGGGTGGATCCCAACCATATGGTCAGATCTTTCTTCGGCCTGCACTAGCTGAGTGGCATCAGCCGCCAGCATAGTTTAGCCCAAATGAGCTTTGGCTGTACTTCTCCTTTAAGGCCTCATGCACACTAAGCATTTAGATCCCAAAGCATGAGACTCCAGCATTTAGCTCAAGCTGGAAGGCAGAGGGGAACCAGCCAACCCCACTGCTGGCAGCCAGCTAAACTCTATGAGAGTCTGATAGCTGCTGCAACTGGACGAGGCTGGGCAGTACACCCAGTAATATGTAAATTTAGAGCAGTATGAACCCAGGGATGAATTAGTCTGAATTATGGGCATTCGTCCCTGGGTGCATACTGCCTAAACAGAAGGTGCAGAAGCTGTCAGACTCTCATAGAGTTTAACAGTTTGCTGGCAGCAGTGCTGGATGTTGCGCTTGTGTCCTCCAGCACAGCTAAACGCTAAATCCCCATATACCCAGGCTAAATGCCTAGAGTGCATGAGGCCTTAGATAAACATATATGATTGACACTAAATTTTATTACATTTTAACCATTATTATTTTCCTTTTCAGTTTTACTTAAGTTTACTATTAGCACTATTAATAAAAAGATAAATGCACTTCACTTGTTAGCAATTGATGAGCAGGGTGTTGTAATATCAGATGCCTGAAGGTTGGTCACCTTAATGCATGTCATGCAGTAATGGGTGCCACTCAATAAGGGTGGGAGGTGCTAACATTTTTGAGTGGTGCTGTAATTGCATGATAAGAATTTTGAACAATGATCTTTGGAAACATACTGTAGAGAAAAGAGCTTGTACATTGGGGACACATTACATACAATTGTGTGAAAACTAATAAACCTTATAATATGGTTATCAGTATTGAAAATGTACTTTATTTTACTTTAAAGTGCAATAATGGTGCTTCTGAATATGATCTACACAGAGTTTGAAAGTTCTGTAGGATATGATGAGACATTGTAAAAGGTCAATGACTTCTGACTTTGACTCCCTATCTCAGACTCTGACACTTGACTTCTAACTCCTAACTCTGACACCTGACTATGAAAAATGACTCTGAATCCTGACAAGTTTGACTGTTGTTTGATGGATGATTAATGGGATTGACCATAGTTTGATTTTTGACTGTATATTGAAGGAGGACCATGAAGGAAACTAAGGAATGTCCCTAAAATGGACACGGTGTGCAAGTGTTTGCAGAAAGATCGGACCCTTCATCAGAGCTTGTCATCACATTTTTACTACTGGTTGACATTTTGCAACTTCCCTTTCTCTTGTGATTTCCCTGCAAGAGGCCACTTGCACACTGTATATGACTTAAACATGAGATAAACAATTTGCCGAAATTAGTTAAAAAGTCAAGGGAAAAATTCCCTGACTGGGATGGCGTAATTTGTTTAATTAATTTCAAAATTTTAATTATTCATGACATAATAAAGGGTTATTTGTCATTAATTGAGAAGGGTGTAGTAAAAGTACATGCTTGCTTCAGAACCTCTTGGGAAGTAGAGCCATCAGTCATCCTCTCACTACATTACGTATGTTGTGTAGTTTTCAGAACCATAACAATGATTGACAGCCATGGCTTGCCAAAGGTTCCTTACCAGATGTGGCCTTTCATTCCAGCAGCAGGCTTATTTTTCCCAGCATTGTACTTTATACCAAAGCAGTGTGGAACCAGCTGATTGCCTCATATCTCAATATGCAAAGAAATACACGATAACCCTACCTTTCACCCTATGGGGACTGTTGGAATTCAATAGGCCCATGATAAAATTAGCATTCAAGTCACTATATTTCAGTATAAAAATGTAATTAAAAAATATAATTATACAGTTATTTAAAGAAATGTGTTACAGAGAACATATACAGTACTTCAATATTTCTAAAAGACTGTTCTGCTTTGTTTATAGAAAATGTTACCTTCCTTTCACCTGTATAGGTTCTCATAGACCAGAAAGAAAAATCTTCATTCAGACACTTTCACACATAAGGCCTCATACACACAGACATATGCAGGCATAACATTATATATCTAGTTTAAAATTCCCAGCATTTTCATGTCCAAGGTGCCCTGGGTGGGGAGTAGATCTAGCAATAAAAGTGAATGGCTGTACATGTCTGTACTCATGTACATGCCATTGCTTCTACATATCAACTTTTGCATGCACATGCATGTGTGATGTGTTTCCCAAATGCAGAATGATGTGTTTCCCAAATGTTACATGAGTACAGGAGCATACAGCCATTCTCTTCTATGGCTGGCTGTACACCCCACCTGCGGAACCTTGGGCACAGGAAACACCAGGATTTTACAACAGGCTTATTTTATTCCTGCTGTTTATATCAGGCACCTCTGATCCATCACATTTAGTTCTGGAAAAAACGAAAATAACACATTCCTTTTACGTTTTTTTTTCCTGACCTGGATGAGCTCAGATGTAGGTGGATGTAAACTGTCAACGTCCACCTGCCCATAGACCTGCATGGTTGAAAGCACTCCTACATGCTCACTAAGATAGCCCTAAAAAAGCAATCCTGTTCCCAGCATCACATTGGGCAATCAGTGATGAAACTATTTAAAGCTGAAATCTGGGCATTAACCTCCCCACCCCTTAAACACATTAGTGTCTTACTTAAAATCATATATATATTTGTTTTTAATATGTTAATAGTTAAATCTTCTATAATTATTAAAGCAGTATTAAACTTAAAACCAAAAATGTAATATCTTGCAGCTTACCAATCATTAGATTTGGTGGCTGCATCAGTTTTCTTTTCTTAGGCTTTTCTCCCCTCTGTTTTCACCTGTGATTCAGCCAGTAACACACCTCTTGTATTAGTGTCCCTACTCTGAATGAGTGGGGGAGTGTTAGATGTACTAGAAGATTTAAATACACCAACATCTTGAAGCCAAACTCCCACTATTATTATTATTATTATACAAGATTTATATAGCACCAACAGTTTGCTCAGCGCTTTACAATATAACGGGAGACAATACAGCAATAATACAGTTCAATACAAGAGGGATAGGAGGGCCCTGCTACTTGACCCACAACCACTACCCACATGGTCCACACCTTGACACGGGCGGCCATCTTTGGAAGTGTATATTGCACCATGTAAGTTCGTTTTTTGTCTACTACTCCATAATAAAAGTTATCACACTATCGGAAGCCTCTTTTTGGGTTTATTTCTGAGCCCTGAAGGTGATTCCTGGTCCTTGAGCGCACATCGCACCCCTGGAGGTCGCTGACACAAGGATTCTACTGCATACCGGATGAGCGTTTATTCCACTGGATACCTGGGAATTCCATAACTGGAGAGGACACGGATGACTCTGGTGACCACAGTAGAGACGACCACCATTCCGGCAGGTCCCCTGATCCAGTGACCAGGAGTAGGTCATTTTACTCCAATGCGCTTTTATTTGCGCTATCTGGTTAGTGCATTCTACAGCCACATTTCCTACCACAGATGTCACAGATTTACGTCACTCCTATGATAGATTGACTTTGACACCTTTATCACCATTTACACCTTCTTAACTATGAGAATGTTATAATATTGGTTGCTTAAGACTATTATGGTAGCTGCGTTTATATCTCATTAAGTGGTCACTCCGTATCATGAGATAGATCCATTCACTCTAGCGCTGCATGTTTTTGTATATGATTGTCAACGTCCACCTGCCCATAGACATGCATGGTTGAAAGCACTCCTACATGCTCACTAAGATAGCCCTAAAAAAGCAATCCTGTTCCCAGCATCACATTGGGCAATCAGTGATGAAACTATTTAAAGCTGAAATCTGGGCATTAACCTCCCCACCCCTTAAACAAATTAGTGTCTTACTTAAAATCATATATATATTTGTTTTTAATATGTTAATAGTTAAATCTTCTATAATTATTAAAGCAGTATTAAACTTAAAACCAAAAATGTAATATCTTGCAGCTTACCAATCATTAGATTTGGTGGCTGCATCAGTTTTCTTTTCTTAGGCTTTTCTCCCCTCTGTTTTCACCTGTGATTCAGCCAGTAACACACCTCTTGTATTAGTGTCCCTACTCTGAATGAGTGGGGGAGTGTTAGATGTACTAGAAGATTTAAATACACCAACATCTTGAAGCCAAACTCCCACTATTATTATTATTATTATTATACAAGATTTATATAGCACCAACAGTTTGCTCAGCGCTTTACAATATAACGGGAGACAATACAGCAATAATACAGTTCAATACAAGAGGGATAGGAGGGCCCTGCTCCTTGGAGCTTACCACTAATACTTTATAATAAGTTACAACAAACTGTTTTTTCTCTTTTGGATAAAGGTTTTACAAAAATAAATAAATAAAAGCTCATCATAGTAAGCAGCTCTGTCAGTGGTAAATGGTATGTCTCACCTCTGTATAAGGAAGTTTGCTTTTGGGTTCAATACCGCTTTAATACAGAAGTGAAGTGCTTGGTACTTGAGGACCAGAGATGAAAAACACTGAGTTACCTTATTTAAAGGTTACCTCCTCACTGAAAAAAAGTTAAATACATTTGGCATGAAGGAACGGGCAGTTTATTGAAAACATATGGATGGAAGGTAAATCACATGGACACAACAGCTGTTTCTTATCACACACGTTTAAAAACAACTTCAGTATGAAGCATAGAGTAAAGTCTGCAATCATTTTCAGCTACATTAACTTAGACTGACTAAGCCAATAAGTACTGACCGGCTGAACTGTGGGTCACGTGATGACTAAATTATAATATTACCCATTAACAAAATTCTATTGTAAGTGAATAGTTCATGTTTATAGGATTTGAGTAATAACAGCCAAAGTTTAAAACCGGACTCCAGTCATGATTTTTATTGCATAGTTACATTGGTTCAGCTTGGACCAATCAGAGTATGCATTTTCCATACCTGAAGGGCTGCCATGGAAGCTGACAATCACTGTAGTAGTCAGCGTTAATACAATGATAGCTGCAATTGTTGGGTCCTGTGCAAGTGGTTTCCCCCCTGTACCCTGACCATAGGAGGGCTATGGATTGGGGCAGGGGTGCTCTCACAATGGTGACTTCAGGCAACCTTGCCAACACACACTGGGGTTGATTTCCGAAAGGTAAATACTGTGCACTGCAAGTGCAGTTGCTTTAGATCCGAAGGGAAGCTCTGAAATGAGGCAAAGCTCTGCTGATTTCTTTCATCCAATCATGTGCAAGCAAAAATGGTGTTTTTTATTTTCCTTGCATGTTCTCTTCAGATCTATAGAGCAACTGCACTTGCAAGACAATGTTTATGATACCCCTTGCTTTACCAAAGTAAATGTAATTCAATTAAAGTTTACATATATTTTAATTTAACCACCTTCCGCCTGCCATATAGTTCAATGACGGGCACAAGGTGGTTCTCTCGTTCTAGGAGGACGTCATATGACGTCCTCCCATTCTCACTGCACATGCGCAGCTCAGGGAGCGCGCAGCGATCGGTGGTGCGCTGTGTCCCTTGGACACAGCGGATCACCGATCACGGAAAGAGCCGAAGATGTCGGCTCGGTTATATGATCAGCCAATCACAGCTGATCACATGTAAACAGGGAAATGCCGGTTATCGGCATTTCTCTCCTCTCGAGCTGTCACGCTGACAGCTCAAGAGGAGAGGAGAGCTGGTAATCGGCTTTCCGCGGAGGGGACATCTACACTGATCATCAGGGCACTGATTATCAGTGTGCCCTGATGATCAGTGTAGCCCCAGCAGTGTCACCTGTCAGTGTCCATCAGTGCCTGATACCAGTGCCCATCAGTGCCACATCAATGCCACATATCAGTGCCTACCAGTGCACATCAATGCCACATATCAGTGCCCATCTGAGCTGCCTTTCAGTGTCACCCATCAGTTGCAGTCAGTGCCACCTATTAATGCCAATCAGTGCCAGTCAGTGCCGCCTATCAGTGCCAGTCAGTGCTGCCTATCAGTGCCAGTCAGTACAACCTAACAGTGCCAGTCAGTGCTGCCTATCAGTGCCAGTCAGTGCTGCCTATCAGTGCCATATATCAGTGCCATGTATCAGTGCTGTCTTTCAGTGCCCATCAGTGATGCCTGTCAATGCCCATCAGTGCCACCTACCAGTGCCTCCTCATCAGTGCCCATCAGTGCCACCTATCAGTGTCCATTAGTGCAGCCTATCAGTGCCCACCACTGCAGCCTCATTAGCGTATATCAGTGAAGGAGAAAAATCACTTATTTACAAAATTTTATAGCAAAAACTTAGAAAAAACGTTTTTATGCCAAACTTTTCAGTGGTTTTTGGTTTGTTTAGGAAAAAATAAAAAACCCAGAGGTGATTAAATACCACCAAAAAGAAAGCTCTATCTGTCACAAAAAAATGATACAAATGTCATAGGGGAACAGTGTTGTATGACCGCGCAATTGTCATTCAAAGTGCGACAGCGCTGAAAGCTGGAAATTGGCCTGGGCAGGAAGGGGGTATAAGTGCCCTGTAGGCTAGCGGTTAAGAAAGAAAAATATTTCTTGGCTGTTATGTTGAGGCTTGAAGGCATGATTAATATTTTTGTATTGCAGCAATGGCACGTCATGTGTGTTGGTGTGCTGCAGTTCCATTTATTGGAAATGGGATCTTTTTTACTCCTTAATACTCTTGTTACACATACTCTGTTTACCTACGAAATCCCTGGAAGTCAATTTTCTTTTGGTATTGCTACTTTGGGATGTGGGTTCATAGTAGGGTTGGTCTCTTCCTCCCATTAATTTTACAGTACCATTTATTGGCACCTCAATGCAGGGCCAGGACAAGGGGTGGTTGGGAGAGGCAGCTGCCCTGGGTGCGGTGGTATCATGTGAAGTGGAGGGGGGGGGAGGGACACCGCATGAGGAGTTGCCTTATTTAATATTGATCGGACCCTGGGCAAACAATTTCTTGGGCCCCCCATGAAATTTTGCTCTCCACTTGCTCTGAGACATAAAATAAATAGCAGCTAAACTCAGAATCAGTTACTCAGGTTACAACACACACTACGGCTCATTGATTAGATGCTAGAGGTTAAAATACATGATTTCTGCTTGCTGATTGGTTGATAGAGGTTACTGCACATCATTACTGCTCACTGATTGGCTGCTAGAAGTTACTGCACATCATTACTGGTCACTGGATGGTTGCTGGAGGTTACTGCACATTATTACTGTTCACTGATTGGTTGTTAGAGGTTACTTCACATCATTACTGCTCACCCATTGGTTGCAAGAGGTTACTGCACATCCTTACCACTCACTGATTGGTTTACTAGAGGTTACAGCACTCAATTACATCTCACTGATTGGTTGCTGAAGGTTACAGCACATCATCTCACTGCCTGCACACCATGGACTGAGAAGGTTAGGGGACCCACCAATAGACAGAGAACTCCTAGGACTCCTGGGATCAATGGCAGTGCTGGACGGGAGGGTGTGATCAGTGGCAGTGCTGGGGTAAAGGGTTGATGGGATCAGTTGAAGTTGTGGGGGGATGGGATCAGTGGCAGTGGTGGGGAGGGTGAAATAAGTGGCAGTACTGGGGAGATGGGATGAGTGACAGTGCTGATGGGGGAATGGGATCAGTGGAAGTGTTTGGGGGGATGGGATCAATGGCAGTGCTTGGGATGGATGGAATAAATGGAAGTGCTGGATGGGGATGGGAGGTGACATTTCTACACCGACCATCAAAGTTAGGGGGGATTAAAACTGATGACCAGTTCTGCATTTACCACCAATGTAAAGAGAAATTTACACTGGCCACCAATGTAATGAGGAATTTGCACTGAGCACCAATGTAATGAAGAATTTACACTGACATCCAATGTAATGAGGGATTTTACACCAACAACCAATACATTTCTACACTGGCCACCAATGTAAGGGGGAATTTACATTGACCACCAGCAGAGGTGTTGGTGGCAAGAACCAAGGGCGGGCATAATATACTTATGAATGCTACATTGCCGTTGCTATTTACATATGAATTCCACATTGCTTTCGCTATTTACATATGAATGCCACACTGCTGTTGCTGTTTACATGTGAATGCCACATTCCCACAGCTATTTACATATGAATGCCCCAGTTATTTAGCTGTGAATGCTGACAGGGTCTGCACATGTGAGTCATCTGTACATGGCAATAGGACATAGCTGCATAAGTGACAGCACTTCACACCGAGATATTGGACACAGCCTGGGACATAGACCTCCAGGGACAAGATAATGTAAACCAGTACAGCTGGCAGGTATGGGACAGCTGCTTTGGGCCCAAAAACAATGACTGGGCCAAGGGCAGATGCCCCTTTTGCCCCTCCTTAAAGATGGCCCTGGGAAGTTCCTACCTACAATCTGACAGGAGCAGTTATTGGCAGTGTAACAAATACTTATGCTGTAGAAGAGAGTATTTGAGCTAAGAGGGTGGAGGAGAAGAAGATTTGTGCCAGGTGGGGGGGTTTGGGGGGATATGTGCAAGAAGGGGGGATTGAGGGGGAGAGGATCTATATTGAGAGGTGGTATTTGGGGGGCAGCAGTGGCGTATAATTTGTTTTAGGAGGCAAAATTTGGGTTAGAGTTGTAGCAATCGTACCCACAGAGATGGACACGGTTCAACCATTTTGCTCCAACCTCCATCTTGGCAAAGGATCGTCCATCTTGTACAAATATATCTTTCCTCATCCCCCTCCCTCTCTGTTCATCCACAGTAACATGTGGCCTGAGTGATGAGAAGGGTCACAGGCGGCTAAAGCACAGCCTCGGAGGTCCGAGCTATAAAACCTCACGAGCTGGGTGCCAATCTGTCTTAGAAACTGTGCAATCTGGCACATCGTAAAGGTATAAACTGAGTCCCTCACTGAACTTCAAAAGACCTTCCAAGGGGTCGTAAAAACAGACTTACTTTTAAAAACTCACTTTTCATATAAGTTGATATCTTCACGTAGGACATAACTACCTAAACATGGAGCCTATATTTGGAAGGCTCAGTTTGAGGCCATTCTCCTGGTATGTGACACCCCTTAGCTCGCATACCTAGGAAAGCAGAAAAGTATATCTCTTGAACCATTCAAGGGTATATTTCATATCTAACCGTTCCACGGATGCGTCTACATATTAATCTACCCGCGGGTGGACGGTTACATGTACCTAGAAAAAGTTATGGATCATAATAGCAGCTACGAGAGCTTCTAGTTATAACTTCGGGCTCCACCTACCCCTCCCTCCCTAAATAAGGCAATTGGTTCTTTGTTGTAAGGAGACACCCTGCTGAGATTGTAGAAAAAGGGCTGTTATGCTGAGAGTATGTGTGAGTGAGAGAAAGAAGAGTCTCCCTGTAACATCGAAACTGAGTGAGAGACCAGAAATCCTTTTTGAGCTCAAGACTTGAAACTGCTTAACCCAAGACTGATTGGCAAGTACTTTAACCCTTCAACCTCCTTTCTGTTATCTCTTTGCTGTGCTGTTGTTCTTTGTATATTTATATATATATATATTGGTTACATCTTTTTTCTGTAAATATTTTTATTGCACCCTTTTGACCTTTTAGTAATAAATCTTACTTTCTGAAAGTGTTGAACTGTTTTTAAAGCTTTTTAATGCAACTTACGAATTCCTGCCACTGAAGAGCGCTATTGTGTGTGTTTAACCCTCTGTGTAACCTGTCTGCGGTGACAGTGGTATACAGATGATTATCTAACCATCAGAGTGTTATTGCTGATATTGCCGAGTTTCCTCTTTCTCTGTACAAAAAGGAGGTGGTGGCAGTGTGAAGGGTTGATTGTGTAATTAACCTGACCCAGTAACAATCGCTTCCAGGCTGCAGGTACACAGATTGTAGTCCATTAGCTGGAAAATCTTTGTGCAGGGTGCAGCTGGGCATGGCATTGTTACGCACATGACATCGCCGTTTTAGATTGGCTAGTCCTTCGGTCACGAGTTTGGTGAGAAGGGCGGGGGTTTGACGTCGCGATCGTCACAAGAGTGATTTGGGGGGATATGCTAGGAGGGGTGATTTGGAAGGATTTGAAAAGGAAAGAGGATTTATGCCCAGAAGGGAAATTTGAAGAGAGGAGTATTTGTGCTAGGAAGGGGGATTGGGGGGGGGCAAAGATTTGTGCTGGGTTGGGAATTTCAGTGGGGGGAGGGGGAAATTGTGGATTTGTAGAGGAAGAGGGGGAATTTTGTTTGGGGAGAGTTTTTGTCTTGCAAAGGGAATTTATGCTTAGAGAGTAAACATGCAGATTAGTGTTCAAAAAGGTTTTTGGGGGAGGGACATTTTGCTGACATAAAATGCGTCTATATTTTGGGAAGGGGGGGGCGCCATTTGCCATCTTCATCCTGGACACTAGATGACTTTGTCCCAGCACTGCCTCAGTGCACTTCTTTTGCAGTGTACCACAATGCATAGTAACACCCTGCTGGGTATTTTTGTGCACTGTTTTTGTATGCATGCACCTTTATTTCTGCGTTACGCCTAGTGTAATGCATGTTAACTTGCAAAACGTGCGTGCATTAATGCATCACAGAGATGTAAATAGGACTTAATACTTTCTTAGTCCCTCATACAGAATAATTATAAAGATTTGAAAAGTCAGAGAAAAGTCAGACGTCAATACTTGTTAAGGGTCAATGTCTCAAACTATTGAAGCCAGGGGTCTAGAATGACAGAAAAGCAACAAGCATTTTCAGATGAAGCGGTCCCTTCATGAATCTCTTATGACAAATTAAAGGCATCATAAACCTTCCTACCGGCACCTTGTGTTTTTCACCTGCATAAGATGTTCTTTGATTGTGTAGTTTCATGGTGTCATTTGCTGTCCTGCACAGCCTACAGTAGAATAAATCTCCCCACTCTTCTGTCAGCCATTTTTTTTTTTAAGTTCAAACATAATTCATGTAACATGGTACTGAACAGATTAATGCATGACCTCTGTTTGAAGTCTGAGAACTGACATTTCCTATGAAGAAACTACATATCCAACAATCCCTGGTTCTCTCAGTCTAGAACTGGTGTGGGTGAGAACTACACAGCAATTAGATCTGACACAGACACAAACAGGCAGAACATTCGCAGACACACAGAGAGCTCACTAAGCAACTAGAAGATTTGTTTTTATTACATTATCACTCCCACATTTGTGATGTGACACAGAGCGGATGGCAACACATGCACTGAATACTGTGAGACCCAGAACAGGAAGTTGTCTTATCCCTTTGGTGAATAGGGCCAGGCTAGCTATAGCAAACCATGGACATGATGAAATCGATCAGCTACGACACTATCAACTGCAGCATGTGAGCCCATCATTACAAGGTAAGGCAAACAGACAACACAGGGAATGGAACTACACACATATCTAGTTAAAACAACAAAATCATTTGAAAGTGTACAATGCCTGTTAGGAGCCATAAAGGTGAATTATGTGAAATGAAATGCACAGTAATGGCAGTAATTAGTTGTGTAATTATTGTTGTAGTCTTGATCTGCTTTTCTTTGTGTATACAGGCCAGGAGGGAGCACAGTCTTTGAGTGCAATAAATGTTAAAGTTGTTTTAAGTGGAGACAAACGTCCACATAGCACGCTTTAATTAATAACAGCAGTTAACTATAAAACAGCAACATGCAGCTTCAGAAAAACAACATATCAATAAACAGTTTACAACAAATAAACAAAGGCTTTAAGTTCCCCTCCGGGCCTGTAATCAGTATTCCTGAGCCAGCCGCCAGCTCCAGTCTCTTCATACCTTTTCTCCCTTGCCATTCATTCTTGGATACTCCTCGGCCACATACAAGGGCTCCTCCCTAATATTGTGCTGCTATTTTTAGAGAGCCCAGGGCATAGATCATTGTGGATGAATTGTTTGCTTATCACATGCTAAGGCTGGGAGTGTATTGTGTTAGGACTGCTGTTCTCAAGGCATTGAGATAAAGAACTTCACTATCTGATTGAACTGTTAAGGACAGGTTGATACTGCGATTATAATTCTTAGTATTATTATTATAATGTAGGATTTACGTAGGGCCAACAGTTTGCACAGCACTTTACAATAAAAAAAGAGACATTACAGTTACAATGAAATTCAAGACAAGAGGGTTGGAGGGCCCTGCCTGTGAGAGCTTCCAGTCTAATATGGGCAGGCAAGTGGTACAAAAGGTAATACCTGTGTGGAGGTAAGTTAATGAAGAAACAAAAGTCCAGTTATTAGGCGTACATCTGGTTGAGGACTGTATTTGTCCACATGGAATGCACAGGTGTTCTGCCAATTTTAATGCAATGGCTGCATTGACACAGCCGCTGCTCCAAACTTGATATCCGAGGGTGTGGGTGCATGTTTCTGAATTCATAGGACACACGCCAGCATGCAGTCATACACATGTCAAATTGGGAGCAATGGCTATGTCCCTGCAGCTGCTGTGTCCCATTTGGCAGGAATGGGACTTCCTCCATGAAGAGACACGGAAACCTTGTGCATCTTGTGCAAGCAAAACATGGTCCTCACATGGGTGTATGCTTAGGTATTCCCCTCTGAACAAGGCCTTAGGCAAAGACAAGATAGGCTTACCCAAACAGATAAGTTTTCAAGGATCACCTAAAGAAGAACAGAGGAGATGGTCGGACAGATTTGGGTAGGGAGTGCTACAGAATGTTAAATTGAAGGCAATTAATCCAGACGACTGGCATTTTAATGTTATACAATAAAGTTGTTGTTTTTTTTTTTAAACCTGTACCCAAAACAGGGTTAATTATATAAATAAAAAAGGAGCATTTGTATATTTGATACTGCATCCCATTCAGACAAGATTTCTAGGTCTTCATCACATGGCAAATCTAGCCAGTAGTTTACATTTGTTGGCAAAGTCTGAGCAATCCAAATATTTTGAGCCTGAGCTGCATATCTATAATGCCAGAGGAACAATATAACTATATATTCAGTGACGGCATGCACTGACAACCAGGTACACTCATTTGGGCTGATTGCAGAAGGTCCCAATATGCATTAGTTTGATTCCACATGTGTGTATTGCCAATTGGGTGAAACCTTTCTCATCATCAGGTACCAGTAAAGCACTGACTATGTGATGTGATTTGGCTCCCTGCCACAGCTCACCTTTCATTGCCCAATTCACTCCTGCTCATTGAAATCAAGTGTGCTAGCATCTCCTCAAGCAATGTTAGCAGGACTCAATGACCTAACCCTATGCCACTGCTCTTCAAAACATAAAGGAGGATTCCACTTTTGTTTTTAAAAAAACTAGCATATAAAACTAACACGCAAGCTAATGTTTTTTAAAAATTACCTTTCCATTCAATTATAAGCTGCAGTAATTATGTGAAACTGCAATGACTGCAATGTAAAAAAATGCAATATGGCAGTCTGGGGGAATGACTGAAATATCAAAAATGCAATGAAATATTGCAGTCTGGAGGCAGTTTATACAAAACACCCAAATAAATTTTATTTCCTGCTTGTGTGATTGGCCCACTGATTTTCTTAGATTTCTATACAAAGATACAAGTAAACTGTAAGCATCTTCTACGATAGGAATTTAATTTTTGGTGAGATACTCCCTAACAGGACATTACTAATAAAGGGATGTAGACACTGAAACTTTCCTCATTAGAACATGAAAGTGTGCCAGGAGGTTATAAGGAATCAGCTCCTCCCATTCAGGAAACAGTCTTGCAAAGACTTGGTGAAACAAAGTTATTTTTGTTCTAAACAGAAACAGGTAGGACCGTGCTACAAAGTTTTTTCAAAAATTTTTTAATGTTCATAGATTAACCTCAGGGGATATTTTTTTCTTAACAAAAGTGGAGTTACTCTTTAAGCATAGTCGGTGATAAAAGGATGGTCCTACTCCATTCATATACTATAGAAAAGGTGAAGATAACATCAAATCAGCTGCAAATATGGGCTACACTCCTATGGATGCAGGAGTCTGAGGTTACCAGTGTGAAGACTCTTAATACCTAGGAAATATTCATCAGTCTCTGCTAGGAACAAGTGGGTTTAAAGGGTCAGTCCACAAGCAAAACCTGGTGGAATAAGTCATATACTTGAAGCTTCTGATTGGTTCTCATGTGCACCTTTGTGTGTAATGAATGCTCTATTTGTATTCTCCACACTGAAAAATAAATTCAAGACCTAGTAAAGAGAGTGGGACCCCCTACTAGGGCACTCAAGGGTTGTGCAGACCCAGAAACATAAAGTAATGAGATATTACTAGGAGTTTAATGCTACTATTGTATAACCATTGAGCTCTGGAATATGACGTTTAAGCAAAATAATCACATTTTATCATCCATAAAAGCAGAAACACCAATACAATCATGATTTATGACTTCAGATATAAAGATATTGAGCTTGTGTGACTACTGTGTCTGACACCAGTCTTGCAGTCATGCTGTTTATGCTTTTATTAGTACTAAGTATTTGACAGAAATTTTCACTACCCTATTGTGACCCTTCATTTTTTCCCCCATATGCTCCTCACAGACATCTTGGGCCTCTGTACATCTGCACAGGCAGCTGCAATTTATCAAGGTTTGTGAAATATTTGTGTTCCATTTATTATTTTTTTTAAAAGTATATGTCTAAAAATGTTTTCCACCAAACTGAACATGTAAGAGGCCCCTTAAACCTGTTGCCAATTCATTGAAGGTCCCCCTTCAGATGTGGTGGGTCTTTATTATTGAAATGCTGGTGGCCAACATTTCAATTATAACCTGTTGCTTTTCAAAGTGCAACTTCATTGAATCAACAAAGTAAACTAGCAGAGGGGTCCTTTGGGCCATCAGTAGTTTAGCATACAACAGTAATAAGAGGGTATTTCTTAAAATAGAGTTGCGGCCTCCCAGTTTTTTGTTAACAACCAGCACCCCGCTGAAAGCCTAGAAAGGGAGTAAGTGAAGTGAGTAAAGTATATAGTTTATGAATGGAGTTTAGCTCCTAATTCCCCAAATCATGTCACTCATCCCTTCCATTACTAAAAGGAAGCATTGTAAGGGCAATACTTTCCATTAGTATATTTAGATATAATGAGTGACAGATGGAGAGGCCTCTTGTTCTACACTGCATTACCAGTGACCTTGCCTTTTTGATAATCTTTATTCATTTTTTTCATAGTTATCCAAACAGATTAATTTCATGGACTTTACTTCATTGTGTAATACATTTCTCCAGACACCATACTTAAAGCAACATCAAGATTCAGCAAAAGTCTCTGGAAGGGAAATTTCTTTAATTTATTGGATGATAATATGCCCAAATATTCATATGCAAAACGAATAAGAATATCCCACTAAACTGACATATTACCTATCATTTTACATGGCTACCATTAACAAAAAAAAACAAACACATGCTCACAGATCTAAATTACATTTCTTAAAGCGTCACTAGTTTAATATTACTTAGAAATGTCATGGGTTTTCCTAGGGAAAATCCCAAATTTTCACAGTGAGCTATAGCCATTCATAATGTTAAATTAGAATAAAGTCTAAATGTTAGAAAGTATTGGCTAGCATAAGCAAATGGTTCTAAGAGCTGACATATTCTATTTTTAGTTTGAAAAGGTTGATACAATTGGGCTACTGAACGAGAGTGAAACTCATACAAATGAGGAAGGCTTGTTCTATCCTCGTGGAACTATTATTTTGGCTGTTAAACTCCCAGGCAGAACATGAGAATGACACAAGGGACTAATGCATTCCCCACATTCCAGCGTGCCTTGGCTCGCAGTCAGTTGGATGCTGTAATGTGCTTTCTCATCCAGTGCTGGATCAGCTCAGTATGTGTGGAGAACTAAAGCAAGCACAGGACTGATCTATTTACGTGCTACATTTTTAATGTCTGTTAGTGAAACTCTACCCAGCTTTCCTGATCTATGCCTAGTACTGAGGTATAGAAATTTTAAGGCAGGGATGAATTTGGAACAAAAACACATTTTGATACATGCCTAAATGTACAAAAACTACATTGTAGAAAAATTAGGATCCTCCCTTAGCCCTTCACAGAGTTTTGAAGGCATGGATGTATCTGGTTGCTAAGGTCAGCAGCAATGGTTCTTGCGTGAGACACTTGTAGGCATGAGGCTTCATTAGTAATTGGGCCGTGCTTGAGCATATTACCTTGTATTCAACACTCATTCTTTGCACATTCTCAATTGTTTTCAGTTGAAGAAAGTTGTGGGTATGGATTAGTTACACCTAAAACTTAACCACACTTAGGGCCCTTTTCCACTGATGTGCTTTTGGCACACTGGAATGCACCTTTCCATGCGGTTTGAAAAGTCCTGCATGCTGTATTTTTGGTGCCTTTTAAAAAGCGCATCAAAGGTGCACCTTCCATTGAAGTCAATGGGAACTGCAACAATAAAGCATAAAAAAATGCACCCAGGGTGTGTTTTTACTGGTTGTTAAGGAGCCACATCCCTAACAAGCAGCGAATACCCGATTATTAGGGAGCTTGAACATGCCGGCTTCCTTAACAATCAGCAGGGATGTAAACAGTGCCCCACCATACAACTTCCTGTCCCCTTGGTGCTCACCAGTAGCTCCATCTGGCCTTCCCCCGCCTCCTCCCCTCAGATTCTAGGAGCCGATGATCCCTGCTTTACCACTCACTCCTCCCCCCTCCAGTAGTAGCATCACTCTTGAGCTGGAGCATGCTGACCACTGGTTGTTAAGGACACCACTGGGTTTCGGCTCCTTAACAACCAACCTCCTGCATCCTGAACAATTAATAAATAGCTGGTTGTTAAGGAGACAGCCCAGTTGGCATCCTTAACAACTAGCTATTCTTGGTTTTATGCGCTCCTCACAATACAGTTTATTTCAGGTGCTTATATAGCGCCGTTAATTTTAAGCAGCACTTTACATATATATTGTACATTCACATCAGTCCTTAACCCTCAAGGGGCATACAATCTAAGGTCCCTAACTCACATTCATACATACATGTACTAGGGCCAATTTAGACAGGAACCAATTCACCTATCAGCATGTCTTTTGGAATGTGGGAGGAAACCAGAGTACCCGGAGGAAACCCACGCAGGCACAGGGAGAACGTGCAAACTCCAGGCAGGTGGTGCCGTGGTGGGGATTCGAACCAACGACCCTAGTACTGCCAGGTGAAAGTGCTAACCATTTAGCCACTGTGCTGCCCAGGTACAGTTATAACATGCTATGTGTTTTTAAAAATGCATTGTACGTTTTATAAGTGCATCAGTATAAAAATACATGTGCTGCAGTGTGAAAGCAGCCTTAGGAAATTACTAATATGATTACCTTGGCACTACACCACCTACATCTGCCATAGTTGTTCCACTGGTTTCAACCCACAGAATGCATACTACCATGGTTTATACTTTCACACAAGCACATCTTACACAATGGGGTTGATTAACTTATGGCAAACAGGCTGTTCACTTTGCAAGGGAATGGTCCTCAGACCTTAGTGAATAAGGTGAAATTTCAATTTGCAAAGAATACCCAATCACATTCAAGGAAATAAAAAAGGTAAGCCGAGCTTCACCTTATTCACTAAGGTCTGGGGAAAACTCTTGAAAAATGCAAATTCCCTTGCAAAGTGAACAGCCTATTGCCTTTATTAAATCATCTCCAATAACTTCTTACATATACACATGTACATAAACACGTACACAAAGCCCCCCACACACATACACACACAAACAGATCATAAAAAAATTAGAACTTGAGAAGAATCTTGCATTCAGTAACATGCTGTTTAGTTTATTTGGTTCAAGGATTGGGTTACGGTTGTATCCTGGTGAACGAGGCGCCTGTACACCATATTATAGGAAATGTGGGCACAGCCTGGGGTAGTCCTGTGTCCCTTGAAGGTCAGATCTGTGTCTAGAACTGGTGCTGAGAGGACTAAGATTTCATTAAGTCTGTCAGACCCTGACTAAGCATCAGCCGCAGGCTGCCTAGGCCTAGTAACACATGCAGCTCCTTAACATGAAAAGGTTTAAAAAAAAGAAGTTTGTCTTACGTGGATTTGACCCCATGCCTCATACTGATCTATTTAGTGTCAACACATTCATTCTTAGTGATAGCAAGCTCTACCTGCTTTTTTTTTAAGAAACTTGTCATTAGACAGCTGTAGAACAGATGATTCTTCTATGATATATGTTTCTTTTGAATTACCTTTAAAGAGGCTAGCTCACAAAAAATAAAGCAATGTCCATCAGATCTGTTCAGCTGTCATCACCTTTCAGGATTTATGTTTCAGTAATATCTTACAGTGTACAAGTCATACAAACAATATGTTTAATAGGAACGTTCACTGAGAGAAGGAAAGGAATCTGCCCTGATGTAATGATGCATTCCCGACATGTTTACAAAGAAGATGTTCCAGACAACCTCTTCAATGGAGTGTATCCATAATTGCACTAGGAATCAAAGCATTGCTTGATACAAACAATGTACTGGTAATTATACAAGTAGACCAATTGTTGCATTAAACAGTTTCAATATTTTGTGTATATTGTGAAAATGATTTCAAGCAATGCCTGTCAAGCACTAGATCCTCATTCAGGTGTCCTGGGAATTTTTAGCCAATTTGCAATGGATCTGATTTACTAAAGGCAAATAGACTGTACACTTTGCAAGTGCAGTTGCTCCAGAGCTTAGAAAATGAGCAGAAGCTCTGATACCTTCCATCACCCAATCAGGTGTAAGCAAAAATGTTTTTTTTTAATTTTCCTTGCTTGTGATTGGGTATTCTTTGCAAAATGAAGCTTTATCTCATTTGCTAAGCTGTGGAGTAACTGCACTTGCAGAGTGCACAGTCTATTTGCCTTTAGTAAAGCAACCCAAGTGTCTTCTTCTGATTGTGTAAAGATAAGCTTTGATCATGAGTTAAACCCAAAGACTAGATGAGGATATGGTCATTCCTAATCAGGGGCGGACTGACCATTTGGGAACTCGGGCACTGCCCGAGGGCCCGGGGTCAGTAGGGGGCCCCATGAGATGCCCCTGGTACCTTTTATAGGCTTTTTTGGGTGTGGTTTGAGTGTGGACTAGGACACAGGGGCCCCATCATCCCCTATTGCCTGGGGGCCCCATGAGTTGTCAGTCCACCCCTGTTCCTATTGGATCATCTAGAAATCCTCATTTATATGCTTCTGCTATTACCCTTTGTGTTTTAAATGCAAAGTTCCTACAAATGGAGAAGAAATGTTGATCAGGTGAACTGACCTCTGATCCAGATACGTCCCATTTAGTGAATATCATCAAGTCCAGTTGATCTACTTGCAGATCATCCTGGCCTGTGTTACTTAGTATTTTATTATTTTTGGTTTTTACTGGTTTAAATAAACAAATCATGTCCCTAACTACAAACAATATTAGCACAATATCAAAAGCATATGGACTTAAAGAGGACCATAAACATAGACATAGGGCTATCAGTTTACATAGCCATCAACATCTGGATAGTTTTCAATAAAAGAACTTTCAACACAAAAAAGTGTTTGCACCTTACACAAAAAACTTGTACATTTGTGGTCAGTGGAGTTGCAAGAATCCTAGCAGTAGGTGACTCGTGCAATTTGCATTGGAATGTACACAGCTCTGCAGCCAGGGAGGTAACATACATATTTCCTGGTTCAGCAATTCATCTTTCTATGTCACACATTCAACTAATTCAGTTTATTGTGAATCAGCATTGTAAACTTTGTTTGGGGACATGTTCCAGAATGCAGTAAAGCTGAATCAAAAAGTCATAAAGCTGTACAAGGAGGTAGTCGAGTGGTGTTTCTGGCTGTACTGCATAATGTGGCAAAGGCATGCACATCTCAGCAGTGGATGCACAGAATTTACAGATCATTTGGTGGAGAGAATAATAAGTTCATATGTATTTCAGCTATCTATTTAGCCATCTGCCTAAATTGTCTCTTTAAAATGATAATGCCCCTAGTGAAAAAATGCATGGTTTTATAAGGAACACAAAATTCAAATCAATGGTATCCAGTATTTACGATGTACTAAAGCAAGGCTAGAAAAAAATTACCATTAATCTGGGAATAACACTTTCCTTTGTCTGCATTTCAAAAAGACTAAGGTGCTAATACTAGGGTCCATAGAGAAGTCTCATGGCAAACCCAAAACTCCATGAAGCCCTTTCATATCAGCACAGCCAACACAGAGATGCTTTGTGTTCAAAATGTAATCCACAATTCATTTTTCCATTTATTATTACTTTTGAAGAAGGATTGTCATCCAAGACTTGAAGTAATGCTGACCATTGAATTGTTTTTTTTTTATCTTTATAAATTGAATAAGAATGCAGTGTATTTTGTGTATTGTGTTATCGGTAGTATAGTTCGCTTTGCCTAATTAAAAACTGCTGAGCTGAATCATCATTCTGTGTTTTTCAGGGGAATTCACACCATTGGATTATACACTGCATATTACTCATCATGGGTTGTAGGAACTTATCAGGACCTGCTACTTCCTAATAGTCTCTCTAGAGGTCCGGCCAAAGGGTGGCAACTTGTGGATTGAGGTTTGCTTGACTCATCTGGAAATCAACAGTGAATGCATTATATGCTGTAAAGTTACTTATTATATCTTAAGTATCATTTCTGCTCTCTCTCTTGTAGGACTGAAATTATCTTTTCCATGATGCCCATGGATCTCTGCCCTGTGCTGACCCCTGCACTTGATGTTTAACAGGATTCAGCACAGTTTATCCACATAGTTAAAAATGGTGTTGTTTACTCCTATAGTAACAACTGAACAACTGCTAAAGGGATCATGTAACCCTAATGTATTATCTTATATTTTGGTAAACTTGCCAATTTTTAATTTACTGAAGATTCTCTTTGTTATGTACACTTAAAGCAGTAGTAAAGTCCGCTTTTTTTTATTTATACCCACAGGTAAGCCTATAATAAAGCTTACCTGCAAGTATAGTAAATATCTCCTAAACATGCATCGTTTAGGAGAAATTGACTTTATTAGCAGCCGGAGATGTCACTGGCACACATGTACTGCGCTCTAATGGACAGTGCCATCCTTTCAGAGCTCTGTGCCATGGCTGTGACTCCCATGCGTATGCACAGGAGTGATGTCATCACAGCTTGGCCATTCAAAAGGCCGGAGCCCATGACCCTGGAAGGAAGACTAGATGAAGATGGAAGCCACAACAGCAGTGACAGCCTGCCACTTGAGGGCTTAATTTTAAGGTAAGTCCATCATAATGTGCTAGAGTCCCACCCGGCTGTCATTTTCCTATTGGCCAGGCGGGACTCTTGTCGATCCGGGTGGGCGTCATATGTCCTTCCCGAATCATGCCTTGCGTGTGCTCACGGGGCCGCGCTGCAGTGAGATCTATCACCAGCTGTGTACCTCATACACAGCCGATGACAGATCTGTGTACCGGCCCATTGCCTGTACCATGTGACCTGCTATGACCAATCACAGCAGGTCACATGACAGTTGTAAACAATGGAAGGCATTCTTTCATGCCATCCATTGTATACAAGTGTGTCTAGCTGTGAATGGTCACAGTGATCACATGCACAGGCTGGGCCAATCACAGCCCATCTGTGTCATGTGATTAGCCGAGGCAAATCACAGCTAATCGCAACAAAAATACCTGAATGAATCGATTTCATTCAGTTAAATGCTTGTTTATAACAAAGGAATTCTTTGCTATAAGCAATCAAATTGTGTAAAAAAAAAACAAAATACTGATCACTTCCCCAAAGTAGTACAATGTTACTATGGTAACATTATTCTACTTTGGAAATAATGTAATATGAAAAGAAAATCTTAAAAAAAGAGAAAAAAATGAAATAAAAATAATAGCACAGTGGCTAAATGGTTAGCACTTCCGCCTGGCAGTACTAGGGTCGTTGGTTTGAATCCCAGCCATGGCACCACCTGCCTGGCGTTTGCATGTTCTCCCTGTGCCTGTGTGGGTTTCCTCTGGTTACTCTGGTTTCCTCCCACACTCCAAAGACAAGCTGATAGGTTAATTGGATCCTGTCTAAATTGTCCCTAGTATGTGAATGAATGTAAGTTAGGGACTTTAGATTGTATACCCCTTGAGGGTTAGGGACTGATGTGAATGTACAATATATATGTAAAGTGCTGCTTAAAATTAACGGCGCTATATAAGCACCTGAAATAAACTGTATTGTGAGGAGCGCATAAAACCAAGAATAGCTAGTTGTTAAGGATGCCAACTGGGCTGTCTCCTTAACAACCAGGGTTAGGGACTCATGTGAATGTACAATATATACATAAAAGCACTGTGTAAAATTGGCAGCGCTATATAAGTACCTATAATAATAAAAAAGTAAAAAAAAAAATATTTTTTTTTTCGTACTGTCACCAGGCAGTGTCCCTGATCACCTCCACACCAGTTATATGATGACGCTGTACTGCACTGGTGACAGTATGTAAAAAAAAATTTCTGAAAATAATTTGTGAAAAATGACAAAAAATTACAGCTTCAAAAAAACTCGCTATGCCTCTTATGAAATACGTCGGACTGTCTACTTTGCAAAAAGGGGTCACTTGGGGGATATTTGTACTGTTCTGACATTTTTGGGCCTCAAGAAATTTGGCTGTCATTACTTCAGGATTGATCAATTTTCACATATATCTCATAGTTTGTGAACTCTATAACTTTCCTACAGACTAAATAATAAATACTGATTTGGGTTATTTTCACCAAAGAAATGTAGCAGAATACGTCTTGGCCTAAATTTATGAACAATTATTTATTTGCAAACTTTTTAACAGAAAAAGAAAAACGTGAGTTTTTATTTTCAAAATGTTCTGTCTTTTTTTGTTAATTTAGCAAAAAATAAAAACCTCAGTGGTGATTAAATACCACCAAAAGTAAGCTCTAGTTGTGTGAACAAAATGATAACAATTTAGTTTGGGTACAGTGTTGTATGACCGCGCAATTGTCATTCAAAGTGTGAGAGCACTGAAACCTGAAAATTGGCCTGGCAGGAAGGGGGTAAAAGTGCCTGGTATTTAAGTGGTTAAATTACTCTTTTTCTCCGCTGGGCCAAAAGAGAAATGGAGTCTGTTGTTAAAAAAATGCTGCAATTACAAAGTGCCTACACATACCTGCAGCCGCCTCTAAGTCCCTCCTGTTATAGTTGAATGCCGGCACTTTATGACTGATAAAAATCCAACACTTTGAGGTGGAGCTTAGTGCTGAAGCTTGCTGCTAAAGACCAGCCAGCCCACAAACCAACTACTTCATTGGACGATAGGCACAAGGAAAGGGGGGTTCAGAACTATCAGGAAGATCAGAATGGTTTGGGACAGGAAGATTTGGGAGACTGCTGCAGACAAATCTCTACTGGACGAGGGTGTGTTTCCCTAGGCACCACCTGGCCAATTGATGAATCTCAAATATATAACCTTTATTCAAATATATAAAAAAAGAATGCTCAGCTGTAATTAATGCCTATTGGAGTGGAATGTACTGCGCACAGCAATATGACTGGTTACAATTGAAATTATCTACCTTACATCCAAATGGTTAATAACACCAGACCAAATCAAATACCATACCATTTTAGATGAAGTGACGGCATACGAAGAGGCACTGTAGTTTGATTATAAGCCTATCAGCTTGAATATATAATCTCCATTGAGGAAATGGAGTTACCCCATGGACATGCTGCAGACATGTGTAGGCACCTCTTGGTGCCTTGCACTTTTCGTCCTTTCATGGTACAATCACTTTAAAGACATTGGTCTACAATTAATAGCATGGCAAAAAGAGAAGCTATGCTCAGTAACTCATAGCAACCAATAGGTTCAGCAGTTCTGTATAGCCAGATCAGAATATTATTTGCTACTATGGGTTAGAACACTTGGAACCTTATAAGCAGTCTTACAAACAAAGACCATTGTGTTTGTGCATAATGTGTTACTGAATTTACTCGAGAGATAATCTAAAGCTGTGGTCCCTGACCGGTATTTAGTTTACTAAATCTGGATGTCAGGCCTTTGAGCAGATTCTCACCACTTGATTGTCTAAACACCTGCTACACTATATATGTTTTAGAAGCATAAAGTGTAGTTCCCTAATAGATTTTATTTCATTAAAATGTTTGTGCATTTCACCTTCTTATGCTTTCAGTGACTCACTGCCCTTTATTACAGCTGAATGTAGCTCCCAAGCTGACAAAGCCTGAAAACCTCTGATCCAAAGTATATTTATGCTCTGAATAACCATTGATGGTGCAAAGGAACTTGATGAGCTCTTCAGCTGTGAAGTTCTGTATGAAAATGTAACCTTTATGACCCAGAGAACAGTTTGCGGCCTCATTTAGTTTAGTTTTTCAGCTACACAGAGGAATTCTGAGAGCCATTGTGGGGCCTAAAAACCAACAGTTTGACATATTCTAGGGTTAAACTACATGAGTGATTGAGATTTTCTACTACTGAGCAATTTAACCACTTGTTCACAGTTGCTTCATTTTTAGTACTTTGATTTCATTCTGTTGCAAATTATGGAATTGCCAAAAAAGTAACAAGCTAACCAGAATCAGATTAAGGAGAACCTGTGATGATGGAAATAGGAACAGTCCTTGGCCTCGATTTCGAAGCTTCTTGTGCTGTAACCTTTATCCTTTACTACCAACTGAACTACTACTGTAAAGAGAAATAAGCATAGTAAGTTCTGGGACCTACAGTCAGGTCCATAAATATTGGGACATCGACACAATTCTAACATTTTTGGCTCTATACACCACCACAATAGATTTGAAATGAAACGAACAAGATGTGCTTTAACTGCAGACTGTCAGCTTTAATTTGAGGGTATTTACATCCAAATCAGGTGAATGGTGTAGGAATTACAACAGTTTGCATATGTGCCTCCCACTTGGTAAGGGACCAAAAGTAATGGGACAATTGGCTTCTCAGCTGTTCTATGGCCAGGTGTATGTTATTCCCTCATTATCCCAATTACAACGAGCAGATAAAAGGTCCAGAGTTCATTTCAAGTGTGCTATATGCATTTGGAATCTGTTGCTGTCAACTCTCAAGATGAGATCCAAAGAGCTATCACTATCAGTGAAGCAAGCCATCATTAGGCTGAAAAAACAAAACAAACCCATCAGAGAGATAGCAAAAACATTAGGTGTGGCCAAAACAACTGTTTGGAACATTCCTAAAAAGAAGGAACGCACCGGTGAGCTCAGCAACACCAAAAGACCTGGAAGACCACAGAAAACAACTGTGGTGGATGACCGAAGAATTCTTTCCCTGGTGAAGAAAACACCCTTCACAACACTTTCCAGGAGGTAGGTGTATGTGTGTCAAAGTCAACAATCAAGAGAAGACTTCACCAGACTGAATACAGAGGGTTCACCACAAGATGTAATCCATTGGTGAGCCTCAAAAACAGGAAGGCCAGATTAGAGTTTGCCAAACGACATCTAAAAAACCCTTCACAGTTCTGGAACAACATCCTATGGACAGATGAGACCAAGATCAACTTGTACCAGAGTGATGGGAAGAGAAGAGTATGGAGAAGGAAAGGAACTGCTCATGATCCTAAGCATACCAGCTCATCAGTGAAGCATGGTGGTGGTAGTGTCATGGCGTGGGCATGTATGGCTGCCAGTGGAACTGGTTCTCTTATATTTATTGATGATGTGACTGCTGACAAAAGCAGCAGGATGAATTCTGAAGTGTTTCGGACAATATTATCTGCTCATATTCAGCCAAATGCTTCAGAACTCATTGGACGCCGCTTCACAGTGCAGATGGACAATGACACAAAGCATACTGCAAAAGCAACCAAAGAGTTTTTTAAGGGAAAGAAGTGGAATGTTATGCAATGGCCAAGTCAATCACCTGACCTGAATCCGATTGAGCATGCATTTCACTTGCTGAAGACAAAACTGAAGGGAAAATGCCCCAAGAACAAGCAGGAACTGAAGACAGTTGCAGTAGAGGCCTGGCAGAGCATCACCAGGGATGAAACCCAGTGTCTGGTGATGTCTATGCGTTCCAGACTTCAGGCTGTAATTGACTGCAAAGGATTTGCAACCAAGTATTAAAAATTGAAAGTTTGATTTCTGATTATTATTCTGTCCCATTACTTTTGGTCCCTTACAAGTGGGAGGCACATATGCAAACTGTTGTAATTCCTACACCGTTCACCTGATTTGGATGTAAATACCCTCAAATTAAAGCTGACAGTCTGCAGTTAAAGCACATCTTGTTTGTTTCATTTCAAATCCATTGTGGTGGTGTATAGAGCCAAAAATGTTAGAATTTTGTCGATGTCCCAATATTTATGGACCTGACTGTATAATCGGCATCCTTTTTCAATATCTGTAACTCATTAAGTATAACTAAAGACCAAACTTTTTTTGGGGGGGACAGAGTGAAGATGGATTAGAACACCTTTCTGGTTTTTATTGTTGTCTCTGCCCCGTTAGGGAGATCCACCCTCTCTATTTGTTCTGTTTACCGTTATCATTGAAAGTGAAAGTAAAAGAAAATCCGCAATTTGGGGGTTTCCCTATAAAAGTAATAGAACAGAAATATTCAAATGGGCACACTAGTTCTGGAGACCCAGGGGGCCATGAGGGATTCCCTTAATTTGCAGGGATTTCTTCTCACTTGTTTGGGCTATGAAACAGAAAGTGAAAGTAGATCTCCCCAATGGGAAACAGATGGCAAAAAAAGCTGACAGGGGTTATAACCCTCCCTTACTTTATCCATATTAAAAAAAAATTTTGTCTTTAGTTCTTTAAGTATAGAAGCAATGATAGGGCTGACAGCCAGGGAATTTGTCCTTTAGAAAACAAGTCAGCAATGGCAGCCCCCATACATCTGCCCAAGAGGGAGAAAAGAAGCAACTGTCGGCAAAGACTCTAAGCTTAATACTAACAAATTATAGTCCTAGCCTAAAATCATCCATGTAGCTTAGCCCTAAATTTGGATGACAATAATAGAAAGTTTTGTTTTAAAGGAAAAATGCTGAAGTCCTGTTCATTACCAAATTGCTTTGTATTTTTATGCCCACGTGCCCCAGCTGTGAGACTTTGATAAATGGATCTCTTTGTGGCTCATAACTCCCAGGACCTGTCCTGGCTCTGTACAATATCTTCGAAGTCTCACTATTGTGACCCTGAGACAGAGAACAATTCTAACATGCTTGTGCAAACACCCTGAGCACTTCCTTTGCTGCATCTTTCCCACACGAAGCAGAAACACAGGAAAGGCTGAGAGAAGCTAGGTGGAAATGCAAGAACAGTCAGGAACGATCTGAGCACAGATCCGGAGTCCCAACACTTCCTCTCTGATTCAGCTGGCACTTTCTGAAGAATAACTCCATTGCCAGGTAGCCCTATGCTCTCTAAGAGCATTATGCTTTATGCAGATGCACTTGACTATGTAATAAAACAATGTTACTTTGTATATTACATAGTTACATAGTTAGTCTGGCTGAAAAAAGACAAAAGTCTATCCAGTTCAACCACTAAAAAAATATAATCCTATACCCACAGTTGATCCAGAGGAAGGCAATGCTTACAATCTGTATGAAGAAGCCAGGGACATCAATTCTGAAATACACTATTAGATGATTTTTAATGGTAGCTGTCCTTAAAGCTGTATTCACTTTAAATACTATGCTGTGAGCATTGGAATTTACAACATTGGAATTCCATGTGTTTGAATGTTTAAACTTTCACGAGAAAAACATGTAGATTGCCATTGCTGACTTATGAATATCTTGGATGCTTGACTGTCATGCCAGGCTTGGTGCACCAATACTTTTTGACAATAAACAGTATGCAGTACAAAATATTGCAGTACCACAATGGCTAAGTGGTTAGCCCTTCCACCTGTCAGCACTAGGGTTATTAGTTTAAATCCCAACTGTGGCACTACTTGCATGGAGTTTGCATGTTTTCTCTGTGCCAGTGTGGGCTTTCTCTAGGTACTCTGGTCTCTTACCACTGTCCAAAGACATGCTAATAGGTTAATTGTCCCTAGTATGTATATGTATGTGAGACAGGGTCCTTAGATTGTAAGCTGATGTAGGCAGGGACTGATGTGAATGTACGATCTAGATGTAAAGCACTGTGTTAAATGGTGGGCACTATATAAATTCCTGTAATAAATAAACTTCCCTGATCTGCACACTTGCTCTGGCAGGTATCATTTCAGGATTCTGGCAATGGCAGTCCCCATAGTTCAAGACATGTTCACTTTAATACAACCTACATGAAAAAATACTCTTTTAGTATACCCTAACTGATTTTCAATCATCTGAACAAGAAATAGGGTTTTGATTTGAAGTGTTCTCTTTCAACAGTGCTAATACATTATCATTCTTTCCCTCTATATTTATTTGGAATTCCAGTTGAAAGAACACAAAAGGTTGGCATTATTTTCACAGATTTTTTTATTCAGTGTATTTAAGATTACCTGCAGATGCTCTAAAAGAACATTTTAATGTACAGCTGTGTCATTCTGCCACACATATAATCCAAATAAAAATGATCCAAAATGTTGTTTCTTTTCATTGCATGGGTTTCCTTCGGGTATTCTGGTTTCCTCCCACACTCCAAAGACATGCTGGTAGGTTAACTGATTCCTGTCCAAATTGGCCCTAGTATGTGTATGTATGTGAATCTGGGATCTTAGATTGTAAGCTCCTTGAGGGCAGGGACTGATGTGAATGTGTAATAAATATGTAAAGCACTGTGTAAGCTGAAGGCGCTATATAAGTACCGTAAATAAATAAATTGCTGAAGCGGTGATTAGATGTGGCCAAAAAACCCACATGTCCATATCTTCCTTCAAATCCATCCAAACGTGATTTGATTATGTTCTCCCCCAACACACCTGGAATGCACCCCCTTCTCCTATGTGGCATGGACATTGTGGGATGTGGTAAGGGGGTGTGTATCTATTCTTCACTAATGGGTGGTTGGGTCTCTTTGGGAAAAGAGAGAAAGATACAAACAAAATTCTTTTAGAATCTGGTACTAACATTAGATTGTAAATTGCTCTGGGGAGCAGGGGTTAATAGTAAATGTACTCTTTAAACATAAATCCAAACAGTCCTGGATTTGTCCTTCCCAGTTACTGTATATAGAATAAGGAATGTCATCAGTCAATTACGTTAAAGCTACTTTCCTGAGTATGAAATTCTATTATGGCTTTCACCTCCAGCACAAATAAAGAGTGAATTGCACTTTTCCTCATAAAAAGGTAAGTTAAAGGTAACAATGCAAGACATGGATACAACTGTTTTAACACATTGTCATTAAACTGTAATTTCTTAAAAAAACACATTTCTACAGGTGAGTCTGGTGTGTTCAAAACTCACCAAACTAAAATGAGAGAGGGCTGAAGATGGTCCAGACCCTGAAGTGATTATCTCAATTAAAGAATATCTTACCCCAACATTTCATATTCCTGATATGTGTCTGCTGTACCATGGACTTGTATGAAAAAGTATCCTGTTCTCTTTGTATTGCTTCCTTTATGTGAAATCCCTGGTTTTCCTGCCAGTCCCTCTGCTTTCCCAATCAAAATTGACCACACTAAGCATGAGAGCACAGCATAGTCAGTTTTCTGGCTGTGCTAGGAGCTAATCCAATGATCAGGTTTGTGCTGACATGCCTACCCCCCCCCCCTCATCTCTGGTACAGCCATTCACTGTGAAGTTCAGTGTGCTGCTGTTCCTCCACCCCCAGCTTTCTGAGCTCCTTATGCAGCTGAGAACAGACGGTATGAGGTTACTTAGAAGAAAAAGGGAAAAAACGTATTTAGAATGTTTTCTTACATCTATACACAAATGTTTTGCCTTTCCTTTCTATTGTAAACTAAATGAGCTGTTTTACAAGGTGAAGGTTCACATATACTTTAACTCTCCCTTGCAAAACTGAAAGTGGATCCATGCAATAGACACCATAGGGTAGTATACATACATATGCATGGCCCCTTGACTAAACTAATTTTAAAGATAAATGATGGTCTGGTTGATTTACTGAAACTGGAGGGTACAAAATCTGGTGCAGCGCTGCATAGAAACCAATCAGCTTCGAGGTTTTATTGCCAAAGCTTCATTGAACTAGCTGAAGTTAGAAGGTGATTGGCTGTCTAACACAGCTGCACTTAATTTTGTACCCTCCAGTTTTAGGAAATCAACCCCTGTGCATCTTCAGTGAACAAAGATTTAGTGTTATTACTGTAAACTTTCAAAATTAACATAAAATTTTACCATCTCTTTCCCAGCTGCTGTTCAGAAATTTTAGTTAAACATTGACGTGAGCAATTAAAATAAAGTTTTAATGATAAACTGAATGACAGCATAGCTCAGCTTCTGAAGTAAGCCTTCTGGAATCTGATGTCGAAATACAGATGTATATAAACTTAGTTGTGCTCATAGGTTCTTATTTCTATTGTTCTTAGCTCTGGTTCATTGAAGTGCAATGGTGATCATTACATATTAGCCAAAATAAGTAGGCTCAATTGTGGAAATCTGCATGTTAAAAAAAATCACAGCTAAAACTCATAGACAAAAATCAACAAGAACAATCCAGTTCTGTGTGGTCATCTAACTACTCTATAAATGTGTTGTTTCTGGCAAAATGTGCTATTACCAGAACAGGTTTGTATATTTCTACTCAGTGTTTAGTTATAAAATCAGAAGTGAGATCAGAAGTGAGTTGGCAAAGTGCATTTTTTCAAATATCCTGAACATACAGTGTATACAAGCAGATTATGTTTGGCTAATTGCTATTACACACCTGTGTATCTGTTTATTTGGCTCACTATTACACACCTTACAATCTGTTGAATGAACACATCAAAATCTCACTGCTAATGGCCAACATTTTTTCGTGACTCAATATTTCTGCTAATTTCCATATATTTATGATATAGGATGCACTTGTTTGGCAAAGCAGGAAAAACAGATTAAATAATTATAATAGATTTTTCACTGTTGTCAGCATAAGTATATAAGGCACAGTGCCCAACACTGGAGAATGACAGCTACTTGGCAGCAAAAGTTAATGAGCCTGTGGATTTTTAATGTTGTATTTACTAAAATACTAACATACTGTAAGTTTTTCATTTGTATTACAAGTTATAAGTCAATTACTGCTATAGTATAATAACAAGGCTGTTTAATCCAATCCCCTATTAAAGTTCTTCCCCTTTGGATGGTAACAACATCTATAGTGGGGGGAGTTAAATTGTGGTGATCTCAACGCTGCATAAAAACGTACAATAGTACATTATTAATATTATAGACGCATCTGGAAAGCAAAGCATTTCATTAACATAAGTCCTGATGTCGGAACTAGCCAGAATGAGCATATTACAGAAATGTCCTGAACAAGGAGGAATCTTTTACTCCAGGATATTGAACTGCCCTGACAGAGTCCATCCATCTTTTTTCAGACTGTGTGAACCTAGTGCCCACCCCCTCTGCCCAAAATCAACATGTAGTCTATCAAAGGTGAGGAATTTTATAAAAGGATGGGCAGTACTGGTGGTATAGGGCTGTATGCCTCTCTATAGGGGGACTTATGTCCTCAATTTATATTGTATGTAAATATGTGCGATCATATATCTGTGAATCCAGCTGTATTACAGTTTTGGTTTATTTGGTTGCCCATTTGGTAATGTAATTTGTTTATGATCATTTATATATTTTCATTAAGCACAATCAGCACATTTAAATGTTCCTTTCAACATGCGCAAGGGCATCATGTTATTTTCTCTGCATTGACTCCATACTAAGTTGTCTTTAAAAGATGTCAGCTTATGAAACTTTATCTCTTAGGATTTGTTATTGAACTCTGCCACTTTTTGATTGGCTACTAATATAGGCATATATATTTGGACCTATCTGATTTGCTCATGGTGTTGTATGTGCCTACTGTTGTTTATCATTTCATTCTTAAATACCAATGGTTCAATGGTTATACCACTGGCTTTTTGATATGCCATCTTCAATTTTTTTTTTACTATAGTAAAAAAAGCTTGAGCAAGCAATCTGTTTCTTGGGGAGCCCACCTCAATCTGATAATTGCCATTATCCAAACAATTTCTTCCAATTCACAAATATTGACCATGATATGTGGACTCAATGCGAGAAGGTGGATGAGAACTACTGGCATTTGAGATTTTATTTACTGTGGTTTACTTGAGGTTAGACTACTAGCCAGGGTGCCCTCCCCTCTCACACACACCTGTACATATAAAAAAGAGATTTTCATTTAATCACATGATGGTAAATCCTTGAGTAAACCAACAGGAATTTAGACAGGTGATGTATTCATCCAACAGGGGTCTAATCAAATCCCATACTACAACAATATCATCAATAATAAGTGTGTGTAGGTAACAAGACTAAGTCTAATGAAAAAAAAAATTAGAAACTTCCACCCCCCCAGGTACAGCTTGGCACAGGATTGGGCCAGGGCTACAACTTGTACCTGGTGGTAGTGGGAGTCATCAAAACTGAAATATTGTGTTTTAAGATAAATTCAAGAAATCCGTTATGAATAAATTCTATTCCAGTTTTTGTTGTGTAAAAACGCCTTTACCAGTTGGACTTGACTGAGAATGCGGTATGGTAATATATAGGCCTTTCATGTCTATCACAACTAACCAGGCATTTTCTGGTATATGTAGTCCCTCTATTATCTGTAAAGGTGTATTGTATCATTTTATAGGAGGGTAGGCCTGTTATATGTGGGCTAACATGTCTATACGTCTACTAGTGTTCTCCATCAGATTTCCCTTTCTGAAGACAATAGGTCTACCAAACTTAGCAGGATTTTATGTATTTTTGGCAGGGGAAAAAATGTGGGAATGCATAAATGGCTTGTTTTATGTGTGTAATACAGACGCCAGACGAAAAATAAGTACAGATATATGACAGAGGAGAAGGGTCCTTTTTCTATGAGCCTCCAGTTTAGAAGTGGATGTTTACACTGTATACTGCATTAGCAATTTTGAAACAACCCGCAAGCATGAAATGCTCTACTGTGATTACCTCTATTAATAGGTTGAAATGTAAAGTAACCCTTTTATTAAATCATAACCAAAACTTTTTTTGTTTTGGACCTCTGTCAGGTTTTTTAACCCATTGTCCCCATAGGGGAGATTTACCCTCATTTCCTGTCAGAACACAACTACAGTAAGACACATTTTTCCTTTTGTCAGGTTATTATTACTGTCTGGGGGAGATTTACTAACACTGGTGCACACAGTGTCTGGTGCAGCTGTGCATAGTAGCCAGTCAGCTTCCAGGTTTTTTTGAACAAGCTGATTGGTTACTATGCACAACTGACCCAGATTCTGTATAAGCCAGTTTTAGTAAATCCCCCACTCTGTGTCTTCCAGTCAGTGGGATTGATTTGCTACAACTGAAAAGTGCAAAATCTAGAGCCATGGTAGCCAATCAGCTTCTAACTTCAGTTCAACTAAGCTTTGACAATAAACCTGTAAACTGACTGGTTTCTCTGCAAAGCAGCACTAGATTTTGCACTCTCCAGTTTTAGTAAAATCAACCCCCCAGTGGCAAACTCTCACCTTCATTATTGTCTTGCTGTAACAAGGACAGGAATAGAATTGAAATCTCTCCAGTGGAGAATGCAAGGTGTTTTGTGATTGGAGGAGGGGAGATTGTGAAGTTCATCCACTTCCAATCACAGAAAACCTGGTATTCTGTGAAAAGCATACAAGACATGTTAAGGTTGAGGGGTGGGGGGGCTTGCAGTGCAAGTGACCCACATAAGCTTCATTGTGCAGCAGTATATTATTCAGAGCAGGAAGTTCAGTGATGTCAGAACAAATTAAGTCTTCATCAAGGGGACACATCATTAGAGGTCAGGGGCGGACTGACAACTCATGGGGCCCCTGGGCAATAGGGGATCATGGGGCCCCTGTGTCCTTGCCCAAACTCAAAAAAGCCTATGAAAAAGGTACCAGGGGCATCTTATGGGGCCCCCTACTGACCCTGGGCCCTCGGGTAGTGCCCGAATTTCCAAATAGTCAGTCCGCCCCTGTTAGGGGTAATTCATTTCTACATTGCTAATGTGCAAATATTGCTTCTTTTCCCTGAGTTCAGCTTTAAACAATGTTTTGCACCTACAACTTTTATGTATAAATTAGCACCACAGACAAAAATCCCGGAAAACAAGCTGTCAATTAATTGTGCAATCAGCAATAACTACTATACAAACAAGTCATGGAGAAACCACCCTGCTGATATCATGTAACAGAAATACATTTTGCAATGGATAATGAATTCTGCATAAAAATGAACATTTGGCAGCCTATGGAAAAATGTAACAGGTTTCTTCTTCCTTGTCCAAAAAAGATTGCCCTTTTAAGATCTAAAAGGTAGCAAACCAAACCAAATAAATAAATACATGCTATATGATGATTAACATTTATGTCTCTGGGAGACATGTGCATTAGTTTCTTCTCAGTAAACTGCACTCTCATTACAAGAGAAATAATGCATTACTTCCAGAGACCCACCATAAAGCACACTTGACCTGTGCTTGTGAAGGTTTATAGAGTATCTAGGCCATTTAAAGCTTTAAGGACTTATGTTTTAGCCAATAAATAAGCATGAAGTTCGACAGCTGATAAGACCTTAGCCCACCTAGTCACCACAGCCTGCTCTTTTCTTGCCATGATTTATACTCACATACTCTTTTTGCTCCCATGGTTGACCCTAGCCTTCTTTCTTGTACATGGATATGGAAATTCTTAGTGATAACTCAAACAATTTAGCACTGCTGTACAATCATTAATAACTCCCCCCTCTCTTTTAAGTGCCAAGTTCAAACATGCAGCACGAATGAGGATTAATTGTATATCTTTGTATCCAATGGATTTTCATGCCATAGTCATCATACTGCTCAAAAATAAATGCAACAAGCCAACCATCTCTAGATGTTTCACAATACATCAGCATTATTGAGGTCACCCACTTCATAAATATTGTTTTTGGTTAAAGGAACTCCTTAAAGCTTCTCATACATTTAACTGATTGAGTTTAATTCAATGATAACTGTGATTTTGACAAGTTCAGATGATAGTCAATGAATGCACAGAGTCGAATGACCGCACATAACTTATTCACAACATTGTCCATCACCATTTTTAGAAGACCTGAGGGAACCTGTACTAAGAGTGGCTGCCATTACTGACCTTCTTCTAAGAATACTAGTTGCTTGGCTTCAGTTAAAAGCTGTGCCTGGAACACCTTGGAGATGCATTTTATCACATCTCTAGATTATAATGCAGAAGATGAGAACAAGAAAAAGTAAATTTTGATTCCCGTTCTAAACTCCACAATGGCGAGAAGCCCTTTTCAAGGCAAATAGCATCAGTGACTGCTTCCATATTCTTTCAATGCAGATTATTTCAGTCGTAAATGTAGTAACCAAATGCAACAATTCAGTCTTTGCTACACTCAAACAATACAACCACATGTACACTATGGGGTAGATTTACTAACACTAGTGCACTCTGAATCTGGTGCAGCTGTGAATGGTAGCCAATCAGCTTCTAACTTCAGTTTGTTAAATTAAGCTTTGACAATAAAACCTGGAAGCTGATTGGTTTCTATGCAGAGTTGCACCAGATTGTACACTCTCCAGTTTTAGTAAATAACCAATATCTGACCAACACTTTATGGACATCCCATTCCAAACCACAGGCATCAATTTGAAGTCCCCCCCCCCAATCCTGTGGCTATAACAGTCCCCACTCTACTAGGAAGACTTTCCACAAGATTTTGGAGTGTCTGTTAGAATTTACTTTTATTTAGCCCAAAAAGCATTTGTGAGGTTTGGCTATGAATGTGAATACAAAATCAAAAACTGGTGTCCAAAATGAAATAAACCAAAAAAACAATACCCTGAAATTGACACTCAAAAGGTCATACTTTCACCCTTGAAAGTCCAAAATAAATAATAAACCCTCTTAGTGTCAGTGAATCTTCTCAATTCTTTATTCCTTCGATATATTAGTCCACATGCGTGGTCCACTTTGGCCGTATACCTCCAAAAATATATATAAAAAGCTAGATAGTGTATTATCCTCAATATTCAATTGATCATAACATATATAAATATAAATAAATTACAATATGTGAAAAAATTGTGAAACACGTGACAAAGTGAAAACATTCCGTGAGCATTTCTATGTGGCTAGAGCAGGGTTTAAAATTTCAAGTCCTGAGCTACTAGCCAGGCCTTAAGAGTTACTCGCCACCAACAAACACACACAAACAGAGACACCTGTACACACACACAGACATGTACATACATACACACACAGAAACATGTACACACACACACAGAGACACATGTACACACACACACATACAGACACATGTATACACACACAGGCACGTACAGACAAACATACACACAGATGTACATACACAGAAATAAACACGCACAGACATGTACATACACACAGACATATGTACGTACATACACAGACACATGTACATACATACACACAAACACACAGACACATGTACACACACATACATACACGCAGACACATGTACATACATACAGACACATGTGCATACATACACAGAAACACACAAACATGTACACACACGCACGCAGTTAAGTGCTCTCTCCTCTCCCCTGAAGCCACCACAGCCCTATAAAAAGTTGCAGTACTTCGTTGTTCACTCACAGAGCCGGGTACTGCACTCTAGGGGGAGGCAGACAGCACAGCACAAACTCCTCCCTTTGCTTTTACTGCTCTCAGCTATTGAGCAGTCTGACGGCTCGCAGTTCCTATGACAGATCCGGCCCGTGCTCTGAGCCTGCTCAGCAAGAAGGCTCTGGGGGACACACTCGCCCCCACCATAATTTCCACTCGCCATTGGCAAGCAGAAATTTCAAGGCCTGGGCTAGAGTAAATACTCTTACCCTAGATAAAATAAACCAAAGCCTTTAGGATAATTTTCCCAATACGCAATCTCCAAAAATTCCTCCAGGATCATTCCATAATAGCTGTGCAAAATACCTGACTATCTCATGTCCTCAAGCATGATATAAGCATACACTTCTCAAGGCCGTCCACAGAATACCACCCAGAAGGAAAGAAAGGAGTGAATTCATGTGGTTTTATTACTAGATTGATGTATTCATATTTTATTAAAGCCTCAACTGATTTAATTTGAATACTACACTATATAGTCCTTTCTTTCCTTCTGGGTGGTATTCTATGGAAGGCCTTGAGAAGTGTATCCTTATATCATGCTTGAGGACATTAGATAGTCAGGTATTTTGCACAGCTATCATGAAATGATCCTGGAGGAATTTTTGGAGATTGCGTATTTGGAAAATTATGATAAAAGGCTTTGGTTGATTTTATCTAGGGTAAGAGTATTTACTCTAGCCACATATAAGTGCTCTCGGAGTGTTTTCACTTTGTCACGTGTTTCACAATTTTTTTCATATATTGCAATTTATTTATATTTATATATGTTATGATCATTTGAATATTGAAGATAATACACTATCTAGTTTTTTATATATATTTTTGGAGGTATATGGGGGAAGTGGACCACGCATTTTGATTAATACATCAAAGGAATAAAGAATTGAGAAGATTTACTGACACTAAGAGGGTTTATTATTTATTTTGGGCTATGAATGTGGACAAAAAGTCTTGGCTAACAATTGGTGTTCCAACTTATTCCAAAGGTGGTGAACTGGGTTGAGGGCTCCGTGGAGGCCACCATACCTTTGTGGATCTGGCTTTGTGCATCTGAACACAATCACTTGGAGACGTGTCCGCATATTTCTAGCCATATAGTATATGCATGTCATGGGAAGAAAAATATGGTCACAGTAATGTATACTGTCTAGGGATGGGGATTAAATATAAAAGGTAAAATTCACCTTGGCCACAGTCCAAACACATATGTGGTTTATGTAACATTGTCTTCCAAAATCCATAACAATATCTACTGTTGCCCAATATTTTGGTAAGCAGATTATTTGACCAAAAAGTGTAGTTTATAAATAAACACAAAACAATGTTGTTTGCATGTTGCTGCAAATGCTTGTGAATGAAATTGCTGGATAGATAATATGATAAATACGTAGCCCCTTAGAGAAGTTAACATACATTTCTGAGTGACTGAGGGAGATCACAGGGCTCCATAGGAAGCAGCACATTCTATAAAACCACTGAGTATGTTAACATATGTTGGGTTATACTGAGGTTATGGAGTTTATAAGGAGAATATAATTACCATTGATTAGACTGTAATTGTAGCAAGTCATTTTATGTGAATCGTAGATGTTTTTAAAAGAAAACAGACTGACTTGCTGGCAGGTCTAATGAATTACGATTACATTTGCCAATTTCTGTTGATGCCATCAAGATTTATGGTGCAATCTGCTATAAATGTATGTAAACCCTAAAAAGGAACTCTTATTTTCTCACTTTTGGTCTGATATACCTTGAATATGTTTAATTTTGTTTTTTTGTAAGTTATAAAAAAATCTGTTGATCCTGCTAGATTTTTGTGAGCTTTTAACTTCCTGTGCTGCTGCACTCTTATCAGCATTATTCTCTGCTCTCTGTTAGAACTACAGAACACCTCCCCCATGTAATAAAGAGGAGAGATGTACTGTTCTGTCTTAATACACTCCCTGACAAAAGATGACAATGCTGCTGCTCCATAGATACAGTACAGGAAGTGTGTTACTGGCAGGATCACCAGGTGAAAATAAAGATAAAGAAAATGGATAAAGAAAATTAATGCAGGCACTACGTTAGGTCAGAGAAGCTGCAATATAATGAATTTTTGTATTCAGGTTAAGATATGCACTAAAGTGGTATTAAACCCCAAACCAAAAATGCAATATATTGCAGTTTACCAGTCATTAAATGTAGTGGCTGCATTAGTTTTATTTTTTAGATTTTCTCCCTATGTTCACCATGTGATCTGGCCAGTAACACACCTCCTGTATTAGAGTGCCTCCACTCTGGATGAGGGAGCACAGGGGTTACCTTTGGACTGCAACATTGTCAGAGTGGGGGGAGGGAGTATTAGGTGCACTAGCAGATTTAAATACACCAACAAATTGAAGGTAAACTCCAGCTCATACAGCAGTTATACAAGTAGTTACAGCAACATGTTTTGTTCTTTTGGGAAAAAGGTTTTACAAAAATGAATGAAAGCTGACCATTGTAGCTACACCTGTCAGGGGTAAAGTGTTTATCTCCACATTCTTAACTGATAATTTGTAGGAGAGCTTGTTCTGTTGAAAAAAACGAATGCAGATATCACATCTAAGAAATGGTAAACTTCAATATAATAAATGCTTGCTTTTGGGTTCTCTACCACTATAAGTCCATTGAAATAGTGTTCACTTCTAACAACCCATTGTGTGCAGAGAAATAAAAATAACCTGTATGCAATGTGATTTCCAAATTGAACACATGATCCCTGTAATCTCCCAGCACTGGAACAATTATCTATTTTATATGCAAAAAATTAGTCGTTTTGAGTTTGTCTACATTGTTGTATAACACTGCAGCCTATTTATCTAAACAATAGTGACAACCACAGCAATTGTCAAAGAATTTCAGCTAAGAAAAATAAATAAATAAATAAATAAATCTATCTAAATGTATATAAAAAATAAAAAGTATATAAAAAAGACCAACTGGACCAAGCCAACCTATGAGTGGTCCTGGGCTTTGGATACAGTCACTGATAGGTTGCATTAATTGTTTCTTGCTCTGAGTTTGGAAGTGGCTGAAATTGCCTGTAAATTGGTATGTGTATGGCCAGCATGAGACCACAAAACCATACAATCCATTTACACCTTAAGGGCCAGTTCACGCTACAAAAACCTACTCCAAATGCATTCCTGATACGTTTTTGCTTACAGTTCACGCCACACGCAGTTCTGGTGCAGTTTTGATGCAGTTTGCTATGTTCCAGTATGGTTCAGTGCAAAAAAATTCAACATGTTCTGCTTTCTTTTCTGCATCGAAAACTGACTGGCTGACTGGAACTGACTGCACTGGTGTGAACCAGAGCCATTGGAATACATGAAAAACACTGTGCATGCATTTTTGATGCAGAAAAAGCACACTGAAATGCATCTAGTGTGAACTAGCCCTAAGGCAAAAATCTTCTCTTGTTGGAGACACAGAATATAGATAATTTAACATGACTTGTGTACATCAGTGATGATTACAGGCAGTCACAGGGTGAACAGGCAGGACTCCAGCTCAGGACAGACAGTGATCTCCAACCCAGGACCAGTCCCAGACACACGCCCTCTGCTGGCACACACTGCACAGTGCATCACAAAATAGTAACACTAATTGAAAACATAACCAAAATAAAGACAAAATATATATTCCAGCCAAACAATAAGAATAGGACATTCCTGAAATAGCTTTATCCATAAAGGAAACACATAGAGAATGATTCAGCTCCAGAGAAAGATCACTTTGGGGGCATTTAAACGTGCGTGAACACAATCAGTGATCATCAATGGATCAGCAATATCAGAGATCAATATATATCTCTGTGTCAGGTTATAGTTTGCACAATGCAATGGATGGGCAACGCAGACTAGTCTAGAATTCCAGTAACCCGTCATGCTGTCAGTATTTTGTACCTGCTCTGCTTAGAACTTTCATGCCAGCACCTGATGCCAGTAATGCAGCTCTCTGCCAACTTCTGCATCTCATAAACTGGCACTGATTTCTGCCCATCCACTCCCAGCAGATCACACAATACGCCAATGAAAGGAGAGCATTTCAGGTCCCCAAATTCAATTTTAAAAAAAGTCCCTATCATGAAACCTTTGTCATTGTCGTGGCTCCCCACATAGGGTTATCCTTAGCTGATCACATAGCAAATCTACACTTCCAGCTTAGTCAGCCAGCCAATCATGCAACAAGGAATCAATCCACCTGTCATGGGAAATGTCAGCCTAACCCAGCCAGCCAATCCCCGACATGAACTGCTGCTCACCTGAGCTGCCCTGTAGTCCTTGGAGGAGAGTCAGTGCCAAAGTGATAAAGTGCTTGATCCCCATGATGGCAGGCAGTGGGAGGGTTAATCAAAGGGATGAGCAGGTATGAGACAGTAGTCCATGTATGTCAGGACTGAGCTGAGATGTCCTGGATGGAGGAGCTGAGTCCCCCCCACTCCCCCCAGTCTCTGGAGTCCTGAGCCAGCAGAGGTGTCAGCCAGACATCGCGATCCAGACTTGTAGAGGAAAGTTCCTTCTCTTCCTGCAGGTGCTGCTGGTCTGATATGTGCGCAAGAAGAAATCAGGCTGCAGCCTCTGCACTCTTCTTCTCTTCCTTCTCCTTTCAGATCCCAGCCCTCTGGGGACACACTGACCTTCCACTCTATGATACGGAAAGGCAGGCAGCAGCAGTGCTGTCATTGACAGAGTACATGGCCAGGCAGGAGTTGTCTTGTGCTGGGATGTTTTCTTCAAGCTCAGATCCTTTATACACAACTCCAGAGGAAGGAGATACGTCAGAGCAGGCAAGGAACCTCTCATGTCACCATGCCTCCAAGGCAGACTTTTCCTGGCTCTCTTCTAGCCAGAGATTGCAGATTGTGCTAAATGCTGGAGTCTACTTAAAGGATCTGTGTGAAGAAGAATACTGGAGCTGCCCTCTGTGCCCTCCCAGAGATGGATCACTGACAGGTAGATTACAGGTATTCAGTGTGGATGACCTGAAGCATTTCACTAATGGCACTGACCTGGAGACTGCACACAGTCTGCTCTACATGTTCATGTCCCACAACAGAGGTGCCACCCAAGTGGATTCATTCTAAAGGTTCGTTTTGTGGCTAAATAGTTAACACTTCCACCTGGCAGTACTAGCGTTGTTGGTTCCAATCCCAGTCTCGGCATCACCTGCCTGGAGTTTGCATGTTCTCCCTGTGCCTGTGTGGGCTTCCTCCGGGTACTCTAGTTTCCTCCCACACTCCAAAGACATGCTGGTAGGTTAATTGGCTCCTGTCTAAATTGGCCCTAGTATGTGTATGTATGAATGGGAGTTAGGGACCTTAGATTGTACACCCCCTTGAGGGTTAGGGACTGATGTGAATGTACAATATCTATGTTATGCACTGTGTAAATTGATGGCGCTATATAAGTACCTGAAATAATAATAATAATTTGAAAATAACAAACATGTAAGGGCTCTTTTACACGGGACATACCTATTTAGTGGATCCGCTTGCTCAGCAGGGGATCTCTCCGCTGATCCCAGCTGAGCAAGCGGATGACAGCTCTGTGTCCCCTTCGCTGCTACGGAAGGGGAATTGGATCACCATCCATTCCTTTTTGGCAGATCGGATGTCGACGGGTGGAAACGTACACATGTCCGTTTACACCCACCGCTCCATAGAGGAGAATGGAGGTTCCGATTGGGTCGGACCCGATCAGAACGTTTGTGCGAAAGAGCCCTTATACTTACCTACCGTGTGCAGTGGTTTTGCACAGAGCAGCCTGGATCCTCCATTTCTTGGGTCCCCCGCAGGCTCTCATGGCCCCTCCCTCCTGTCGGGAGCCCCCACAGCAAGCAGCTTGCTATGGGGGCACTTGCTGCTTTCGTGTGTCCAATCACACAATGAGCCGTGGCTTGTCCCCGACCCCTCTTTCTCCTTATTATTATACAGGATTTATATAGTGCCAACAGTTTGCGCAGCGTTTTAGAAAATGAAGGTAGACATTACAGTTACAATACAATTTGGTACAAGAGGAAGCAGAGGGCCCTGCTCATTAGAGCTTACAATCTAGGAAATGGCTGACTGGCTGTGATTGACAGCCAATGGCTCCTGCTTGCTGTCTCAGCCAATGAGGAGGAAGAGACCCGGACAGGGGCAGACTGACAACTCATGGGGCCCCCGGGCAATAGGGGATCATGGGGCCCGTGTCCTTACCCAAACTCAAAAAAGCCTATGAAAAAGGTACTAGGGGCATCTCATGGTGCCCCCTACTGACCCCGGACCCTCGGGCAGTGCCCGAGCTTCCAAATGGTCAGTCCGCCCCTGGACCCGGGACAGCCAAGGCTCTCGTGCACATCGCTGGATCTCGATGAGGCTTAGGTAAGTATTGAGGGGGCTGGGGGAGCTGATGCACACAGACAGTTTTTTACCTTCATGCATAGAATACGTGAAAGTAAAAAAACCTTCAGCCTTTACAACCACTTTAGAGTCAAAAGCAAATCTAGCGTTACCCCTAAGCACTGCACAGCCAGGCAACACACATTTTCCAGACACGAGAAACAGTCCCCAGGCTTGAGGTTTTTTTGGTTTTATTAAGGGGTTAAACTATGATAGGCTAAAAGGGGTTATGGGATGCCCAATTTGATTGAAGAAACAGTAGGATGAGAAGATTTCTTGCTCTAGTACACTTAGTAAAAAAAAACAACAGATACGTGACTGCGTTCCAGCCAGAACCATCACAATCCTTAGTAGAGTAATACCCTTCTAGGAGCTTGGTGTCCCCTGAGTGGATTTTTTTTTAGCAATGTGACATTGTGTAGGAGTTCTTGATCCCCTTACTGCACAGAATAGCAGCCCACCTGGCCATGGTATCTGATCCCAGGACAAGGGAATGGGTAAGCTATGAACTGTCCCCTGAAGACTTGCCAGAACTTGCATCCAGCAGACATCTCCCTTCTTGGCCCTGGGGGTGTAGAGTTGCTCACACTGTCCTTGTCCTGCCGCTGTGGATAGATCTGTTTTCTGGTCTCTAGCTGAGCTGGTTCCTCTCCAAGCTTTGCTTTGCCTGGTGGGCTGCAGGGCAGTGGAGCTCCCTCTTTCAGCTTCTCTTCAACTTCCAACCTCCAGCCTGGAAACAGAACCCCCCTCTTCTGGGACTCCCTCCCAGGCTACACAGCATCACCTCAACAAACACTTTACTCCTGCGCTAGGAAAGGACTCAGTAGACCCAATAGGAATGTTCTGGAATTTTCTGGAATATGCACTGCTTGCTGCCCTCAATAGACCGGGGTGGTCCAAATACACTGGATACAAATGGAGAAACAAAAAAAGGGCGCACCGACCTAGTGCATTATCGTTTAAAATAATTTATTGAAGAAACAAAATAGGTATCATACTCACAATTGACATAATAACACAGGCATGTCAAACTGAACAAGATGTATGATCCAAACAACATCTGAGTCCATACGATGGAACCCTGGATGACAAACTGGCTAACGCGTTTCGAGGACACAACCTCTTCCTCAGAAGAAAAAGGATCTCTCTGCTGCCGAAAAGAGGGAAATAGTTCAATGCCTTGGACGAGGTATGAAAACATTAGATATTTCAGGAAAACTTAAGCGTGATCATTGCACTATTGTGGCTGATTCAGAGCACATACGGGTTGGTGCAGATAAAGGCACATTGAGGAAGATTTCTGCCAGATCCATGCATCGGATCAAGAGAGCAGCTGCTAAAATACCATTACATAGCAGCAAACAGATATTTGAAGCTGCTGGTGCCTCTGGAGTCCCACAGACATCAAGGTGTAGAGTCCTCCAGAGTCTTGCAACTGTGCATAAACCTTCTATTCATTCACCATTAATCAATGCTCACAAGCAGAAACGGCTGCATTGGGCAGAAAAATACATGAAGACTAATTTTCAAACAGTCCTGTTCACTGATGAGTGCCGTGCAACCCTGGATGGTCCAGATGGATGGAATAGTGGATGGTTGGTGGACGGCCACCCTGTTCCAACAAGGCTGTGACATCAGCAAGGCGGTGGTGGAGTCATGTTTTGGGCTGGAATCATGGGAACAGAGCTGGTCGGCCCCTTTAGGGTCCTCGAAGGTGTAAAGATGACCTCTGCAAAGTATGTGGAGTTTATGACTGACCACTTTCTTCCCTGGTACAGAAGGAAGAACTATGATTTCCGTAATAAAATCATCTTCATGCATGACAATGCACCATCTCATGCTGCAAAGAATACCTCTGCATCAATGGCTGCTATGGGGATAAAAGGAGAGAAAGTCATGGTGTGGCCTCCATCCTACCATGACCTCAATCCTATTGAGAACCTTTGGAGCATCCTCAAGAAAAAGATCTATGAGGGTGGGAGGAAGTTTACATCCAAACAGCAGCTCTGAGAGGCTATTCTGACATCTTGCAAACAAATTCAAGCAGAAACTGTCCAAAAACTCACAAGTTCAATGGATGCAAGACTTGTGAAGCTGCTATCAAATAAGGGGTCCTATGTTACAATGTAACGTGACCTGTTAAAATGTTTAAAAAGTTTGATTGAAATAGCTTTTGATTTCAGTAAATATGCTGCAAACACAATAAATGACAATTTTCAGTTCTTTACAACCTATAAAGTGTTTTGAAACTTACTGTGCGTAATAATTTGAAACAGTGCATTGTAAGTGTTTTATGTTTAAAAAAAATACTGTTATCATTCGGTTTGTTCAATAAAATGTGAATTGTACTCTTAATAGTTGATAACATGAGAATTATGCTGACTGTTATTTACATCAATTATTTAGGTAAATGAGAAAAATATCATTTGCATAATAATTTGGAACACGGTGTATAGATAGCCTTGGGATAAAATCTTAGTGATGCAGCCCTCCTCAGACTGGGAGATCAACCAAAACTGGAAAAGACGCACACAAGTGGCACAAACACCTAGCGCATTATCCAAGGTTTATTAAAAAAATGTTAAAAGACAAAAAACATACTCACAAGTACATGAAAAACCTATAAAGCCACAGGGATGTCCCCTTCCTCACAGCTCATGTCCGCGAAACGCATCAACAGGCCGACTGCACCACTAGTCAGACACTTTACCATCACTTTGGGCCATCCCTATGGCTTTATAGGCATTTTCACGTACTTCATTTTGTGAGTATGTTTTTTATCTTTTTAAATTTTTGTTTATAAACCTTGGATAATGCGCTAGGTGTTTGCGCCACCTGTGTGCTTCTTTTCACTTCCCTCCCTCCAGACTGACAATTCTGCAGTCCAAAGATGTCTCTATTGCCCTTTTATCCAGAGTGTAGACACTTTAATACAGTAGGTGTGTTACTGGTCAGATCACCATGTGAAAACTGGGATAAAAGCCTAAAAAAAGAACACTAGTGCAGCCAGCACATCTACTGATTGGTAGGCTGCGATATATTACAGTGCTGCTTTTTGATTTAATGCAGCTTTAACCATTTTCCATCCGGCCAATGTAGATAAATGGCCGGATGGAAGGTCTGGCCATAGGGCACACTGAGCATTTACAGAAAATAAAAGGTGCGGCGCTGATAGATATAGCATAGGGTCTATATGCTCATGTGTATCTTAAATGATCAGAAGACACACTGTGATGTATAACAGAAAATAGTAATAATTATGAACATAAAGTAGATATAAATGTAATGTCCAGACAAACAGACGCAGGATCTTGCATAGAAGCTACTAAGCCCAGGATCCCACGGTAAAATTGCGCACTCACCGGACAAGCTAAATAAAAGCGCATATGTAGTATGACCCCTGGAAATCACTCATCAGGGGTCATACTACATATGCGCTTTTATTTAGCGTGTCCGGTGAGTGCGCAATTTTACCGTGGGATCCTGGGCTTAGTAGCTTCTATGCAAGATCCTGCGTCTGTTTGTCTGGACATTACATTTATATCTACTTTATGTTCATAATTATTACTATTTTCTGTTATACATCACAGTGTGTCTTCTGATCATTTAAGATACACATGAGCATATAGACCCTATGCTATATCTATCAGCGCCGCACCTTTTATTTTCTGTGTATGTTTGAAGGTTTTGCTGGGATTGCCTTTGGGTGCATTGGCTGCTGTCGAGAGAGCGCTCACTTTTCATATATATTTTTATTTTCACACTGAGCATTTGCCCAGTGGGCCTGTCCATCTGGAAAGGAGAGGAGGCCAGGCGGCACAAAGAAAAAGCGATCCGTGCATTTCACTCCTGCTGCCGCTAAATGCCCACTTCTCATCCTCTCTCTCCTGAAAGCATTCAGCAGTGGCAGGAGAGAAATGCACAGTATTGTTCCTCTATGTGCCACCCCTCTTGCCCATATCCTGTTGCCCTTGGCTCCTGTATGCTCCCACAGTGGCCAGCCCCCTCATCTCCCGGAGCACTGCCGGGTTCCCCCCTCCTTGCAGACTTTCCCCAGGGCTGACAGTTCTCCCACCACCAAAGATGGGAGAAGAGAGTGAAAGCTGGTTCTGCCCCTCTTCTTCCAGCCCTCTCCTCCTGTGTCTGCCCCACCCACACTCCCCTCCAGTCTTGTGTCTTCTCTCTCTCTCTCTCTCTCTCTCTCTCTCTCTCTCTCTCTCGCAAAAGCTCCCCAATAGGGCTCCTTAAAAAAAATGTAAAAACAATAAGGGGAGAATGCTGCCCAGTTCCAGGAAGACATGCCTGTATATCCTCCTAGAAGCATGAACGTGGCAGTCAGTCAGTATCCCTGATCACTGCAGTGCACTCACAGGGGGTTATTTACTAAAACTGGAGCGTGCAAAATTTGGTGCAGCTCTGCTTAGAAACCAATCAGCTTCCAGGGTTTTTTGCTAAAGCTAATTGAACAAGCTGAAGTTAGAAGCTGATTGGCTACCATGCACAACTATACTAGATTTTGAGTGCACCGGTTTTAGTAAATTCCCCCCACAGTGTCCTTAATCACCGCCACACACTCAGTATCTATAATCACTGCAGCACCAGTCATGTAACCTATTCTAGAGAACTTTAGTGGGAATTAGTAAATATGTTTCACTAAATATATGCAAAACTAATGGTTACATCTGTAAGAGAAAACAGTAAAAGAGCCTTAATATGTAAAGAACAAGCCACTAGCCACAAAAGGTAACCAATATCACCCTAGAAACAACTACTATATATATATATATATATATATATATATATATATATATATATAAATATATATATAAAAATAAGATGGATATGGATAAATGTATATAAAAGTTCAAACAAAGATATGGACCAGGAAATCAATGTATAAATTAAACTGCTCAAGTGACATAGAAGTCCGGTATCCGTGCAGTAGTGATAAACAATGCGCACTCACCGGACGCGCATATTAAATGCGCTTTTGTGTGTAAAAAAATCCAGATGTCATCTGATAGTGGGTGGTCCTCCCTCTGTTTAGTATGAGGCTGTTATGGGTGGTCCTCTTTCTCTGGGGATTCCCCTGTATGTTCCTGGTGGATAGTATCCCTCTGGGTAAGCAGGATTCCACTATGTGGTAGTGATCCGTCCAAGGAATCTGTATATGGACTAAAGTACTCCCCCAGGGGATGACAAGGATACTTCCATAGTGTAGTAGGTAGTAAAAGCTTTATTGTGATGCATCAAGGTAAAATCACATTAAGAGTAGTTGCAGACAGTGATTAATGAAAACTGACTGTCTGCTGTAGCAAGATGGCCACCGGAGCTCCACGTTGCTCCGGCGGCGTGATGTCACGGAGCCACACCACGCCGTGACGCCGCCGGAGCAACGTGGAGCTCTGGTGGCCATCTTGCTACAGCAGACGGTCAGTTTTCATTAATCACTGTCTGCAACTACTCTTAATGTGATTTTACCTTGATGCATCACAATAAAGCTTTTACTACCTACTACACTATGGAAGTATCCTTGTCATCCCCTGGGGGAGTACTTTAGTCCATATACAGATTCCTTGGACGGATCACTACCACATAGTGGAATCCTGCTTACCCAGAGGGATACTATCCACCAGGAACATACAGGGGGATCCCCAGAGAAAGGACCACCCATAACAGCCTCATACTAAACAGAGGGAGGACCACCCACTATCAGATGACATCTGGATTTTTTACACACAAAAGCGCATTTAATATGCACGTCTGGTGAGTGCGCATTGTTTATCACTACTGCATGGATACCGGACTTCTATGTCACCTGAGCACTTTAATTGATACATTGATTTCCTGGTCCATATCTTCGTTTGAACTTTTATATACATTTATCCATATCCATCTTATCTCATATTAATTCATTTTTATTGATTATTCATTTGTTTTTATCATTCCTTGGTTCATATTTTAGCGCTGCACTTTATATATATAATGGTTACATCTATTTGCCAATTCCCAATAGCGTTCTCTAGAACTGTTACATTTGATTTCTTGTTACAAAGACGTATTTATTACCTATGTATTACCTAGGGCAGCACAGTGGCTAAATGGTTAGCATGTCTGCCTAGCAGTACTAGGGTCATTGGTTTGAATCCCAATGACAGCACCACCTGCCTGGAGTTTGCATATTCTCCCTGCGCCTGCGTGGGTTTCCTCTGGATACTCCAGTTTCCTCCTACACTCCAAAGACATGCTGGTTAATTGGATCCTGTCTAAATTGGCCATAGTATGTACATGTACAAATGTAAGTTAGGGACCTTAGATTGTACACCCTATGAGGGTTAGGGACTGATGTGAGCATACATATATGTAAAGCACTGTGTAAATTGACAGCACTATATAAGTACCTGTAATAAATAATATGTTCCTCAACTATATCTAGTCCCCATAATACAACAGCCCATAATAAGAAAAAATTTAATTCAGAAGAGAAAATAGCCTAAAAAACATTTGTTTTGCCCAATTCAGAGAGAATGGATGTACATGCAAATTGCTGGATGAATGGCTATGCAATGTTATTTTTTTTAAGTAGACCCCTAAGAGTTATCATTTGCCATAAATTTAGGTGAAAGCAAGAGATTTATGGGACATTTCACTATTCAGGTAAAATGCATTGTAGTCCATATGGAGGGCAAATGTAAGTGTTTTTAGTGGTTTTTAAAGGTATTCCAGGCTAAACCACTTGCCATTTGGGGCAACTTTGACTTTTCTCTCAAACATGTAAATTTTTTATTTTTTTTTAATTGCTTAGAACCCCCAAACATTACATATTTTCTGAAAGCAGAGGCCCTGGAGAATGAAAAGGTGGTTGTCGCAATGTTGCACAATATGTGTGCAGCCATTTATCAAGTTCACATTTTTGGGGGAAAAATACACTTGAATGAATTTTAGTGCACATATACACAATATAATACCCAGCTTTTCTTAAAATATAAAAGATGTTGCGTCTAGTAAATAGATACCAAACATGTCAAGATTTAAAACTGAGCACTTACAATAGGTAATGCTTTAAAAGCATTTACAGGTTGCAAGTTTAAAGCTAAATGTGAGCTCTGGATTTATTATGATTGCTCGCACACTGATGTTCTCACTGGTAATACCCCAAATGTGTTGTGCCATCACCAGATGTGTGTGGGCCCTACAGTATGTGCGTGTTTGCATTTGCACTTGAGCATGGGAAGGGAGGGTGAGGTGATTTTAAGTGTTTTGTTTTTCATTCAACTATATTGCTTACACAAAGGTTGAGCAAAACCCCTTGTGATAGCTTGGGCAGTGACAGGTACTCTTAATTGAGAGATCAGAGGCCTATCAGACTCCTAATACCTCATCTGCCTTCCAAGGCAGTTGATGAAACAGATCTGTTTGACCGGTTCCTTCCCTGGCTGTACCTTGCCATTGTAAACTGAAACCTTGCCATTTCTGGCTTCATTGGTGACAGAAGAGATGGGGGGAATGGATGTTTCTTCATCTTCTCTGTGCTGACCTAACTGCTTACAGTGGTGAGCAGTGGCAAGTGGGGGGCCCTTCCGAGCACAATAAAAGAGATCAAGCTGCTGTACAGCTGCTTAATCACTTTTCTTGGAAAGCTAGTCGTCAGCTGAAAAAATTATACTAGTGTAGCACTACCTCTTAGGAGTTGCTGAAGATTTGGGTCCCCCTATAGTCCTGCACAGCTATGCAACACACATTTTCTTCACACAGCCTTTCATCCAGGAGACAGTTACCAGTCTTTGAGCTTGTTTTTTTTTTATTTTTATTAGGGAAATCGAACTTGGATGGGGTAATGGATGCATGGGTGCCCAAAGGGAATGGTAACTGAAGGCAATCTCCCTGGAACTATATACAAGTCTCCTTATAGCAAAAATTATCTTCTGGAGAGCTAGACAGGATCTCCTGATGTACCACCCCAGACCCCAGATTCTCCTTAATCAAGCTGTACTGGGTGAATCCCTGGGCAGGGGATACAGTGCTTGTCACTTTAAAAAGAAGACGTTCCCAGGTAGCAAGTTAATCCAGTTTCCCACTAGAGTGTTCTGTCCCCTTTTTGGCCCAGGGGGTGTAGATCTACTCACTCAGTCCTCTGACTGTGAGCTGATGGGTCAGAGGCTGCTCTCAGGCTTTCTGCTGAACCGCTCCTTTCCTGCTGCACAGATGGTCCTCGCTCTGGGGGCCGATGAGGTCCTAAGCTTTCCTCCTTTCCAGCCTCCCTGCCTGTAAGTGAGCCCCTTCCCTTCTGGGCTCCCTTCCAGGCTCCTGCTCTCCAGCCTCTCACTTCATCTTCCACCCGAACTTTTCTGCTGCTAAGCAGGCTCTATCACATTTGAAGGCTGCCCTGACACCATGCTAAGCCTCCTGCTTGGGAATTAACCAAGGTCCTCCAAGTGTTCAGGCCAGCCCTTCCTCACCCCCACCCACTGCTTCTAGAATGTTCTCCAAGAGCAGGGGGAGGTATCAGAGAACTGACCTGCAGAGCCTCTCTGACCCGAATTTGACAACCCTCTGACTATCACCACAGGCTGCTATTCAGCCTCTGCCTAGCAATTGAACACTGGCTCCCCCTAGTATCTACAAGGGTGCTACACTAGGATCATGATTACAGCTGCATATATATGTTTGGTAAGTGGTTAAAAATGCTCCTTCCCCCCTCCTAACACCACTAACCTGTGTAAGAAAGATACCTATTTTCAGCCCACTTCAGTTGGGTCCTGTGATCCAGTTCTCCTGTGTCAGTCAGTGGCAGCTGCAAGGGAGAGGAGTGACTGCCAACAACAGCTGGGCCATGAGAGCTTCTGAGTGTTGTCACTGCTCTCAGGCATTGTCAAGCAATCTCCATTCTCCTCTGCAGCCGCCAGGGCATTACGTGACCGGAGAGGAGTAGGCTGAAAATTGAAAATTTATATATACACACACACAATATATATATATATATATACATATACATACATACACACACACACATAGTATCTTTCTTATACAGGTTATTCAGCATAGGTGTTAGAAGGGGGAAGGGAGCATTTTTAAGACTAGCGGTTTCTCCTGGAATTCTACTTTAAGGGGCAATTGGCTTTGAAAGGCTCCTGAAGGTTACAGCGCTTCTATGAGCTGTCTCTGACCTGTTGCTGTGCCAAATAAAGCCCTTTGTTAGCTTCAATATTTTAGTTTTTTTTTTACAGAAAGAAAGCATGGAGAAAAAAAAAATAAAAATGACAGTATGCAGATAATCAAACAAAAAAAAATAACTATAAAATCGCCAATTATACTACTCAAATTAAATTCCTTTTAAATAATACACACTCAAAATAAAGAAAAAAAATAGTAAAATTGACCATTTTCATTTCTGCGATGTCAAAATCAGTATTTTAGCTGCAAATTAATCTAAAAGAAACTCTAAGTATCCTTAATGATGACATCTGTACAATACTTGGGTTTATTTTATGGGATACTTTACAGTATATCCCCATGCATATATGTGTGCTAGTAGCCAAAGTAACAACTAAATGATTAGTTATTGATTGTATTATTACTCTCATCTTTACTATCCTAAGTTGTTTGTAAGTAGTATGCAGGTAGAGGTATGCAAATGTGATGATTCTCCCCTGCTCTCCCCTTTGAAGTTTTATGCAGCTGCATAATGCTTTATTATTATTATTATTCAGGATTTTTATAATGGCAGCAGTTTGCAGAGCACTTTACAATATGGAGAAGACAGTCCAGTTACAATACAATTCAAAACAGAGGATCGGAGGGCCTTACTCCTTAGAATTACAGTTTATTTTGTTGCATAAGATATGGCTATACTGTTCATTGTGAAGAAATGTGCATTTTTTGAGCTGGAGGAAGGGCTCCTGTGCAATGTATAAGACAAATATATAATGAATAAAATACATTTTTTCTACATGTAAAATGTCAATAAGGAACAGTTTTGTCCAGGGACGGATTAATGTAGGGGCTATTGGAGTTGCAGCTCCAGGTCCCTATCTTAAAGTGAAGTTCCGGCCCCCGCTACCTCCCCCCCAAAAAAATTAAAAGTCAGCAGCTACAAAAACTGTAGCAGCTGACTTTTAATAGTAGGGCACTTACCTGTCCATGCATCCAGCAGTGTGTTCACACCGAGCACATTCTTCAATTGGCTGTCGGGTGCTGGCGCCACCATCTTGACTAAGGGAAACCGGTAGTGAAGCCTTGCAGCTTCACCGCTGGTTTCCTACTATGCATGTGTAAAGCATGCTGCACTTTGTGAATGCAGTCTTATGGGATCTTGGAAGTAACCCAGAGGACTGCAGGGGTGTCGAAATTCCGTCTCAGTTAGACACAGCAAACTGAGTCCAGAAGTGGGAGCAGGTACCTCTCAAAAACCGGTATCCGCTCTGCCCTCCCCCCAAAAGGTATCATATGTGGCAGTGGAGGGGGAGGAGGCAGAAAAGTGGAGCTTCCACTTTTGGGTGGAACTTCGCTTTAATATAGGCCCATCCAGGGGCGGACTGACCATTCGGGCACTCGGGTACAATCTGACAGTTGGGGTTAATTACAAGCACCATTCTCCTTGTATGGCTTTCCATGAAGCAGCTAAAAGCTGCTTATCCTCCTCTTCCTCCCATGGCTCTCAGCTGCTTCATGGGGAGATTAGTGCTTTAATTGCTCTCCCCCCTCCCACTGCACCAGTCACCCCAGAGTTTCCTTGGGATTCTCTCTGCTGCTAAAAAAATAACTTGCAAAAAAAATAATCAAAAAATAAATTATAAAGAAAATAATAAAATACATATAATAACTACTGAAACTGTTCACTGCTCTACCCAAACCGTCCACTGCCCCCCACCCCAAAAACATTGTGAAAAAATATGAAAAAAAATTGCAACAAATAATTATAAAAAATAATAATAATTTAACCACTTGCCGCCCTGAGGATTTACCCTCCTTCCTGAACAGGCCATTTTTTGTGTGCTACATGTCTTTGCTACAAAAAAATCCAAATATGTGTAAATTAATTGGTTTATGTGAAAGTTATAGTGTTTCCAAATGGCGGTATATATACTGGGATTTTTGTTTAATTTTTGCTATTAATGGCGGCAATCAGCGACTTATAGCAGGACTGCGGTGGACATTCTGACACTGGGGGGAACTGACTTGGTGTCACTGACATCCCCAGTGACACCAATACTCATGACACTGTACTAATGGCACTGGGCAGGAAGGGGTTAACATGAGGGGAGATCAAAGAATTAACTGTGTGCAGGGAATATTTTACTAGGGGGCTGTGTCAGTGTGCTTCACTGTAATTACACTGCTCTGGATGGCTGTGCTGTGCACAGAGTAGTGTGCCCGAGCTGACAGGGAGAACTGTTAGTAAACAAAACAGTCCTCCTCCCTGCCAGAGATCTTCGAAAATCACCGGGCGCCGGCGAATGGTGGTGCGAATGGTGGTGCGGCTTGCTTGCGCCCCCTACCTGGAAATGCAAAATCAAGTATATATATATATATATATATATATATATTTATATTTACACACACATACACACACACACACACACACACACACACACACACACACCCTGTAGCCCCCCTGTAGCAGTATTTCTGCTATAGGGCGGGGATGGGAAACAGTTGAAGTGGTTGTAAAGGCACACTGCCTGTGTTTGGGGTCATACAGATGCCTTTCAAATTAGGACCTACTGTTGTTGCACTTTTAATGTAAGTTTATTTTTCTTAACTTATTAAACATTTATTTTTGTAGAGAAATTCTGTGATGAACAAATGTAATGTGCACAGTTCAATAAGTAGGTGGGGCTTTGTGTGGGTGTGGCTTGGGACACAGGGGGGCTCCATGATCTCCTGAGTGCCCTATGAGTTGTCTGTCCACTCCTGGGCATGGAAAGCAATGGGCCTACAGCAGGGACATAGAACCCCCCCCCCCCAGAGCAGAGTTACCAACCATCTATTAAAGAGCATGTTTATAAAAAACAGGGCAGTTTACTTCCATCCATAATTGTCAATGGACGGGAACACTGCATTTGCAGCTATGATGTCAGCCGATTTCTGATCAGCTGAGCTCAGAACACTGGCAGTCTGTATCATGCTGCTGCTCCCCCCTCCCTCCTCACTCCTTCCTGCAGGCTACTTCAGGTTACATCTACATCTCGGGCTGGCTTGGCTTGGCTTGGGCGGGCAACTAGTCCGGGTGCGCACTTGACGTCTTTTCCACCAATTTGAAATAGACTTCAAGGAGGGGAAGCAGGAGGAGAGGAGGATTCTGCCTTCAGTGCCCTGGCCTGAATCAGATGAGTTAAAGAGTTCAGTGACTGACAACCCAACTCCACAGAGAGACTGTCCTGCCATCTGCCGAACAGTATGGGGTCGCTGACATAAAGCACAGTGGCTAAATGGTTAGCACTCCGCCTGGCAGCACTAGGGTCGTTGATTCAAATCTGCACCATCTGCCTGGAGTTTGCATGTTCTCTCTGTGCCTGCATGGGCTTCCTTTGGGTACTTTGGTTTCCTCCCACACTCCAAAGACATGCTGGTAGGTTAATTGGATCCTGGCTAAATTGGCCCTAGTATGTGTATGTAGGAATGTGAGTTTAGGGACTTCAGATTGTATGCTCATTGAGGGTTAGGGACTGATGTTCAATATATATATATATATATATATATATATATATATATATATATATGTGTGGGTGTAAAAGTGCTGTGTGAATTGACGGTGCCATAATTACCTGTAATAAATGTAGGGGAACAATACAAAAAAGGATCCTCCTTTTTTCAGTGTCCTCACTTCCTATTTACATCAGTGTCCCCCCTTACCATAGTGTATTCACTTTGCGGATGCTGATGTAAGGGTGGGGCTCTGGTGATCATAGACCATCTTATCTCAGAGTTCCCCTTTACCCCAGAGTTTACAATGTTCCCCTTTATTTCAGGGTTTGCAGAGTTCCCCTTTGCCCTGCAATATGTAAATAGAAACTCTGGGGACTCTGTTTTAAGGGGGGGATGCTAACATAAGTGGGAACACTGGGGATTCTCATGTAAGAGGAACTCTGCAGACTCTGATGTAAAGGGAAATGCTGCAGACTGTGATGTGAGGGGAAACTCTTCAGACTCTGATATAAGGAGGAACTCTTCAAACCCTGTTGTAAGGGGGGGCGCTGGTGATCAGAGACCCCCTTACATCAGAGTTCCTCTTTACACCTGCAGTGTTTCCCTTTACATCACAGTCTGCAGGGTTCCCCTTTACATCAGGGTCTGCAGAGTTCCCTGTTGCTGCACTGTAAGGAGGAAACATGTGCACCCTGATGTAAGGGGGCCCTGGAAGCTGTGATGTAATTGGGAAGTCTGTGGACTCTAATGTAAGGGGGAACTCTGTGGACTTTCCATAAAAAGGCTCACCAAGATCTCCAGCACCAGGCCCATGATGCCCTTAATACAGCCCTGGTTTTGTTACAGTTACAATTAGAGATGAGCGAAGTATTCAAAAATTCGATTCGACTGATTCGGCGAATTCGTGGAAAAATTTTGATTCAAGTCGAATATATTCGCTGCGAATTTAACTTATAAAAGGGTGTTTCTAGGCTTCAGAGAGACTTTATATTAGTGCAGAACACTGTACCTTTAATTTAAATGCCCTTGGAGTCTGCTGGGGAAGAGAAATAATACTGACAGTCAGTATGACATGCAGATGAGTGCCGTCGATCTTAGAATCACCACACACTTCACTCATTTGGGCAGTCACGGGGCCAAAACCAGAGTGTGGAGCCACAGTGTGGCGGTGGAGTCAGCAGCAATGGGAGGCCATACAGCACCCTATGACAAAAATGGAAACCACCAGCAGTGTGAGGAGACCTGAAAGTGGCACATGGCAGAGTGTGGCGATGGAGACAGCAGCAATGGGAGGCCGTACAGGGACCCATGACACACTCTGGACCTGGCAGCAGCATGAGGAGGCGGTACAGGGGCCCATGACAGATTACGGGCCTGGCAGCAGCAAGAGGAGTTGGTACGGGGGCCCATGGCAGATTACGGGCCTGGCAGCAGCAATGGGAGGCCGTACAGGGACCCATGACACACTCTGGACCTGGCAGCAGCATGGGGAGGCGGTACAGGGGCCCATGACAGATTACGGGCCTGGCAGCAGCATGAGGAGTCGGTACGGGGGCCCATGACACACTCTGGACCTGGCAGCAGCATGAGGAGGTGGTACAGGGGCGCATGACAGATTACGAGCCTGGCAGCAGCAACTTGGACAGGAGGACGTTCAGCTTCTGCACCGTCGGGTGCATGCTCGCAAACTGTTGTCTCTTGGAAACGGATTCCAAGAAAGACTGCTGACGGAATCCGTGAAGAGGAGTAGCAGGAGAAGGAGCATCTGAACGAGCGGAATATGCCAACAAGCGACAACAGGGGCCCATGACAGATTACGGGCCTGGCAGTAGCATGAGGAGTCGGTACGGGGGCCCATGGCAGATTAGGGGTCTGGCAGCAGCTATGGGAGGCCCGTAATCTGCCAGCACCCTATGACAAAAAATGGAACACACCAGCAGTGTGAGGAGACCTGAAAGTGGCACATGCCAGAGTGTGGCGATGGAGACAGCAGCAATGGGAGGCTGTACAGGGACCCATGAGAGACTCTGGACCTGGCAGCAGCATGAGGAGGCGGTATAGGGGCCCATGGCAGATTAGGGGCCTGGCAGCAGCTATGGGAGGCCCGTAATCTACCAGCACCCTATGACAAAAAATGGAACCCACCAGCAGTGTGAGGAGACCTGAAAGTGGCACATGGCAGAGTGTGGCGATGGAGACAGCAGCAATGGGAGGCCGTACAGGGACCCATGAGAGACTCTGGACTTGGCAGCAGCATGAGGAGGCGGTATAGGGGCCCATGGCAGATTAGGGGCCTGGCAGCAGCTATGGGAGGCCCGTAATCTGCCAGCACCCTATGACAAAAAATGGAACACACCAGCAGTGTGAGGAGACCTGAAAGTGGCACATGTTTGGGGCATGATTCATGGCGGATTTAGTCAGTTGTGTCAGGAACTGGTGGTTTGAAATCCAGACTAATCCACGCCTGATTCATTTTCACAAACGTGAGTCTCTCCACACTTTGGGTGGACAGTCGTGTCCTCCGCGGAGTTGCAATACCTCCTGCCGCACTAAACACGCGCTCCGATGCCACGCTACTGGCCGGGCATGACAGCCTTTCAAGGGCAAATTCAGCTAGTTGGGGCCAAAGGTCAAGTTTCGTTGCCCAGTAGTCAAGGGGATTGTCTACCTCGGTTGGCAGGGTGCTGTCCAAGTAGGCCTAAGCCTGTTGTTTGAGGTCCTGCTCCAGGTCCACCTGATGCTGCTGCTGCGGCTGGTTATTAGTTTCCTCACTGCGCTGGTGAAGAAAGCTACTCATCATCGACTGCAGACTGAGGCAGCTGCTGCTGGTGGAGCTGCCACTGCTCCTACCACCCCACCCCTCCCCTGCTGCCATGGCAGCGGAACGCGAGCGCACAGGGCCCACAGTGTCTGAGGATGGACGTTGGCGCAGACAGGCAGAGACCAGCTGACTACATAGGTGGTTTTTATAGTACGTTATTTCGGCCTCCCTCTCAGCAGGTGTGAAAAAGGCCACCATTTTTGAACGGTAGCGAGGGTCCAACAAGGTGGACAGCCAAAAGTCATCCCTCTGTCTGATGGTTATTATTCGGCTGTCGGTACGCAAGCAAGCGAGCATGCTATGGGCCATTTGTGCCAAGGAATGCGAGGGACTCCCTGCCTCCATCTCCACAGCATACTGCCACGGTGCGTCTGGGTCCTCTGTCTCCTCCTCCTCCTCCTCTACCAGATGCTCCTGCTCCTCCACTCCTGTCCGCTGAGTGGAAAAACCACCCATTTCACTCAATAATTCCTGAGCACCAATGTCCTCCTCTACCTCCTCCTCTTCTTCCTGTCCTGCCCCCACAGGGGTCATGTGGCGTTGAGATCTGTGCGCCACGTCTACCACACCCTGACCAGCCATTGTTAACAGCATTTGTTCCAGGACGTGCAACAGAGGAATGACGTCGTTCATCCCATAGTCCTGCCGACTCACGAATAGCGTGGCCTCCTCAAAGGGCCTGAGCAAGCGCAGGTGTCACGCATGAGCTGCCAATGGCTGACATCTAAGTTACACAGGGAGTACCTTTATCCGCTTTTAACATCAGGAAATCTGTGATGGCATTTTGCTGTTCGTAAAGGCGGTCTAACATATGTAGGGTTGAATTCCACCTTGTTGCAACGTCACAGCATGAGGAGTCGGTACGGGGGCCCATGGCAGATTACGGGCCTGGCAGCAGCAATGGGAGGCCCGTAATCTGCCAGCACCCTATGTCAAAAAATTGAACACACCAGCAGTGTGTGAGGAGACCTGAAAGTGGCACATGGCAGAGTGTGGCGATGGAGACAGCAGCAATGGGAGGCCGTACAGGGACCCATGAGAGACTCTGGACCTGGCAGCAGCATGAGGAGGCGGTATAGGGGCCCATGGCAGATTAGGGGCCTGGCAGCAGCTATAGGAGGCCCGTAATCTGCCAGCACCCTATGTCAAAAAATTGAACACACCAGCAGTGTGAGGAGACCTGAAAGTGGCACATGGCATGAGACACTGTGGGCCTGGCAGCAGCATGAGGAGGCGGTACAGGGGCCCATGGCAGATTAGGGGCCTGGCAGCAGCTATGGGAGGCCCGTAATCTGCCAGCACCCAATGTCAAAAAATTCAACACACCAGCAGTGTGAGGAGACCTGAAAGTGGCACATGGCAGAGTGTGGCGATGGAGACAGCAGCAATGGGAGGCCGTACAGGGACCCATGACAGACTCTGGACTTGGCAGCAGCATGAGGAGGCGGTATAGGGGCCCATGGCAGATTAGGGGCCTGGCAGCAGCTATGGGAGGCCCGTAATCTGCCAGCACCCTATGTCAAAAAATTCAACACACCAGCAGTGTGAGGAGACCTGAAAGTGGCACATGGCATGAGACACTGTGGACCTGGCAGCAGCATGAGGAGGCGGTACAGGGGCCCATGGCAGATTAGGGGCCTGGCAGCAGCTATAGGAGGCCCGTAATCTGCCAGCACCCTATGACAAAAAATGGAACACACCAGCAGTGTGAGGAGACCTGAAAGTGGCACATGGCAGAGTGTGGCGATGGAGACAGCAGCAATGGGAGGCCGTACAGGGACCCATGACAGACTCTGGACTTGGCAGCAGCATGAGGAGGCGGTATAGGGGCCCATGGCAGATTAGGGGCCTGGCAGCAGCTATAGGAGGCCCGTAATCTGCCAGCACCCTATGACAAAAAATGGAACACACCAGCAGTGTGAGGAGACCTGAAAGTGGCACATGGCAGAGTGTGGCGATGGAGACAGCAGCAATGGGAGGCTGTACAGGGACCCATGAGAAACTCTGGACCTGGCAGCAGCATGAGGAGGCGGTATAGGGGCCCATGGCAGATTAGGGGCCTGGCAGCAGCTATAGGAGGCCCGTAATCTGCCAGCACCCTATGTCAAAAAATTCAACACACCAGCAGTGTGAGGAGACCTGAAAGTGGCACATGGCATGAGACACTGTGGACCTGGCAGCAGCATGAGGAGGCGGTACAGGGGCCCATGGCAGATTAGGGGCCTGGCAGCAGCTATGGGAGGCCCGTAATCTGCCAGCACCCTATGTCAAAAAATTGAACACCCCAGCATTGTGTGAGGAGACCTGTAAGTGGCACATGGCAGAGTGTGGCGATGGAGACAGCAGCAATGGGAGGCCGTACAGGGACCCATGACAGACTCTGGACTTGGCAGCAGCATGAGGAGGCGGTATAGGGGCCCATGGCAGATTAGGGGCCTGGCAGCAGCTATGGGAGGCCCGTAATCTGCAAGCACCCTATGACAAAAAATGGAACACACCAGCGGTGTGAGGAGACCTGAAAGTGGCACATGGCAGAGTGTGGCGATGGAGACAGCAGCAATGGGAGGCCGTACAGGGACCCATGAGAGACTCTGGACATGGCAGCAGCATGAGGAGGCGGTATAGGGGCCCATGGCAGATTAGGGGCCTGGCAGCAGCTATGGGAGGCCCGTAATCTGCCAGCACCCTATGACAAAAAATGGAACACACCAGCAGTGTGAGGAGACCTGAAAGTGGCACATGGCAGAGTGTGGCGATGGAGACAGCAGCAATGGGAGGCCGTACAGGGACCCATGAGAGACTCTGGACATGGCAGCAGCATGAGGAGGCGGTATAGGGGCCCATGGCAGATTAGGGGCCTGGCAGCAGGTATGGGAGGCCCGTAATCTGCCAGCACCCTATGTCAAAAAATTCAACACACCAGCAGTGTGAGGAGACCTGAAAGTGGCACATGGCATGAGACACTGTGGACCTGGCAGCAGCATGAGGAGGCGGTACAGGGGCCCATGGCAGATTAGGGGCCTGGCAGCAGCTATGGGAGGCCCGTAATCTGCCAGCACCCTATGACAAAAAATGGAACACACCAGCAGTGTGAGGAGACCTGAAAGTGGCACATGGCAGAGTGTGGCGATGGAGACAGCAGCAATGGGAGGCCGTACAGGGACCCATGAGAGACTCTGGACATGGCAGCAGCATGAGGAGGCGGTATAGGGGCCCATGGCAGATTAGGGGCCTGGCAGCAGGTATGGGAGGCCCGTAATCTGCCAGCACCCTATGTCAAAAAATTCAACACACCAGCAGTGTGAGGAGACCTGAAAGTGGCACATGGCATGAGACATTGTGGACCTGGCAGCAGCATGAGGAGGCGGTACAGGGGCCCATGGCAGATTAGGGGCCTGGCAGCAGCTATGGGAGGCCCGTAATCTGCCAGCACCCTATGTCAAAAAATTCAACACACCAGCAGTGTGAGGAGACCTGAAAGTGGCACATGGCATGAGACACTGTGGACCTGGCAGCAGCATGAGGAGGCGGTACAGGGGCCCATGGCAGATTAGGGGCCTGGCAGCAGCTATGGGAGGCCCGTAATCTGCCAGCACCCTATGTCAAAAAATTGAACACACCAGCATTGTGTGAGGAGACCTGAAAGTGGCACATGGCAGAGTGTGGCGATGGAGACAGCAGCAATGGGAGGCCGTACAGGGACCCATGACAGACTCTGGACCTGGCAGCAGCATGAGGAGGCGGTATATAGGGGCCCATGGCAGATTAGGGGCCTGGCAGCAGCTATGGGAGGCCCGTAATCTGCCAGCACCCTATGTCAAAAAATTGAACACACCAGCATTGTGTGAGGAGACCTGAAAGTGGCACATGGCAGAGTGTGGCGATGGAGACAGCAGCAATGGGAGGCCATACAGGGACCCATGACAGACTCTGGACTTGGCAGCAGCATGAGGAGGCGGTATAGGGGCCCATGGCAGATTAGGGGCCTGGCAGCAGCTATGGGAGGCCCGTAATCTGCCAGCACCCTATGTCAAAAAATTCAACACACCAGCAGTGTGAGGAGACCTGAAAGTGGCACATGGCATGAGACACTGTGGACCTGGCAGCAGTATGAGGAGGCGGTACAGGGGCCCATGGCAGATTAGGGGCCTGGCAGCAGCTATGGGAGGCCCGTAATCTGCCAGCACCCTATGTCAAAAAATTCAACACACCAGCAGTGTGAGGAGACCTGAAAGTGGCACATGGCATGAGACACTGTGGACCTGGCAGCAGCATGAGGAGGCGGTACAGGGGCCCATGGCAGATTAGGGGCCTGGCAGCAGCTATGGGAGGCCCGTAATCTGCCAGCACCCTATGTCAAAAAATTGAACACACCAGCATTGTGTGAGGAGACCTGAAAGTGGCACATGGCAGAGTGTGGCGATGGAGACAGCAGCAATGGGAGGCCGTACAGGGACCCATGACAGACTCTGGACTTGACAGCAGCATGAGGAGGCGGTATAGGGGCCCATGGCAGATTAGGGGCCTGGCAGCAGCTATAGGAGGCCCGTAATCTGCCAGCACCCTATGACAAAAAATGGAACACACCAGCAGTGTGAGGAGACCTGAAAGTGGCACATGGCAGAGTGTGGCGATGGAGACAGCAGCAATGGGAGGCCGTACAGGGACCCATGAGAGACTCTGGACCTGGCAGCAGCATGAGGAGGTGGTATAGGGGCCCATGGCAGATTAGGGGCCTGGCAGCAGCTATGGGAGGCCCGTAATCTGCCAGCACCCTATGTCAAAAAATTCAACACACCAGCAGTGTGAGGAGACCTGAAAGTGGCACATGGCATGAGACACTGTGGACCTGGCAGCAGCATGAGGAGGCGGTACAGGGGCCCATGGCAGATTAGGGGCCTGGCAGCAGCTATGGGAGGCCCGTAATCTGCCAGCACCCTATGTCAAAAAATTGAACACACCAGCATTGTGTGAGGAGACCTGAAAGTGGCACATGGCAGAGTGTGGCGATGGAGACAGCAGCAATGGGAGGCCGTACAGGGACCCATGACAGACTCTGGACTTGGCAGCAGCATGAGGAGGCGGTATAGGGGCCCATGGCAGATTAGGGGCCTGGCAGCAGCTATAGGAGGCCCGTAATCTGCCAGCACCCTATGTCAAAAAATTCAACACACCAGCAGTGTGAGGAGACCTGAAAGTGGCACATGGCATGAGACACTGTGGACCTGGCAGCAGCATGAGGAGGCGGTACAGGGGCCCATGGCAGATTAGGGGCCTGGCAGCAGCTATGGGAGGCCCGTAATCTGCCAGCACCCTATGTCAAAAAATTGAACACCCCAGCATTGTGTGAGGAGACCTGTAAGTGGCACATGGCAGAGTGTGGCGATGGAGACAGCAGCAATGGGAGGCCGTACAGGGACCCATGACAGACTCTGGACTTGGCAGCAGCATGAGGAGGCGGTATAGGGGCCCATGGCAGATTAGGGGCCTGGCAGCAGCTATAGGAGGCCCGTAATCTGCCAGCACCCTATGACAAAAAATGGAACCCACCAGCAGTGTGAGGAGACCTGAAAGTGGCACATGGCAGAGTGTGGCGATGGAGACAGCAGCAATGGGAGGCCGTACAGGGACCCATGAGAGACTCTGGACATGGCAGCAGCATGAGGAGGCGGTATAGGGGCCCATGGCAGATTAGGGGCCTGGCAGCAGGTATGGGAGGCCCGTAATCTGCCAGCACCCTATGTCAAAAAATTCAACACACCAGCAGTGTGAGGAGACCTGAAAGTGGCACATGGCATGAGACACTGTGGACCTGGCAGCAGCATGAGGAGGCGGTACAGGGGCCCATGGCAGATTAGGGGCCTGGCAGCAGCTATGGGAGGCCCGTAATCTGCCAGCACCCTATGTCAAAAAATTCAACACACCAGCAGTGTGAGGAGACCTGAAAGTGGCACATGGCATGAGACACTGTGGACCTGGCAGCAGCATGAGGAGGCGGTACAGGGGCCCATGGCAGATTAGGGGCCTGGCAGCAGCTATGGGAGGCCCGTAATCTGCCAGCACCCTATGTCAAAAAATTGAACACACCAGCATTGTGTGAGGAGACCTGAAAGTGGCACATGGCAGAGTGTGGCGATGGAGACAGCAGCAATGGGAGGCCGTACAGGGACCCATGACAGACTCTGGACCTGGCAGCAGCATGAGGAGGCGGTATATAGGGGCCCATGGCAGATTAGGGGCCTGGCAGCAGCTATGGGAGGCCCGTAATCTGCCAGCACCCTATGTCAAAAAATTGAACACACCAGCATTGTGTGAGGAGACCTGAAAGTGGCACATGGCAGAGTGTGGCGATGGAGACAGCAGCAATGGGAGGCCATACAGGGACCCATGACAGACTCTGGACTTGGCAGCAGCATGAGGAGGCGGTATAGGGGCCCATGGCAGATTAGGGGCCTGGCAGCAGCTATGGGAGGCCCGTAATCTGCCAGCACCCTATGTCAAAAAATTCAACACACCAGCAGTGTGAGGAGACCTGAAAGTGGCACATGGCATGAGACACTGTGGACCTGGCAGCAGTATGAGGAGGCGGTACAGGGGCCCATGGCAGATTAGGGGCCTGGCAGCAGCTATGGGAGGCCCGTAATCTGCCAGCACCCTATGTCAAAAAATTCAACACACCAGCAGTGTGAGGAGACCTGAAAGTGGCACATGGCATGAGACACTGTGGACCTGGCAGCAGCATGAGGAGGCGGTACAGGGGCCCATGGCAGATTAGGGGCCTGGCAGCAGCTATGGGAGGCCCGTAATCTGCCAGCACCCTATGTCAAAAAATTGAACACACCAGCATTGTGTGAGGAGACCTGAAAGTGGCACATGGCAGAGTGTGGCGATGGAGACAGCAGCAATGGGAGGCCGTACAGGGACCCATGACAGACTCTGGACTTGGCAGCAGCATGAGGAGGCGGTATAGGGGCCCATGGCAGATTAGGGGCCTGGCAGCAGCTATAGGAGGCCCGTAATCTGCCAGCACCCTATGACAAAAAATGGAACACACCAGCAGTGTGAGGAGACCTGAAAGTGGCACATGGCAGAGTGTGGCGATGGAGACAGCAGCAATGGGAGGCCGTACAGGGACCCATGAGAGACTCTGGACCTGGCAGCAGCATGAGGAGGTGGTATAGGGGCCCATGGCAGATTAGGGGCCTGGCAGCAGCTATGGGAGGCCCGTAATCTGCCAGCACCCTATGTCAAAAAATTCAACACACCAGCAGTGTGAGGAGACCTGAAAGTGGCACATGGCATGAGACACTGTGGACCTGGCAGCAGCATGAGGAGGCGGTACAGGGGCCCATGGCAGATTAGGGGCCTGGCAGCAGCTATGGGAGGCCCGTAATCTGCCAGCACCCTATGTCAAAAAATTGAACACACCAGCATTGTGTGAGGAGACCTGAAAGTGGCACATGGCAGAGTGTGGCGATGGAGACAGCAGCAATGGGAGGCCGTACAGGGACCCATGACAGACTCTGGACTTGGCAGCAGCATGAGGAGGCGGTATAGGGGCCCATGGCAGATTAGGGGCCTGGCAGCAGCTATAGGAGGCCCGTAATCTGCCAGCACCCTATGACAAAAAATGGAACACACCAGCAGTGTGAGGAGACCTGAAAGTGGCACATGGCAGAGTGTGGCGATGGAGACAGCAGCAATGGGAGGCCGTACAGGGACCCATGAGAGACTCTGGACCTGGCAGCAGCATGAGGAGGCGGTATAGGGGCCCATGGCAGATTAGGGGCCTGGCAGCAGCTATGGGAGGCCCGTAATCTGCCAGCACCCTATGTCAAAAAATTCAACACACCAGCAGTGTGAGGAGACCTGAAAGTGGCACATGGCATGAGACACTGTGGACCTGGCAGCAGAATGAGGAGGCGGTACAGGGGCCCATGGCAGATTAGGGGCCTGGCAGCAGCTATGGGAGGCCCGTAATCTGCCAGCACCCTATGTCAAAAAATTGAACACACCAGCATTGTGTGAGGAGACCTGAAAGTGGCACATGGCAGAGTGTGGCGATGGAGACAGCAGCAATGGGAGGCCGTACAGGGACCCATGACAGACTCTGGACTTGGCAGCAGCATGAGGAGGCGGTATAGGGGCCCATGGCAGATTAGGGGCCTGGCAGCAGCTATAGGAGGCCCGTAATCTGCCAGCACCCTATGACAAAAAATGGAACACACCAGCAGTGTGAGGAGACCTGAAAGTGGCACATGGCAAAGTGTGGCGATGGAGACAGCAGCAATGGGAGGCTGTACAGGGACCCATGAGAGACTCTGGACCTGGCAGCAGCATGAGGAGGCGGTATAGGGGCCCATGGCAGATTAGGGGCCTGGCAGCAGCTATGGGAGGCCCGTAATCTGCCAGCACCCTATGTCAAAAAATTCAACACACCAGCAGTGTGAGGAGACCTGAAAGTGGCACATGGCATGAGACACTGTGGACCTGGCAGCAGCATGAGGAGGCGGTACAGGGGCCCATGGCAGATTAGGGGCCTGGCAGCAGCTATGGGAGGCCCGTAATCTGCCAGCACCCTATGTCAAAAAATTCAACACACCAGCAGTGTGAGGAGACCTGAAAGTGGCACATGGCATGAGACACTGTGGACCTGGCAGCAGCATGAGGAGGCGGTACAGGGGCCCATGGCAGATTAAGGGCCTGGCAGCAGCTATGGGAGGCCCGTAATCTGCCAGCACCCTATGACAAAAAATGGAACACACCAGCAGTGTGAGGAGACCTGAAAGTGGCACATGCCAGAGTGTGGCGATGGAGACAGCAGCAATGGGAGGCCGTACAGGGACCCATGAGAGACTCTGGACCTGGCAGCAGCATGAGGAGGCGGTATAGGGGCCCATGGCAGATTAGGGGCCTGGCAGCAGCTATGGGAGGCCCGTAATCTGCCAGCACCCTATGTCAAAAAATTCAACACACCAGCAGTGTGTGAGGAGACCTGAAAGTGGCACATGGCAGAGTGTGGCGATGGAGACAGCAGCAATGGGAGGCCGTACAGGGACCCATGAGAGACTCTGGACCTGGCAGCAGCATGAGGAGGCGGTATAGGGGCCCATGGCAGATTAGGGCCTGGCAGCAGCTATGGGAGGCCCGTAATCTGCCAGCACCCTATGACAAAAAATGGAACACACCAGCAGTGTGAGTAGACCTGAAAGTGGCACATGGCAGGGGCATGATTTATGGCGGATTTAATCAGTTGTGTCAGGAACTGGTGGTTTGAAATCCAGACTAATCCACGCCTGATTCATTTTCACAAACGTGAGTCTCTCCACACTTTGGGTGGACAGTCGTGTCCTCCGCGGAGTTACAATACCTCCTGCCGCACTAAACACGCGCTCCGATGCCACGCTACTGGCCGGGCATGACAGCCTTTCAAGGGCAAATTCAGCTAGTTGGGGCCAAAGGTCAAGTTTCGTTGCCCAGTAGTCAAGGGGATTGTCTACCTCGGTTGGCAGGGTGCTGTCCAAGTAGGCCCAAGCCTGTTGTTTGAGGTCCTGCTCCAGGTCCACCTGATGCTGCTGCTGCTGCGGCTGGTTAGTAGTTTCCTCACTGCGCTGGTGAAGAAAGCTACTCATCATCGACTGCAGACTGAGGCAGCCGCTGCTGGTGGAGCTACCACTGCTCCTACCACCCCACCCCTCCCCTGCTGCCATGGCAGCGGAACGCGAGCGCACAGGGCCCACAGTGTCTGAGGATGGACGTTGGCGCACAAAGGCAGAGACCAACTGACTACATAGGTGGTTTTTATAGTACGTTATTTTGGCCTCCCTCTCAGCAGGTGTGAAAAAGGCCACCATTTTTGAACGGTAGCGAGGGTCCAACAAGGTGGACAGCCAAAAGTCATCCCTCTGTCTGATGGTTATTATTCGGCTGTCGCTACGCAAGCAACCGAGCATGCTATGGGCCATTTGTGCCAAGGAATGCGAGGGACTCCCTGCCTCCATCTCCACAGCATACTGCCACGGTGCGTCTGGGTCCTCTGTCTCCTCCTCCTCCTCCTCTACCAGATGCTCCTGCTCCTCCACTCCTGTCCGCTGAGTGGAAAAACCACCCATTTCACTCAATAATTCCTGAGCACAAATGTCCTCCTCTACCTCCTCCTCTTCTTCCTGTCCTGCCCCCACAGGGGTCATGTGGTGTTGAGATCTGTGCGCCACGTCTACCGCACCCTGACCAGCCATTGTTAACAGCATTTGTTCCAGGACGTGCAACAGAGGAATGACGTCATTCATCCCATAGTCCTGCCGACTCACGAATAGCGTGGCCTCCTCAAAGGGCCTGAGCAAGCGGCAGGTGTCACGCATGAGCTGCCAATGGCTGACAACGAAGTTACACAGGGGAGTACCTTTATCCGCTTGTAACATCAGGAAATTGGTGATGGCCTTTTGCTGTTCGTAAAGGCGGTCTAACATGTGTAGGGTTGAATTCCACCTTGTTGCAACGTCGCAGATCAGGCGATGCTGTGGAATTCCGTTCTGCCGCTGCAGCTCAAGGAGGGTGTGCTTTGCGGTGTAGGAATGGCTGAAATGCATGCAAAGTTTACGTGACATTTTAAGGATGTCTTGCAGTGGGATGGTGGATTTTAGGAACCGCTTGACAACCAGATTGAACACGTGAGCCATGCATGGCGCATGGCACAACCTTCCTTGATGCAGAGCAGACACCATGTTCTTTCCGTTGTCGGTCAACATGGTTCCGATTTTGAGTTTGCGCGGAGACAGCCATCTGTCGATTTCTCTGTTCATTACACTGAGAAGTTCCTCCCCTGTGTGACTACGTTCGCCAAGGCTTACCAGGTGCAGCACAGCGTGACACCGTTGCGCCCTGCACATGTGATATGCCGGTCGGGTAATGGGACTTGGCACGGGGGTGGCGGCTGAGGACACGAAGGAAGAAGAGGTGGTAGAGGCGGACATCTTTTGTGGACCAAGGACGTGCAAACGTGGAGGCAAAAGCGGCGTGACCTGTCCAAGTTGCTGGTGCGGCTGTGCCGGCACCACGTTCACCCAGTGGGCCGTAAATGACATGTACTGTCCCTGACCGTAGTTACAGCTCCACACGTCGGCGCTGCCGTGCACTTTGGCAGAGACCGACATGCTTAAAGACTGGCCCACCATCTCTTCTACATGTGAATGCAGGGCTGGCACTGCCTTTTTGGCGAAGAAATGACGGCTTGGCACTCTCCACCGCGGCGCGGCACAAGCCATCATTTCTCGAAAAGGTGCTGAGTCCACCACTTAGAAAGGGAGGGACTGCAGCACCAGCAACTTGGACAGGAGGACGTTCAGCTTTTGCACCGTCGGGTGCGTGCTCGCAAACTGTTGTCTCTTGGAAATGGATTCCAAGAAAGACTGCTGACGGAATCCGTGAAGAGGAGTAGCAGGAGAAGGAGCATCTGAACGAGCGGAAGATGCCAACGAGCGACAACTCCCCTCAGCAGAGGTGTTGGAGCCTTGACTGGCTGATAGAGGGCGATTGACGTCGGGTGACGGAGCGGGGGCTGGGGCGGGCAGAACCGCCGTATCTTTATCACGGTTTTCCCAGGCCACCAAATGGCGACGCTGCATATGCTGCCGCAACGCTGTAGTCCCAACATGGGCCCCCTGGCCACGCTTGACTTTCTGGCCACATAGTCGACATACGGCTACGTTTACTTCCTCGGGCGGCTTGACAAAAAATTGCCACACCGCCGAGTAGGAAACTTTGCCCCCGATACTCCTCACTGGCTGACTGCTGCTTCCTCCGTGCACACCGGCACCACTACTGGCCGTGGTGGTAGGCTGCAGTGGAGCTGGTGCTGTACTCCGTGGCCGTTTGCCTCCACTGACACTGCTGCGACCCTGCTGCCTCCTGGGCAACCCACCGACTGTTTTGCTCGCTGCCAAGCTGCCACCCTCTTCTCCTGATGATGCGGAAGCAATAGCCTGATGACGACGAGGCTGCCAAGTGCGATCAGCCTCCTCATCATCAATTAGGGTCTCCGCCTCACTACTAGCCCCCTCGGCTGCGTGTGGGTCAGGAGACAGACCTGTCTCTAGACCGGCTACCGAGCCACTCTCCGAGCCACTACTTCTTCGCCTGGCTGCTGAAGAGGCGGATGTCTCCCCCCATTCCTGACCGCCCTCTGTTTGCTCTTCCTCACTGTACAGTGGGGCTGAGCCCACAGCATGCGATACTTCGCTTGGTGAGGGAACACCAAAGGACAGGGGCAGGTAGAGGACACGTGATTTCAGTGGGCTTGGTCCCGGGCCATGCCAACTAACGGTTGTGTCTGACGTACCCACCGACCGTTGGCTGTAGGTGTCAGAGGTGACCTGGGAAGAGGAAGACGACCGAGCCAACCAATCGATGACGGCAGGGTTGTCGGTGGAGACACGACCGCTGGATGACACCGGGAGCACTGGCCTCTGGCTGCGAATAGTGCTGCCTCGACCCCTTCCTCTGCTGCCACGTCTGCTCACTCCTAAAACATTGCCTCCTCTGCCACTCCTCTGCATGTTGTCTGACATACTCTTTAATTAAACGATTCTGTGTCCCTGAGTAACAAATCTGTGTCTGTCCCTGAGTAACAATTATGTGTCCCTGAGTAACGTTTCTGTGGCCCTAAGTAACAGTTCTGTGGCCCTCAGTAACAATTCTGTGTCCCTCAGTAACAATTCTGTGTCCCTCAGTAACAATTCTGTGTCTGTCCCTGAGTAACAATTCTGTGTCCCTGAGTAACAATTCTGTGTCCCTCAGTAACAATTCTGTGTCCCTGAGTAACAATTCTGTGTCCCTCAGTAACAATTCTGTGTCCCTCAGTAACAATTATGTGTCCCTGAGTAACAATTCTGTGTCTGTCCCTGAGTAACAATTCTGTGTCCCTGAGTAACAATTCTGTGTCCCTGAGTAACACTTCTGTGTCCCTCAGTAACAATTCTGTGTCCCTGAGTAACAATTCTGTGTCCCTCAGTAACTATTCTGTGTCCCTCAGTAACAATTCTGTGTCCCTCAGTAACAATTCTGTGTCCCTCAGTAACAATTCTGTGTCTGTCCCTGAGTAACAATTCTGTGTCCCTAAGTAACGTTTCTGTGGCCCTAAGTAACGGTTCTGTGGCCCTCAGTAACAAATCTGTGTCCCTCAGTAACAATTCTGTGTCTGTCCCTGAGTAACAATTCTGTGTCCCTAAGTAACGTTTCTGTGTCCCTAAGTAACGTTTCTGTGGCCCTAAGTAACGATTCTGTGGCCCTAAGTAACGATTCTGTGGCCCTAAGTAACGTTTCTGTAGCCCTAAGTAACGTTTCTGTGGCCCTAAGTAACGTTTCTGTGGCCCTAAGTAACAGTTCTGTGGCCCTCAGTAACAGTTCTGTGGCCCTCAGTAACAATTCTGTGTCCCTCAGTAACAATTCTGTGTCTGTCCCTGAGTAACAATTCTGTGTCCCTAAGTAACGTTTCTGTGGCCCTAAGTAACGGTTCTGTGGCCCTCAGTAACAATTCTGTGTCCCTCAGTAACAATTCTGTGTCTGTCCCTAAGTAACAATTCTGTGGCCCTAAGTAACGTTTCTGTGGCCCTAAGTAATGTTTTTGTGGCCCTAAGTAACGTTTCTGTGGCCCTCAGTAACAATTCTGTATCCCTCAGTAACAATTCTGTGTCTGTCCCTGAGTAACAATTCTGTGTCCCTAAGTAACAATTCTGTGGCCCTAAGTAAAGTTTCTGTGGCCCTAAGTAACGTTTCTGTGGCCCTAAGTAACGATTCTGTGGCCCTAAGTAACGTTTCTGTGGCCCTAAGTAACGTTTCTGTGGCCCTCAGTAACAAATCTGTGTCCCTCAGTAACAATTCTGTGTCTGTCCCTGAGTAACAATTCTGTGGCCCTAAGTAACGTTTCTGTGGCCCTAAGTAACGTTTCTGTGGCCCTAAGTAACGATTCTGTGGCCCTAAGTAACGTTTCTGTGGCCCTCAGTAACGTTTCTGTGGCCCTAAGTAACGTTTCTGTGGCCCTAAGTAACGTTTCTGTGGCCCTCAGTAACAATTCTGTGTCCCTCAGTAACAATTCTGTGTCTGTCCCTAAGTAACAATTCTGTGGCCCTAAGTAACGTTTCTGTGGCCCTAAGAAACGGTTCTGTGGCCCTCAGTAACAATTCTGTGTCCCTCAATAACAATTCTGTGTCTGTCCCTAAGTAACAATTCTGTGGCCCTAAGTAACGTTTCTGTGGCCCTAAGTAACGTTTCTGTGGCCCTAAGTAACGATTCTGTGGCCCTAAGTAACGTTTCTGTGGCCCTAAGTAACGGTTCTGTGGCCCTCAGTAACAATTCTGTGTCCCTCAATAACAATTCTGTGTCCCTCAATAACAATTCTGTGTCTGTCCCTAAGTAACAATTCTGTGGCCCTAAGTAACGTTTCTGTGGCCCTAAGTAACGGTTCTGTGGCCCTCAGTAACAATTCTGTGTCCCTCAATAACAATTCTGTGTCCCTCAATAACAATTCTGTGTCTGTCCCTAAGTAACAATTCTGTGGCCCTAAGTAATGATTCTGTGGCCCTCAGTAACAAATCTGTGTCCCTCAGTAACAATTCTGTGTCTGTCCCTAAGTAACAATTCTGTGGCCCTAAGTAACGTTTCTGTGGCCCTAAGTAACGGTTCTGTGGCCCTCAGTAACAATTCTGTGTCCCTCAATAACAATTCTGTGTCTGTCCCTAAGTAACAATTCTGTGGCCCTAAGTAACGTTTCTGTGGCCCTAAGTAATGATTCTGTGGCCCTCAGTAACAAATCTGTGTCCCTCAGTAACAATTCTGTCTGTCCCTAAGTAACAATTCTGTGGCCCTAAGTAACGTTTCTGTGGCCCTAAGTAACGATTCTGTGGCCCTCAGTAACAATTCTGTATCCCTCAGTAACAATTCTGTCTGTCCCTGAGTAACAATTCTGTGTCCCTAAGTAACGTTTCTGTGGCCCTAAATAACGATTCTGTGGCCCTAAGTAACGATTCTGTGGCCCTAAGTAACGTTTCTGTGGCCCTAAGTAACGTTTCTGTGGCCCTCAGTAACAATTCTGTGTCCCTCAATAACAATTCTGTGTCTGTCCCTAAGTAACAATTCTGTGGCCCTAAGTAACGTTTCTGTGGCCCTAAGTAACGATTCTGTGGCCCTCAGTAACAAATCTGTGTCCCTCAGTAACAATTCTGTGTCTTTCCCTAAGTAACAATTCTGTGGCCCTAAGTAACGTTTCTGTGGCCCTAAGTAACGATTCTGTGGCCCTCAGTAACAATTCTGTATCCCTCAGTAACAATTCTGTGTCTGTCCCTGAGTAACAATTCTGTGTCCCTAAGTAACGTTTCTGTGGCCCTAACTAACGTTTCTGTGGCCCTAAGTAACGTTTCTGTGGCCCTAAGTAACGTTTCTGTGGCCCTCAGTAACAAATCTGTGTCCCTCAGTAACAATTCTGTGTCTGTCCCTAAGTAACGTTTCTGTGGCCCTAAGTAACGATTCTGTGGCCCTCAGTAACAAATCTGTGTCCCTCAGTAACAATTCTGTGTCTGTCCCTAAGTAACAATTCTGTGGCCCTAAGTAACGTTTCTGTGGCCCTAAGTAACGATTCTGTGGCCCTCAGTAACAATTCTGTATCCCTCAGTAACAATTCTGTCTGTCCCTGAGTAACAATTCTGTGTCCCTAAGTAACGTTTCTGTGGCCCTAAGTAACGTTTCTGTGGCCCTAAGTAACGATTCTGTGGCCCTAAGTAATGTTTCTGTGGCCCTAAGTAACGTTTCTGTGGCCCTTAGTAACAATTCTGTGTCCCTCAATAACAATTCTGTGTCTCTCCCTAAGTAACAATTCTGTGGCCCTAAGTAACGTTTCTGTGGTCCTAAGTAACGATTCTGTGGCCCTCAGTAACAAATCTGTGTCCCTCACTAACAATTCTGTGTCTCTCCCTAAGTAACAATTCTGTGGCCCTAAGTAACGATTCTGTGGCCCTCAGTAACAATTCTGTGTCTGTCCCTAAGTAACAATTCTGTGGCCCTAAGTAACGTTTCTGTGGCCCTAAGTAACGATTCTGTGGCCCTCAGTAACAAATCTGTGTCCCCCAGTAACAATTCTGTGTCTGTCCCTAAGTAACAATTCTGTGGCCCTAAGTAACGATTCTGTGGCCCTCAGTAACAAATCTGTGTCCCTCAGTAACAATTCTGTGTCTGTCCCTAAGTAACAATTCTGTGGCCCTAAGTAACGTTTCTGTGGCCCTAAGTAACGATTCTGTGGCCCTCAGTAACAATTCTGTATCCCTCAGTAACAATTCTGTCTGTCCCTGAGTAACAATTCTGTGTCCCTAAGTAACGTTTCTGTGGCCCTAACTAACGATTCTGTGGCCCTATGTAAACGTTTCTGTGGCCCTATGTAACGTTTCTATGGCCCTAAGTAACGATTCTGTGGCCCTAACTAACGTTTCTGTGTCCCTAAGTAACGTTTCTCTGTCCCTAACTCTCTCCCTGCATACAGCCAGGTCTGCCTCTGTTGAATGACTGGACGCAAATGGAGAATTCTAAAATGGCCGCCATTTATAGCTCAACCATTACACTGTGCTGGCTGGCTGGCTGCTGATTGGCTAATGCGATCACATGTCATGAATGAATGCATTATGGGTCAGCACGCCTTGTCTGCGCACCTTCCCAGACATCCCCGCTCCATCGCCGCACATGTCGCCGCCATTTTAGGAAAAATTTCGATTCGCGCATCCGAAGTCTGCTTATTTTCGGATTCGACGCGAATCGAAATTTTCCTAATATTCGAAACGAATTCCACTTCGCCTACTTCGATTCGCTCATCTCTAGTTACAATGAATGATGGGTTACACATCGGCTACCATGTAGAATTAGCACAAAAGTATAAAATTGAAGAACCACTGGTCACAATAAGTTCATCAGTAATTAAAAGTTGATGATTTAATTGTCCTAACAAAATAAACATAAAATTATAAAAATAAAATCAGCAAATTAATAAGACCTCATCTGGAATATGCAGTTCAGCTTTGGGCACCAGTCCACAAAAAGAACATTTGGGAACTGGAGAAAGTACAGAGAAGGGCAACCAAACTGATAAGAGGCATGGAGGAGATCAGCTATGAGGAAAGATTAGAGGAACTGAATTTATTCTCTCTTGAGAAGAGGAGATTAATGGAGGATATGATCACCATGTATAAATATATCAGTGGTTCATATAGTGAACTCGGTGTAGAGCTATTCACCTTGAGGTCATCACAGGAGGACAACGGGGCACTATTTATGTCCAGAGGAACAGAAATGTAATCTCCAAACACGGAAAGGTTTCTTCACAGTGAGAGTTGTGAAAATGTGGAATAGACTCTCTCAAGAGTTGGTTCCGGACAGCTCAGTGGATTGCTTTAAAAAAGGCCTGGATTCTTATATAGATACACAGAATATAACTGGATACTAACATTTATAGGTAAAGTTGATCCAGGGAATATCCGATTGCCTCTCGGGGATCAGGAAATAATTTTTTTCCCAGCAGGAGCAACTTAGATCATGCTTTGCTGGGTTTTTTTTGCCTTCCTCTGGATCAACTGTGGGTATCGGATTATAACTCTATTTTTTTTTATGGTTGAACTGGATGGACTTTTGTCTTTTTTCAGCCAGACTAACTATGTAACTATGTAAAACTACTTGGGAAATTGATGAGTAAGTTCTGTAGAAATAGAAATGCACTTTCCTACTATTATCTAAGCAGTACAGCAACAATTTTTATTTCTTGCAGCATTTACAACACCAATTCCAAAAAAGTTGTAAAATCTACAGAAAACAGAATGCAATGATTTTTAGATCTCATAAACCCACATTCTATTCACAATAGAAAATAGAAAACATATCAAATGTTTAAACTGAGAAACTACCATTTTAAGAACATAAATGTAATTTTCAAATTGCTGGGAGCAACACATTACACCAATGTTGCGACAGGGTATGTTTACCATGGTGTAGCATCCCCTTTTCTTTTAACAACACTTGTTGCTAGAGTTTTGGGTGAGGAATGCTGTCCTGCTCTTCTCTGATATAGGATTCTAACTGCTCCACAGTCCTAGGGGTTTTTTGTCATATTTTTCATTTAAAGATGTGGCACATATTTTCAATTGTCAAAAGGTCTGTGCTGTAGGCAGGTCAGTTAAACAACCAGACTCTTCTATTATGAAGCCATGCTGTTGTCATACATGCAGTATGCAGTTTAGCATTGTCCTGCTGAAATATGCAAGGCCTTCCCAGAAAAAGACATCATTTGGACGGGATCATATGTGGCTCTAAAACCTGGATATATCTTTTAGTATTGATGGTGGCTTTCCAGATGTGCAAGCTGCCCATTCTATACCATCAGAGATGCAGGCTTTTGAACTGAGAGCTGATGACAAGCTGGAAGGTCCCTCTCCTATTTAGCCTGGAGGATAAGGTACCCATGGTTGCCAAAAGGAATGTCAAATTTCAATTCATCAGACCACAGAATATTTTTACACTTTGCAACAGACTATTTTAATGGAGCTTTGGCCCAGGGAAGATGGTAGAGTTTCTGAATCATGTTCAGATATGGCTTCTTCTTTGCATGATAGAGCTTTAACTTGTGTTTTTGGATGGCACAGCAAACTGTGTTCACAGACAGTGATTTTTGGAAGTATTCCTGATGTCAGCACCTTTGGTAGTGAGCCCTTGTAGATAGTCAACTTGGGGTTCCCCAGGGCGCGGAGTCTAAGCCCCAGTCTGCTTCTTCACCAGAGCCCCTGATTTTGGGACTTGCAGCAAGCTGGGACCAGGTCGTGGCCCCCAAGTACACCCAGCTGAGGATGAGGAGACCACTCGAGGGAGCAGCACAATGGGAGGAGACAAACGGAAATAGACTAGCCGAGGTCAGGATGGGCGGAAATCAAGCACAGTCAGAGAAGACGAGTAGTCAATGCAGGATACAGGAGATACCAACACACAGGAGCTCAGACAACTAGGAAGTTGCTCAGGCAAAGTGGCCTAGTCTGAGCATGTCTTATATAGGCAGGCAAACAAGGAGGCGGGCCAGGAAGTGATGGAAGGGAAGGATATAAAACCCAGAGAACAGCAGACGATACCCATAGGTGAGCACAGACAAACACACACGTGAAAGGGATCAGGAACAGTACTGCAGCAAGGAGGTAAGAAGACAAACAAGAAACTGCAGGCTAACTTGTGACACCCGAGCCCATGCAGTAATTTCTATCACAGAATTATTCCTGTTTTTTTTTTTTATTTTTGTATTTCAATGTTCTTTATAAATTTTTTAAACAGTATAAAACAGAGGCAACAAAACACAAAATGCAAAATAGAAAAAACAGTGCTCTAACACCAACAGGGCAAAAGGTACGCCCACGCAGGGGCTATCAATGGCACATAAGTTACAATAACATGAATGTAACTCTACCTGCAACAACTAAAGGCAGCTATCCACTGTCACACCAACAACAAACAAACAGAAAAAGAAAGAAAGGAGTATAAAGAGAAAAGGAAAAAAAAAACAAAAAACAAAAACCAAAGAGCAGGGGTGCGTATCGCCCCAGATAAAACGCATAATCTTCGCCTGAATCAACCAAAGAAAATGAGGGGGAACCCGCACTGGGAGGGTGCGAAAATAATATAACAATTTCGGCAAGATGGTCATTTTAACCAAATTAACCCGTCCTATCCAAGACAGGTGCGGAAATTACCAAGGATGCATAAGAGAAGATAGAGAGCTAAGCAATGGATAATAATTTGCAGCAAACAAGGAGTCATAGGTGGGGGTCAAGCGAATGCCTAGGCAGGGGTGGACTGACAACTCATGGGGCCCCTGGGCAGTAGGGGATCATGGGGCCCCTGTGTCCTCGCCCACACTCAAACCACACCCAAAAAAAGCCTATGAAAGATACCAGGGGCATCTCATGGGTCCCCCTACTGACCCTGGGCCCTCGGGCAGTGCCTGAGTACCCAAATGGTCAGTCCACCCCTGTGCCTAGCTATTAAAGAGAAGAGGAAATCCATTTGTAAGGGAAGTGGGATTGTAGGCGTGAAATCTGAGGCCAAAGTAATATTGAGAGCGACAGTCTTATCCAAGTTAATATGGAGACCCAAAAGCAAGGAGAAGCGCTTAAGAACCTGTTGCAAATTAGGAAGCGTCGTCAGAGGAATAGTACGAGTCAAGAGGGCATCATCCGCAAAAAAGGTTCAGCTTGAACTCCTGTCCCGCGTATGGAACCCCACAATACATTACAATCGGTCCGGAGCGCTAAAGCCGGCGGCTCAAGCTCCTGGACAAAGAGCGCTGGGGACAGGGGGCAACCCTGTCTCATCCCTCGCCCAATAGGAAAGGTATTCGAGAAATACCCAGCGTATTTAACGGAAGTCGAAGGAGAAGAATACAAGGCTTGAATCCAAGAAAGAGTAGAATCCCCAAAACCCCAATGAGACAGCACAAACCGCAGATATTCCCAGGATAGAGAATCAAAGGCTTTATATACAGTATGTCTAAGGACAGTAAAAATCCCGGGATTTTCCGCTGTTGCAGAAAATGTATAAGATGAAACACCTTACGAACGTTATCACCCACCTGCTTCCCAGGGACGAACCCTACTTGGTCCCTGTGGACCAGACTATGCAAATATTTATTGATACGAAAACGAAGGATCTGGCCCAATATCTTCAGGTCTTCAATAAGAAGAGAAATGGCCCGGAAGGCTTGCGGTTCCCGTACCATCGCTTGTCTTAGGAATCAAGGAGATATGCACTCTAAGCGCGTCCGGAGAGGGCAAGGAGCCCTGTCGTAACTCATTAAAATAGTCAGCCAAAAAGGGTGCCAACAGAGCCAAAAATTTCTTATAATAGAGACCGGAGAAGCCGTCGGGACCTGGGGTGGACCGTAAACATTTGATAGCTTGGAGCACTTCCGGTACGGTGACACCAGCGTTGAGGGCCATCTGTGCTGCTTCGGATAATCCAGGAAGTCAGAGATCTTGAAAGAATGCCTCTGCCTGAGCCACAGGGAAGGGATCTGGTTTAGCGTAGAGGCGCGAAAGGAAGTCTGAGAAATGGGAAACAATCTGCAGGGGATTAGAAGTACAGCCACCTGCGGGAAGTCGCAGTCGGATCGGTTTTAGAGGTTTCCCCACAGAACTGAGTTTCCTGGCCAGCATCGGGCCTGGCTTATTAGCACAATAAAATGTGTTTGGTCCCACACAGGGCCCGTTCCACCTCCGAAGAGGCAAGTAGGTCCAACTCTGCCATCAGAGCATTCCGAGCAAGTTTATGGGCCACGGATGGAGATGACTTCCAACGCGCATCCATAGACTCCAGGAGAGAATGAAGCTCCAAAAGTCGGTGCTCCCTCTCCCGCTTTCGGACCGCCACCAGCTGTATAACACGCCCCCGCACCGTGGCCTTATGCACCTCCCATAGGTGCACTGCCGAAGAGACCGATCCCAAGTTTTCCATGAAGTATGTTCGTAAGAAAAATTATATTTGTTGGTAGGTAGTCTGACCCAGAGAGGGCAAGGAGGAGTACCAAGGGATCATGGTCCGACCAGGGTGAGGAGGGAATAGTTATCCGCCGGATCAACGGAAGTTTCTGAACATGCATAAATATATGGTCAATTCTACAAAAACTGTCATGAGGATTGGATAAGAATGTAAAGTCGCGCTCAGTTGGGTGAAGTTCCCTCCAGACGTCCGCCAGCCCCGCCGTCAACAAGAGAGAGCGCATACGTTCCTCCAGCACTAAGTCGTGAGAAGGGGCCGCCCCCCGAGCGTAGCGCCTATCCAATGTGGAATCCAAGGTAACATTTGAATCTCCCAAAAGAAGAAGAATAGCCTTAGAGTGTCGGAAAACAATGGTGCAAAGATGAGAAAATAATTTATGCTGAAAACGATTAGGCGCGTAGTAAGAGACAAAAGTAACCTCCTGGTCCCAGAGAGTGCCTTGCAGAAGCAAATACCTGCCCGTGGGGTCCGCTATATTCCGAGCACAGACAAAAGGGAGATTGCGTTTGAAAGCTACCAGTACACCCCGGCGCTTCTCAGGAGCCGAGGCCGTGTAAAAGGTGGGATAGTGAAGTGAAAGATAACGTGGAGCGGAGGAATGAGAAAACCTGGTCTATTGTAAACATACCACGTCAATTTGTTGTGATTTGAGGTGATGAAAAACTTTAGCCCGCTTTTGAGGTGAATTGAAGCCTTGAATATTTTGCAAATGTATTTTCAAAAGGGGCAAGGCCATGGCGGCATCATCACAACACACTCAGCAGAAAAAGCATAACTCAGCCAACAATTTCCACTCCCAATGGCGATCGGACCGTGGCGTCCCAGAACCCTGCATAAAACAAAAACAGAAAAACCAGAGAAGAAAAAAAAACAATGAAAGAAAGAAAATGACACAAGAAGTATATACAACAGTGCAATCGTGTCACGCCAATGGTGAGAATTATTCCTGTTTTTAACCACTTGACCTCTGGAAGATGTTACCCACTTCATGACCAGGGCATTTTCTGCTATTCAGTACTGCATTATTTTAACTGGCAATTGCATGATAATGCAATACTGTACACAAACGAAATTTGTATAATTTTTTTTCACACAAATAGCTTTTTTTTGGTGGTACTTGTTCACCACTGGGTTTTTATTTTTTGCAATATAAACGAACAAAAGACAAATTGTGAAAAAAACAAAACAATATTTTCTACTCTGTTATAAAACATAATTAATAAAATCATGAATTTAGGCCAAAATGTATTCTGCTACAACTCTTTGGTAAAAAAAAATTCCCTGTAAGTGAATATTAATTGGTTTGTGTAAAGGTTATAGCGTCTACAAACTATGGTATATGTATCTGAAAATTGATCAATTCTGACAGCTGATGGCCTATCTCATTTCTTGAGGCCCTAAAATGCTGGGGCTTTACAAATACCCCCCAAATGACCCCTTTTTGGAAAGTAGACAGTCTTAGGTATTCAGTAAGAGGCATGCCGAGTTTTTTGAAGTTATAATTTTTTTTGTCACTTTTTGTTTAAAATAAAAAAATTGAATAAAATCATTATTTTACTTCACAATTTTTTTTCCACATACTGTCACCAGCACAGTATAGCATCATCATGGGACACTGACTGGTGATAGTATGTTAAAAAATGTTTAATACAACATTTTAAATATATTTTAACTTTTTAAATGTTTTTACAATTTGTTTAAATATTTTAATCAGTCACCAGTAACACTGTACTGTTCTGGGGGGGGGGGGGGGTTCAGGTATTATTTTTTATACAATGAAAATTAATGAGTTTTATTTATGATCTCTGTGATTAGTTGTGATCTGTGATTGGCTACAATCACATGGTACAGGGTGCTGTGATTGGCCAAGATAATATGCGATAGCTGTGGCATAATCACAGCATAGGAAACACAGCTGTTATGAATTAATTTATTCATAACAACTTTGTTGACACTGTGATCATGTGGTTGCATAGCGATCACATGATCACTGGGCCTTGAGTACCAGGAACTACTGCAGTCCCCTAACCCAGAGCAGGCCAGATGCACATGTACGGGATCTGGCCTGTCTGTAAAAGTACTGTGGGTGGTCAGCAAGTAGTAATGCAGTGCCATCTTAGGGCCCGAAGATCATGGGCATCCAATATTGTGTTTCGGCTTTGTCTCTTGCGCACAGAGAATTATTAGGATTCTTGGAATCTTTTGATGACATTATGTACTGTAGCTGATGATATTAATATATATTTAAATTATTAGCAATTTTATATTGAGCAACATCATTCTGAAATTGACTCATTTTAGATGCAGCATTTCACAGATTGGTGAACCTCTGCCCATCTGCCCACTTCTGAGTCACTCTGACTCTCTAAGATGCTCTTTTTATACCCAATCATATTACTGACCTGTTGCCATTTAACTTCATTAGTTGCAAAATGTTCTTCCAGCTCTTCCTTGTTAATACCACTTACTTTGCCAGCTTTTTGTTGCCCTGTCCCTACTTCCTTGAGATGTGTTGCTGCCATAAGTTATAAAGTTACCTTATTGTTTTATTTATCAGTTTAAACAGTTGATGTTTTCTATTTTCTTTTGTACATAAGATATGTGTTTATGAGATCTGCAAATCATTGCATTCTTTTTTGTGTAGTAATTACACAACATGCCAACTTTTTTGGAATGGGGTTTGTATAACTTTTTAAACTACCTTTCTTCTGAGCAGTCATGTGGCACACAGGGGCTTTTCCTTTTGTTCTTCCAGTGGTGGGCAATTCTTTACGATCTATAACTGTATGATCAAGAACTGTGCTGACTATGTTCCCTACTTCGCCTGTGACCCTGGCTAGCATGAAGACATGCCCCCAATGATGTATCTGTATTGGCCTGGGATCACAGGGAGTAGGTTAAATGATGCTGGGCTTCATTCAGTCCAGAAGAGGAAAAGCACTAGACTGATCAGCAGTTATTTCAGTAATATCTGTATTTCAAAATTTTTAAGCACCTAGCACATGGGCAGGTTATTTTTGTTTTTTTGTTTTTTACTCAAAGTGGAACTTTCCCCATAGCAACTTGATTTAAAAAAATGTTCTTTAGCAAGGAACATACATTCCACATTAATCAGTATGCTACCAAAATTAGTGTATGCAGTAAATTGCCTCCAGCATTGTTCCTGTGTCTTCTTGCTGGAGGCTTCCATTTGCTGAAGCCCAAAGCCCCTGAACAGAAGTAAATCATAAAGCGGAAATAAACCAATCGATTTAATGGTTTCCAAAAACAGTCATACTCCTGGAATGGCAGGTTTGCTAACTGTCACTTTTGCTTGTTCTGTTAGCCAATCTGTCAAACCATCAAATGGCTGGAGCCATAACTGATCGCATATGTAGCACCATGGCAATTGCAGATCAGACAGAAGCAGCTTTCTTGCAAAGGATAGGAGGGTTTCATTCCACTTCAAGGCTGTCAGCAGATTGGCCTCTACAGATTCAGCAGTGCCTAAAAATTCTTAAGAATGGAGCGCAATTGAACATGTGCAGAGCAGGGTGAGACAGTGAATTACTGAATTTTAAACAGTATAGGCACTTATTTTTATTGTTTTAAGTACCTGCGAAGTGGCCAGCGTGAAGTGATCTAGCAGGACTTAATTCTTTTTTATTAAAGTTCCATATTAAACTGGTGTTCTGCTGTAAAGATGACTAATTAAGAATGGGCATTTCTCATCATTTGAGTCTCCTCCACTGTAAACCTGTCATGAGGAAATGCCATTGCTGAACTCCTTCTGAAAATGCTAATTGCCTGACTTTCATGCTGAGGGCAATAGGAGAGCCAGACAACTGACTTCTTCAGAACATATGTGACCAGGGGCGGACTGACCATTTGAGCACTCGGGAACTGCCTAAGGGCCTGGGGTCAATAGGGGGTCCCATGAAATGCCCCTGGTACCTTTTATAGGCTTTTTTGGGTGTGCATTGAGTGTGGGCAAGGACACAGGGGCCCCATGATCCCCTATTGCCCAGGGGCCCCATGAGTTGTCAGTCCACCCCTGTATGTTACTCAGATATAAAATATAAGCCTGCATGATTGGTTCATGTTGTAAAAATAGTGCAGCCCTAGTCTAGATCTTCATGGACACTTTTCAACAGCTATGCTATGCACTGATCTCAGGCAGAAGTTAGCCTGATACTTCTGCTCTAACAGGGAGAGAATACAGGTAAATTATTAAACATCAAGTAACTTCTAAGAGCAATAAGTCAAGTGTAAAATTAGATTATTGCATATGCTGGTTGATACTGGTTTTCATTAAAATGCTGTGGTTTCTAGCTCAACATTCATCGTAATGGCACCCTCACACATCACCTGATCGGCAGCGCATTTTTCTGTGCGGGTGGTAGCGGCTGCAGAAACAGGTGTGGTCCCGCAGTGTCAACCTAGCCTGATATTTATTGGAGCAATTCTACTTAAACAGTTTAAACTTTTTGAATGTGCAAAGGAAAGTGAGTAAGTGGCTGGGGTTGTTGTCAAAGTCTTGAGCTTGTCTCCCAGTAATATGGAACTGTATGGAACATGTTTTTTCTACCCGTGTTTGTGTGGGTTTGCTCTGGTGTACTACCACAATCCATCAGTTTATGTACATGACCATTGAATTGTTGAACACATGAACAGTACGGGCGTTCGGCGGACTACTTGCCCACTGCGCGTCACAATGCACTGCGCCCTGACAATGCATTGTGATTGTCCAAAGCATTGCACCTGACCACAGGTCAGGTGCAATGCTTTGGCCAATCACAGGGCATGTTGACATCACAAGGAGGTGGGGGTAATCCCACCCTTTGTGACATCATCACCCTATTTAAGAACTGTCATCGTGGTGAAGCTGTCAGACGGGTGGTGCCAGCGTTGAGGGCAGAGTGGATTTCTTTTTTTGGGTCAGCGGTGGTGGCAGGCATTGTGATTGATGTTGGATCTACTGCGGAGGACTCCTTTTATTTTAATTTTAATAAAGGACATGTCAAAGACTGTCTCCTGTCTTTTTTTGTGAATGGGTAGCAATGCCATGTACCGTATACATATAAATAGTGTAGCGCTCATAATTAATACTAAAAAATGCCGCGGTTAGAATAAGGGATGTCTCAAAGAAAATGGAGCGGTCACCGCTGAATACATACAAGGCAGGCCGCCATTGACATCAACTAATAGGTCCAGTATAAAGGGAGGAACTGCACTCGTAATGCGATACCCCGAGGAAGTCATGCACAGACGATGACGTAACGCGTAGGTTCACGAGTCCGCAGTTTCCAGTGCGTGGTGACGCACTTCCGGCATGTGACGCCATCTTGCTACACCAGAAAGTCCCATACACATGCACTATACCCACACATCGGTGAGGAGGGAGGACTGCTAAGAATGTGAGTGTCATTCCTAACGTTACAAATAAAGGAGTCGTATTTCAGTACTACTACACTTAGAGGGTCTTTTTTTCTTGGCTCACTGGATTGGTGAGCCATTGTTCTTCAGAGATACCTTGGCTGATCAGGGGCAATATGAGCCCCATAAGGAGATCCATTGAAGGAAGGAAGCTGCTGGCCCATATGATTTAAGGATCCAGGGTGATCCAGCAAGCCTGTTGGCCCCTAGGGGTCACTGGGAGGAGGTGAGGAGGCAATCTAGCCGCTAATAGGAGAAGAAAGTTTGGCACAATCACAAATTTGTCAAATATCACTGCACATTGCATGATTATATTCATCACCAAAAGGACATTGCTGAGATTAATTTCTGGAAGAGTGGACACTTTTCTTGCACTGTTTTGGCACTTTAGCACTTTATGTTTAGCCCCTTGTATGATAGGGGTTTCTTTAGATACCTAGGCATTACTTAATATAGTAGGTGTGTGTGCACGTTGTTTAAGTAAAAGGCACATGTTGTATGTTATATTGATTTAGTGTGTGAACACGTGTTTCCAGTGTGGGGCACAGATATTTATTTTAAGTTTGGCACTATTTATATTTTACACTATTGCTATGGAGAGTTACATTGTATGAATTTTGATTTTTTTTAGGGCTGCATTGCATGTATTTGTTACACATTTTTTAGTATTAATTATGAGCGCTACACTATTTATATGTATAATTTACACTGTTTTTGGTATCAGTTTTTGAGTGTTGGCAGCTTAAGGCTAGGTTTACTTCCGTTTATAGCGCAGGAGGACCTTTGATTAAATGCCATGTACCGAATACTCATTCACATGGGGGGGGATCTGGGGGCCCCCTTGTTAAAGGAGGCTTCCAGATTCCAATAAGCCCCCCGCCCGCAGACCCCCACAACCACCCGCCAGGGTTGTGGGGAAGAGGCCCTTGTCCCCATAATCATGGGGACAAGGTGCTTTGGGGGGGAGCCAAAGCAGCCCCCCATGTTGAGGGATGTGGCCTGGTATGGTTCAGGAGAGGGGGAGCACTCGCTTATCCCTCCCCTTTCCTGACCTGCCGGGCTGCAGGCTCGGTTAAGGGTCTGGTATGGATTTTGGAGAGGACCCCCATGCCATTTTTTTTTAAATGTTGGCGTGGAGTGTTCCCCTCAAAATCCATACCAGACTTGAAGGGCTTGGTATGGATGAGAAGGGGGACCCTATGGTGTTTTTTTTCTTCTTTCTTAATTGTTGGACAATGCCGACAATTCTTTTGACATTTAGCTGTCAGCAGAGAACCCCGCTGACAGCTGAAACATGAATTTATGTTTCACTAATAAAATACTGTAACACTTAATAACTCATGTGGTATTTTAGTAACTGAGCAGTAACTTACCACATACTCAGAATTGTTCCTGTTCAAACTTTGCGGTCGAAGTTTTGGTAGGTTCGAATGCTCGATCGTGAACTGAACAGAGGGGTGTTCAGCCCATCACTAATATTTAAGTTAGAGACCATCGTGGAGCAGCCACTAATGTTAAAGTGGTTGAAAACCTCAGACATGATATCCCAAGCATACCCCTCTATAGAGTGTCTCAAATAAGAGCACTAAGTGCAATTTGTGTCTGCTGCTTCATTCCTCTGCTATCAGCTATCAGCATTTGCTATCTTCCCTCCAATCAGCTCTCAGAGACCTCCTAACTGAGCTCTGCAGTGTTTAATTTCAGCTCTCCACCCCTTTTTTTCTAACAGCTCAGACAAGCTATATAAATTCAGCACTTTGAATGAATGTAGATAAGACTGGAGATAGAAAGGTACAACTTAAGTAGGAGGATTTGCTTCATCTCTGTGTATCACCTGAGGCCAGTCACCTCACTCAGTATATGTAAGGGTTTACAACCACTTTAATACTTTATTGTTCTCTTTGCCATGCCTATGAGCAATACACAAGTTGCCCTTGGTCACCTTTGTTAGATGGAAAACTGTCCACTGTGTGTATAGTTTCACAATTGTTTTATAAATCTACAGCTTCAGAGCCAAAGACCTTCCACTAAGGTAAGTCTTACCCAGCATTTTCCTACCTAGTAAAAACATCCTTATTTGCCCAGAGGCACTCATTGGAAAGGGGAATTACCTATTTTGCCACCTTTCCTGGCAAAATACCAAAATGTATGATCACAACATAAAGATGACAACAAGCCTTATTTTTACTTTCAGGCTAACTGAGACTTACATGCACAGATTTAGCCATTTAGATGATATCAAACAACACAAACCTTCCAGTATACTGATTTACATTATCAAGTAACTCTTCAGACTTTTGTTAAAGAATGTAATCCAGGAAAATATAAAGAATATTCATTACAGAGAGTATCAAACAAAATAGCTTTCAATGTGCCACGTCCAAATAGTAGGACTTTAATAGCACAGCATGAGACAAACCAAGTTGTCAAAACTCAAAAGTCAACTCCCTGTGCCGCCCCCCCCCCCCCCCAGTTTTACGTTTTATGTACATAAAACATAAAACTGTCACCTGGTACGCACTGAAAATGGGGTATGACTACTAGGAGAATTAGATAGACTGTCTACCATTATATACAAAGCAAGCCCATCCTTCTCCCTCCTGTCATCCAATACCCATAATATGGTTGACTTTGCTGGTGTGTCCCTTGTGTTTCATTATTTATATCACAGATCATTTCATTGGATGTGCTGGCCTTTTAGACTTTAGTTGCTTCCTATAATTAGTTTGATGCATAATCTAAGGTCATGGGTCATATTGATTTTCTATGTTTATACTTATACTGCCTATGGCAACTGATGCTTTTGTTCTCAATCTTGAAATCATGTCACACCACTGTGTTTTGTTGCACACCACTAAATAAAGAATTTTTAAAAAAGTGTATGTTTGTATGTTGAGGCTGACAGGCATTAGGCTTGGACAGCCTGATAGTTAGCACTGTGATTGTGTAGTTAGACCTGAGGATTTTCTTTAGGAAGTGTGACCTTGAGGAGCCCGAGATCATCAGCCAAACACGAGATCATCAGCCAAACACGTTTGGTAAAAGAAAGCAGTCCTTTCTATTAAAAAAAATGTCAAACAGAAAAACAGCTTGTCTTCAGCAAACAAAAAATGATCCATCAATTGATCGTGCAAAGTAAAAGAGTTGGTTGTCCATTAGTCACACTCATCCCTTACAGGGTGTTTGCAAGCTCCCATCTGCCTGAGTGGTCCCAAAGAGAAGGTTAGCAAACACAACTGAGCAACAAGGTAGCCCACATTGCTCCCTAAGCGGTGTTCTGCTCTCTCCCTCACAGACAAGTGCTGGCTGTTTCCTTTTCCAGAGTCTGATGCAGATTAAACCCTTCCAGACTAAAGTCCCATATTCAGGGTTTGGAGGTTTTCCCCTCCAAAAATTCTGCAAACATTCAAATTTACCTAATAATGACTTGCCAATCCACAAAGTAATAAAAATCAGTCCTCTCCTCTCCAGCTGGACTACCCCAGAACTCCTCACCCTGCATGAGAGAGAACCCTTGAGTACTCAACAATCTCTTCAAACTATCTTACTTAAAGGGACCACAGCCCAAATAGTGAGGAAATATACCTGCTGTCCAGGACCCAACCTTGGTGACCTGTACAGAGGTTTCGGAACTGATTCTTTCTGGAGTACTGTACAGCACCTCTATATAGCCTTGTACATAGCACAAATAAACCATTGGTTATCTCTGTATCAATCAACTGATATCTGTGCCTACAAGAGTTGCTCATCCTAGGGAACATTATATCTGCTACCTATCACTAGCTCATCCAATAGATACCCATTAGATACTTCCAGACACTACAAACTAAACCAATATCAAGCACACTCATATATAATCAACTAGTGTTGATCCATATGTGAACCATTGTAGTCTTATTTAATTTGCAAAATGGCAGAATATTCATTGGATCTAGTTTAACTTGTCATGCATGTAACACTTATGTGCAGTGGGAAGTGTGCTTTAATACCCAAACACTGCACATATGCATCACTGTGCGGCAGAAGTTTCTCTGCTGAAAGTGTGTTCCCAGCACAGAGGCCAAGTTGTGAAAGACAGCTCTAGGTCCCCACTAAATGACCGGTAGCTGGCGGGACCAGCTCCTGATCATATTGACACAGCTCTAGATGATCCACATTGGCTCACAATTGATATAATCCAAAAATATTTAGACAGTATAAAGGTGAATTAAGCACCTGGACCAGATGGCATACACCCACGTGTCCTTAAAGAATTGAGCTCTGTCATTTCAAGGCCATTGTTGCTCATTTTTAAGGACTCTTTAATGACTGGCATAATACCACTGAATTGGCGTAAGGCCAATGTGGTGCCTATATTTAAAAAGGGGTCAAAATCTTTACCAAGTAATTATAGACCTGTTAGTTTAACTTCTATAGTTGGGAAGATACAGGAGAGTTTAATAAAAGACCACATAGATGAGTTCTTGCTGGAAAAAAATATTTTAAGCATCAGACAGCATGGATTCATGAAAGAGAGAAGTTGTCAAACAAATCTGATTTCTGAGGTGAGCAAAACCTTGGACAGAGGGGTGGCAGTGGACATGGTATACTTGGATGTTGCAAAAGCATTTGCCAGTTCCCCACACATGGCTAATGTGTAAGGTAAAGTCTACAGGCTAGGAAAAATCTGTATGTAAATGGCTAGAAAACTGGCTAAAATATCATATTAGAGGAGTGGTTAATGATTCATACTCTGAATGGTCTAGGGCGGGTGTCGGCAACCCACGGCTCCAGAGCCGCATGCGGCTCTTTTTCACCTTGGCTGCGGCTCCGGAGCACACTGCCCACCAGGTGACAGGCAATAGGGTCTTCTGTGTGCCGGGCGCCCGCTTCCCTCCCTCCTCTCGGGCGGCCGCCCCAAAAGTCAGGACTCTGCAGCTAGCCCAGCAATGGGCAAACTACGGCCCGGCGGACCTTTTAATCCGGCCCGCGGAGCGTAGCAAACATTGGCTGTCAGGATGTAGGCGGGGCAGCGTGACGAACTCCTCTCCTCTCACAGTCTGCCCTGAAGACCTGAACGGCGCAGGAACACGGCGAGAGGAACGCGTGGAGCAAAGGTAAGTGAATTGACACAATATGGGGAATGAATTACTATAGGGGGGATGAATTACTATATGGGGGATGAATTACTATATGGGGGATGAATTACTATGGGGGATGAATTACTATATGGGGGATGAATTACTATGGGGGATTAATTACTATGGGGGATGAATTACTATATGGGGGATGAATTACTATGGGGGATGAATTACTATATGGGGGATTAATTACTATGGGGGATGAATTACTATGTGGGGGATGAATTACTATGGGGGATGAATTACTATATGGGGGATGAATTACTATATGGGGGATGAATTACTATAGGGGATGAATTACAATATGGGGGATGAATTACTATGGGGGATGAATTACTATATGGGGGATGAATTACTATGGGGGATGAATTACTATATGGGGGATGTATTTTCAGTTTTAAAAATGTGGCTCTCAAAATAAATTTCAGTCGTGGTTTTGGCGAGATTTGGCTCAGTTGAAAAAAAAGGTTGCCCACCACTGACCTAAGGTTATTATTGTGATTATGACGATACACTGTGGCCCTGATTAACCCTTTGCTTACTGGGCCCTTAAACCCCCTTCATGACCAGAGCGTTTTTTGCAATATATGCAGTGTCGGATTTGTTTTAAATGTTGCAATGGTTTTGCGGCTCCCAGTCTTTTTTTCCCTCTCGGAAACGGGTCCAAGTGGCTCTTTATGTCTTAAAGGTTGCAGACCCCTGGTCTAGGGTTGTCAGTGGTGTACCCTAGGATTCAGTGTAGGGACTCTTATTTTTTAATATGTTTATAAATGGTATAGGGTCTGGGATTAAAAATCCAATTTCAGTCATTGCAGATGACACCAAGCTGTGCAGTGGAATAACGTCCTTACAGGATATCTCCAATTTACAAGCTGACCTCAATGCACTGTTTAATTGGGCAACTATGTGACAAATGAGGTTTAATGTTGTTAAATGAAAGGTTATGCACTTGGGGGCTAAGAATATGCATGCATCATACATACTAGGGGGAGTACAACTGGGGGAATCAGTGGTGAGGAAGCATCTGGGAGTTCTGATAGATCACAAGCTTGCAATACCAAGCTGCGGTTTCTAAAGCAAGCAAAATCCTCTCTTGTATTAACTGTATATATACGTGTGCAGGGTGGCAGTGGAGCGCAAAACCACGTTTTAAAACGGGCTCCGCGCTCCCGACACTTTCGTGGCTAGGGGGCGCGCGCTCCCGCCGATCCGCGGGTGACACGATTCGATCCCGGAGGGATCAATCATTAGATTTCAGCCAGTGATTTCTGGCTGAAATCACATGATCGGTCCCTGTCCTATCCTGTCCTGTGTTGACATTTACACAGGGCAGGATATGATGTCATTCTTCTCTGCCTGGACACATTCCATTCCAGACAGAGAAGAAGAAACAGTAAAAGTGAGTAAAACAGCACACTGACAGTTAGAACACTCTAGAGGACACATTTAATCCCCTGATCGCCCCCCCCAGTTAACCCCTTCACTGCCCTGTCACCAGTGTCTCAGATCAGTGAAGCGATTTTTACTGATCATTGTATCAGTGTCGCTAGCGACATCCGATAGTGTTAGCGCCCCTCCCAGATAGCGCCAGTTTGCCCGCCAGTACACCAGTAATCCCGTTTAACCCCTTCATCGCCCCCCCCAGTTAACCCCTTCACTGCCCTGTCACCAGTGTCACTGATCAGTGAACCGATTTTTACTGATCACTGTATCAGTGTCGCTGGCGACTTCCGATAGTGTTAGCGCCCCTCCCAGATAGCGCCAGATTGCCCGCCAGTACACCAGTAATCCCGTTTAACCCCTTGATCGCCCCCCCCAGTTAACCCCTTCACTGCCCTGTCACCAGTGTCACTGATCAGTGAACCAATTTTTACTGATCACTGTATCAGTGTCGCTGGTGACTTCCGATAGTGTTAGCGCCCCTCCCAGATAGCGCCAGATTGCCCGCCAGTACATTAGTAATCCTGTTTAACCCCTTGATCGCCCCCCCCCCAGTTAACCCCTTCACTGCCCTGTCACCAGTGTCACTGATCAGTGAACCAATTTTTACTGATCACTGTATCAGTGTCGCTGGCGACTTCCGATACTGTTAGCACCCCTCCCAGATAGCGCCAGTTTGCCCGCTAGTGCACCAGAAATCCCATTTAACCCCTTGATCACCCACCTCCCCCCCAGTTAACCCCTTCACTGCCCTGTTACCAGTGTCATTGATTACAGTGAACAGATTTTTACTGATCACTGTATTAGTGTCACTGGTGACTTTCGATAGTGTTAGCGCCCCTCCCAGATAGCGCCAGTTTGCCCGCTAATGCACGGATTTTTTTTTACCAAAAACATGTAGCAGAATACATTTTGGCTTAAATTTATGACTAACTTTGAGTTTACGATATATTTTTTATAGCTGAAAGTAGAAAATATTGTTTTTTTAAAACATTTTCGTGGTTTTTTTGTTTATAGCACAAAAAATAAAAAGCGCACAGGTAATCAAATACCACCAAAAGAAAGCTCTCGTTGTGTGAAAAAAAGGATGTAAATTTTATTTGGGTACAGCATTGCATGACCGCGCAATTATCATTTGAATTAGTGCAGCGCCAAACAGCAAAAAAAAGCCTGGTCATTAAGGGGGGTAAATCCTCTGGAGCTCAAGTGGTTAAAAGATGTATAGACTCCAGAGAGCGAGATATCATATTACCCCTGTACAAATCATTAGTAAGATCTCATCTGGAATATGCTGTTCAATTTTGGGCACCAGAACATTGGTGAACTGGAGAAAGTACAGAAAAGAACAACCAAACTGACAAGAGGCATGGAGGAGCTCAGCTACGAGGAAAGATTAGAGCGGGTGTCGGCAACCCGCGGCTCCGGAGCCGCATGCGACTCTTTTTCACCTTTCCTGCGGCTCCGGAGCACACTGCCCACCAGGTGACAGGCAATAGGGTCGGCAAGCCGCGGCTCTTTTAATGCAGATCTTTTGTGTGCCGGGCGCCCGCTGGCAAACATTGGCTGTCAGGATGTAGGCGGGGCAGCCCGGATGTAGGCGGGGCAGCGTGACGAACTCCTCTCCTCTCACAGTCCGCCCTGAAGACCAGAACGGCGCGGGAACCCAGCGAGAGGAACGCGCGGAGCAAAGGTAAGTGAATTCACACAATATGGGGAATGAATTACTATGGGGGATGAATTACTATAGGGGGGATGAATTACTATAGGGGGGATGAATTACTATGGGGGATGAATTACTACGGGGGATGAATTACTATAGGGGGGATGAATTACTATAGGGGGGATGAATTACTATGGGGGATGAATTACTATATGGGGGATGAATTACTATAGGGGGGATGAATTACTATGGGGGATGAATTACTATATGGGGGATGAATTACTATAGGGGGGATGAATTACTATGGGGGATGAATTACTATATGAGGGATGAATTACTATATGGGGGATGAATTACTATGGGGGATGAATTACTATGGGGGATGAATTACTTTGGGGGGGGTGAATTACTATGGGGGGGGTGAATTACTATATGGGGGATGAATTACTATATGGGGGATGAATTACTATAGGGGGGATGAATTACTATATGGGGGATGAATTACTATAGGGGGGATGAATTACTATAGGGGGGATGAATTACTATATGGGGGATGAATTACTATAGGGGGGATGAATTACTATAGGGGGGATGAACTACTACGGGGGATGAATTACTACGGGGGATGAATTACTATATGGGGGATGAATTACTATAGGGGGGATGAATTACTATAGGGGGGATGAATTACTCTGGGGGATGAATTACTATGGGGGATGAATTACTATATGGGGGATGAATTACTATAGGGGGGATGAATTACTATGGGGGATGAATTACTATATGAGGGATGAATTACTATATGGGGGATGAATTACTATGGGGGATGAATTACTATGGGGGATGAATTACTATGGGGGATGAATTACTATATGGGGGATGAATTACTATATGGGGGATGTATTTTCAGTTTTAAAAATGTTTCTCTCAAAATAAATTTCAATCGTGGTTTTGGCGAGATTTGGCTCAGTCGAAAAAAAAGGTTGCCCACCACTGACCTAAGGCTATGATTGTGATTATGACGATACACTGTGGCCCTGATTAACCCTTTGCTTACTGGGCCCTTAAACCCCCTTCATGACCAGAGCGTTTTTTGCAATATATGCAGTGTCGGATTTGTTTTAAATGTTGCAATGGTTTTGCGGCTCCCAGTCTTTTTTTCCCTCTCGGAAACGGGTCCAAGTGGCTCTTTATGTCTTAAAGGTTGCAGACCCCTGGATTAGAGGAACTGAATTTATTCTCTCTTGAGAAGAGATTAAGGGGGGATATGTTCAACATGTATAAATACATATAGTGAATTCAGTGTAGAGTTATTCACCCTGAGGTCATCACAGAGGATAAGGGGGCACTCTTTACGTCTGGAGGAAAAGAAATTTAATCTAAAAAACACGGAAAGGTTTCTTCACAGTAAGAGCTGTGAAAATGTAGAATAGACTCCCTCAAGAGCTGGTTCTGGCCAGCTCAGTGGATTGCTTTAAAAAAGGCCTGGATTCTTTCTTGGATACACAGAATATAACTGGATACTAACATTTACAGGCAAAGTTGATCCAGGGAATATCCGATTGCCTCTTGGGGGATCAGGAAGGAATTTTTCCCTGCAGGAGCAAATTGAATCATGCTTTGCTGGTTTTTTTTCCTTCCTCTGGATGTGGGTGTACGATTATAACTTTTTTTTTTTTTTTTTTTTAATGATTGAAATGGATGGACTTATGTCTTTTTTCGGCCAGAATAACTATGTAACAGTCAGTCACAATGGTCACATGATCTCCAAGTCTTCCTGCCCCCCCCCCAGGTGTTCTCAACCTTTTAAAGGGAGGCAGGGGTGTGCCGCAAGGGGTTAAGCACCAAAGCAGTATTTATGCTGGCAATTGTGGGTCTGTTGTAAAGTAAATGGAGTACCACTGATGGCTAACTTCAACATGCATTAGGCAGAGCAAAGTAAAGTGCGGGAACTAGCATCAAATGTAGAGTTTTCAGAGCACGCATCCACTCGCTTCTTTCTTTTTCAGGGCCTTTTTGCCCAATTTTATTTAAAAGAAAAGTTCCACAAAAATGCTTCCCACGCAGGGGTAGCCACCATCATACACATGAAACAATATTCAGCCTTCTGGCTCTCTCAGGTATACAGCGGTCTCCTACCGACTCCTTCCAAAAGGGCTTTTAGCACACAGCTACTCTGGCTTCCACCTCTCCTAGGTGAAGTTCTCCGACTCCTGAACAACAACCTTCTGTCTGCCGGGGTGGAGCCCCGAATCATAGGTTAGGCCTCTACAAAAAGATCTGCACACACCTGTACAATCAGTGTGCTGAGGGTTCCCAAAACATGGACCCCGGATTGGAGATTTCATCCCTCCCAGATCTCTTTGAAATCTCCGAAAAGCCAGTTTCCTCTGCATTACATCAACCCTCTGGAGCCCCTCAACCTGCCTCGTTGAGAATCCAGGGTTATCAGCTTGATTCGACCGTGGCAGGATACCGCACTGCCACATATCCACCCCCCCTTGTTTTGACCCCATAGGGGGCACAACACACAAATCAAAACTTCTTGCTTTAGCCCTTCTGTGCCGCCTAAGGTCCAAATCTGTCTGACTTCATTTTCATCAAAGGAAGGCGCTACTCCCTGCCACAAGAGATGACTTCCCCTGTCTCCCCTGGCTACCCTTACTTGGGCTCTACGACATCCCTGTGCCTTTTTACGAGTGTGCTTCCAAAAGCGTGGTCTTCCTAATTTCCTTGAGACTATACTAGTTCTTTTACCAGTAGGAGGTTTACAAATCTCGGTACCCTTTGTAACCTGAGGTTGACGCCTAAGCTTTAAGTGCCAGGTACCTGTAACGTTACAACGTGCTCCCCCAATTTCCTCTAGACCAGCCCTTTTTGCTTTATTTAATTTTAAAGGGGTTGTATTTTTAAACCCTTTAGTAACAGACGTGGGCTCTTTTATTTGGGGATCACTCTCTTTTAATGTCACCTTGTTAAGCTTTGGGCCAGTTCCCTTGGACCTTTCATTCTTACAACTTGGGAAACTTCACTACCCATTGACTTCACTGTCACAAAAGACTCTGCCAGCAACTGTCCTGACACCAAACCATCCTTGCATAATGCTACATTTGGGTTGATGACCCCCAACCACATCACATATACATGTGTCTTCTGGCACTTCTGTCCATACCTCTGTCCTGTACTCTGGTGTGCCCCTCATACAGACCACTGCTATGAAGCAACCCAGCCATGCACTGAAAGACAATTTTCACCATTACCAACAAGGATGGTATCACAGAATTCCTATATTGACCATCTTTGTCTTGTATAGCCTGTAATACCCAGCTCCAATTAGCAGGACTCCGCTGTACCAGCTCTCCCGAACATGGAAAAGACAGCAAGGTATACACCGGCTGTACACTCCAGAAGGCTAGCATTTCCTTCAGCAGGTCTGTTATACAAAGACAGCCTGATTCCACACAAGACCTTCCTGGACACATGGAGACACTCATTTACTGATGCCTCAGAGGTGGTGCTTCTTAAAGAGGCTTCCTCTCAGCTGGAGGTACCCAATACAATAACCTGGGGCTCTCCCAGAGTGTAACCAGGTGTGGGATTCACCCAAATACTCTGAGGCTCAGTGTCAATGAGCTTTTCCACGGCTTCTCTATGGATATCAGTTTAATATGTCACACCATTAACTCCTTTATGGGCTGTGGGCAAAACGTCTGCTGAGAGTTTACCCTCAATGGTGCCTTTTACCAGCGCTGGGTTAATTTTGGCAGTGACAGGTGCGCCCTGGACTAATAGTTGCTCCACAGTCCCTCTATCCAGCATAGCAGAAACCATGTCCACCCCATTGTTACCCACGGAGGCCTCTTTCATTAAAGCTAACAAACTTGTTGCCCATCTGTCCCAGTCCATCGTCCCTGTGATCCCATCAGAGGTACTACGCAGTACAACTCCAACCGCTGAAGGAGACACAGAGGGACAGAGTGCCTCTGTATCAGACCCATTACCCATATCTCCTTTATCCATATCACACTGGGAGACTTCATTCCTAGGCACAGCAGGTTGCAATTTCATACTGTTACCACCGTGAACTAGTGGCATGTCTTTCACTACAAAAACTTTTGCATTAGTGGATTGCATTAACCCATCATCATTATGAATACGTTCATACCTTTTAGATTCACCATTGCCAGACTGAAATAAATTCTCATCACTCAGTTCAGATACACTCTGGTCCATCAGAGCAACACCATAGTTATCCTGGGTTACCTTAACCACCGTTGATAGGAGAGATAACACATCCTGCTTAGTGGTCACCTCTACTACATTTAATTCAGCATTCTGTTTATATGACATTGGTGCAACCCCAATATCAATACTCTTCACATTGACATTTTTATCCTCATGGCTGCTCATTTTTACACTCACATTTTTAACCTTTGCCTCCCCACTAAACAGAGAATTATACAGAGGCAAGTCTTTCCCACGATCACCAGCAGTGGGTTTCCCAACTGGAAGTATCCCAACTTTATAGCAGAGAGTCTCAAAGTCAGTCTCAATCGCTGCATTAGTATCTCCCACATTTATCTCAAAAGTACCAGTCTTACCCACTACTGCAACAGGCTTCACCTTCTTCGCTTGAGTGTGTGGGATCTGAATCCTTTGTCATCTCCTCTGCTTGGCTTTGGCCAGCCAGTTCATCCATGCAGCTATAGGATGATATTGTGGCCAGCACTTCTGACTCCTTGGCACCCCCTGCAGGCACTTCCTCACGGTTGCAAGAGGTGGCTGCCAACATTTTTAAACACGAATCTGGGCTTGCAGATGAAGACTTTTGCCCAGTAGCACCCTCATCAGTGGTATTCCATAATCTGGGGCAGGTAAAGATACCATGCCAAACTGACCACATTCCAGACAGGGTATGGTTCCACACATAACATCCTTGGGATACGGAAACCACGTCTCCCTTGTAGCCCCTTCTCCTGGTTGGCAGGCTTTCTCCCGTTGCTATGGGAGATTACACTCTTCCAGCTGAACTTTGTGGGTTCCTCCAGATGCGCTGAACTGTCATCTTTGCGTTTCCACAATCCTCTGCAGACGACACTTCTCTCACAGGGTCCGCAGGTCTGAAGTCACAGGTGTTGCTATGGGCAACCACATTCTTCTGAAACATTTGGGCAGCCTGTTGCTCCTTCCTGGAACTCCAAGCAGGCTTCCCAATTGCATACCCAGACCTTTGTCTGGTTGTGTCACCTTGTACTGGCAGCTGGGATAAAGGGCACTTGGAGACAATGTGCCCCCATTCACTGCACCACAAACAGCACTCTTGCGGCAGTATCTTGGCCGGACTTCCAACACTGCATCCTCTTTCAAGCTTTGTACTCTGCACAGGGAAAGCTGTTGTCCCTTTCACCAGTGTTGCTAGGGACAACAGCACGCACTTCCCACTGTGGCAAACTCTGTTCCACCATGTATGGGGCTCGTTCTGGTGATAACCCCTCCAGCCACAGGGCTCTGCCTCTCATTTCAGCAAATCTTGCTTCTTTTTTGAGTTTTGACCGCTCCATCTTTGCAGTCACTCCACAGCACTTTTGCACAATCCAGCAACCAAGACATGAAGCACTGTCTCTTTAAGGCAAGTTCCTTTTGTCTTGCAGGTTCTTCTCACCTGCACACACAGATAATGCAGACTCATGCACCAAATACAGTTCAACAAATGAACTTACTTCCCTGCTGGGATCTATAGTTCTGCCCGCATCCTCCACCATATGTGGGAACTAGCATCAAATGTAGAGTTTTCAAAGCACGCAGCCACTCGCTTCTTTCTTTTTCAGGGCCTTTTTGCCCAATTTTATTTAAAAGAAAAGTTCCACAAAAATGCTTCCCACGCAGGGGTAGCCACCATCAAACACATGAAACAATATTCAGCCTTCTGGCTCTCTCAGGTATTAAGCGGTCTCCTACTGACTCCTTCCAAAATGGCTTTTAGCACACAGCTACTCTGGCTTCCACCTCTCCTAGGTGAAGCTCTCTGACTCCTGGGCAACAACCTTCTGTCTGCCGGGGTGGAGCCCCGAATCATAGGTTAGACCTCTACAAAAAGGCCTGCACACACCTGTACAATCAGTGTGCAGAGGGTTCCCAAAACACAGACCCCGGATTGGAGATTTCATCCCTCCCAGATCTCTTTGAAATCTCCAGGCTCCAGATCCCAAAACGGACTTTATGAATAAATGAGGAAACCGAAAAGCCAGTTTCCTCTCCATTACATCAACCCTCTGGAGCCCCTCAACCTGCCTGGTTGAGAATCCAGGGTTATCAGCTTGATTTCAACCGTAGCAGGATACCGCACTGCCACAAAAGCTAGAGATCCTCAGGGGTACAGTATGTCTAAAGATCCTCTTCAAATTTGCAAGAAGCAACATACAGCGGTGTGGATAAGCTCAAAATGTAAAGCAAGCAGATTGTCAGGGCTCTGTCCACAGCAGAGGTACGTGGAGACCTGGAATTCCTGCAGTACCTTGCATGGCCGCAGAAATGCACACTGGCGAACATCTATGTGCACAGATGCAAGCCAGAACACCCATGCGCACTGGTACACAGTTACACACGTGGCAAGGCAAAGAAGTTAATCAGTAAACTTTAATGCTTATAATACTTCACCACATTCAGTTAAAGTATATGTCAGGGATTACATTATCTCTGTTCTTGGCTGCATACGGGGCTTAGAAAACTGGGGGGTGGGAGAAACAGCAGAACACTGATCTCCTCAGTGAATGGTTGTGTTCTTCTAGCACTGCCAAAAATCTGACCACATTGAGATGGATGTACTCTCCTGCCTAGCATGGTTAGTTTGAAAAAGGAAAACAAGGGGAGTGGCAAGTTCACCCTGTATTTCACACAAAGGAAGCAATACAGAGAAAACAGGACATGGTACAACAGGAACATATCAGAAATATGAAATGTTTGGGTAACATTTTCTTTAAACATTTTCAGTGACTATGATCAATAAAGAGGCACATAGCCTGGTAATATCCATGAAACAGAACCAAAGTAGACTTGGTGTGTCTTAGGGAAGATGTGCCTGCAACCATTGCTTCAGCTACCTCAATGCATTTTGTCGCTGTTGGTGGCAACTTCTGCTGAGATATACAGTATAATATTATAAGGGGGCAGGCCTAATTGGCAGTGATCAACCATGCATGAGATAGGGATACTTAAGCACACTCCAAACAGCTCTTTTCTGCACTGTTATTCAGCAAACAAAATATCTGCTCATCTAAAGCAGTAAGTAAACTCAGATCTCTACTTGACTAGCAAGGTGCCCTATAATGAGTTCCCCAAAACAGCCTTTTTGCCCAACAGGAGAATCCCACAACAGAGTGAGAGAGCCCTGAGTATCAGCCACTTCACATACAGGTACAGTTGTGTTCAAAATAATAGCAGTCAGACATCACTAACCTGATCAATCACTGTTTTTGGTAGAAATGATATTTCTACATGGCAAATCATTCACTGGCAGGTGTAGTCGAGTAATACAAATCCAACAGACCCAACAGTCATGACATGCATGCTGCTGATTCTGTGTAATTGAATCACTAATTGAAAGGGGCATGTTCAAAATAATAGCAGTGTGGAGTTCTATTAGTGAGGTCATTCATTCTTTGAAAAACAGGTGGCAATTATTTCCCTTATTTAAGAAAGGAAGGCAGCAAATGTTGTACATGCTGGTCACAGTGCATTTCTCTCTGAAATTCTGAGGAAAATGGGTCGTTCCAGACATTGTTCAGGAGAACAGCGTACCTTGATTAAAACGTTGATTGGAGAGGGGAAAACATATAAAGAAGTGCAGAAAATGATAGGCTGCTCAGCTAAAATAATCGCAAATGCTTTAAAAAGGCAACCAAAACCTGAAGGATGTGGAAGAAAGCGAAAAACTACCATTCGAATGAATAGAAGAATAGCCAAAATGGCAAGGACTCAGCCAACAATCAGCTCCAGGAAGATCAAAGAAGGTCTAAAGTTACCTGTGAGTACTGTTACAATTGGAAGACGCCTATGTGAAGCCAAGCTATCTGCAAGAAGCCCCCACAAAGTCCCACTGTTGAAAAAAAGACATGCTGAAGAGGTTACAATTTGCCAAAGAGCACATTGACTGGCCTAAAGAGAAATGGTGCAACATTTTTTGGACTGATGAAAGTAAGATTGTTCTTTTTGGGTCTAGTGGCTGGAGACAGTTTGTCAGACAACCCCCAAACACTGAATTCAAGCCACAGTACACTGTGAAGACAGTGAAGCATGATTTACGGTGTTGGGCCTATTTATCGTATACCAGGGTCATGGATCAGTTTGAATACATCAGAATACTTGAAGAGGTCATGCTGCCTTATGCTGAAGAGGAAATGCCCTTGAAATGGGTGTTCCAACAAGACAACAACCCCAAACACTCCAGTAAACGTGCAACATCTTGGTTCCAGACCAACAAGATTGACGTTATGGAGTGGCCAGCCCAATCCCCGGATCTTAATCCAATAGAAAACTTGTGGGGTGACATCAAAATGCAGTTTCTGAGGCAAAACCAAGAAATAGAGAAGAACTGTGGAATGTGGTCCAATCATCCTGGGCTGGAATACCTGTTCACAGGTGCCAGAAGTTGGGTGACTCCATGCAACACAGATGTACAGCAGTTCTCAGAAACAGTGCTTATACAACTAAATATTAATTAAGTGATTCAAAGGAAAGCAAAATCTTCAAACATTTTTCAGTTTATATAGTGAATGTTTGAGTTTGTAAAGAAGAATACAAACACTGCTATTTTTTTTAACAGTCTAATATTCACTTTTCTTCATTTTTGTTTAGAGGAACAACACAAATTTGATATTATTATTATTATTATTATACAGTATTTATAAAGCGCCAATAGTTCGCTCAGCGCTGTACATTACAAAGGGGGACAGAACATGTGACAGAACAATACCAATACAATGCAAAACATGAGGGGATCAAGGGCCCTGCTCTTTCGAGCTTACAATCTAGGAGGGAGGGGGTGGTGGCACAGGAGGAGATAGCTGTGGGGGATGGAGTGGTAGGGAGAGTAGAGGAGGTCGGCAAGTTAGCAGGGGGTGGGGTAGGCTTCCCTGAAGAGATGGGTTTTCAGGGTGCGCCTAAAGGAGAGGAGAGTAGGTGATAATCTGATGGGTTGGGGCAGGGAGTTCCAGAGGATGGGTGACACCCTGGAGAAGTCCTGGAGGCGGGCATGGGAGGAGGAGACCAGGGAACTAGAGAGAAGGAGGTCTTGTGAGGAGCGGAGTGTGCGTGCTGGGCGGTACTTGGATATTAGATCAGAGATGTAGTACGGGGCAGTATGGTGGACAGCTTTGTACGTCAGCGTTAGGATTTTGAATTTGATCCGTTGCGCAATCGGAAGCCAGTGGAGGGATTGGCAGAGGGGGGTGGCGGAGACAGAGCGGTTGGAAAGGTGAATGAGTCTGGCAGCCGTATTCAGGATCAACTGAAGCGGGGATAGCCAGCGGCGAGGCAGGCCAGTGAGGAGGGAGTTGCAGTAGTCGAGTCGTGATATGATGAGGGAGTGGATGAGCTGTTTAGTGGTTTCTGGGGTTAGGAACGTGCGGATTTTGATGGTTTGATGGTAGCGTTGTTGGATGTGACGGAGAAATCAATGGGGGGTGGTGTCCGGGCTGGGGGGAAGACAAGAAACTCGGTTTTGGAGAGGTTCAATTTAAGGAAGTGGAGTGACATCCAGTCTGATATGTCGCTCAGTAGGTGTGTGATTCGGGCTGAGACCAAGGGGGTGAGGTGGGGGGTTGAGAGATAGATTTGTGTGTCGTCGGCATAGAGGTGGTAGTTGAAGCCGTGAGAGTGTATGAGTTGGCCAAGGGAGGAGGTATAGATGGAGAAGAGAAGGGGCCCGAGGACAGAGCCTTGAGGGACCCCAACAGAGAGGGGGAGTGAGGGGGAGGTGGTAGCATTATAGGTAACGCTGAAGGAGCGTTGTGACAGGTAGGATGAGAGCCAGGAGAGAGCAGAATCTCTGAGGCCGAGGGAGTGTAGTTTTTTGAGGAGGAGGGGGTGGTCGACTGTGTCGAAGGCCGCAGAGAGGTCAAGGAGTAGGAGCACTGAATAGTGGCCATTAACTTTGGCGGTTAGCAGGTAGTTGGAGAGTTTGAGTAAGGCAGTTTCGGTGGAGTGTAGGGGACGGAAGCCGGACTGTAGGGGATCGAGGAGGTTGTTGTCGTTGAGGTGAGAGCATAGGCGGGTGTAGACTAGGCGCTCGAGGAGTTTAGATGTAAATGGGAGCAGGGAGATGGGTCTGAGGTTGTTCGGGTCATTGGGGTCCAGGGAGGGCTTTTTAAGTATGGGGGTGATGTGTGCATGTTTCAGAGGGGAGGGGAAAGTGCCTGAGGAGAGGGAGAGATTGAAGATGTGGGTGAGGGATCGTAGGATGGAGGAGGAGGAAGGTCGTAGGAGTTGTGAGGGGATAGGGTCGAGGGGGCAGGTGGTGAGGTGGGCATCAGAGAGGATCTTGGAGACTTCTTTGATGGTAGTAAGGTCAAAGGTGCGGAGTGTGGGGGGAGCTTCAGTATGAGGAATGTAGGGTGGGGTGGAAGAGGAGGTCAGAGCAGTGGTGGGGCTGTGAGAGAGGGGTGATGAGGGGGTAGCTGAGTGAGGGTGAAGGGGGTTGGAGAGAGTTTGAGCAGCGACGAAGTCCCTGCGGGTTGTGTCGAGGGGGAGGGGGGATGAGGGGGTATCTGTGTGAGAGGGGACAGGTTGAGAGGACGTGTGAGTTGCGGCAATGTCCTTGCGAATTGTGTCAATTTTGTTTTTGAAGTGAGCAGGGGCAGTGAGTGAGGTGCTGGGTGGAGGTGGGGGTGGAGAGAGTAGAGAGTTGAAGGCAGAGAAGAGTCGGCGAGGATTGGAGGAGAGGGCCTTGATGAGGGTCAAGAAGTAGGCCTGTTGGCAGCATGGAGGGAGGAGGTGTGGGTGCAGAAGGCAGATTTGTAGCGGGTGAAGGCTTGTTGGGATTTGGTTTTGCGCCATAGTCGCTCCAGGGCACGACTTTGTCGTTTGAGGGTGTTGGTGTGATCAGTCTGCCAGGGCTGGAGCGGTCGGGGTCTGATGTTGCATGTGGTTAAAGGCGCTAGTGAGTCAAGGGATGTTGAGAGCGCATTGTTGTAGGCGGTCAAAGCCAAGTCGGGGCAGGACAGGGGGAGGATGCGGTCGTGGAGTTGATCAGCTGCAGCGTGGAGGGAGGCAGGGTTAAGGTTGCGGAGGTTACGGCTGGTAGTAGTGTGACATTTGGAGGGGTAGGTGTTGGAGGACGAGGAGATAGAGAAGGTGATCAGGTTGTGGTCAGAGAGAGGGAAGGGGGTGTTAGTGAGGTTGTGGGGAGCGCAGCGGTTGGAGAAGACAAGGTCCAGGATATTTCCGTCGGAGTGGGTGGTGGATTGTATGCACTGTGCAAGTGCAAAGGAGGAGGTTAGGTGGAGGAGACGGGCTGTGTCCGGGTTGTCGAGGTTGACAGGGATGTTGAAATCCCCAAGAATTATGGTGGGTAGCTCAGAGGAGAGGAAGAAGGGTAGCCAGGAGGAGAAGTCATCCAGGAAGCGGGGTATGGATCCAGGAGGCCGGTATATCACAGCAATCTTCAGGGGGGTTGGGGAGAATAGTCGGAGGCAGTGGGCCTCGAAGGAGGAGAAGGATAGGGAGGGGGGGTTTGGGAGGACTCGGAAGGTGCTCTGCGGTGACAGGAGCAGATCAACCCCACCACCTTTACGACCGTTAGGCATGGGTGAGTGGGTCCAGGTGAGACCTCCGTAGGAGAGTGCAGCAGGGGAGGTAGAGTCAGTGGGCTGGATCCAGGTTTCCGTGATCGCTAGGAGGTTGAGGGAGCGGGAAACAAAGAGGTCGTGGATGGCGGTAAGCTTGTTGCACACTGCGTTCAGGAGTGCACATGAAAATGGGGGGGAGATTTTAGGGAGCAGGGGGATAGATACTAAGTTGTGGGGGTTGCAGTAGGACGTGGAGGTGGGAGGGTGTTGAGCGGGTGAGGGAGGTGGAGGGCCAGGATTCGGGGAGATGTCCCCCGCGGCTAGGAGGAGGAGAAGGGTGAGAAAGGTGGCATGGGAGCGGGATGTGCAGGAGCGCGAGAAACTACTAGTGGAGGTGTTGGGGTCAGTGGGAGAGTGGAGTAATAGGAGGAGGTGGTGGGTGCCATAGAGGGGTGAGGGAAGCAGTGAGGACATGATATACAAATGTTTGGGAGGGGCAGAGGGATATAGTGAATGGATTTTGGGAATGGAGGAGAGGAAAATGAGAAGGAGGAGTGGAAGAGACATTTTGGGGAGGTGAAGAGAGCAGTAGTAGGGAGATGATAGCAGTGAGGGGGAGATGTACAGGTTGTGGGGTGGAGCAGAGGGGTAAAGAAATGAGATTTGGGAACAGAGGGTAGTAATATGATAAGGAGAAGAGGGGGTGTATTATATAAAAGGTACACAGAGTGGGTCTCAGGCATGTAAGAGGTTTCCCAGGGTGTTTGCTTGCAGTCTTCCAGCATGCAGTAGAGCTTCTGGCTGTTGTTGTGTCTTCCTGCTGCTTGAGTTCAACTGCTGCGTTTAACTGCTTCTTCTATGCACTCGTTCTAAGCCGCACTCAATCTGAAGCAGCACCCCCATCAGAGACTGTGCCCCCCATCAGAGATCTCCCCCATGAGCTGATCTAAATTTATAGGGAGATGCTCAAATGAGCATTCAACTCCACCCCAATTAGAAGCTGATAAAGATCACATGAGTAGTGGGGGATGTTTCTCTCAGGAAACAGACACCAATCGTAAAACGGGTGAAGCTGGAGGTGAGAGCTGGTCAACATATACACAAATATAAGTACACCATTTGTTCTGAATATAGCAGGAGTCAATGCATTTTGGAGTTAAGAGTGGAGGTAGGAGAAAGGTGCATTTACCTGTGAAAGTAGAGAAGGCATAATTAGATTGCTGCGTTTAACTGCTTATATACTGTATATATATATATATATATATATATATATATATATATATATATATATATATATATATATATATATATATAAAAGGATATATATATATATATATAGGATATATTTTCCTTCATGTTTTGATTTGGAATAGAATGTGTAGTTTTCCCAATGCATTTGTGTGTATGGAAATAAAAGCTATTAGAAGGAGTTTGAGCTTTAGTCACTTTTTTCAACATACTGCTATTATTTTGAACACAACTGTATATAGCTCACATAATACCCTGTGCACAGCATAGAATAAAAATGAGATCTGGTTACTAGGTAAGATGTGGGCCTATGTTAGGCAGCCTGTATACTTACCTGTTTGCTTGTTGTATGCCCTCCAGCTATTGTCCCAGGTGTTGGGTAACAGGTCCTCCCAAGGGTTATTGGCTGCTGCCCTGTACCTTCCCTGATTTCCTTCCTGCAGGGTAGTGAATCTGACCACATGCCCCCTGTTCAGAGAGATTTGTCCATAGTGCAAGAGGCTTGCTATTTAAAGTGCATCAGCCTTCTCCTCTGTGCTTGTCATAGCGTCTCTTGCTGACCAAGTGTGCCTAACCAGTTACCATTGCTGACCTTTGCTACATTCTTAGCTAAACTAATAGTTGCTGCCTATCAGTGCCCATCAGTGCTGCCTATCAGTGCAGCCTCACCAACGCACATCAGTGATGGAGAAAATGTACCTGTTTGCAAACTTTTATAATAGAAACAAAGAAAAACTTTTTTGTTTTCACATTTTTTTGCTCTTTTTTTGTTTATAATGCAAAAAATGAAATACCCAGTGGTGATTAAATACCATCAAAAGAAAGCTCTATTTGTGTGAAAAAAACTATAAAAATTTCATATACTGTAGGTACAGTGTTGCATGACCGCACAATTGTCATTCAAAATTCAACAGTGCTGAAAGCTGAAAATTGGCCAGGGCAGGAACGGGGTAAAAGCGCCCGGTAGGCAAGTGGATATTAATCACTCCCATTTGGTCTGTGCCATGCTTGGCAGGGAACAGCTGAATGGCATGGACCAATGTGACAAGGATTTCAGAGTCTAATATTACATCTAGAGATGAGCGAAGAAATGAAAAATTCGATTCGACTGATTCGGCGAATTCGTGGACAATATTAGATTCGAGTCGAATAAATTCGCTGTGAATTTAACTTAAAAAAGGGTGTTTCTAGGCTTCAGAGAGACTTAATATTAGTACAGAACACTGTACCTTTAATTTAAATGCCCTTGGAGTCTGCTGGGGAAGAGAAATAATACTGTCACTCAGTATGACATGCAGATGAGTGCCGTCGATCTTAGAATCACCGCACACTTCACTCATTTGGCCAGTCACGGGGCCAAAACCAGTGTTTGGAGCCACAGTGTGGCGGTGGAGGCAGCAGCAATGGGAGGCCATACAGCAACCTATGACAAAATGGAAACCAGCAGGAGTGTGAGGAGACCTGAAAGTGGCACATGGCAGAGTGGGAGCAATGGGAGGCGGTACAAGGACCCATGTCACACTGTGGACCCAGCAGCAGCGTGACGAGGCGGTACGGGGGCCCATGGCAGATTTGGGGCCTGGCGGCACCTATGGGAGGCCTGTAATCTGCCAGCAACCTATGACAAAATGGAAACCAGCAGGAGTGTGAGGAGACCTGAAAGTGGCACATGGCAGAGTGGGAGCAATGGGAGGCGGTACAGGGACCCATGTCACACTGTGGACCCAGCAGCAGCGTGACCAGGCGGTACGGGGGCCCATGGCAGATTACAGGCCTGGCAGCAGCAATGGGAGGCCCGTAATCTGCCAGCACCCTATGACAAAAAATGGAACACACCAGCAGTGTGTGAGGAGACCTGAAAGTGGCACATGGCAGAGTGTGGCGATGGAGACAGCAGCAATGGGAGGCCGTACAGGGACCCATGAGAGACTGTGGACCTGGCAGCAGCATGAGGAGGCGGTATAGGGGCCCATGGCAGATTAGGGGCCTGGCAGCAGCTATAGGAGGCCCGTAATCTGCCAGCACCCTATGACAAAAAATTGAACACACCAGCAGTGTGTGAGGAGACCTGAAAGTGGCACATGGCATGAGAGACTCTGGACCTGGCAGCAGCATGAGGAGGCGGTATATAGGGGCCAATGGCAGATTAGGGGCCTGGCAGCAGCTATGGGAGGCCCGTAATCTGCCAGCACCCTATGTCAAAAAATTGAAAACACAAGCAGTGTGTGAGGAGACCTGAAAGTGGCACATGTTTGGGGCATGATTCAAGGCGGATTTAGTCAGTTGTGTCAGGAACTGGTGGTTTGAAATCCAGACTAATCCACGCCTGATTCATTTTCACAAACGTGAGTCTCTCCACACTTTGGGTGGACAGTCGTGTCCTCCGCGGAGTTGCAATACCTCCTGCCGCACTAAACACGCGCTCCGATGCCACGCTACTGGCCGGGCATGACAGCCTTTCAAGGGCAAATTCAGCTAGTTGGGGTCAAAGGTCAAGTTTCGTTGCCCAGTAGTCAAGGGGATTGTCTACCTCGGTTGGCAGGGTGCTGTCCAAGTAGGCCTAAGCCTGTTGTTTGAGGTCCTGCTCCAGGTCCACCTGATGCTGCTGCTGCTGCGGCTGGTTAGTAGTTTCCTCACTGCGCTGGTGAAGAAAGCTACTCATCATCGACTGCAGACTGAGGCAGCCGCTGCTGGTGGAGCTGCCACTGCTCCTACCACCCCACCCCTCCCCTGCTGCCATGGCAGCGGAACGCGAGCGCACAGGGCCCACAGTGTCTGAGGATGGACGTTGGCGCAGAAAGGCAGAGACCAGCTGACTACATAGGTGGTTTTTATAGTACGTTATTTTGGCCTCCCTCTCAGCAGGTGTGAAAAAGGCCACCATTTTTGAACGGTAGCGAGGGTCCAACAAGGTGGACAGCCAAAAGTCATCCCTCTGTCTGATGGTTATTATTCGGCTGTCGCTACGCAAGCAAGCGAGCATGCTATGGGCCATTTGTGCCAAGGAATGCGAGGGACTCCCTGCCTCCATCTCCACAGCATACTGCCACGGTGCGTCTGGGTCCTCTGTCTCCTCCTCCTCCTCCTCTACCAGATGCTCCTGCTCCTCCACTCCTGTCCGCTGAGTGGAAAAACCACCCATTTCACTCAATAATTCCTGAGCACCAATGTCCTCCTCTACCTCCTCCTCTTCTTCCTGTCCTGCCCCCACAGGGGTCATGTGGCGTTGAGATCTGTGCGCCACGTCTACCGCACCCTGACCAGCCATTGTTAACAGCATTTGTTCCAGGACGTGCAACAGAGGAATGACGTCGTTCATCCCATAGTCCTGCCGACTCACGAATAGCGTGGCCTCCTCAAAGGGCCTGAGCAAGCGCAGGTGTCACGCATGAGCTGCCAATGGCTGACATCTAAGTTACACAGGGAGTACCTTTATCCGCTTTTAACATCAGGAAATCTGTGATGGCCTTTCGCTGTTCGTAAAGGCGGTCTAACATATGTAGGGTTGAATTCCACCTTGTTGCAACGTCACAGCATGAGGAGTCAGTACGGGGGCCCATGGCAGATTACGTGCCTGGCAGCAGCAATGGGAGGCCCGTAATCTGCCAGCACCCTATGTCAAAAAATTGAACACACCAGCAGTGTGAGGAGACCTGAAAGTGGCACATGGCAGAGTGTGGCTATGGAGACAGCAGCAATGGGAGGCCGTACAGGGACCCATGACACACTCTGGACTTGGCAGCAGCATGAGGAGGCGGTATAGGGGCCCATGGCAGATTAGGGGCCTGGCAGCAGCTATGGGAGGCCCGTAATCTGCCAGCACCCTATGTCAAAAAATTGAACACACCAGCAGTGTGAGGAGACCTGAAAGTGGCACATGGCATAAGAGACTGTGGACCTGGCAGCAGCATGAGGAGGCGGTATAGGGGCCCATGGCAGATTAGGGGCCTGGCAGCAGCTATGGGAGGCCCGTAATCTGCCAGCACCCTATGACAAAAAATTGAACACACCAGCAGTGTGTGAGGAGACCTGAAAGTGGCACATGGCAGAGTGTGGCGATGGAGACAGCAGCAATGGGAGGCCGTACAGGGACCCATGACACACTCTGGACTTGGCAGCAGCATGAGGAGGCGGTATAGGGGCCCATGGCAGATTAGGGGCCTGGCAGCAGCTATGTGAGGCCCGTAATCTGCCAGCACCCTATGACAAAAAATGTAACACACCAGCAGTGTGAGGAGACCTGAAAGTGGCACATGGCAGAGTGTGGCGATGGAGACAGCAGCAATGGGAGGCCGTACAGGGACCCATGAGAGACTCTGGACCTGGCAGCAGCATGAGGAGGCGGTATATAGGGGCCCATGGCAGATTAGGGGCCTGGCAGCAGCTATGGGAGGCCCGTAATCTGCCAGCACCCTATGTCAAAAAATTGAAAACACAAGCAGTGTGAAGAGACCTGAATGTGGCACATGGCAGAGTGTGGCGATGGAGACAGCAGCAATGGGAGGCCGTACAGGGACCCATGAGAGACTCTGGACCTGGCAGCAGCATGAGGAGGCGGTATATAGGGGCCCATGGCAGATTAGGGGCCTGGCAGCAGCTATAGGAGGCCCGTAATCTGCCAGCACCCTATGTCAAAAAATTCAACACACCAGCAGTGTGAGGAGACCTGAATGTGGCACATGGCAGAGTGTGGCGATGGAGACAGCAGCAATGGGAGGCCGTACAGGGACCCATGAGAGACTCTGGACCTGGCAGCAGCATGAGGAGGCGGTATATAGGGGCCCATGGCAGATTAGGGGCCTGGCAGCAGCTATGGGAGGCCCGTAATCTGCCAGCACCCTATGTCAAAAAATTCTACACACCAGCAGTGTGAGGAGACCTGAAAGTGGCACATGGCAGAGTGTGGCGATGGAGACAGCAGCAATGGGAGGCCGTACAGGGACCCATGAGAGACTCTGGACTTGGCAGCAGCATGAGGAGGCGGTATATAGGGGCCCATGGCAGATTAGGGGCCTGGCAGCAGCTATGGGAGGCCCGTAATCTGCCAGCACCCTATGTCAAAAAATTCTACACACCAGCAGTGTGAGGAGACCTGAAAGTGGCACATGGCAGAGTGTGGCGATGGAGACAGCAGCAATGGGAGGCCGTACAGGGACCCATGAGAGACTCTGGACCTGGCAGCAGCATGAGGAGGCGGTATATAGGGGCCCATGGCAGATTAGGGGCCTGGCAGCAGCTATGGGAGGCCCGTAATCTGCCAGCACCCTATGTCAAAAAATTGAAAACACAAGCAGTGTGAAGAGACCTGAATGTGGCACATGGCAGAGTGTGGCGATGGAGACAGCAGCAATGGGAGGCCGTACAGGGACCCATGAGAGACTCTGCACCTGGCAGCAGCATGAGGAGGCGGTATATAGGGGCCCATGGCAGATTAGGGGCCTGGCAGCAGCTATGGGAGGCCCGTAATCTGCCAGCACCCTATGTCAAAAAATTCAACACACCAGCAGTGTGAGGAGACCTGAATGTGGCACATGGCAGACTGTGGCGATGGAGACAGCAGCAATGGGAGGCCGTACAGGGACCCATGAGAGACTCTGGACCTGGCAGCAGCATGAGGAGGCGGTATATAGGGGCCCATGGCAGATTAGGGGCCTGGCAGCAGCTATGGGAGGCCCGTAATCTGCCAGCACCCTATGTCAAAAAATTCTACACACCAGCAGTGTGAGGAGACCTGAAAGTGGCACATGGCAGAGTGTGGCGATGGAGACAGCAGCAATGGGAGGCCGTACAGGGACCCATGAGAGACTCTGGACTTGGCAGCAGCATGAGGAGGCGGTATATAGGGGCCCACGGCAGATTAGGGGCCTGGCAGCAGCTATGGGAGGCCCGTAATCTGCCAGCACCCTATGTCAAAAAATTGAAAACACAAGCAGTGTGAAGAGACCTGAATGTGGCACATGGCAGAGTGTGGCGATGGAGACAGCAGCAATGGGAGGCCGTACAGGGACCCATGAGAGACTCTGGACCTGGCAGCAGCATGAGGAGGCGGTATATAGGGGCCCATGGCAGATTAGGGGCCTGGCAGCAGCTATGGGAGGCCCGTAATCTGCCAGCACCCTATGTCAAAAAATTCTACACACCAGCAGTGTGAGGAGACCTGAAAGTGGCACATGGCAGAGTGTGGCGATGGAGACAGCAGCAATGGGAGGCCGTACAGGGACCCATGAGAGACTCTGGACCTGGCAGCAGCATGAGGAGGCGGTATATAGGGGCCCATGGCAGATTAGGGGCCTGGCAGCAGCTATGGGAGGCCCGTAATCTGCCAGCACCCTATGTCAAAAAATTCAACACACCAGCAGTGTGAGGAGACCTGAATGTGGCACATGGCAGAGTGTGGCGATGGAGACAGCAGCAATGGGAGGCCGTACAGGGACCCATGAGAGACTCTGGACCTGGCAGCAGCAAGAGGAGGCGGTATATAGGGGCCCATGGCAGATTAGGGGCCTGGCAGCAGCTATGGGAGGCCCGTAATCTGCCAGCACCCTATGTCAAAAAATTCTACACACCAGCAGTGTGAGGAGACCTGAAAGTGGCACATGGCAGAGTGTGGCGATGGAGACAGCAGCAATGGGAGGCCGTACAGGGACCCATGAGAGACTCTGGACCTGGCAGCAGCATGAGGAGGCAGTATATAGGGGCCCATGGCAGATTAGGGGCCTGGCAGCAGCTATGGGAGGCCCGTAATCTGCCAGCACCCTATGTCAAAAAATTGAAAACACAAGCAGTGTGAAGAGACCTGAATGTGGCACATGGCAGAGTGTGGCGATGGAGACAGCAGCAATGGGAGGCCGTACAGGGACCCATGAGAGACTCTGGACCTGGCAGCAGCATGAGGAGGCGGTATATAGGGGCCCATGGCAGATTAGGGGCCTGGCAGCAGCTATGGGAGGCCCGTAATCTGCCAGCACCCTATGTCAAAATATTGAAAACACAAGCAGTGTGAAGAGACCTGAATGTGGCACATGGCAGAGTGTGGCGATGGAGACAGCAGCAATGGGAGGCCGTACAGGGACCCATGAGAGACTCTGGACCTGGCAGCAGCATGAGGAGGCGGTATATAGGGGCCCATGGCAGATTAGGGGCCTGGCAGCAGCTATGGGAGGCCCGTAATCTGCCAGCACCCTATGTCAAAAAATTCTACACACCAGCAGTGTGAGGAGACCTGAAAGTGGCACATGGCAGAGTGTGGCGATGGAGACAGCAGCAATGGGAGGCCGTACAGGGACCCATGAGAGACTCTGGACCTGGCAGCAGCATGAGGAGGCGGTATATAGGGGCCCATGGCAGATTAGGGGCCTGGCAGCAGCTATGGGAGGCCCGTAATCTGCCAGCACCCTATGTCAAAAAATTGAAAACACAAGCAGTGTGAAGAGACCTGAATGTGGCACATGGCAGAGTGTGGCGATGGAGACAGCAGCAATGGGAGGCCGTACAGGGACCCATGAGAGACTCTGGACCTGGCAGCAGCATGAGGAGGCGGTATATAGGGGCCCATGGCAGATTAGGGGCCTGGCAGCAGCTATGGGAGGCCCGTAATCTGCCAGCACCCTATGTCAAAAAATTGAAAACACAAGCAGTGTGAAGAGACCTGAATGTGGCACATGGCAGAGTGTGGCGATGGAGACAGCAGCAATGGGAGGCCGTACAGAGACCCATGAGAGACTCTGGACCTGGCAGCAACATGAGGAGGCAGTATATAGGGGCCCATGGCAGATTAGGGGCCTGGCAGCAGCTATAGGGGGCCCGTAATCTGCCAGCACCCTATGTCAAAAAATTCAACACACCAGCAGTGTGTGAGGAGACCTGAAAGTGGCACATGGCAGAGTGTGGCGATGGAGACAGCAGCAATGGGAGGCCGTACAGGGACCCATGAGAGACTCTGGACTTGGCAGCAGCATGAGGAGGCGGTATATAGGGGCCCATGGCAGATTAGGGGCCTGGCAGCAGCTATGGGAGGCCCGTAATCTGCCAGCACCCTATGTCAAAAAATTGAAAACACAAGCAGTGTGAAGAGACCTGAATGTGGCACATGGCAGAGTGTGGCGATGGAGACAGCAGCAATGGGAGGCCGTACAGGGACCCATGAGAGACTCTGGACCTGGCAGCAGCATGAGGAGGCGGTATATAGGGGCCCATGGCAGATTAGGGGCCTGGCAGCAGCTATGGGAGGCCCGTAATCTGCCAGCACCCTATGTCAAAAAATTCTACACACCAGCAGTGTGAGGAGACCTGAAAGTGGCACATGGCAGAGTGTGGCGATGGAGACAGCAGCAATGGGAGGCCGTACAGGGACCCATGAGAGACTCTGGACCTGGCAGCAGCATGAGGAGGCGGTATATAGGGGCCCATGGCAGATTAGGGGCCTGGCAGCAGCTATGGGAGGCCCGTAATCTGCCAGCACCCTATGTCAAAAAATTCAACACACCAGCAGTGTGAGGAGACCTGAATGTGGCACATGGCAGAGTGTGGCGATGGAGACAGCAGCAATGGGAGGCCGTACAGGGACCCATGAGAGACTCTGGACCTGGCAGCAGCATGAGGAGGCGGTATATAGGGGCCCATGGCAGATTAGGAGCCTGGCAGCAGCTATGGGAGGCCCGTAATCTGCCAGCACCCTATGTCAAAAAATTCTACACACCAGCAGTGTGAGGATGTCAGGGCAGGAGCTGAGGAACGGACAGGCAGGCTTAACAATGTAACGCACTGGCTGACGACAACCACCACCCACAGACCAAAGTCCCTCAGGGCGCGGAGTCTAAGTCCCAGGCTGCCCTTCACCAGGGCCCCTGATGGTGGGGATGGACTTGACGCAGCCAGGAACCAGGTTGCGGCCCCCGAGACACCTCAGCTGCGGTAATGGCCGCCGCCAATGGCGTGTAGCTGGTGGAAGAGACAAAAGAGTAGTCAGACAAGCCGGGGTCAACAACAACAGGACAGAACAGTACAGGACAGCAGACGAGAATCACAGGTCACGAGCCGGGTTCAGCAACAGAGGGTCAGATCAAAGGAGAATACAAAGAATAGTCAAGACAAGCCGAATCAGATACCAGGAGAGTCACGAGAGTCAGAACAGAGTAACAGCAACACAAAGACACAAGACACAAGTGCAAAGAGCATGTGCGGGCCACAGGCTTATATGTCATCAGCCACACCCCTCTGGAGGATGGACCACAGAAACCTGAAGGCATAAAAGGGCTCCCATCATGCACAGCAGAATCCAAGATGGACACCAGCACATGAAGTAACATAACCACAGGAAAAAGGTAGGACCTTGACAGTACCTCCCCCTCAAGGGCCCCTCCCCCTCCGCGGCTCAACAAAAGGTTTCTGAGGAAAGCGGGTATGAAAAGCGCGGAGGAGGGCAGGAGCATGGACATCCGCGGAAGGAACCCAGGAACGCTCCTCGGGACCATAACCGCGCCAATGAACCAGGAACTGTAATTGGCCGCGCACCAATCGAGAGTCCAGGATCCGGCTCACCTCATACTCCTCATGACCGTCAACCCGGACAGGACGGGGCCGAGGAAGAGAGGTAGTGAAGCGATTGCAGATCAGAGGTTTCAACAGGGAAACATGAAAGATATTGGAGATCCGCATCCCAGACGGAAGGGCAAGTGCATAGGCCACCGGATTCACTTTGCGGAGAATGCGGAAAGGACCGACAAAACGGGGAGCCAGTTTGGGTGTGGGCACCCGAAGATTGAGGTTGCGAGTAGACAACCACACCCGATCGCCGACCTGGTATGAAGGAGCGGGCAACCGTCTGCGATCAGCCTGGAACTTCTGGCGCTGAGCTGAGTCCCTCAAGGCCCTCTGGATCTGCCCCCAAGAAGAACGCAGGGCAGCAAGATGGTTCTCCACAGCCGGAATGTCCTGTGGTGAGAACCTCTCAGGTAATACCGCGGGTTGAAACCCATAGTTGGCCATGAAGGGAGACATCCCGGTGGAGGAGTTGACCGCCGAGTTCCTGGCAAACTCTGCCCACGGCAGGAGATCGGCCCAATCATCCTGATGGTCTGAAATATAACACCGAAGGAATTGTTCTAAGGCCTGATTGGAACGCTCCGCAGCCCCATTGGACTGCGGGTGGTAGGCTGATGAAAAGGAGAGACTAATACCCAACTGGGAGCAGAAGGCACGCCAGAATCTGGACACGAACTGACTCCCGCGGTCTGAGACAATCACCTTAGGTAACCCATGCAGGCGAAAAATCTCCCTGGAAAAGACCGTGGCCAGTTCCTGCGCTGTGGGTAATTTCCTGAGTGGAATGCAATGGCACATCTTGGAAAACCGATCGACGATCATGAGGATGACCGTATGACCCCGAGACACCGGGAGGTCTACAATAAAGTCCATCCCTAGATGTGACCAAGGACGCTCCCCATTGGGAATGGGTTGCAGAAGACCCAAAGGGAGATGCCGTGGAGACTTATTCTGGGCACAGATCGAACATGCCGCTACATAAGAGGCAATGTCGGCACGGAGGGTTGGCCACCAGAATAAGCGAGAGACGACCCAACACAGCTGGTTCTTCCCAGGATGCCCGGCAGTTTTGGCGTTATGGTAGGTACGCAGCAGGCGGGTGCGCAATCCCTCGGGTACGAAACATCTACCCTCCGGCCTCCCGGGAGGAGCATCAGTTTGAGCCGCCAAAATCTGCTCCCCAAGGGGAGAGGTCAGACTGGTGCGAATGGCAGCCAGGATCTGATCTGGAGGTATAAGTGAGATTGGCTCAGAGTCCTCCCTGGACAACTCAGAGTATTGCCGTGATAACGCATCAGCCCTGACATTCTTGGAACCAGGCAAATATGAAACCACATAGTTGAAGCGTGACAAGAACAGAGCCCATCTGGCCTGGCGGGGTGTCAACCTCTTGGCCTCCGAAAGATAAGTCAGGTTCTTGTGATCGGTAAGAATGAGGACCGGAACCGCAGACCCCTCGAGCAGGTGCCTCCATTCCTTGAGAGCCAGAATGATGACCAACAACTCCCGATCTCCAATCTGGTAGTTGCACTCAGCCGAGGAAAGCTTCCTGGAGTAGAACCCGCAGGGAAGTAGGGGTCCATCGGGCGACCGACGCTGAGACAGGAGAGCCCCTACTCCCGTCTCGGAAGCATCAACTTCGAGGACGAAGGGCAACCCAGGATTGGGATGCGAAAGAATCGGAGCCGAAGCAAAGGCAGCTTTCAGAGCCTCGAAAGCTCTGATGGCCTCGGATGGCCACTCGTGAGGGTTACTCCCCTTCTTGGTTAGGTCAGAGAGAGGCTTTGCCAATGTGGAGAAGTTCCTGATGAACTTCCGATAGTAGTTGGCAAAACCCAGAAAGCGCTGAATGGGCCGAAGACCATTGGGACGAGGCCACTGCAGAACTGCCGCAACCTTCTGAGGGTCCATGGAAAATCCCTCCGCGGAAATTATGTAGCCCAAAAAGGCAACCTGGGATCGATGGAACTCGCACTTCTCGAGTTTACAAAAGAGTCCGTTCTCACGCAATCGTTGCAGCACCTGCTTAACATCCTGGACATGGGACTCCATGGAGGTAGAGTAAACCAAGATGTCATCCAGGTAAACCACTACGCATTGCTGCAACAAATCACGAAGGACATCGTTTATGAATTCCTGAAAGACCGCGGGCGCGTTACACAATCCGAAGGGCATCACCAGGTATTCGTAGTGCCCAGTTCTAGTGTTAAACGCGGTCTTCCACTCATCCCCCTGTCTGATCCGTACGAGGTTTTACGCCGCCCTAAGGTCGAGTTTGGTAAAGACCGTTGCTCCCTTAAGGCGGTCGAATAACTCAGAAATCAAAGGAATTGGATATGCATTTTTAATGGTAATCCGATTGAGACCCCTATAATCGATGCAGGGCCTCAATTCCCCACCTTTCTTCTTTACGAAAAAAAACCCCGCTCCTGCTGGGGAAGTAGACTTACGAATGTGCCCCCGGGAAAGCGCATCCACCACGTACTCCTCCATGGCCTTATTCTCCGCAACCGAGAGAGGGTACACCCTGCCACGTGGAGGAGTGGCCCCGGGTTGCAGGGATATGGCGCAGTCGTAAGGACGATGCGGTGGTAAGGTACCAGCGCGTACCTTATCAAACACGTCCCGGTATTCCCCATAGTCGGTGGGCAACGCAGAGTCCGAGGAGGCACACAATACCTTAACCGGCCCCCGGATGCACCCGGCCCCACACTGTGGAGACCATGAGAGAATCTCGGCTGTCTGCCAATTGAAGGTTGGATTGTGCCTCTGGAGCCAGGGATACCCCAAAACCACCGAATAGTGTGGGGAAGAAATCACCTGAAAACAGGCCAACTCCCTGTGAACAGCCCCAATGGCTACCTCTATTGGCAGGGTCTCGTGGGTAACCTGCGGCGGCTGCAGGGGCCTGCCATCTATTGCTTCGAGAACCAATGGGGCAGCACGAGCCTGCAGGGGAATGGAGTGCTGCGCAGCAAACGAGCTGTCCAAGAACAACCCACCGGCCCCAGAGTCTACCAACGCCTGGGCCGTCACCGAGCCCCCTGTCCAAGAAAGGACCACGGTGATCAGTGGCTTATCCTTGCGGAACGCCGGGGACGAGGAAACTCCACCCAAGATCTGTCCCCGACATGATCTCAGGTGCGAGCGTTTCCCGGACGGACCGGACAAGACTGCCGAAAGTGCCCACCGAGGCCACAGTACAGGCAGCGACCCTCCCGACGCCGAGCGGCCCGCTCCCCCTCGGAAAGGCGAGCAAACCCCAGCTGCATGGGTTCCCCACCAGACAAGCTATCCCCAGGAGGCGTGGGAGGAGAGGGAGGAACGGGTGGGACAGAAAACGCAGGTGCCAGTCGATTGGAAGGCCTCCGCAGGCGTTCCTTGAGTGAAGGCCTCTCCCTGAGCCTGGTGTCAATCAGGATCAGGAAAGAGATGAGCTCCTCCAACACCACAGGCAGTTCCTTAGCTGCAATCTCGTCCTTCAATGAGTCAGAAAGACCATGGGAAAACGCAGCCACCAGAGCCTCATTGTTCCAACCGACCTCTGCCGCCAGGGTACGAAACTCTATAGCGTACTCGGCCACGGTCCGTGAACCCTGATGCATGGTCATGAGCAGCTTGGCCGCCGAGGCGGAACGAGCCGGTACGTCGAATACCCTACGGAAGGCATCGACAAAACCAGAAAAATCTTGAATCACCGGGTCGTTCCTCTCCCATAAGGGATTTGCCCAGGCCAAGGCCTTGTCTGAGAGTAGTGAGATGAGGAACCCCACCTTTGACCTCTCAGACGGAAAGGCGTGGGGTATTAATTCAAAATAAATATCCACCTGGTTGAGGAACCCACGACACTGACTCGGCTCACCCCCAAAGCGCTGTGGAAGAGGGGCTGAACCGGTCATACCTCTGGACACCGCGGGTGCCGCATCAGCCGCGGCGGTAGGCACAGCAAGCGGAACAGCAGCGGAAGCGACCACCGGAGCGACAACCGGCCTAATAACACCAGGAGTAAGGTGCGCGGTGCGTGCAAGCAGAGTTTGCAACGCCTGAGCGAACTGATCCAACAGGTGATCCTGTTGATCGAGTCTGGCGACTAGCATTGGGAGCGAAGGCGTGCCTGCACCGTCAGGGTTCATGGCACTTGTGTAATGTCAGGGCAGGAGCTGAGGAACAGACAGGCAGGCCTAACAATGTAACGCACTGGCTGACGACAACCACCACCCACAGACCAAAGTCCCTCAGGGCGCGGAGTCTAAGTCCCAGGCTGCCCTTCACCAGGGCCCCTGATGGTGGGGATGGACTTGACGCAGCCAGGAACCAGGTCGCGGCCCCCGAGACACCTCAGCTGCGGTAATGGCCGCCGCCAATGGCGTGTAGCTGGTGGAAGAGACAAAAGAGTAGTCAGACAAGCCGGGGTCAACAACAACAGGACAGAACAGTACAGGACAGCAGACGAGAATCACAGGTCACGAGCCGGGTTCAGCAACAGAGGGTCAGATCAAAGGAGAATACAAAGAATAGTCAAGACAAGCCGAATCAGATACCAGGAGAGTCACGAGAGTCAGAACAGAGTAACAGCAACACAAAGACACAAGACACAAGTGCAAAGAGCATGTGCGGGCCACAGGCTTATATGTCATCAGCCACACCCCTCTGGAGGATGGACCACAGAAACCTGAAGGCATAAAAGGGCTCCCATCATGCACAGCAGAATCCAAGATGGACACCAGTACATGAAGTAACATAACCACAGGAAAAAGGTAGGACCTTGACAGAGGAGACCTGAAAGTGGCACATGGCAGAGTGTGGCGATGGAGACAGCAGCAATGGGAGGCCGTACAGGGACCCATGAGAGACTCTGGACCTGGCAGCAGCATGAGGAGGCGGTATATAGGGGCCCATGGCAGATTAGGGGCCTGGCAGCAGCTATGGGAGGCCCGTAATCTGCCAGCACCCTATGTCAAAAAATTCAACACACCAGCAGTGTGAGGAGACCTGGAAGTGGCACATGGCAGAGACGGAGCAAGTAACGGAGCGGGTGATGGAGCGGGGGCTGGGGCGGGCAGAACCGCCGTATCTTTATCACGGTTTTCCCAGGCCACCAAATGGCGACGCTGCATATGCTGCCGCAACGCTGTAGTCCCAACATGGGCCCCCTGGCCACGCTTGACTTTCTGGCCACATAGTCGACATACGGCTACGTTTACTTCCTCGGGCGGCTTGACGAAAAATTGCCACACCGCCGAGTAGGAAACTTTGCCCCCGATACTCCTCACTGGCTGACTGCTGCTTCCTCCATGCACACCGGCATCACTACTGGCCGTGGTGGTAGGCTGCAGTGGAGCTGGTGCTCTACTCCGTGGCCGTTTGGCTCCACTGACACTGCTGCGACCCTGCTGCTGTCTCCTGGGCAACCCACCGACTGTTTCGCTCACTGCCAAGCTGCCACCCTCTTCTCCTGATGATGCGGAAGAAATTGCCTGATGACGACGAGGCTGCCAAGTGCGATCAACCTCCTCATCATCAAGTAGGGTCTCCGCCTCACTACTAGCCCCCTCGGCTGCGTCTGGGTCAGGAGACAGACCTGTCTCTAGACCGGCTACCGGGCCACTCTCCTCGCCACTACTTCTTCGCCTGGCTGCTGAAAAGGCGGATGTCTCCCCCCGTTCCTGACCGCCCTCTGTTAGCTCTTCCTCACTGTACAGTGGGGCTGAGCCCACAGCATGCGATACTTCGCTTGGTGAGGGAACACCAAAGGACAGGGGCAGGTAGAGGACACGTGATTTCAGTGGGCTTGCCAACTAACGGTTGTGTCTGACGTACCCACCGACCGTTGGCTGTAGGTGTCAGAGGTGACCTGGGAAGAGGAAGACGACCGAGCCAACCAATCGATGACGGCAGGGTTGTCGGTGGAGACACGACCGCTGGATGACACCGGGAGCACTGGCCTCTGGCTGCGAATAGTGCTGCCTCGACCCCTTCCTCTGCTGCCATGTCTGCTCGCTCCTAAAACATTGCCTCCTCTGCCACTCCTCTGCATGTTGTCTGACATACTCTTTAATTAAACGATTATGTGTCCCTGAGTAACAATTCTGTGTCCCTGAGTAACAATTCTGTGTCTGTGCGAGTAACAATTCTGTGGCCCTAAGTAACAGTTCTGTGGCCCTCAGTAACAATTCTGTGTCCCTGATTAACGTTTCTGTGGCCCCAAGTAACAGTTCTGTGGCCCTCAGTAACAATTCTGTGTCTGTGCGAGTAACAATTCTGTGTCTGTGCGAGTAACAATTCTGTGGCCCTAAGTAACAGTTCTGTGGCCCTCAGTAACAATTCTGTGTCCCTGATTAACATTTCTGTGGCCCCAAGTAACAGTTCTGTGGCCCTCAGTAACAATTCTGTGTCTGTGCGAGTAACAATTCTGTGTCTGTGCGAGTAACAATTCTGTGGCCCTAAGTAACAGTTCTTTGGCCCTCAGTAACAATTCTGTGTCCCTGATTAACGTTTCTGTGGCCCCAAGTAACAGTTCTGTGACCCTCAGTAACAATTCTGTGTCTGTGCGAGTAACAATTCTGTGTCTGTGCGAGTAACAATTCTGTGGCCCTAAGTAACAGTTCTGTGGCCCTCAGTAACAGTTCTGTGTCCCTGAGTAACAATTCTGTGTCTGTGCGAGTAACAATTCTGTGTCTGTGCGAGTAACAATTCTGTGGCCCTAAGTAACAGTTCTGTGGCCCTCAGTAACAGTTCTGTGTCCCTGAGTAACAATTCTGTGTCTGTGCGAGTAACAATTCTGTGTCTGTGCGAGTAACAATTCTGTGGCCCTAAGTAACAGTTCTGTGGCCCTCAGTAACAATTCTGTGTCTGTGCGAGTAACAATTCTGTGTCTGTGCGAGTAACAATTCTGTGGCCCTAAGTAACAGTTCTGTGGCCCTCAGTAACAATTCTGTGTCTGTCCCTGAGTAACAATTCTGTGTCTGTGCGAGTAACAATTCTGTGGCCCTAAGTAACAGTTCTGTGTCCCTGAGTAACAATTCTGTGTCTGTGCGAGTAACAATTCTGTGTCTGTGCGAGTAACAATTCTGTGTCTGTGCGAGTAACAATTCTGTGGCCCTAAGTAACGGTTCTGTGGCCCTCAGTAACAGTTCTGTGTCCCTGTGTAACAATTCTGTGTCTGTGCGAGTAACAATTCTCTGGCACTCAGTAACAATTCTGTCTGTCCCTGAGTAACAATTCTGTGGCCCTAATAACGTTTCTGTGGCCCTAAGTAACAATTCTCTGGCACTCAGTAACAATTCTGTCTGTCCCTGAGTAACAATTCTGTGTCTGTGCGAGTAACAATTCTGTGGCCCTAAGTAACAGTTCTGTGACCCTGAGTAACAATTCTGTGTCTGTGCGAGTAACAATTCTGTGTATGTGCGAGTAACAATTCTGTGGCCCTAAGTAACAGTTCTGTGGCCCTCAGTAACAATTCTGTGTCTGTCCCTGAGTAACAATTCTGTGGCCCTAACTAAAGTTTCTGTGGCCCTAAGTAACAATTCTCTGGCACTCAGTAACAATTCTGTCTGTCCCTGAGTAACAATTCTGTGGCCCTAATAACGTTTCTGTGGCCCTAAGTAACAATTCTCTGGCACTCAGTAACAATTCTGTCTGTCCCTGAGTAACAATTCTGTGTCTGTGCGAGTAACAATTCTGTGGCCCTAAGTAACAGTTCTGTGGCCCTCAGTAACAATTCTGTGGCCCTAAGTAACCTTTCTGTGGCCCTCAGTAACAATTCTGTGTCCCTGTGTAACAATTCTGTGTCTGTGCGAGTAACAATTCTGTGGCCCTAAGTAACAGTTCTGTGGCCCTCAGTAACAATTCTGTGTCTGTGCGAGTAACAATTCTGTGTCTGTGCGAGTAACAATTCTGTGGCCCTAAGTAACAGTTCTGTGGCCCTCAGTAACAATTCTGTGTCTGTCCCTGAGTAACAATTCTGTGGCCCTAACTAAAGTTTCTGTGGCCCTAAGTAACAATTCTCTGGCACTCAGTAACAATTCTGTCTGTCCCTGAGTAACAATTCTGTGGCCCTAATAACGTTTCTGTGGCCCTAAGTAACAATTCTCTGGCACTCAGTAACAATTCTGTCTGTCCCTGAGTAACAATTCTGTGGCCCTAATAACGTTTCTGTGGCCCTAAGTAACAATTCTCTGGCACTCAGTAACAATTCTGTCTGTCCCTGAGTAACAATTCTGTGGCCCTAATAACGTTTCTGTGGCCCTAAGTAACAATTCTCTGGCACTCAGTAACAATTCTGTCTGTCCCTGAGTAACAATTCTGTGGCCCTAATAACGTTTCTGTGGCCCTAAGTAACAATTCTCTGGCACTCAGTAACAATTCTGTCTGTCCCTGAGTATGAATTCTGTGGCCCTAACTAGCGTTTCTTTGTCCCTAAGTAACGATTCTGTGGCCCTAATTAACAATTCTGTGTCCCTGAGTAATAGTTCTCTGTCCCTAAGTATCGTTTCTCTGTCCCCAAGTATCGTTTCTGTGGCCCTAACTCTGTCCCTGTCCCTAATACAGAGCGGTCTGCCTCTGTTCAATGACTGCAGGCAAATGAAGAATTCCAAAATGGCCGCTATTTATAGCTCGACCATTACACAGTGCTAGCTGGCTGGCTGCTGATTGGCTGATGCGATCACATGTCGTTGAGGGAGCATTATGGGTCAGCGCGCCTTGTCTGCGCGCCTTCCCAGACATCCCCGCTCTGTCGCCGCACATGTCAGCCGCCATTTTCGGAAAAATTTCGATTCGCGCGTCCGAATTAGGCTATTTTTCGGATTCGGCGCGAATCGAAATTTTTCCGATATTCGACTCGAATTCCACTTCGGCTACTTCGATTCGCTCATCTCTAATTACATCCACCAAATGTTCTTACATTGTAATAGAACATAATTGCCTTCCAGTCTCAGTTCCTCGGTGTGCTGCAAGAACAGGTTTGGTAGATAGTGATAATCGGTGATACGTGAGGAAACTGATGGGGTGAGTTGAGGAGTAGAGAGATAGATTTGTGTGTCATCAGCATAGAAATGGTATTGGAAACCATGGGAAGCTATCAGCTGACCCAAGGAAGAAGTGCAGATGGAGAATAGGAGAGGTCCAAGGACAGAACCTTGGGGGACCCCGACGGTAAGAGGAGTAGGAGAGGAGGAAGTAGAGTTGTAAGTAACACTGAAGGTGCGGTGAGATAGGTAAGATTCAAACCAACGGAGAGTACAGTCACAGAAACCAAGTAAATAGAGTTTTTTTGAGGAGGAGGGGGTGTTTAACTGTGTCCAAGAGTAAGAGTATGGGGAACGGGGGGGGGGCAGAAGAGAACTCAGAGTCGGATCAGGAAGAAGCCGGGTCAGCACCAAAGGAATCGCACAGGAAACAAGCAGGACACTGGGGGAGCTGAAGACCAGTCAGCACTGAATCAGCACCGAGGTGCTCTTTAAATAACCCGTCCAGCGCCGACAGGCTCGCCTGGGTACTAGTGCCTGCCCAGTGCCGTCATTGGTGACAGGCACGCCTGGATCCTAGTGCCCGCCTGCCTGTATGCCTTGTCGGGATCCTGCGCCGATTCATGCGCTGCGGCGATCTTCTTGTTCCCTGATAATTCCTATCCAGGGTATTTACAGAATTTGCATCATTATGGACTAGGAATATATATCTGAATTATGGGAGCAGAGTTTTATGAACTCCAAGCATATTGTCACTGAAAATATATAGGGAAGAGCAGAAAACATTATTTCATCTTTGTGAGTTTTTATGATCTAATAATTTCAATAAGGCCATATTCTTGATTATATTATATGCTTTATTAAAAGCCTATAAAAAGAGTAACTCTTTACTATAAATGTCTCTCTCACATTATTATACAATATACAATTCAATCATTGCATTTCTCTGTAGTCTAATGAAATGCTCAATTGAAAACCCAGCCATGACATGCAATAGTCTTCTTCTATATTTAGTAAAACCAAATTTTTCCTTGAAACCCCATCTTAACTATACTAAGAAATAATAACTGGACTAAATATTGTGAGTTGTAAACAGATATAGGTAGGATACAATTATTTTAGTTTAAAGAGTAACTCCACTTTTGTTGAGGAAAAAAAACCCTCTGGGTGATCTATGCACAGTACATTGCAAGGATTTTAACAAACTTTGTTGCAGATTCCTACCTTTTGTTATTCTGAAGATATAGCTGTTTGTCTGTCCATGTGCTGAGTGAATCTGTATGGGAGTGGTTTTACAATTATCAATCAGCAGCTGCACCTGCAGAGCTCTAAGCAGGAATATTGCAGGGTCTGCATCCCTTTAGATGAGATTTCCCTTTGGGAGTATCCCACTAAAAAGAATACTTTTGTTGCAGGGGATGCCTGACTTGTGTCATAGTGCAGAATTCTGGAAAAATCAGTAAGCGATCCACACAAGCAGGAAATTACATTGCTGGGGGGCATTCTGTACACCATCTGAATGGACATAGTAACAAACAATTAATATATATCCGAAACTCCGAAAAATAAATTTTTTGTCCGAAAAAACAAATCATACGGTAACACAATGCACAACTAATTTGCGTCTAATTGCCGCACAACTTTTATCACTAGGAAGTTATTTTGTAGTGTTATTTTATTTACTGTATGTTTCATACTCGTGGTGCTAACCATTGATAATTCTTTGATGGGCACAGCAAATACACTTTTGGCGTTTTACACAATATGACAGGATGGGCTTGGCTATCTGAGACACATTAAATAAACCAGGATGAAGAAATTCCCATTGGTGTCTGACTGATCTTGCAGTCAAGGTATGGAAGGTGCATAACACAAACAAGACACTGGTGCCAGGCTGAATATAGTCCAGATGAGAGCATCCGGCTGTCTGCGTTTATAAGGAGATACACAGGAAGCTTAATGGGATATGTGACATTTCTTCAGTATACAGATCTTTTCCTCAACATTATAAATAAAACATCTACTGCAAGACACCAGCCTTAAACAAAAGTATGGCAAAATAAATGCCTGAAACCTGAATCATACTAGTAAAATATGGGGGCATCTAAGTAAATAGGCAGACTGCATCCAATCCACTAAATGCAGCAATGGAGACCAATTTACTGATGACATGTGGTATTGTTGCTGCAATATCTGGATTACTGCAGTTTCTATGATTTTCAAGCCATACCTAGGTGTTTGTTCCATTCACCTAGCCCATTTACTTAATTTTTCTGTTGCTGAATTTATCGGTGTTATCACTCTATGCCCATACAATACACTAGGTTTGCTAATAATGCAAGCAACCTGAGCATGACTACTTTAGTGTATTACATAGTGTAGAGTTTAAAGTATATCTAAAATGTAACTCAACCTTTTTTTTTTATTTGGATGGGGTAGGAAATAGTCATGTTGTATGTGTTTCTGATGACCATTATTGCTTGGACAGAAAGGGGGGGGGGGGAATATACAATTTTACAATTCCCACCAGATCAGGATTTAATGGAAACTCTTCAAATGGGTGCGAAAGGGGATTTTCCTTCACTGGTGAGAACACAAGTAAAAGCAAAAATGAATCTAAAACAATTCCTAGATTATTCAAAGTTAAAAAAATTACTTTTAGATACGCTAATTGTTCATGCAAGTTGGGAAAATTGGGCATCCAGAATCTCCAAGAATATTCCGCAAGATAATACTATAGTTTTAATGTGCATCTGAAATGTAGTGGTAAACTTGCTGTGACTGGGATAACAGCTAATTATTATTATTATTATACAGGATTTATATAGCGCCAACAGTTTGCGCAGCACTTTACAAAATGAAGGAAGACATTACAATTACAATGCAATTTGGTACAAGAGAAAACAGAGGGCCCTGCTCGTTAGAGCTTACGATCTAGGAGATCTTGGCTATTAGACTGGGTAACATGTCTTTACTTACTGCTCTGCTTAGTGGTTTTGCACAGAGCAGTCCGGATCCTCCTCTTCACGGGTCCTCTGTCTGCGCTTCTGTCTCCTCCCTCCTGTCAGGTGCCCCCACAGCAAGAAGAATGTATTTTGGGGAGTAATTCCACATATACCCATGGCATCTGTGAGCAATAAATCATTTAAGTGACACTTTTGTGTAAAAAAAAAACAAACTAATTTAATTTTGTAATTTTTCAAAAACATTCTTCTATTGACTCAACATGCCTCTCAGCAGAGAGTTTGGAGTGTCTGTTTTCCAAAAAGGGGTCGTTTTGGGTGTGGGGGCATTTTATGCCTAGCATTAGTTTATGCCACACATCACTCACTCTTCTAACCACCTGAAGACCAAGCCTTTTCTGACACTTTTTGTTCACATGAAAAAAAATCTGTATTTTTTGCTAGGAAATTACTTTGAACCCCCAAACATTATATATTTTTTTACAGCAGACACCCTAGTAAATAAAATGGTGGGTGCTCCAATTTTTTATGTCACAAAGTACTCGTGCAGTGATTTTTTAAATGAAAATATTAAAAAAAAAAATTCACTTTTTAACTTTTAAATGCACAAAAACACAATATATTTACCAATTATTTGGTAAGGTATAAAAGATGATGGTATGCTGAGTAAATAGATACCAAACATGACATGCTTTAAAACTGCGCATGCCCCATGCATCGGCAACAAACTGTATACATTTTTAATATCCGTAGGCAACAATTTAAAAGCCTTTACAAGCTACCAGAGGAGGTCTAGTGCTAGAATTACTGCTTTTGATCTGATGTTCACGGTGATACCTCACATGCATGGTGCAACCGCTGTTTACATACCGGCACAAGGTTAACGCTCGAGCACGAACGTGCACGCGGGGAGGCGTGAGTGCATTGTTAAAAAGTTATTTTGATTTTTTAAATTATTTTTCACTGTCCCTTTCATTTTTTTTATCACTTTTAATGCTATCACAGGGAATGCAAATATCCGCTATAACTTCAATGGGCATTGTCATATATTCTTTTTTGGGAAATCTGGGATCTATCAGACTCTAGATCTTTCCTCTGCCCTTACATTATCTAATCTCACCAAGATCAGTGTGATCAGATGCTTTCCCAATGTACAAATTGCGCTATTTATATCCTGCAAAACTGAAGTGATGAAATGCTCATATCTTCCAATTTATTTAGACTATAGAGATGATTGGCACCCATTCCAGGCTCCAATCAGCTCTATGGTCAGCTGGCAGAAACACCTGCTGCATTCTCAGGTTCCCCCGATGGCAGGGGACTGTCCGAGAAGGCCGTGGAAGGCAGCGGGGGAGGGGGCATCGTCTCCTGCTGCTTGTAAAAGCAATCCTGCAGCTACTTATCCACTAAGATTGCTTTTACATAAAAGCTGATTTTATGCTGAAAAAAACAATAGCAGGATGATGCCTGCAGCTGCAGGTATCATCCTGGTATAACCACTCTAGTCTAATGATGTACCAGTACGTCGCTGGTCCTTAGTGGGTGTATATGCTATGGTTTTTTTGTTCTATGCAGCCTGTGGACTGAATGAAAAAAAGAGAAGAAATCTCTGCCAGAAAAAGTGTGTGGTATGCCCACTATTAGAATATACCGCCCTGCATACACCCACTTCTAATGGTGGGCACACATGAAATGTATCAAAAAATATTATAAAATATATATGCCGAAGCATAGGGGCCTCCAACCACTGACCACTTCAGGCCCCCATGCTTCGGCAAATATGCTCTTTTTTTAACTGTGGATGAAAAATTTCATTCAATAGCACTGCACACACCTACCTATGTATATTCTGAGAGAAAGACCTTGTTGCTGTCAGAATAAACAAGTAGGTGCTGCAGCTGAATGACATCCTCATTTCTGAAGCAGGCTTTTTACCCCTTTCTAAGATGGGTATTTACAAGCTGTTGGGGGAAGCCCCTGCGATTAGGTCGAATGGTGCCACATGCGCCAAGATTGTACAAATGTCTAAATAGTGGCACGCTTGAATAAAAATTGTCCACATATAAGTGGTACCCGATATGGAAAAAGGATGACACTAAGTCCCAAACTGTATTGCCACTGCTCCCCATGTAGTCTGGGCATCTGGGGGGCTCCACATGACTATCTTTTCCCTCGTAAATCCAAAACTTATATGGATAGCATGTTGCCCTCTCACAGGTCTTATATATCTTGACCCCATATCTGGCACGCTTGCTGGGGAGAAATTGTTTGAATGCAATCGTGCCAGAAAAATGAATGAGGAACTCATCAACGCAGATGTTTTGCTGGGGAGTATAGACATCTGCAAATTTTTGGTTAATGTGATTTACGAGGGGCCGAATTTTGTGGAGCTGGTCAAATTCATGGTCACCCCGAGGACGACAGAGTTCATTTGAAATGCATAAAACACATTATACTCTCATATCTATGCCTGGCCATGGCAGCAGAGAACACGGGCATATGATGAATTGGATCTGTGGACCAATACAAGCGCAATTCATTTTTTTTAGTAATGCCCACGTTGAGGGTTAGGCCCCAAAAAAATGTAAATTCGGAAGCCATAATGAGTTTCCATAAGACTAGTCTGGCAAGGTTTGAATTTGGGTTGGCGGAGATAAACTGTTATGCATATAAATTGCTTTGATCCACAATCAATTCATACAGCTCCAAAAAATCAAGGGGAGTATTTACATTTGCTGTTTCCACCTGAATTCCGGGTTGAGTAGTGAATGGGGGAAGTATGGGGGCTGCAGAATTTGTGGGCTACCAATTGGGATTTGCAAGCACATCTGGAAGGATACTAGGGATTCTACGGGCCTGTGTGCGAATTCTTGGTGGATTCTGGCCACTGCACCAGCTTATACTGCACTTATGGGACTCGCCACGTCACCAAGTGATACTGCAGTGCTGGTATGCGAAAGACCAGGATGTACTAGGCTGCTGGTGCTCGCCAGTTCACCAAAAGGTAGCACGGCACTAATACTGGCATTCTGCTGCATATGAGAGTAATCATACGATTGTAACATCTCAGCAACCTGGGAACGGGGTCGGGTACACCTGATCTTAGCAGGGACTTCTTCTCCATCGTCTGAGCTTTCTGTCAGGGTGCCACTGCTGTCTACAGGTTCGTATTTTGAGGCTGATTGTGTCAGTGAGTCTTCCCCTTCGCTCTCATCTAATATGCTCAGAATCCTATAGGCCTGTTCACTAGAGTACCTTCTCATTGACATTTTGGCCACTAAATTTATAGGTACCTAGTGCGACTCACGGGAAAAAGAGCACATGGCTGTCAGGGACTGCTTGAACCACTACAAAAAAAAAATTACTGACAAGTGCTAACAGAGATCAGGCCTGATTCTGCGAACACTGCGGTTTTGTGTGCAATGTATCAAGTGACAGTGACCTACTGACACTGTACTTGCTGGGGGAGAAGGGGGTGGTAAGCGTAGGGGCTAAACGCAGGTGCTGGCAAGTGCCGGGGCTGATCTCACTAACACTGCATTTTTGGGGACACTCCATTCAGACACTATACTAGCAATGGAGGTTTATTTTGTATGAGAGCATGTTCCTGGCAATCAAGGGGTTAAGTGTGATTACTGGTGTACTGACCGGCAATCTGACGCTACCTGGAAGGGGCATGAAAACCAAGGGAGTGTGAATCATATATACTGTACACATACATACATACTTGATTCTGCACACTCGTGCTGCCCTGTAGCAGTATTTCTACTATAGGGTGGCTCGAAAGCGGTTAAACATGTCCAGGAAAAAAATAAATAAAAACTCAAAATTTCATCATAAATTTAGGCCAAAATGTGTTCTGTGACATGTCTTTGCTAAATAAAATCCTAATACATGTAAACAAATTGGTTTACGTGAAAGTTATAGCGTTTACAAATGGCAGTATAGATACTGGAATTTATTTTTTTTTACTAATAATAGCGGTGATCAGTGACTTATAGCAGGACTGTGGGACTGCGGTGGGAATTCTGACACTGGGGGGAACTGACTTCCCCAGTGTCACCAATACAGTGATCAGTGCTAAAAAAAAAAAAAAAGCACTGACACTGTACTAATGGCACTGGGCAGGAAGGGGTTAACATGAGGGGTGATCAAAGGGTTAACTGTGTGCTGGGAGTGTTTTACTAGGGGGCGGGGGGTATGTGCTTCACTCTAAACACGCTGCTCTGGATGGCTGTACACAGCCATCCAGAGCAGTGTGCCAGAGTTGACAGAGAGGAGGACCGTTAGTAAACAAAGCAGCCCTCCTCCCCATCGGTGATTGTCGGTAATCGCCGCGCGCCGGCGAGTAATCACAGGCCGGGACCTGCTGATCGACAGCCGCAACAGCGATTGGTGACGTGAGCCACACGCGCGCCCCCTACTCGGAAATGCAAAACCACGTATATACAGGTGAAACTCGAAAAATTAGAATATCGTGCAAAAGTTAATTTATTTCAGTAATGCAACTTAAAAGGTGAAACTAATATATGAGATAGACTCATTACATGCAAAGCAAGATAGTTCAAGCTGTGATTTGTCATAATTGTGATGATTATGGCTTACAGCTCATGAAAACCCCAAATCCACAATCTCAGAAAATTAGAATATTGTGAAAAGGTGCAATATTCTAGGCTCATAGTGTCCCACTCTAATCAGCTAATTAAGTCATAACACCTACAAAGGGTTCCTGAGCCTTTAAATGGTCTCTCAGTCTGGTTCAGTAGGAATCACAATCATGGGAAAGACTGCTGGCCTGACAGTTGTGCAGAAAACCATCATTGACACCCTCCATAAGGAGGGAAAGCCTCAAAAGGTAATTGCAAAAGAAGTTGGATGTTCCCAAAGTGCTTTATCAAAGCACATTAATAGAAAGTTATGGGGAAGGGAAAAGTGTAGAATAAAAAGGTGCACAAGCAGCAGGGATGACCGCAGGCTGGAGAGGATTGTCAGGAAAAGGCCATTCAAAAGTGTTGGGGACTTTCACAAGGAGTGGACTGAGGCTGGAGTCAGTGCATCAAGAGCCACCACACACAGACGGATCCTGGACATGGGCTTCAAATGTCGCATTCCTCTTGTCAAGCTGCTCCTGAACAACAAACATCATCAGAAGCTTCTTACCTGCGCTAAAGAAAAACAGACCTGGTCTGTTGCTCAGTGGTCCAAAGTCCTCTTTTCTGATGAGAGCAACTTTTGCATCTCATTTGGAAACCAAGGACCCAGAGTATGGAGGAAGAATGGAGATGCTTGAAGTCCAGTGTGAAATTTCCACAGTCTGTGTTGATTTGGGGAGCCATGTCATCTGCTGGTGTTGGTCCACTGTGCTTCATTAAGTCCAGGGTCAACACAGCCGTCTATCAGGAGATTTTGGAGCACTTCATGCTTCCTTCCACAGACGAGCTTTATGGGGATGCTGACTTTATTTTCCAGCAGGACTTGGCACCTGCCCACACTGCCAAAAGCACCAAAACCTGGTTCAATGACCGTGGGATTACTGTGCTTGATTGGCCAGCAAACTCGCCTGACCTGAACCCCACAGAGAATCTATGGGGCATTGCCAAGAGAAAGATGAGAGACATGAGACCGAACAATGCAGAAGAGCTGAAGGCCGCTATTGAAGCATCCCGGTCTTCCATAACACCTCAGCAGTGCTATAGGCTGATGGCTTCCATGCCACGCCGCATTGAGGCAGTAATTGCTGCAAAAGGGGCCCAAACCAAGTACTGAGTACATATGCATGCTTATACTTTTCAGAGGTGTGATATTGTTCTATGTACAATCCTTGTTTTATTGATTGCATGTAATATTCTAATTTTCTGAGATTGTGGATTTGGGGTTTTCATGAGCTGTAAGCCATAATCATCACAATTATGACAAATCACAGCTTGAACTATCTTGCTTTGCATGTAATGAGTATCTCATATTAGTTTCACCTTTTAAGTTGCATTACTGAAATAAATGAAATTTTACACGATATTCCCTTTTTTTCGAGTTTCACCTGTATACACGTGATTTTGCATTTCCGGGTAGGGGGCGCACGTGTGGTAGGTGCCGCCCTGTAGCAGTATTTCTGATATTAAAATAACTTTTAGTCTGTGCATGTTATGGAACATTTGATCCCCAATGTTGAGCTATTTCAAATAAAGCTCTTTCCCAATCAAAATGATACGACAGTCCAATATTTCCATCGTGATAGGCAGTTAAATATTTTGTTTCAGTATGTTTCTCACCAATGTTCTTTGTGTTCCACCTGCACGAAAAAAATGAAAACCATTTTATTTTAAGACTATTGGCAAGGGCATCTGGAATCTAATATCCATAGCCTAAATTTAAGAGTTCTATCGAAAAACAAAAAAAGAGGAGCTGAGTAGTGGCACGTATCATATGATCCAATTCAAGTTTAAGTGGCGGAAACAAAATCAAACTGATCAGACTCTAATATGGTCAATTGAAGCTGGCTACAGTTGAAATAATTAATCATCAAATGCATAGAACAGAGATAAATTTGTCTTCCTCTTCGGCTTGATATTCAGACATGCACACTCTGTTGACTTCTCAATAATTGTTTTCATCTGTTTTTTCACTAACATCTTTGTGGCCACTGGCATAACTGAGTCAGTACAGGAGCCAGTGTTTCCTGGTCTCTTGATCCTTGAGGTATTTATATTTGTAGAAATTCTTATGAATCCAAGCAGTGCATTCATATATATTCTTAAAGTGGACCTAACATTAAAATTCACATTTTACATGAATCCGTAGAGCACACATACTACCAAATCTCCTTTTTATTTTGAGTAAAACTTCTAGTTATACTCTGCTTATGAATTAATACATTTCTTTTATGCTGAAGTCTAGGTCAAGATCCTGACTACCAGGAACATTACAGATACTTCATGTCAATAGAGCCAAAGCTGGATGCTACGGAGCCTATTTGTTTGTATATGGAAACCGTGTACGCTAGTTTCTTACACTATATTGCCATATAGTATAAGTATTGGGCCAGCCCTCCAAATCATTCTATTCAGGTGTTCCAAACCCCTCCATGGCCACAGGTGTATAATATCAAGCACCTAGGCATGCAGACTGCTTCTACAAACATTTGTGAAAGAATGGGTCACTCTCAGGAGCTCGGTGAATTCAAACGTGGTACCGTGATAGGTTGTCACCTGTGCAATAAATCTATCCCTGAAATTTCCTTAGTACTAAATATTCCACAGTCAACTGTTAGTGGTATTCTAACAAAGTGGAAGCAACTGGGAACAACAGGTCACGTAAAACGACAGAGCGGGGTCAACACATGCTGAAGCGCACAGAAGTCGCCAACTGTCTGCAGAGTCAATAGCTAAAGACCTACAAACTTCATGTGGCCTTCAGATTAGCACAACAGTGCTAATTGTAAACACTCCTTGTAATAGAATAAGGATTAATAAGGATGACAGGTCCTCTTTAAGGAGAGATCTGGGGTCAAAAAGACCCCAGATCTCTCTTTTACCTTTAAAATCAAAAGATCCAAAAAAAAAAAAAAATTAGATTTTCTGATTTAAAAAAAAAAATTGTTTACATCCTTCGTGGACTGGAAGTGACGTCATGTCGTCACTCCAGTCGGTCCTCCAAGGCCATAGAGGCGATCAGAGACAATCGAATCTCTCATTCCCTCTGTGACCAGCATGCTGCATCGTCAGATTGTTTCTCGGGCACGCAGTTGTAACGGTATGTGTACAAAACAAACAGAATTTTATGAATAAAAAAAAAAAAAAAATACAAATGTTCACCAGAAAAAGTAGCATTCTCAGCTATCTAACCCTTTATACACTGCTCCTCCACGCAAAAAGATAAGGGGATCATTATGACTTCACCATGTAGATATATGATTACAGTATGTGCATAAAAAATGGTTTTTGGAGCATGAACACGCTTTGTTAGGACCATATACAGTAAGCAATGTACATCTTAAAAAATAGATCTAAGATTTTTTGTTCTTATATCTGCCGATCTCCTCCACTCTTTTTAAGCTACTTCCTATCTACATGTACTTGCTTCACTACTGGCTGTACATCATTGCTCAGGGCCAACTTCCTGACGGTGTAACGATGAACTATGCTTGTGCAATGTGTGTCATCTCAACCGTTTGGTTTGGGAAGGGACTAGAGTTTTCAGCATGCGCAAAAACAGGTGTTAGAGATTCTGTATATAGCCCTACAGAACAGACAGTGCACAGTCCACTTGTGTTTATCTGCTGTTCTCTGCAAACAGGAACTTTATTATAGAGAAAAGACAGTTTAATCATAGATGCACCTACCATCTACTGGTTGAATATATCTCTACTGAATACTAAGGTGTAGTTGTTGCACACACAATACACGAACATTGTATTCCAACAGCAAGACTTGGCATATGCTTGATGGAATGCAAAAGAGGAAGTGTGTTTCAAATTGCAAGACAGCCATACAGCCTTGTGGACTGTGGATGAAAATACTTCCAAGCCTGATGTCACTGACTGTGCAAGAAATGCAGCAGCTAAATGTGACCTATGATGGAAATAACAAAGCAATTAGGAGAACTTGACATCCAAATCCTTTCTAATCTACATTCCTATATGTCACTCTGGAACAAACCCTCTGATACATTCGATGAAACTATATGAACCCGCAGGCAACTGAAACATTTGCAATGGGATGCACCCTTACCTCTTTGACTTGTATATTTTGATTTGACTTTTGTTCTTTTTAGTTCTTAACCATTTACTTTATAGTTTTCCTGCTCACCAATCATTTATTTGGGGATAAACTATCTATCCTATTACTTATGGTATTCAATATAATATTTTATACAGAATTTCATGTTCAGTTGTACAGTTGCTTTGATTCACTTATCTAGTGATAGTTTTCGTGTACATCTATATAAATACACTTTTCAACCATCTTTGGGAAATGAACTATTAAACAAATTGGGGTCCTAGCTGTCCCTCATTTGGATGGATTGTCTTTCTTTGGAAACTAAATCCCTCTGTCCTTTCTTCCTCATTTGTCCCTCTTTGGGCCTGAAGTAAGGATCTCTATAAAAATGTATTATTTAACTAAAAAACATGTTTTACTTCAATAAACCTTTATTTTGGCTTTTCAAAACAACAAACAAATACAGTACAGTAATTGAAAAAATAGATTAAAGGAAAAGTAGTGATACAAATAACTGGGTTAAACCAATAATTTTTGGAGCATTAATTATCATGGTCTGTGTAACAGACCCAACAGGGGCTTTTGGAGGGTACTAGATGTGAGCCTTCTACCCACTGATTATGGCCCATGGAGGAGACTGGGGATGTAGTCTGCTTTTCTTGGTCAGAGCATGGAAAAGAGCTCAGTTCAGCCTTTGATCACATGGAGAGAGTGGGTCAATCTGTGATGATGAATAATAACCTGATGAATGCTGAGAGTGACGCTTGGATTAGTTCTCTGAATAAAGACAATAAAGCTTTCCTTCTGGAGTAGATGGAGAGGTGTAATATTAATCTTGTACAGGTTGTCAGAGGAAATATGGTGGCCCTCTTGCAGACTGGGTTGAAGAAGCTCCTCCACCTGGGACAGAAATATTTATCAACAATCTCCCTCAAGAAATCTATGAAGATAAATTAATTCCACTTTTTCAGACTGTAAGCCGTGTACCGGGGTGGGCTCCCCAGGATACAGTGAAGTCACGAACGAGGAAAGCAACCCTGACACGAGCTTTTGCAACAACAGAATTTTACTTAGATGTGGCAAATAAACACAACCACAAATGCTGGAAATATACAATAAATTTAAATACACCCAGCCCAAAGGCTGAGACCCTTGTGCTGCACAGCACGGCACCTTCTGATGGATGAAGGTAGAAAGTGTAGTAATTTACCTACTGGCGGGCACAACTAAGCTGCCACACCTTACCTGTTATTACCCTAAAAGAGCAGGAATCAGTGTATGGGTGTATGGTATGGGCTAGCCTGCGGTGCAGCACAACAGCTTACAATCTTACACAAATCTACTAGTATTCCCCCTCCCATAACTGGTCCTGTAACATGTGCTCCTTCTGAGCAAAACGCCAGTCTGGCTTGAGCTTGTGGGATTTTATCAGCTCTCCAATGTGAAATGTCACTTTAAGTTGTGGAGTCCTTCCAATGATCAGTAACAACACTTGTGGCCTGACAAAAACAGAGACACTAACTAACTATAGGCCTGTCTCAGTCTCAAGGCGCCAACACTGAAATGAGGTGCGTGCACGATCTTACCAACCCGGGTCTGCTTTGCATCCGCTGGTGACTCTGAACAGAACAAATGTCTCTCCAACAAGCAGCAATCTCATCAGCATTCCTGGCAGCAATCTTTCTTTCTCTGAACAGGATCAGCGTCTTGAAAACCATCAGCTTCACTTAGCTCCATTTCTGATTACGGAGGGATGTTCTCACACCTGGATGGCATCGGATTCTCAGCTCACACACAGCCCCATTCTCCAAAGCATGGCTGCTGTCTCTTCTTCCTGTTCACTCAACCCCTGTGTGAAAACCCCACCTCTTCATGAATATAGAACTATTTATGCAGTCTGAGGCTGTGTTAGAAAAACAGTGACATCTTGTGGCTAAACCACAGAATGTCAGTCAAAACATTTGATTTACTCCAAACAGTGTTCAAACAATGAGAGCTGTTTCCCCATCTTACAAGACAGCTGGAACATTGTATGAGTTTTTTCTTATGATGACTTTTCTAGTGGACAGATTATACAAGTGAAGGGCAAACACCTGAAAGCCAGCATGTGTAATGTGCTTTGTATATCCAGGGGTGTGGGCCTGTTGCTGGGCTGTCAGGGGTGGGCTCCTGGCTGGCCTAGGTGCCTGGCTGTTGATTAGCTTACAGTTAATTAGATCACTGCTAGCTGTTAATTAGATTACTGTTTGATTCAATCACTGTTAAATGTTAGCTGTTCATTTGATGTACTGATGATATCACTGTTTACAGTTTGAATTGTTTAGGATAATGTAATCAAGCTCTTACCTGATTCTGTGTGGTATAAATTCTGTTTGAGTTGACAGTAAAGAGAGTTCCTAGTTTCACCTAAAATAGTGTTGTCTAGTTCTTGGGTGCAATGCCCAGCTAGAATACCTTGTTCCTGTGTTCTAGTGGCAAGGAAGCAGTTCTTTGAAGTGGGGTGCCAGGTGGTCCATCACAGTCTGTTACTGGAAGTATGGCAGGGTGTGTGATTTGCCTATATACATAAAGGGGTGCTTCACCTGCACAGCTAAATGTTAAGGTTAACTAACCCTGGACACCCTCCCCACCCCCTAGTCCCCCCTGTACTTACCTTTGGGGTTACTGACCTGTCAGCACCCCTGCAGCTGCTCCAGAAGTCTGGAGATTTGAAATCCTCACTCTTGTTCCTCTTCTCTGTTAGTGTTTCTAGGACGCACCAGAAGGATTCTGACCTGTCAGCGCTGTCATCGGATGGTGTTGACCAATCAGAATCGATCTGGTCCATGCCAAAGTGCTGCATGGAGAAGAGGGAGAAGAGCAAGGATTTCAAATACCTGGAACTCTGGAGCAGCTGCGGGATGCTGACAGCTAGAGGTAAGTATAGTGGTCAAGGGGGGTGGGTGTCCAGGGTTAGTTCACCTTTACATTTTTTCTGTAAAGGTGAACTAACACTTTAAAGCTTTATTGTGTCCCTCTATTGCATCTCACAAAGTTGGGCGGTATGACAGTAATAGTAATGTATTGTTATTATTACCATATCAAATTCCTTATTTTAATCTCCTTTGGGGCCACTTTTGAAACATTCCCATTTTGTAATTTTAGAACATTGCGGTCCACAGTTGTCATTGATCAGGTACTTTTTTCCCTAAGTGGCAGTTACAAGCCCATGGAAGAAAACCAGGATATTCATTGAAAGCTGTTGAGTTGACTTTCTTCAGCAACAGAGAGCCGAGCAGAGCTGAGAAAAAAAGCTGATTAATATAAATAGTATTAGCTTTGATCTGCTAACCAAAGAACATAGAACATGTGCATAACATCACACAAGTCAGATTTTGTTTGTGCTTTCATGATATTCCAAATTGATAGATGAATGTGGTTTATGATGCATGTTGATTAAGACTGATTACAAAAAAAAGGGCAGGCCATAAAGATTAGAGTTTAGAGAATGACTGGTAAAACACTGTTATCACCAGATATACAGAGGGGGATATTTTGAGATGTGACAACACATGGGGTACAGGCTTCTTATGATATTGCTGGAGTTTAAAGCCATTTCAAATAAATTTCAAATAAATCTGCATTTATTTATTTGTTTATTTTTAGACATTACTGAAAATCTCTGCCACCCCCAATGTGGACATTTGATATCCTTTTCTTTACATATGCAAGGTCACTGTCAGCAAAAATGGTTTAAAATACTCTATCCTACTGCCAATTATTTTAAAAAAATATATCATTAAAAGCATCTCTATGGACAAAACTGGATTCTGTGAACAGAGAAGAATTGCATGCTTTTTGCTGTGCTTGATCTACTGAATAACATACCAGTTGTGTGCTTTTATTATAACCACAAGCAAGCATTTGTTAAGTGTATTGAGTATTAAACAACAGCCTGTAAAAAGCACTTTAACTTCCACGCAGTTTGTAGAACGCAACCATCGCCCATGTAAAACCGTGATTCATGGGGAAATGCCTGTAGGCCACCGGCCTAGAAACATAATGGCTTAACGGTGTGGACTTGTTTTTTGATGCTCTTTAATCTCTGCTGATAAATGGAAATGTATCTTTAAACCTGGCTAAAGACAGGTAGTTTTTTTTCTTCAGCCAGTGAGATGAACAACAAAAAAAACTAAATGGCTCTTTCATCCACATAAGTGAAGTGAATGAATGCATCCTTGCGCAAGGACATTGTATTCTGACAGTGGGATTTGCTGCGGTCAGAATACACTGATCAGTGCCAATAGCCACTGATCGACAAATGTTTGTCAGCATGTCCCTTCTGTTGAAAAAAAAAAATCAAAATTTGTCAGTTCTCTGCTGGACAGGCCCAAATTTCTATCTGGCTATGGCCAGCTTTAGTGCCTTACAGTAAGGGGAGGCTCCAGCCTTTTTTTCAGATGCTGTGCTGGTGTTAGGGGCAGAAGTGGGTGGGATAAGTCCTTAGTCCTGATACTCATTTAATAATAAAAGCAGAAGTGCTTTATCAGTTAGTAAATAATACATAAAAAATAAATTAGAAATTCTTTTACATGCCATCATTTTATAATTTGAATCCTGAGTGTCAAGGCTGACAACCTCCCCATACCGTTTTATTGACAAAACATGCAAAATTTAGTCAAACAGTAAATGTGAGAAAATAGGGAGGATGACTAATTGGTTAATTGGCTCCAAAACTTGTCAGTGCCTAAAGGCGGTACAGCAGTCACCTAGTATATAACATTGGTTCCCCTTTCCACATCAGCTTAGGATGGTTTTGCACCCTGCTTGTAGGTAGGTGCAGTCCAAATCCTCCACTGAAGGTGGTGCTCACCTGGAACAGCTATGCAGCTGGGGGGAGGAGTCAATAGAAACTGGGTTTCTCTATGATTTCCTTGGTCCTCTAGGATAGCGATCGGATTGGCTATGCTGATTCCAGTTGACCCTGGTGGCCATCTTGGGTTAACTTCCCTAGCGGTCTGATTATGTCAGTATTTTTGTGCTCAAAGCAGTACATTTTTTTGCATGGAAATATGCTGGTTTTTTTATTGTAGGCCTGTAATTCTTAGGAATAACTCACTGAAATCTGTCCAAACAAGAGTCTAGTAAACATCCCAGGTATGATAGAATTTAAAACACGAAATAAGTTCTAATATATTAAATAATCATAAAAATAATAATATAATAATAATAAATGTAATTCAATAATATAATCAAACCAAAAACACTGAAATTTGAAATAGAGCGCCAAGTTCGCACATCACTAAGCAAATCACTAAGTCGCAAAATCGTTTTCAGTGTCTGATGATGAATTTCCCCACAAATCATTATCACTCAATTCTGCAAGTGGTTCTAATTTACTATCGCTGTTCTCTAGCTGTTCTAAAACTGCTTTTGAACTAAAGGGATGCTTTTTGGACGCCATGGACTTTTCTCTGTTTCCAGGCAGAAAGAACAGTAAAAATGCAGGCAGGGCACAGGACAAAGCACTCGGGACAAAATGTATGTGAAATGATTTGATACAGTAATGTTATACTATGTGATTTTAGTGTATTGGGTGAATGTCACTTTTAAAATGTTTTCATTTCCCACCGGTTCCGTCCCCATACGTCCTGACGCTCGCAGGGAACGGAACCCAGAAGATGGAGGACAGCATCGGCCGGAGGAGATGGCCGGGGACGCTGCAGGGAGGACATCACGGGAGCACAGGACAAGGTAAGTGCTGGAGGAAATCCCTGAGCAACACTGCAGGGTAATCCCGAGTGTAGCTCAGGGTTACCGCTTTTGGTACTGAAATTTAACCCCGAGCTACACTCAGGAATACCGCCAGGGGGGGTTAAGCAGAGTCTTTATAAGTCCCTGCCCCTGGGTTTTCGGCATGCATTTTTCGAGTGGACAGTGCAGGGACAAGATACCCATCTGTCATAGACAGCATTAGCTGTAGAGAGAGGTTCCAGAGAATTAGAGGAAGCTTAGGGCCTTTGTCTGAAACTCAGCAAGTACCCCCTTGGGTTGGGCCAGCCAGGCTGCACGCCGCTCTCCTTGACAGGTGCTGTCTTCAGCCTGAGCCTGCTCACTGCTGACTTGGTTGTGCTTTCCTGCCAGGCTGTTGTACTGTTTTACAAGTTCTGCAATCCAATACATTGACAAGGTAGCACACAGGGGTCCCGGGCAACAAGGAACAAGAGTAATCTGGACATAAGGGTCAGCAAGGGTGGCATATACAGCAACTGATCCCCTCCATTTTTCTCCTGCAGCTGCTGTAAGCCAGTGGGAGAAGATGCGACTTTCAGCGGTTGCAGGAGGAAAGTGGAGAGGATTAGTTCCTGTACATGCCACCTCTCACCTCCCCTCCTGTCCAGGTGTAAAAACCAAATGTGACAGGGAGGGTGCATGGGCCCCTTAGAGCATAGGACAGGGTTGCCATTACAACCCCTTACGCCACTCATTATCTCCCAAAATTGGAGGTGGTTGAGATAAAGCATTCGTCAAGTCTATGAATACTGAGAAGATTTCAACCAGAGAGCATGAAAACAAAGCAGAACATTCCATCTTTTCCAGCCCCCTCCCTGTATGCAGTTCCCCCTCCTGCCCACACACATATTACCCCCTTCATATACACCCTGGCCTTCATCTCCCTCTACATTTCCTTCTTTCTCTTAAACACGGTCTCCAAAAATATGAGACATAAGTTTCTGGGGCATGTCATTAATTACTGCTGTGCCTGGAAAGGGTTAAACCTGATGCTGTCTCTGCTTGGCTGCACACTGGAGATCACTGTGAGTCAGGCTCTCTCTGCTTGCATTCCCGAGATTGTGAACTAACCTGACAATCCTGTCCAGCTCCCTATATCACACACCAAGTAGGACAGAGCAGTTCAAATGCTGCTTAGTCCTACAACAAGCCCTGCTGCAAAACAGCAGAACAAAGTGCTGATTGGAGGCTTCCTGGAGCAGTCACAGCGCAGGGGGGAATCCGATCCAACTTCTGCTACACAGAGCAGCTGCAGGTTCAGTGCAGAGTCACTGTACTGAACCTGCAGCAGCCACCTGGGCCCCCTGGAGCAGGGCCGCGGTCGCAATTGCTACCCCTGCGACCCCTGATGCTCAATATGCATAGTATAAAGGTGTGTCCCTGCTTCATTTTTTTGCATGTTTTTTGCACCTTTCCATGCATGGCACCTAGGGCAGATCATTCACTTGAATTGAACTTGCATTTTGGCACTTTTTATTTTGTATTTTGCTGTTTTTTAGCTTGCTTTTTGGAGCTTTTTTTAAGTGCATCTTGGTGCATTTGTTTGTGCACGCTTTGGCTCTCTTTCAAAACATGTATTTTAGTGCATTTTTCAAATGCATATTTTGGCAGTTTTTAACATGCATTTTCTTACATGCATTTTGGCACCTTTTTTTGCATACATTTTAGTGCTTTAAATGCTACTTTTTGGTGCATTTTCAGATGCAGCATGCGAGACTTCTGCTGCACTTTCAGAAAACACACCAAAAATACATTATCTACTAGAAGTCTATGGGAAGCTATGGATGACCTGCACAAAAACTGAGGGTACACTGTATTGCACTGAGAAACCACCCTAAAATGCATTTGCAAGACATGTGCAAGTGCCATTAATTGGTAATGGCACCCCAAACATGTCTAGCAAATGCAACATGTTTGCAGACACCAAGCCACATGGTACTGCAGTACCATGCCATTTAGTTGGGCGCATTTTCAAAAGTAGTGCACTACTTTCTGCATTTTTCTGTGCATTTGGCACCCCTTTGAAATGAATGAGCTTCCAAGAACAGGATGCTCAAAAACATATGGGAAAGCACACACTCAGACATGCATGTTCTGGTGAGAGTGGGCCCTAGGGCCTCATTCACACCTGTGTATTCAAGGAATGTGTAGAAAGGCACACATTAAAAAAGTGCCAAAATATGTTTGAAAATAGTGCAAAATGCATATTATTAAAAAAAACCATGCCAAAATGCAATCTAAAAAAATATTGCAAGCTAAAATTGGCATAATGCCTGTTAAAAAAGCTCCAAAAAGCACATTAAAAAACACCAAAACGCACATAAAAAGTACCAAAGTATGCATTTTTAATGTGCAACAAAATGCACAATAAAAATAGAAAGGGTGTTGAAATGCACAATACAAAAGCACCAGAATGTATGTTTAAAAAGTGCTAGCGCTCAGTGTTTATTATTTATGTGTAATTATGTGTGCTCTTTAATTTTGGTTTCTCACAATACCTCACAACATTACAGGCAGCCATCCCCCTTATCCTCAGAGCACGACTGTTCTCAGAGGAAACACATCTCTTCTCTGCTCCTGAGAACAAATGTGCTCTGTATTCTGTGTATGGCTTCATAAACCGGCTCACAGAGGAAATGTTTTTTCTCTGAGAACAGTGGAGATCTGAATAGAGGTAAATTATACCAGTTTCATAAACATAGTATTTTGGTTATATGCCCTGATGTCACCTCAAGTGCAAATTAATTATTTTTATTTATTAAAGTGATTTAATTTGGTCTATCCAGTGTGGTCTGTTTTTAGTCTGTTTTTGTAGATGGGATTCTACATTGACAGCAGTGTAAAGGGGCATTCTATACTGACTACCAATGTAAGGGGAAATTCTACTCTGACCACCAATGTAAGGAAGGTATTTACACTACCCAGAAAGATAATAGGGGATTTTACACTAATCACCAGTGTAACAGAGGAAAGTCATTTATACTGACCACTGATGTAATGGGAAGATTTCCACTGACCAACACAAAAAGAGCATTTACACTAACCACCAATATAGCAGTTACCAGAGTAAGGGATGACATTCTTGCATTCAGATCATTTGGGGTTTTTTTGTCAGGTGTAGACAACATGATTGACAATGGATTTACACCATGGAAAATTTTGAGGGATTTTTATTTTTTAATAAACAACCTGTCAAATATGTAGGTGTTGGTATTTTCTGTTTACTTATTTGTGTGTGAATTAGTGGGAGTACTATGTACACCTTACTCATTCACGTGGGCGAAGGTGGTACCCAGGGCCCCCTTATTTTTAAAAGGGACTTCCAGATTCTGATAAGTCCTCAGCCTGTAGACATCCACAACCACCATGTTAGGGTTGTGGGAAAAAGGCCTTTGCTCTCATCAATATGGTGGCAAGGTGCTTTGCCAGGGTCCTTCCCCTGGTAAGGTATTCCCCATGTTGAGGACATCTGCCCTGGTATGGGTCAAGAAGGGGGAGTGCATGTTCATCCACTCTTTCCTGGTCTGCTAAACTGCATGCTCAGATAAGGATCAGGTATAGATTTTGGGTAGGACCCACACACTTTTTCTTTGCCAATTCTCTGTAGAATGTACTACTGCAAAAATGTAATTTACAAAGAAAAAACATTTTAAATTGTTAGTAAGTGACATTTCACTGCCGTCTTCTTTTTGCTTTGCTAAAAAAAAGCCTGGGGTTCTCCGAAAGGTTCTCCAAAATACTTGCCAGACCCTAAGGGGGTTATTTTCTAAAGCTGGAGAGTGTAATATCTGGTGAAACTCTGCATAGAAACCAATCAACTTCCAGGTTTTATTGTTGAAGCTTAATTGAACAAGCTGACGTTAGAAGCTGATTGGTTACCATGCACAGCTGCACCGGATTCTGAGTGCACCAGTTTTAGTAAATCTACCCCTAATGCAGGCCATACATGGATTGAATTTCAAATGATTTGTTGATCAAAAATCAGACATTTTGTGAGTTTTGTAATCCGATGATGCCACCCTTGATTTCAAAATTCGACCAACCAATTTCATCTCATGTTGCTACAGAAACGACATTTTGTATTTCAATGTTTTTATTAAGTTATAAACAGTTTAAGAAGACAGGAGCAGCAAGACATGCCCACGTAGGGGCCATCAATTGCACATAAAAAAATAAAGAAAAAACAGTGCTCTCACACCAACAGAGCAAAAGGTGCACCCATGCAGGGGCTATCAATGGCACATAAATGACAAAAGCATTAGTATACCACTGACAGTAACTCAAACCAAAAGGCAGCTATTCACTGCCACACCAAGAACAAACAAAAAAAAAAGAAAAGGAAGGAGCAGTGCAAAAGGAAAAAGATGCAAGACCAAGAGCAGGGGTCCGAGAACACCAATACCGAGCAACATCACAACCCCAGACTAGGCGGGGGGCGTGTGGGAAAGGCATATTGCAACCACGGCTCCTATATTTTCAAAAATTTCTGTTGGGAGTCATTACAGATACTCAACATCTGTTCATTGAGCATCATAGTGGTCATACGGTCCTGAAACGGGCTCTTCCATGCCTGAGCAATTGTTCTAGTGGCTGACAAAAACAAATAGGAAGTCAACTTCTGCTGATGAGCCAAGAGGCCCGGTATGGGACAATGAAGCAAAGCATATCGAGCATGCCAGCATATGGAGAGATGAACAAGGTGAAAAAAAGGCTGAACACACGAGACAAGAAATGAAACAGTCTCGGGCATGACAACCAGATATACAATACATCACCACGATGGCCACAACCCCAAAAGCTTTGATTAGAGATGAGCGAAGTATTCAAAAATTCGATTCGACTGATTCGGCGAATTCGTGGAAAAATTTTGATTCGAGTCGAATATATTTGCTGTGAATTTAACTTAAAAAAGGGTGTTTCTAGGCTTCAGAGAGACTTAATATTAGTGCTGAACACTGTACCTTTAATTTAAATGCCCTTGGAGTCTGCTGGGGAAGAGAAATAATACTGTCAGTCAGTATGACATGCAGATGAGTGCCGTCGATCTTAGAATCACCTCACACTTCACTCATTTGGGCAGTCACGGGGCCAAAACCAGAGTGTGGAGCCACAGTGTGGCGGTGGAGGCAGCAGCAATGGGAGGCCATACAGCACCCTATGACAAAAATGGAAATCACCAGCAGTGTGAGGAGACCTGAAAGTGGCACATGGCAGAGTGTGGCGATAGAGACAGCAGCAATGGGAGGCCGTACAGGGACCCATGACACACTCTGGACCTGGCAGCAGCATGAGGAGGCGGTACAGGGGCCCATGGCAGATTACGGGCCTGGCAGCAGCATGAGGAGTCGGTACGGGGGCCCATGGCAGATTACGGGCCTGGCAGCAGCAATGGGAGGCCGTACAGGGACCCATGACACACTCTGGACCTGGCAGCAGCATGGGGAGGCGGTACAGGGGCCCATGACAGATTACGGGCCTGGCAGCAGCATGAGGAGTCGGTACGGGGGCCCATGACACACTCTGGACCTGGCAGCAGCATGAGGAGGCGTTACAGGGGCGCATGACAGATTACGAGCCTGGCAGCAGCAACTTGGACAGGAGGACGTTCAGCTTCTGCACCGTCTGGTGCGTGCTCGCAAACTGTTGTCTCTTGGAAACGGATTCCAAGAAAGACTGCTGACGGAATCCGTGAAGAGGAGTAGCAGGAGAAGGAGCATCTGAACGAGCGGAATATGCCAACAAGCGACAACAGGGGCCCATGACAGATTACGGGCCTGGCAGCAGCATGAGGAGTCGGTACGGGGGCCCATGGCAGATTAGGGGCCTGGCAGCAGCTATGGGAGGCCCGTAATCTGCCAGCACCCTATGACAAAAAATGGAACCCACCAGCAGTGTGAGGAGACCTGAAAGTGGCACATGGCAGAGTGTGGCGATGGAGACAGCAGCAATGGGAGGCCGTACAGGGACCCATGAGAGACTCTGGACCTGGCAGCAGCATGAGGAGGCGGTATAGGGGCCCATGGCAGATTAGGGGCCTGGCAGCAGCTATGGGAGGCCCGTAATCTGCCAGCACCCTATGACAAAAAATGGAATACACCAGCAGTGTGAGGAGACCTGAAAGTGGCACATGGCAGAGTGTGGCGATGGAGACAGCAGCAATGGGAGGCCGTACAGGGACCCATGAGAGACTCTGGACCTGGCAGCAGCATGAGGAGGCGGTATATAGGGGCCTATGGCAGATTAGGGGCCTGGCAGCAGCTATAGGAGGCCCATAATCTGCCAGCACCCTATGTCAAAAAATTCAACACACCAGCAGTGTGAGGAGACCTGAAAGTGGCACATGGCATGAGACACTGTGGACCTGGCAGCAGCATGAGGAGGCGGTATATAGGGGCCCATGGCAGATTAGGGGCCTGGCAGCAGCTATGGGAGGCCCGTAATCTGCCAGCACTCTATGTCAAAAAATTCTACACACCAGCAATGTGTGAGGAGACCTGAAAGTGGCACATGGCAGAGTGTGGCGATGGAGACAGCAGCAATGGGAGGCCGTACAGGGACCCATGAGAGACCCTGGACTTGGCAGCAGCATGAGGAGGCGGTATAGGGGCCCATGGCAGATTAGGGGCCTGGCAGCAGCAATGGGAGGCCCGTAATCTGCCAGCACCCTATGTCAAAAAATTCTACACACCAGCAGTGTGTGAGGAGACCTGAAAGTGGCAAATGGCAGAGTGTGGCGATGGAGACAGCAGCAATGGGAGGCCGTACAGGGACCCATGAGAGACTCTGGACCTGGCAGCAGCATGAGGAGGCGGTATATAGGGGCCCATGGCAGATTAGGGGCCTGGCAGCAGCTATGGGAGGCCCGTAATCTGCCAGCACCCTATGTCAAAAAATTCTACACACCAGCAGTGTGTGAGGAGACCTGAAAGTGGCACATGGCAGAGTGTGGCGATGGAGACAGCAGCAATGGGAGGCCGTACAGGGACCCATGAGAGACTCTGGACCTGGCAGCAGCATGAGGAGGCGGTATATAGGGGCCTATGGCAGATTAGGGGCCTGGCAGCAGCTATAGGAGGCCCATAATCTGCCAGCACCCTATGTCAAAAAATTCAACACACCAGCAGTGTGAGGAGACCTGAAAGTGGCACATGGCATGAGACACTGTGGACCTGGCAGCAGCATGAGGAGGCGGTATATAGGGGCCCATGGCAGATTAGGGGCCTGGCAGCAGCTATGGGAGGCCCGTAATCTGCCAGCACCCTATGTCAAAAAATTCTACACACCAGCAGTGTGTGAGGAGACCTGAAAGTGGCACATGGCAGAGTGTGGCGATGGAGACAGCAGCAATGGGAGGCCGTACAGGGACCCATGAGAGACTCTGGACCTGGCAGCAGCATGAGGAGGCGGTATATAGGGGCCTATGGCAGATTAGGGGCCTGGCAGCAGCTATGGGAGGCCCGTAATCTGCCAGCACCCTATGTCAAAAAATTCTACACACCAGCAGTGTGTGAGGAGACCTGAAAGTGGCACATGGCAGAGTGTGGCGATGGAGACAGCAGCAATGGGAGGCCGTACAGGGAACCATGAGAGACTCTGGACCTGGCAGCAGCATGAGGAGGCGGTATATAGGGGCCTATGGCAGATTAGGGGCCTGGCAGCAGCTATGGGAGGCCCGTAATCTGCCAGCACCCTATGTCAAAAAATTCTACACACCAGCAGTGTGTGAGGAGACCTGAAAGTGGCACATGGCAGAGTGTGGCGATGGAGACAGCAGCAATGGGAGGCCGTACAGGGAACCATGAGAGACTCTGGACCTGGCAGCAGCATGAGGAGGTGGTATATAGGGGCCTATGGCAGATTAGGGGCCTGGCAGCAGCTATAGGAGGCCCATAATCTGCCAGCACCCTATGTCAAAAAATTCAACACACCAGCAGTGTGAGGAGACCTGAAAGTGGCACATGGCATGAGACACTGTGGACCTGGCAGCAGCATGAGGAGGCGGTATATAGGGGCCCATGGCAGATTAGGGGCCTGCAGCAGCAATGGGAGGCCCGTAATCTGCCAACACCCTATGTCAAAAAATTCTACACACCAGCAGTGTGTGAGGAGACCTGAAAGTGGCACATGGCAGAGTGTGGCGATGGAGACAGCAGCAATGGGAGGCCGTACAGGGACCCATGAGAGACTCTGGACCTGGCAGCAGCATGAGGAGGCGGTATATAGGGGCCTATGGCAGATTAGGGGCCTGGCAGCAGCTATAGGAGGCCCGTAATCTGCCAGCACCCTATGTCAAAAAATTCTACACACCAGCAGTGTGAGGAGACCTGAAAGTGGCACATGGCAGAGTGTGGCGATGGAGACAGCAGCAATGGGAGGCCGTACAGGGACCCATGAGAGACTCTGGACCTGGCAGCAGCATGAGGAGGCGGTATATAGGGGCCCATGGCAGATTAGGGGCCTGGCAGCAGCTATGGGAGGCCCGTAATCTGCCAGCACCCTATGTCAAAAAATTCTACACACCAGCAGTGTGTGAGGAGACCTTAAAGTGGCACATGGCAGAGTGTGGCGATGGAGACAGCAGCAATGGGAGGCCGTACAGGGACCCATGAGAGACTCTGGACCTGGCAGCAGCATGAGGAGGCGGTATAGGGGCCCATGGCAGATTAGGGGCCTGGCAGCAGCTATAGGAGGCCCGTAATCTGCCAGCACCCTATGTCAAAAAATTCTACACACCAGCAGTGTGTGAGGAGACCTGAAAGTGGCACATGGCAGAGTGTGGCGATGGAGACAGCAGCAATGGGAGGCCGTACAGGGACCCATGAGAGACTCTGGACCTGGCAGCAGCATGAGGAGGCGGTATATAGGGGCCTATGGCAGATTAGGGGCCTGGCAGCAGCTATAGGAGGCCCATAATCTGCCAGCACCCTATGTCAAAAAATTCAACACACCAGCAGTGTGAGGAGACCTGAAAGTGGCACATGGCATGAGACACTGTGGACCTGGCAGCAGCATGAGGAGGCGGTATATAGGGGCCCATGGCAGATTAGGGGCCTGGCAGCAGCTATGGGAGGCCCGTAATCTGCCAGCACCCTATGTCAAAAAATTCAACACACCAGCAGTGTGAGGAGACCTGAAAGTGGCACATGGCATGAGACACTGTGGACCTGGCAGCAGCATGAGGAGGCGGTATATAGGGGCCCATGGCAGATTAGGGGCCTGGCAGCAGCTATGGGAGGCCCGTAATCTGCCAGCACCCTATGTCAAAAAATTCTACACACCAGCAGTGTGTGAGGAGACCTGAAAGTGGCACATGGCAGAGTGTGGCGATGGAGACAGCAGCAATGGGAGGCCGTACAGGGACCCATGAGAGACTCTGGACCTGGCAGCAGCATGAGGAGGCGGTATATAGGGGCCTATGGCAGATTAGGGGCCTGGCAGCAGCTATGGGAGGCCCGTAATCTGCCAGCACCCTATGTCAAAAAATTCTACACACCAGCAGTGTGTGAGGAGACCTGAAAGTGGCACATGGCAGAGTGTGGCGATGGAGACAGCAGCAATGGGAGGCCGTACAGGGACCCATGAGAGACCCTGAACCTGGCAGCAGCATGAGGAGGCGGTATATAGGGGCCTATGGCAGATTAGGGGCCTGGCAGCAGCTATAGGAGGCCCGTAATCTGCCAGCACCCTATGTCAAAATATTCTACACACCTGCAGTGTGAGGAGACCTGAAAGTGGCACATGGCAGAGTGTGGCGATGGAGACAGCAGCAATGGGAGGCCGTACAGGGACCCATGAGAGACTCTGGACCTGGCAGCAGCATGAGGAGGCGGTATATAGGGGCTTATGGCAGATTAGGGGCCTGGCAGCAGCTATGGGAGGCCCGTAATCTGCCAGCACCCTATGTCAAAAAATTCTACACACCAGCAGTGTGAGGAGACCTGAAAGTGGCACATGGCAGAGTGTGGCGATGGAGACAGCAGCAATGGGAGGCCGTACAGGGACCCATGAGAGACTCTGGACCTGGCAGCAGCATGAGGAGGCGGTATAGGGGCCCATGGCATATTAGGGGCCTGGCAGCAGCTATAGGAGGCCCGTAATCTGCCAGCACCCTATGTCAAAAAATTCTACACACCAGCAGTGTGTGAGGAGACCTGAAGTGGCACATGGCAGAGTGTGGCGATGGAGACAGCAGCAATGGGAGGCCGTACAGGGACCCATGAGAGACTCTGGACCTGGCAGCAGCATGAGGAGGCGGTATATAGGGGCCTATGGCAGATTAGGGGCCTGGCAGCAGCTATAGGAGGCCCATAATCTGCCAGCACCCTATGTCAAAAAATTCAACACACCAGCAGTGTGAGGAGACCTGAAAGTGGCACATGGCATGAGACACTGTGGACCTGGCAGCAGCATGAGGAGGCGGTATATAGGGGCCCATGGCAGATTAGGGGCCTGGCAGCAGCTATGGGAGGCCCGTAATCTGCCAGCACCCTATGTCAAAAAATTCTACACACCAGCAGTGTGTGAGGAGACCTGAAAGTGGCACATGGCAGAGTGTGGCGATGGAGACAGCAGCAATGGGAGGCCGTACAGGGACCCATGAGAGACTCTGGACCTGGCAGCAGCATGAGGAGGCGGTATATAGGGGCCTATGGCAGATTAGGGGCCTGGCAGCAGCTATGGGAGGCCCGTAATCTGCCAGCACCCTATGTCAAAAAATTCTACACACCAGCAGTGTGTGAGGAGACCTGAAAGTGGCACATGGCAGAGTGTGGCGATGGAGACAGCAGCAATGGGAGGCCGTACAGGGAACCATGAGAGACTCTGGACCTGGCAGCAGCATGAGGAGGCGGTATATAGGGGCCTATGGCAGATTAGGGGCCTGGCAGCAGCTATAGGAGGCCCATAATCTGCCAGCACCCTATGTCAAAAAATTCTACACACCAGCAGTGTGTGAGGAGACCTGAAAGTGGCACATGGCAGAGTGTGGCGATGGAGACAGCAGCAATGGGAGGCCGTACAGGGAACCATGAGAGACTCTGGACCTGGCAGCAGCATGAGGAGGCGGTATATAGGGGCCTATGGCAGATTAGGGGCCTGGCAGCAGCTATAGGAGGCCCATAATCTGCCAGCACCCTATGTCAAAAAATTCAACACACCAGCAGTGTGAGGAGACCTGAAAGTGGCACATGGCATGAGACACTGTGGACCTGGCAGCAGCATGAGGAGGCGGTATATAGGGGCCCATGGCAGATTAGGGGCCTGGCAGCAGCAATGGGAGGCCCGTAATCTGCCAACACCCTATGTCAAAAAATTCTACACACCAGCAGTGTGTGAGGAGACCTGAAAGTGGCACATGGCAGAGTGTGGCGATGGAGACAGCAGCAATGGGAGGCCGTATAGGGACCCATGAGAGACTCTGGACCTGGCAGCAGCATGAGGAGGCGGTATATAGGGGCCTATGGCAGATTAGGGGCCTGGCAGCAGCTATAGGAGGCCCGTAATCTGCCAGCACCCTATGTCAAAAAATTCAACACACCAGCAGTGTGAGGAGACCTGAAAGTGGCACATGGCATGAGAGACTGTGGACCTGGCAGCAGCATGAGGAGGCGGTATAGGGGCCCATGGCAGATTAGGGGCCTGGCAGCAGCTATGGGAGGCCCGTAATCTGCCAGCACCCTATGTCAAAAAATTCAACACACCAGCAGTGTGTGAGGAGACCTGAAAGTGGCACATGGCAGAGTGTGGCGATGGAGACAACCCACCGACTGTTTTGCTCGCTGCCAAGCTGCCACCCTCATCTCCTGATGATGCGGAAGCAATAGCCTGATGACGACGAGGCTGCCAAGTGCGATCAGCCTCATCATCATCAATTAGGGTCCTCGCCTCACTACTAGCCCCCTCGGCTGCGTGTGGGTCAGGAGACAGACCTGTCTCTACACCGGCTACCGAGCCACTCTCCTCGCCACTACTTCTTCGCCTGGCTGCTGAAGAGGTGGATGTCTCCCCCCGTTCCTGACCGCCCTCTGTTAGCTCTTCCTCACTGTACTGGATGACACCGGGAGCACTAGCCTCTGGCTGCGAATAGTGCTGCCTCGACCCCTTCCTCTGCTGCCACGTCTGCTCGCTCCTAAAACATTGCCTCCTCTGCCACTCCTCTGCATGTTGTCTGACATACTCTTTAATTAAACGATTCTGTGTCCCTGAGTAACAATTCTGTGGCCCTAAGTAACGGTTCTGTGGCCCTCAGTAACAGTTCTGTGTCCCTGAGTAACAATTCTGTGTCTGTGCGAGTAACAATTCTGTGGCCCTAAGTAACAGTTCTGTGGCCCTCAGTAACAATTATGTGTCCCTAAGTAACGGTTCTGTGGCCCTCAGTAACAATTCTGTGTCCCTGTGTAACAATTCTGTGTCTGTGCGAGTAACAATTCTGTGGCCCTAAGTAACAGTTCTGTGGCCCTCAGTAACAGTTCTGTGTCCCTGAGTAACAATTCTGTGTCTGTGCGAGTAACAATTCTGTGGCCCTAAGTAACAGTTCTGTGGCCCTCAGTAACAGTTCTGTGTCCCTGAGTAACAATTCTGTGTCTGTGCGAGTAACAATTCTGTGGCCCTAAGTAACAGTTCTGTGGCCCTCAGTAACAATTCTGTGTCCCTGAGTAACAATTCTGTGGCCCTAAGTAACGGTTCTGTGGCCCTCAGTAACAATTCTGTGTCCCTGTGTAACAATTCTGTGTCTGTGCGAGTAACAATTCTGTGGCCCTAAGTAACAGTTCTGTGGCCCTCAGTAACAGTTCTGTGTCCCTGAGTAACAATTCTGTGTCTGTGCGAGTAACAATTCTGTGGCCCTAAGTAACAGTTCTGTGGCCCTCAGTAACAGTTCTGTGTCCCTGAGTAACAATTCTGTGTCTGTGCGAGTAACAATTCTGTGGCCCTAAGTAACAGTTCTGTTGCCCTCAGTAACAATTCTGTGGCCCTAAGTAACGGTTCTGTGGCCCTCAGTAACAATTCTGTGTCCCTGTGTAACAATTCTGTGTCTGTGCAAGTAACAATTCTGTGGCCCTAAGTAACAGTTCTGTGGCTCTCAGTAACAATTCTGTGTCCCTGATTAACGTTTCTGTGGCCCCAAGTAACAGTTCTGTGGCCCTCAGTAACAATTCTGTGTCCCTGATTAACGTTTCTGTGGCCCCAAGTAACAGTTCTGTGGCCCTCAGTAACAATTCTGTGTCTGTGCGAGTAACAATTCTGTGTCTGTGCGAGTAACAATTCTGTGGCCCTAAGTAACAGTTCTGTGGCCCTCAGTAACAATTCTGTGTCCCTGATTAACGGTTCTGTGGCCCTCAGTAACAATTCTGTGTCCCTGTGTAACAATTCTGTGTCTGTGCGAGTAACAATTCTGTGGCCCTAAGTAACAGTTCTGTGGCCCTCAGTAACAGTTCTGTGTCCCTGAGTAACAATTCTGTGTCTGTGCGAGTAACAATTCTGTGGCCCTAAGTAACAGTTCTGTGGCCCTCAGTAACAGTTCTGTGTCCCTGAGTAACAATTCTGTGTCTGTGCGAGTAACAATTCTGTGGCCCTAAGTAACAGTTCTGTGGCCCTCAGTAACAATTCTGTGGCCCTAAGTAACGGTTCTGTGGCCCTCAGTAACAATTCTGTGTCCCTGTGTAACAATTCTGTGTCTGTGCGAGTAACAATTCTGTGGCCCTAAGTAACAGTTCTGTGGCTCTCAGTAACAATTCTGTGTCCCTGATTAACGTTTCTGTGGCCCCAAGTAACAGTTCTGTGGCCCTCAGTAACAATTCTGTGTCTGTGCGAGTAACAATTCTGTGTCTGTGCGAGTAACAATTCTGTGGCCCTAACAGTTCTGTGGCCCTCAGTAACAATTCTGTGTCCCTGATTAACGTTTCTGTGGCCCCAAGTAACAGTTCTGTGGCCCTCAGTAACAATTCTGTGTCTGTGCGAGTAACAATTCTGTGTCTGTGCGAGTAACAATTCTGTGGCCCTAAGTAACAGTTCTGTGGCCCTCAGTAACAATTCTGTGTCCCTGATTAACGTTTCTGTGGCCCCAAGTAACAGTTCTGTGGCCCTCAGTAACAATTCTGTGTCTGTGCGAGTAACAATTCTGTGTCTGTGCGAGTAACAATTCTGTGGCCCTAAGTAACAGTTCTGTGGCCCTCAGTAACAGTTCTGTGTCCCTGAGTAACAATTCTGTGTCTGTGCGAGTAACAATTCTGTGTCTGTGCGAGTAACAATTCTGTGGCCCTAAGTAACAGTTCTGTGGCCCTCAGTAACAGTTCTGTGTCCCTGAGTAACAATTCTGTGTCTGTGCGAGTAACAATTCTGTGGCCCTAAGTAACAGTTCTGTGGCCCTCAGTAACAGTTCTGTGTCCCTGAGTAACAATTCTGTGTCTGTGCGAGTAACAATTCTGTGTCTGTGCGAGTAACAATTCTGTGTCTGTGCGAGTAACAATTCTGTGTCTGTGCGAGTAACAATTCTGTGGCCCTAAGTAACGGTTCTGTGGCCCTCAGTAACAGTTCTGTGTCCCTGTGTAACAATTCTGTGTCTGTGCGAGTAACAATTCTGTGGCCCTAAGTAACAGTTCTGTGGCCCTCAGTAACAATTCTGTGTCCCTGATTAACGTTTCTGTGGCCCCAAGTAACAGTTCTGTGGCCCTCAGTAACAATTCTGTGTCTGTGCGAGTAACAATTCTGTGTCTGTGCGAGTAACAATTCTGTGGCCCTAAGTAACAGTTCTGTGGCCCTCAGTAACAGTTCTGTGTCCCTGAGTAACAATTCTGTGTCTGTGCGAGTAACAATTCTGTGTCTGTGCGAGTAACAATTCTGTGGCCCTAAGTAACAGTTCTGTGGCCCTCAGTAACAGTTCTGTGTCCCTGAGTAACATTTCTGTGTCTGTGCGAGTAACAATTCTGTGGCCCTAAGTAACAGTTCTGTGGCCCTCAGTAACAGTTCTGTGTCCCTGAGTAACAATTCTGTGTCTGTGCGAGTAACAATTCTGTGTCTGTGCGAGTAACAATTCTGTGGCCCTAAGTAACGGTTCTGTGGCCCTCAGTAACAGTTCTGTGTCCCTGTGTAACAATTCTGTGTCTGTGCGAGTAACAATTCTGTGGCCCTAAGTAACAGTTCTGTGGCCCTCAGTAACAATTCTGTGTCTGTGCGAGTAACAATTCTGTGTCTGTGCGAGTAACAATTCTGTGGCCCTAGGTAACAGTTCTGTGGCCCTCAGTAACAATTCTGTGTCTGTGCGAGTAACAATTCTGTGTCTGTGCGAGTAATAATTCTGTGGCCCTAAGTAACAGTTCTGTGGCCCTCAGTAACAATTCTGTGTCTGTCCCTGAGTAACAATTCTGTGGCCCTAACTAAAGTTTCTGTGGCCCTAAGTAACAATTCTCTGGCACTCAGTAACAATTCTGTCTGTCCCTGAGTAACAATTCTGTGGCCCTAATAACGTTTCTGTGGCCCTAAGTAACAATTCTCTGGCACTCAGTAACAATTCTGTCTGTCCCTGAGTAACAATTCTGTGGCCCTAATAACGTTTCTGTGGCCCTAAGTAACAATTCTCTGGCACTCAGTAACAATTCTGTCTGTCCCTGAGTATGAATTCTGTGGCCCTAACTAGCGTTTCTTTGTCCCTAAGTAACGATTCTGTGGCCCTAATTAACAATTCTGTGTCCCTGAGTAATAGTTCTCTGTCCCTAAGTATCGTTTCTCTGTCCCCAAGTATCGTTTCTGTGGCCCTAACTCTGTCCCTGTCCCTAATACAGAGCGGTCTGCCTCTGTTCAATGACTGCAGGCAAATGAAGAATTCCAAAATGGCCGCTATTTATAGCTCGACCATTACACAGTGCTAGCTGGCTGGCTGCTCATTGGCTGATGCGATCACATGTCGTTGAGGAATGCATTATGGGTCAGCGCGCCTTGTCTGCGCGCCTTCCCAGACATCCCCGCTCCGTCGCCGCACATGTCAGCTGCCATTTTCGGAAAAATTTCGATTCGCGCGTCCGAATTAGGCTATTTTTCCGATATTCGACTCGAATTCCACTTCGGCTACTTCGATTCGCTCATCTCTAGCTTTGATCACTGCAGGCAGGGTTCGCCTGGGCCAAATGAGCCGGAACCCAATACCAACGAAACAATACTTTGTATGCCACCTCCAGCGTGGTCGTATTAAATGAACATTTAGCTATAAGTGACCAGGCCCTATTTCAGTCCTCCAGATCCATGTCTGCCCCCAGGTCACGCTCCCACTTAGCGACATATGAGAGAGAAGTATGTGTCGAGCGTCTGTTCAAAGCTGCATAAAGAAGGGAAATAAGGCCCGGGGCGCCAGGACGCTGTTGGCAAAGCAGTTCAAAGGCAGATTTCTGGTACGGAAAGCAGAAGTGCCCCGCAGTGAGGTCAGCCAATGTCGCAATTGAATGTAACGAAAACATTCCGCCGGAGGGATATCCCGTGACTCCCGAAGAGAATTCCAAGTGGGGAAGGACCGAGAAGTCAAAAAGTGTCGCACTTGTGAAAAACAATTGGCCACCCACCAAGAAAACGCCCTTGGTTGATCTAAACCCGGTGGGTAGAGAGGGTTGTTAATAATTGGGAGCAAAGGTAGAAAAGGTGACATCAGGCCACTGTAGTAACGCACTGGAGTCCCACACTTGTAAGCCATGGAGCAAAAAATCGTACTCAGTGCCATAGGGCTCAGGGCAGGGGGAAGCCATAGAAGCGTCGATGCCGCAATAGGGGCACAATTAGGTAGTTCCAGCAGGACCCAGAGAGGAACGTTCGAGGAAGTGTGCAACATAGACAGCAGGGCAATCTGGCTCGCCTGATAATACTTAGTTACATTAGGCACCCCAAGACCACCCTGGAGTCTATGAATAAAGAGCGTATTTCTGGAGACTCTGGGGCGCCTATCGGCCCAGATAAAATGCATAATCTTCGCCTGAATCAACCAAAGGAAATGAGGAGGAACCCGCACTGGGATGGTGCGAAAATAGTATAACAATTTCGGCAAGATGGTCATTTTCACTGAATTAACCCGTCCTATCCAAGACAGGTGCGGAAATTACCAGGAGTGAATAAGAGGACATAGAGCGAAGCAATGGATAATAATTTGCAGCAAACAACGAGCCATAGGTAGGGGTCAAGCAAATGCCTAGGTATTCAAGAGAGAGAAGAGGAAGCCCATTTGTGAGGGAAGTGGGAATGTAGGCGCAAAACCAAATCTGAAGCCAAAGTTATATTGAGAGCGATAGTATTATAGAAATAACATTTTGGGTCAGGAATTTTCTTTTCTTTCCAGGTCACAGCTCATGCGCATTTCTTTTTCTAGTATATTTCTCACATGATTTTCCCATCATTGATTAGTAATTTGTCTGTTTTTCAACAAATTTCCAACATGCTTGATCACTCAAATTCAGTGGCTGCATGAAAATTGGCCATTTCCGCAGCCCACTAATGGTGTGAAATTAAAAAAAAAATTTAAAATTACTATTTTCAAAAAAAATTAATTCGGCAATCAGCCCATGTATGGCCTGCAATAAACAGCATTTTTCTTTCTTATAGATGCGCCACTTCAAAAGGCAGGTTCATGGCTTCCCTACCTGTCTTAGGTAGGTTGTTTAAATTAATTTTATTATTTAATTCTAAGCTCCTGGCTGAAATTAATTTTGTAATTTTTTTTTGCATTAGTACATGCCAAAAATATAGCTATTTTTGGCTTTACAGATTTGGCTCCCATTGATTACAATGGGGGTATAGATTCGGAGTTCCAGTGTATCTAATGTTCACCAAACCCAAGTATGTTTGGCTCATCCCCAATACTAATATATAGTCTGTATACTAATATATAGTCTGTATTTACTTACATGTTCTCATTGTTTGTTTTTTTATAAAGGATAAATCATTACATTTACTTTCATCTCAGTGGTCACAATGCTAGCTATCCTACCTTAAGCAATCACCGGCTTTGTTATACCAAGCAAAGACAGGGAATCACATACAAATGCATTAAAATACAGCTACAGAAAAAATAAATTTTGCCAGTAAACTTATATAATATCAGGATATATACACTTCAATTGTTTGTCATTGTGTGCTGAACTGAGCCCTACACCATTTACAGTAAATAATTATTTTCTATATGTTGACATGGGTGTAGTACCATTTATAGATCTGTTCCCAGTAAATAAGGAAATGTTCTTTACAGTATGTTGTCAATGGGTGTAGTACATTTTTCGGAACTGTTCCCAATAAATTAGGGTAACTTTCCTCACGTCGTCATGGGTGTAGCAGCTAGTTTGTTGTTAAAAAAAGAAATTAAAAAAAAGCAGGATGCTACCTGAGAGAGATTTCCTGCTACAGTCCTGTAAAATTAGCAAACTTTTTTTTGCAAGTTAACAGACCACAAAAACAGCTAGACATGCATATATCTAACCAGGGGCAGACTGACAACTCATGGGGCCCCCGGGCAATAGGGGTTCATGGGGCCCCTGTGTCCTTGCCCAAACTCAAAAAAGCCTATGAAAAAGGTACCAGGGGCATCTCATGGGGCCCCCTACTGACCCCGGGCCCTCGGGCAGTGTCCGAGTTTCCAAATGGTCAGTCCGCCCCTGTATCTAACTGTAGTTCTCTGTTGCCTAAAATTGCCTAATACTAGCATGTAGCTAGGGCCAAATGTGATACTTTGATCTCTAGGGAATAGGAGTATTGCTGTTGATCATTTCTTCTTAATGGAGCTCTTATTAAAGTAACAGCTGTGGTCACAGATACAACAAACTTAGCAAAATTATTATCTCATTCTGGGCCATTGGCAAATTTGCTTTGGGACGTCCCTGCTGTACCATCACCACTATATTACTCTGCTGGCTGCATTAAAGTAAACCATTCAACAAAGGTGCATTAATTTACCCTTCCTAGCCTTCCTGACTTAAACTATACTAGAAATCCAGTTTTGTCTTTGAATATATATGAAGTGACATATATGTGCAATGCAAACATCCCTTAGGAACATACAATAGTCACATATGAAAAATTGGACTCAAACACAACATTTTAGTCAAAAATCCACATCATTTTTATTTGTACATTGCAACATGCTTGTATAATATTACTGGCTGAAATATATATGTGTCATGTCAACATTTACTATTATACCCTCAAATTCCCATAACACAAAGTAAGATCACAATACCATAGCAGAAGCCTTCTACATTCTTGTAAGGAAATAGCCCGATTTGTTTTGAAATATATTCTTCCTCAGCGGTTAGAAGTATATTCTGAAAAAATCTTCACTTACAAAATGTATGACATTTTAGTAGTCATCAGCCAAGAAAGGTAATTATAACCACATTCCCAGTTGTGCAGCTGCTGCCCCCTTCATAACAGTTGGAAGACACCAAGGCATCCCACAAAGATCCCCCAAGGTTACGCACCAATTGATGGATCACTCTATGTGGGAAGATGACAAAACTCTTCACATGGGAAAAGATATGTCAAGACCCTCAAACGGTCTATGAGCGATCAATGTTCAGACCTGGCCAGTGGTGATGACAATTTTAGCTGGAGAGGGAAGAACAAAGCCAAGGCTTAGAGTAGGCCGTGGTACTCAATCAGCTAGGGTGATGGAGTTAAATAACAGTTTGCTATACTAGTCTTTGCCTTAAAGTAGTTGTAAACCATATACTCAGTTAAGTGACTGGCCTCAGGTGATACACAGAGATGAAACAACTCATTCTACATCAAGTGTACCTGTTTATCTACAGCATTCTTTCCCCTGCATTGATTCAAAGTGTAGAATTTTCACAGGATATCTCAGCTCTGAAAAGCACGGGGCAGGGAGTTTAAGCTACACACAATGAGAGGAGCTCTGAGAGCTGATTGGAGGGAAGGGACACACCCCTACACACAGCATACAGGAACAGAGATGAGGCTGTCAATCACAGGCTGTGCCCTCCCCTGTCACCTTTTTCAATATACCAGCTGAGACAAAATTCCTGTCTTGGGGATCATTCAACAAGTAATCTTGTTATTCAGTCAACAGGTATATTTTGAAAATACTACCATCAGGTGATTTTTACAGGCAGAGGAGACCCGGTCATTATAAGCAGACTTTACATTGCACTGCAAGGTCCACTTTGAGGTTTTTAATTATCTGTATTGTTAACTAAGAAAGTATTTAAGATATTTGCTTGGCATATATATGAATTCCTTTCCTAATTTGCCATATAATACAGAGGCTTGTACAGTAAGATAGTGCCACAACCCAAAGTAAACACATATATACAGAAACCTATTACATCTCAGAACACTGAGGGATCATTTCTCCTCTGATCAATTTAGATTTATTCTCCTACATCATTTGGGTATCACCTGCTTTTCAGCTTTATTAACAAGCTCAGGTCAGAGAGTGATGCTTTTAGGATTGCATGCCATTCACACGATCAATATTCTAGACAGCAAATAACTTTAAAAACCTTTTACATAATCCTACAAATTTCAAGAATGGAAATTTCCTGTGAGCACAACCCAATAACATGAACTTATCAGTTGGATCAGAGGATTCAGCAAACAAACAGGAAGTTCAGCATTTCCAAGGCCCATGGAAGCTTTATTTAGGACAGGCAAGGATAGGGCAGGAAGACACCAATATGTTCTTGGATAAGGTCCTCTGGGAGGGGAAGGAAGGAAAAACGTGATTTAACTGGTTCGGGCTTCCAAAAAAAGGACACAGTGTTTATTTATAAGACTTATGGGAAACATTGAGGTGAGAGATAGGATAACACTCTCCAGGAGACTGGTTTACAGAAGCGTCATACGTGTTAGCGTGACAGCTGGCCCATTCTTTTAGGTTATCCTGCAGTTACTGCCCCATATGTATATTTTTTTGAAGGTATGAGATAGAATTAATTTCTTCATTAAAGAGGACAACAGAACTAATACAAAGATGCAATTGAATTTCAGCAGTAGTTGCCCTGCTACTAAATGTTGATTTGTGATGGACTGTCATGGGTTTGTATTCATCTGATTAATCTTACTGAAACATTTAATTTGGAGCTATAAAAATAAAGTTTTGTGATGAATTGATTGAGTAAAAATGTCAAGTGCATATTCTTCCTTAATACCCTCTTATTTAAAAGACAAGTCTATGTTACTAAAGAGTGATTTGTAGCAATTGACACTGTTGCAGCTTAAAGCTTAACTAAAACCAAAACGTAATATACTGTAGCCTACCAATCATTGGATGTGGTGGCTGAATTTGTTTCCTTTTTTCAAGTTTTTATTCCTTTACTTCCATGTGGTGATTGGCCAGTAACACATCGCCTGTTTTAGGGTGGCTAAATTCACTCCTCCACTGTATCTGGAGGAGTAACTTGGCCCTTGAACAGCAGCATTGTCAGTCAGTGGAGAGGGTAGTTTTTGATGGACTAGTAGATTAAGGTAGACCCTACATAAGTGACTAATAATTTAAAGTGACCTCTAGCTCAGTGTTTTTCAACCTTTTTTGTGCAAAGGCACACTTTTTTCATGAAAAAAATCACGAGGCACACCACCATTAGAAAATGTTAAAAAAATTTACCTCTGTGCCTATATTGACTATATATAAAGTAATTCTCTTGAATAGGAATCAAACACAAAGAAATTATTTTATAATTACTTTATTATGAAATAATAAAGTATTTTATAATTGGACCCGGGGGCCGGACCAAGAGTAGATGAATGATGTGTATGTGTCATCCATAGTAAGTATAGTAATATTCCCCCATAGTAAGCATAGTAATTAATCCCCCATATAGTAATTCATCCTCCATATAGTAATTCATCCCCCATAGTAATTCATCCCTCATATAGTATTTCATCCCCCCATATAGTATTTCATCCCCCCATATAGTATTTCATCCCCCCATATAGTATTTCATCCCTCATATAGTAATTCATCCCTCATATAGTATTTCATCCCTCATATAGTATTTCATCCCTCATATAGTATTTCATCCCCCATATAGTATTTCATCCCCCCATATAGTATTTCATCCCCTCATATAGTATTTCATCCCTCATATAGTATTTCATCCCCCCATATAGTATTTCATCCCTCATACAGTAATTCATCCCTCATATAGTAATTCATCCCCCATATAGTATTTCATCCCTCATATAGTATTTCATCCCCCCATATAGTATTTCATCCCTCATATAGTAATTCATCCCCCCATATAGTATTTCATCCCCCCATATAGTATTTCATCCCCCCATATAGTATTTCATCCCTCATATAGTAATTCATCCCTGATATAGTAATTCATCCCCCATATAGTATTTCATCCCCCCATATAGTATTTCATCCCTCATAAAGTAATTCATCCCTCATATAGTATTTCATCCCCCACAGTACTATTCCCCCCCCCCCCTTCTAGTAAGCCAAGTCCCCCGTGTCAATTCACTTACCTTTTGCGTTCCTCTCGCTGTCTTCCCGCGCCGTTCGGGTCTTCAGGGCGGACTGTGAGAGGAGCCTAGCTCCCCTCCCCTCACGTTCGGCACGCTGCCCCGCCTACACACATCCTGACAGCCACATCCGCAAGCCGGATTAAAAGGTCCGCGCGGACTTTTGGGGCTGCCAACCGAGAGGAGGCAGGGGAGCGGCCGACCGAGAGGAGGGAGGGGAGCAGGCGCCCGGCACACAGAAGAGCCGCATTAGACTGGGTAAAGAGCCGCATGTGGCTCGCGAGCCGCGGCTTGCCGACCACTGAATCATTAGATTCTAATGATTGGTCTATTTGTGAGCCGAAGCCACATGTTACAGATGAAATTGGAATTTTTCCCACGGCACACCAGACAATATCTCACGGCACACTAGTGTGCCGCGGCACAGTGGTTGAAAAACGCTGCTCTAGCTAATACTTTATAAGCAGCTACATTTTTTTTCCTTCTGAGATAAAAGTTTTACATAAATAATTAAAAGCAGGCCATTGTAAGCACCCCATCAATGGTAAATGGTTTATCTCAACACTCTAACCGTCACTTTTGCTGGAAAGCTTGGTTCATTCAAGGAAGATGAAACACAACAGACTTGACCACCAGTTCACCAGGTAATACACTGTGTTACAGGGAGAGTCATAAAAACAAAGACTGTTTTGTTATTGCTAGGGACAGACTTTATTATATACGAGGTGGTATAAAAAATGTTTTGGGACTCGTTTTGTAACACACCAACAGATTGCAGCACAAGGCTGCATGCCCAGTCACAAGTTGCATTGACCTTCATAAGTCAGTGTGCCAAAAGACATCATCCTATGCACAATGAGAGCTGTGCAAATGGTGCTTTTCTGACCACATGCGTTACCATGTCTGCTATTTCATGGACAGCAAGTTAGAAAAAAGAGCAAACGTGAAATTCTGCATGAAACTGGCCAGATCTGCCACAGAGACATTTGCCATGATTCAGCTTCAATAAGTCATTCAGGGTGTTTTGAGGGGCATGCACGCTTCAAGAGTGGAAAAACATCACTGGAAGATGATGAGAGATCAGGAAGACCCTCAACGAGCTCAACCCTCCAAGAATGTCGAAACCATTCAGCAACTTGTGGATAATTATCATCGGAGAACAGTCCACAACATTGCTACCATTGTCGGTATGTCATACGGAACAGTCCAGGCAATCCTCACGTGATTTGAACATGCGCCATGTTTCTGCAAAGTTCGTCCCCAGGCTGCAATGATCTCACTTCCACACCCACCCTTCTTGACTGATTTGGCTCCTGCGGACTTCACTTTCTTCCCGAGGATCAAGATCTAGCTCAAAGGTCGCCGTTTTGACAAAATTGCAGAGATCCAGCGCAAATAGCAGAAGGTGCTTGACATGCTTTGAAAAGAAAACTTCCAAGACACCTTCCAGAAGTGGCAGTAATGCTGGGAGCACTGTATTGCTGTGCAACGGGACTATTTTGAAGGGGATAGTGTGTAAACATAGATAAAGTACTTTTTTGTAAACAGAGTTAATCTCGAAACTTCTTGATACCACCTCATATGTAATTTTTTATTTTGGCCATAAATGCACTTTAAGTAATAAACAATAGTTCTTATAGTACACATAACCAGTATGATCCAAGTCTGGTTATAGTAATAATATGTTGCACTCAATATGTAACATATAAAATACCATTGTAAAAACAAAATAATAATAGTTAACACAAAATGTTGTTGAAAGTAAATAAAGTGCCCCCCCAAAAAAATTGTTATAATGGGAGAAAATTAGTTTATTTATATATGAGTGTCCAAATAAAATCCCATAAAAAAGGTCAATGGTGTCTCCAGCATGCACCTTCACTCCTCAAAGTGGTAGCCAAATACACACTTACCAACTCACATTAACCTCCTTATAATAAAAATGGTCACACAGTGCTCTAACACTCTCCTTGGACATCGATGGCTACTTTCAAAGAGTCACCTCCACTCACTGGGGAAACTGCTCATTCGACTGTAATATCCAGTCCTTGTATTATAATACTCAGGCAAAGCAAGCAAACAGAAGCAGTTCTACAGTGTAAAAAATTCAATCCTTGTAAAACATTAAATAAAGAAGTGCACTCATAATCAAAATAAAATAATGCACATATACAATTATCACTGAGCCAGCATGTACCAGACAGTTCCGGGAACGCGATGATGTCGGTAGGAGTCTGGTGCATTTCATCATCAAAAGACATCTTCCGTACTGCATCATTGCATCTATCTAAATTATTTAATATAACCAAGCTTCACTCCCATGTCACATCCAAGCATTTCTCTGGTTTGTATGTCAATAGTATTCAAGCCCCATTTTCATGTAACAACCGGCCTGCTTCTGGATTACATAGTCATGGCTTTATCTGGCTGTTGAATTCAACTCCACATAGGTAAAGCTGTGCATCACATACTTTTTGATACTCTTTAACAAATTAACAACACACATGTTCATATAAAGACATTGCAAGTCAGACTAAGAAAGGATCTTTTGATGGTATGGCTCTACTAGATATTTGGATCTAGGGCTGACTTATTGGAAGTTACTTATGCTGGTAATATATATGACAATTTTCAATCAATTTATAGGTTTATAAAAATATATGTACATATAGTACCTGATTAGGTAAAAATAGTGAATTAATGGATTGCTAAAGTAGCTCATTTATTGTTCATTGAGATTATAATATCTTCCGGCTTTAATCTATTTGAGCATTTTTGTGATTGACTCAAAAGGACAGGAGGATCATGTCCCCATTAAAGGTTTCTCCTTAACTTTTGTTCAAGGGACAACTCCAAATTTTGAGTTTCCCCTCAATTTATTTTTGTTGGTAATAGTCATCAGGACAAACAGAATGGTGAATCTTCCCATCAGGCTCTAACCCTTTCCCATGCCATGCAAAACTAAAGTTTCCCTAGAGATACATTTTTAAGTATCCCACATTTAAACATACACATTCACTACTTAATGAACCTGTAATATATTTTTTTAAGAAATCATTTTAACTGTGTTTTTCTGCCTCCTTGTAAAAAGAGTCCCTGAACTTCTCTTTTCTCCTGAACATCTGACATCTATTTGTTTGGAATGAGCAATGCACATTAGTTGTGATCCTGAGCACATCTCTGCTCACCCTACAATCCCATAGTCTAAAGTCCCTGGTCCATCTCAGGAGCAAACAAGAATTCGTGGGACTACCCCTTTGAGAGCCACTGGTTTTGGGTCCCCATATTTTCCTGCAAGGCCAGGCAACATGCATTTTCCAACTTTCAGAGTCAGTAACCAGTCCATGGGCTTGTTTTTGTTGTTTTATTTGAGGATAACAACTTGGATAGGGTCTAGGGGTGCCCATCTTGCCTAGAACAAAAACTCTGAGGGTAAACTTTACAAAATGTAGGATCCTGGATTTTCTACTCCCTCTGGAGTGGCAAAAGTGTCCTCATGGATCAATAAAACAGTCTCTGTGAGGAGCTCTTGATCACCTGTAAGGGAACCTCTTCAGACACCAACTAGAATCTGCCATCCACCTGGCTGTTTTTTGAAGCATATCCCAGTGCAAGAGATTTAGAAACAGGCTTGCAGCAATGTCCCAGGGTGAACTGGTTGGGTTTAGAACCTAGCAGCCCTCTCTCCTGTAGGCCCCAGGGGTGTAGAAGTACTCACACTGTCCTTATCTCCTTTAGCTTGATGAACTACTTTCAGGCTTTTTCTGGGCTGGTTTCTTTCCAGGCTAAAAAGCTGTCCTTCCTTAGTGGACTGTAAGGCAGTGGAGATCCCTCTGTCAGCTTCCTTCCGACTTCCAGCCTCGAGGCAGCCCACCCCCTCTTCTCTGGGGTCCCTCCTAGAATACACAGCAGCACACCTCAGCACTCCATCTTCCACCTGACTCCCTTACTGGCCAGGTTCTCTCATAATTATGGGCCAGACTGCCACGCTGCCAGGCCTCCTGCTTGGGATTGATTAGACTCCCACAAATATGCAGATTAGCTCCTCCTAGCCTCCACCCACTGGCTTCTAGAAACTTCTCCAAGATCCAGGGGGAGGTACCAGAGGACTGAAATGTAGAGCCCTCCGGCCTACCTGAAGTAAACCCTCTGACTCACACCCTGGCTTCTAACAAGCATCTAACTACATTAACAAACTATGTAGGACAAAAGGGCGCTACAAGAGGATGGCTACATTCCAGGATACAGTGGGACCATGGAGAATGAACGTAGCCACCCTCTAACAGGAAGTCAAATCACAGCAACAAAAAAAAAAAGGAAAAGGGAATTTGAAGGAGGCAGAGAGCTATAGAAAGTACATAGCTGAATATGATTTTATGTTGAACCAGAGTTTAGTATCCCTATAAATAATTCCCCTAAGTTAAAATTGTTAGCTGGCATAATGAGAATAGAATGTATTTTTGCGATTTCTGCAGTTTTGATTTAAGAGCCAAGACAAAATTGCGCTTTCCTTTTGTATTCTGGTTAAGAATAAAGTTGTACCAATTTACAATGGTGCGCTAAATGAAATGTTTGTCATTATTAAGAATCAAAATATTCCTAAAATCTTTTAGGAATAAACAGCTCCCATATTAAAGTGCATTTCTAGCCAAAAAGTTTTTTCTTTCATTTTGGACAGAATACTGAATGGTTAACAACTTTGTCTGGTTTTTCTTTTTTATGCTTTCTGTGTCTCACTGGGTGATTTCTCTTCACTTCCTGTCTTTGTGACACACCAGGAAATGAAAGGAAATCTCACAAAGAGAACGGAAATTAGATGTCATTGGAACAGGTATCCCTATTGGAAGATTTTCCCTTACCATCTATTTCTGCGATAAACATAAAATTTAGCATTTCTTATAATTTGCTGGACAAGGAACACCAGAACAAATAGTGAGAGTGAATTACCCCAATGGGGACACAAATGCCTATAATAACAGACTGAGACTGGAACAATTTCCTTCTCTATCCAAAACTAAAAAAAATAATTAAGCTGTAGATACACTGTAAAACATTTTGAAATAACTTCAGCCTATATGATACTTTAGGGCTTACTCAAAAATGAAATATTTTGAACAGTAAATACCAGGACAACAGTTGGATGTGGTGGACTGGAAACATTTACAATGCAACTTTTATTTTTCCTCTCTGGAGTTTTGTTAATGCTAAGAATGGTCAATGATCCAGGAAAAAAAGGTAATAATATACTGAAACAAATAGAGTAATCTGCTATATAAACAGGAGGGAGCAGAACAGAAAAGGGAAAGAGAAAATAGAAAGATTAGAGTTCTTAGGAATATTTGAATTTAACACTACAGTGAGTTAAACCTGTAATATGAATCCAATATACAAGTAACAGCTAAGGAACACTAGTGTAATAGGCATACAATGTGTAAAATGTGCAAAACTGATAACAATATGTTATATTATACAGTATGACATGATATCACAGGATCCATTTTCAACATTTTAAAATATCATTCCCCTGAGATAAACACAGGGGATGCTGTAGCTGGTCACATGAAAATTGCAAGCTGGTTGGCTTCTATTAAGGCCCACCATACCTTTGGAGTCACTGCATATTAGAAAAGTCAAAGTAACATCAGAGCATTTTATCTTTGTTTTTGTAACTCTTCTTAGGCTGATCATACATTAAACATTTTTCTTGTTCAATTTCCTTTAGATATACCTTCAACTATATAGTGCAAGGGCCTGCCTGATTGCATACAAATTGAAAGTGTTTAGGTTTGAACTCAGTATATGGTTTTGGTAAAACCTATAGGAAAATTGTACAATGTATGGCCAGCCTTATTGACTCAAAACAATGAAGCGGGAGGATTTGTTTGGTAGCCAGGCAGTGAGAACTCAGCAGTGGAAAGAGGGTGGTGCAGGGAAGGAGAGAGCTGAGTGGGTGGAGCAGAGGAGAAAAGAGCTGGGTGGAGCAGGGAAGGAGAGAGATGGGTGGGCGGAGCAGAGGAGGAATGAGCCAAGTGGTGTAGGGAAGGAGAGAGTCGGGGGGGTGGAGCAGAGCAGGAGAGAACTTGGTGGAGCAGGGAAGGAGAGAGCCGGGTGGGCAGAGCAGGAAAGAGATGGGTGGAGCAGGGAAGGAGAGAACCGGGTGGGTGGTGCAGATGGGGAGAGAAATGGGTGGAGCAGGGAAGGAGAGAGCTGGGTGGGCAGAACAGAGGAGGAGAGAGCCAGGTGGAGCAGGGAAGGAGAGAGCCAGGCAGGTGGAGCAGGGAAGGAGAGAGCCAGGCAGGTGGAGCAGGGCAAGAGACTTTCTCACTGAACCAGTAGGTGTGGGCTGGGGCTGCCAAAGTTTCTTTAGTGCTGTGTAACACAAAGAAAAAACCTGAGGCAGCAGCCTCAATGAGCCCTCACCTGCTGTTTCAGTGAGAGTGGAAGCTCAGTGCGAGAGCAAGTCTCCTGCCCTGCTCCAGATTTCTCACTGGTAAGGGATGGGGGTCTGTATTGAGAGGTCTGTACTGGGTGGGGGGACGGCTGTGCTGGGGGGCAAATGCTCTGTTGGAAATTTGGTTGTTTTGTGCTGGACATGGATTCTGTATTGAGGGAGTAGGCTGGGTGGGAGGATAAGGGATGTTAGGGGAGTAGAGAGGGTCATTTTGGTGGTACTTTGTAATCTGGTCTGTGCATTAGGGATTGTTTACATTAGTGGTTGTGGGGGCAGTAAAACTCTTTGCCTGAGCCACAGTGTTACCACATCCCAACCACTCCCCCTTTAGCTGCAGAGGCATGCTGTGGTCACGATGCTTTGGTTCGTAGCCATGGCAAGAATTATAGGTCCTTACTTAATGTTTGGAGCTTGCTAGTAATTTACTTTTTATATAAATAAAAAGGTGCACCCTGGTGATCCTTAATCTACTCCATGTTGTTGGGTAGATCTTAACCTTGTAAAGGTTCCCCGGTTTAAAGTGATTGTAAAGTCACAATTTTTTAATTCAAATAAAAAAACAGTTTTATACTTATTTGCTTAAATACAATAATATTACACAGAGTGGCCACTCACCTCCTCTTCTGGGTACTCCACCAGTGCTCTCCACTCCCTCTCTTCTGTGTGTGCCCCCATAGCAAGCCACTTGCGGGCGTGCTCCTGATCCAGGCTGTGTACGTCCATAGAAACACACAGAGTGGCTCGGCCCCACCCTGCACTCCCTCCTCACAGAATTTGATTGACAGCAGCAGGAGCCAATGGCCAGTGAGACCAGAAAGAAGGGACAGAGAATGTGCACCCGGGCACAGTGCTGGATTGATAAAGGACTCCGGTAAGTGTATGGGGAGGAAGCAGGCAGGGAAAGTTTTTTATCTTAATGCAGAAAATGCATTAAGGTAAACATAGTTGACTCAATTTCAGAGCTTTTTGTGTGGTAAATTCGTGCATGCTAAATAATGTGTAGGTAAAAAAAAACAAAAACTTCTGAGTATTTATTATCCCTCCCTCAAATCACTTACAATAATAGTGCCTTTGTCTGCTTTTTTCTCCAGAATGTTAGCACTGTTTTCTTCTTCCATAGGCCAGGGCCAGTATGTATGAGCCTGACTGAGATGCCAGTTTAGAGATAACACAAGCCCCAACTGCACTAGGGATCCTCCCAACCTGGATTATATGTAGACACTGACTCACTAACTGCATCACATTTGGTCTGGCCTAAAAGGCCTTTTGCAACCCACTCTTCACTATAAGAGTCAGAATGTTTACAGCCGGCTTTTCTGGGTGTAGGTCTACGTCTCCTGGCCCTCAAGCCCTGTCCAGGGCCTCCACTAGCTGACTACAGGCAGGAGGTGGGGTCACTGGCTCGCTTGCCCCAACTGCACTAGGGCTCCCCCCAACTTGGCTTATGTAGTCACTCACTAGCCCATGACATCACTACAGGAGGACTCTTAACTAAAAGAAACCAAACACCTGATTACACTATTCTCTGTTACCAGCACTATCTTGGGAAAGAGTCACCTAGTGGCAGGCTAGCTAACCACACCAACCTAAATGGGATTTGCAGGGTTGCCACAATTTAGGGTGAGAAAAAAGGTAGAAAGGTAGAGTGGTGTGTAGTGTGAAGAATTACAGAGTCACAGTGAGGTAATAGCAGATGGCAGTCAACAGTAAGTGTGAGGGGGAGAAAAAAAAATGATATACAGTATATACATATAAATAAAAATGTCCATTATTTATATATATATACACATTTTTGTTTTTTGGTACTTGTTTTCCTCTGTACCATACACAAAAAGGATGTCATTTGTTTTTCATGGAATTGTGCATTATTTAGGAATTACGGAGACTAACATCATTTACACCCCTGTAATCAGTGGCAGAATTTGCTTTGATCCCACATAAAACAACATTTCCTGTAGTGTTTCTAAGTTTCTTCTGTTTACTCAGAGAAAGGTCCCAGCACGTGCTAGCAGTGATATTCTCGTGGCCTTTTTCTCTTGCAATAGCAAATACTTCTGAGTTTGGACAGAGTATCTATTGAGTGAACATATACTGCTTTTACTAATTTACATCAATATTATAATATTCTCTTGTAAACTATTGAAAATAGAGGTTACTGAATTGCTTGAATGCTATTGTGTCTTTACTTCTAGTTGATTTGATGAAAAATGCTTTTGAAGTGATATCTGAACATAGCAAATAGCTGCCCAGTTAATGCTTTCATCTTTATAACAGAGTACGCTGTTAATATCTATCAACCATAAGTCACTGTTAGGCATGCAAAGACATTCTGAATTTTCACCCCACCGCACTGTGTCAATGGATGTGTGTTTCAGCAGCAACACACAGCAATGCACTAACCTGTGTTGCATTGCGGTACGATGCCAAAAATGCTGCATGCATGATTTTGGGTATGTTCAAATAAATGGGTTGCCCTAATGCAACACACATTATGACATGACACAACGTGCATTAAAGTGTGTGCTTTTTACCTGCTGACCCCTGTATACTGCCTACAAAATTCTTATCTGCTGCCCTGTTGACCCCCTGTACACTGCCCTGCTGACTTCCCATGGTCTGCCCCTGTGTTGTATTTGATATAAATATATGTCTGTTTTATGATTTTTTTTTCTCAGACTTACAGGAAAGGATCTGTTTGTCTTAGAAATAGAAATCAGGTTATGTTTGAATGTTTGAGTGGACTTCTCAAACAAATGCCTTGGTAACACATTACACAAGCTATCGTCTACAACAATGAGAACTTAGACACCATTACTGTATGTTGGGCTCTTCTATTCTACATTTAATTATGTAACTGAAATCAACAAGTCAAGTTAATCAATGGTCAACAATAGCTTGACCTTCTGCCATATATGACCTATGGCATGTATAATACAACAGTGCCATCTAGAGCGTGCATTGGAGAGTGTTTCACATATACAGGACCACGTAATAAGGTGGAAATTGATATGCCCACGTGGGATTGACTACCCAAAACTTTTCAAATAAAAAGTCATCAGGTTAAGCTGACGGGAGGACTGTAAGATGACTTAACACCAAGGAAGATCTCTGCCAGAACCTGAAGGACGCTTTTAGCCCAATCTCCTGCAAGAGTTTTAGAGCAAGCCTGGAGTCTACATTGCCTACAGAGATTGTGAAGCCTCTATAAATCGGAGCTAAGTAACTTTTACTATTGTAACATAGTTTTACTAGGAAGTAGGCATTTTGCTTGTCATAGGTACAGTATATCTGTAGCCCACAGAGGTCTAAGCTTCCTTGCTTTTAACGCAAAGTAACCTTACTAGACACCAAAGCAAAACAGTCCCGACATTTCTTTTTACTGCACCACCACATTAGACAGGCTAGGTCCAGCCCTGTATCTAAGAGTATCCTGAACTGGAAAGAAGAAGAATATCTGGTCCCTTCAGTGTGTAACATACCCATTATTTATTATCTCCCCAAGATACATAAAGATGAAACAAATCCACAAGTGAGGCCAATAGCAAATAGCATTGATTCTTTTGTCTCTAGCTTAGGAAAGTATGTAGATTTTTTCCTACCACCTTTAGCTCAGTCTATGAAAACATACTTGAAAGAAACAAAGCACTGATTACAGATTCTGGAGGAGTTTTGATTAAAAAAAAGCTGTATACTGGTAACTGTGGATGTCAACTCCCTATATACAATTATTAGTCATTTGAAAGCTGAAAGGGCAACCAGATGGGCAATGGGAGGGACTGGAAATTTGGGATTTGCTCAAAAGGAATTTATTTTTAATAATCTTAGATATAATTTAAAACATATTTTACATGAAGATATTTTCTATAAACAGAATACTGGGGTAGCCATGGGGGCAATATTTTCCCTAAGAATAGCCAATATTGTCATGTCCAAAACATAGTATGATACATTTCTTAAAAACAAGCCTAACAAATTGAAATTATTCAAGAGATATGCAGATGATATTGTGATGTTATGGGAGGGGAGTGAGAACTCCTCAGCAGATTTCCTACATTATTTGAATGTAAATAATAGAAATATTAATACAACCTGGAATTATCATAAGAACTGCATCCAATTTATGGATATGGAGATATGTACAGATATCCAAGGAAATAATAGACCAATTACTATTTTAAGGAGGATTGCAGTGTTTTATGTAGCTGTCACCATCCTATGCAGCTATCACCTTTTGTATCATCTCCCCCTTCCTTGAGATTGCAAGCTCCACAAGCAGGGCCCTCCTATTCCTTCTGTACTGAAATGTATTGTAATTGTACTGTCTCCCTTTATACTGTAAATCTCTGGGGAAACTGTTGGCGCTATATAAAGCCTGTATAATAATAATAAAACTTCCTAAAGGACAATTCCTTTAGGATGAGAAGGAATTTTGCAAGATTAGAAAAATATACTGTACCTAGAAGATTGAAAACAAAAAGGGAAGATAAATGATGAGGAATGCTGCCAGTCTTCAAGCCTCTAAAGAAATTGGGATGACACAACATATAAGGCAGAGACTGACATTGTGATACACCAGAACTGGATGTGACACAGAAACTGTGATTGGTCAGTAGGAGTAAGGAGTGCTATGTCACCTTTGCCGGAGATGATGTAATAGGCATTCTGCATATACTGTTACTTGTGCATGGATTTGTGGTGCACTTTATTTGAAAGTGAGATTTTAATAAAAAAAAGTACAGTTGTACACTGTTTTGGTATTTTTACATCTTCATCCTTTTAAACATGACTGACTAAGAGGAATGAAGGTTGGGCAGACCAGATGCCTCCTTTAAACTTTTAAGGGGTGCCAACAAGCTTGACCTAACTGGTTTTACTTTAATTCCACAAAAAAGGTGAGTGCATTTTCAGAAGAGTGTGAACCACTGATGGAACTGCACTACGTTGCTGATCATCACTGTAATCTCTGCACTTCATGAAAGCATGAGTGTTTGAAGATTTAAGTTGCACATCATCCATATAACTAGGACTGTGAACTGAAACAGAAAGTTTACAGAGGCAGTTTATTTACCACTTGGACATTTTTGCACTTACATTTGATACACTTGTGCTGTGGGTGTATATGTCATTAATGTGCCAGATGATGATATCTGTGTATTACTGATTACAAATTTCTTCAGATATCTTCAATAGTAAGCAGGGGCGGACTGACAACTCATGGGGCCCCCGGGCAATAGGGGATCATGGGGCCCGTGTCCTTGCCCAAACTCAAAAAAGCCTATGAAAAAAGGTACCAGAGACATCTCATGGGGCCCCCTACTGACCCCGGGCCCTCGGGCAGTGCCTGAGTTTCCAAATGGTCACTCCGCCCCTGATAGTAAGAGTCACGTAACACTGCACATTCCTTATGTAACATCCAAGTTGTTTTCTAGACACGTGTGAGCTGCTATTTAAGTCTCATTTTTCTGTATTTTTGGGATTTTATCACTTTAAGTTTTAGTATATACATAGCGTGAAGGGATCTCTACAGTGATATTTATCATCATGTCTGTTGTTATGCAACAGTAGGGAATAATGTTATACACATATGGGTACACCCTGATCTTGCTGTTCATCCAGAAACATCTTGTGATTATACTTTTAAAGCACCCACAGAGTATCACTGTACAACAACTCCTTCTTTGCAGCTGTAGGTACCCTTAACAGCATAACAGGATAAAACATACATGTGTGGAGCATTTTAAGGAACACAGATAATGTTACATCAGTCTTTGGAACATAAGACCATGCATCAGTGTTTGTTTTGTAACAGGAGGCTTCTGGCTCAGCATTTATATGGAAGGAGTACTTAAGCCCATTCAGGATACCATATACAGTGCTAAAGACTACAAAAGTAAGCAAGTATCCATCCCAATCTTTCTGCATGGACCAGCTAACTTGGCTGATCTTAAAGCACTATTCTCATTATACCCAGACCTCAGAGCTCCGGGGCCTCGAAACACAACCTGACTCTTTACTTGTACCACCTATCACAACAACACATCTGCACATACATTCCACCTCTATACCAAGATTCACCTGGAGCCCAGCTGGACCATCAGGTAGATGCGAGAAACACTCAGAAAAGTCCTTCCTTACCTTTCACATTCACATTATAAATAATCATAAAAATATAAATAATCATACAAAATCACAATCTTCAATACAGTAGTAAGCTGTTCATTTATGACGAGCAACAGTATTTATAGACTAAATAATTATTACTTACAGAGTAAGTAATTAAGTTACTGAATTACAAAGTATTAGTTACAGAGTAAACCTTACCAGATGACCTATGCCATGAATACATATCAAAACACATTCTGACAAAATGACTCACTGGCTTCTTCCAATATTAAAATCATTACGTTTATTCTGTAAATGGTATTTAAAGAGAGGTGTGGGATTTAAATAACACACACACACTTATCTAGGTGGTATCTCCCCTCTACCCCTAAGACCGAGAATTGAGCAATCAAAGACTGCTGATCGCTCACTTCTCACTATTCACTGTCACCAGCTCTCTGCTTTACACCTCCAGCACTCACTTGAGCATTGGACTGTGGACAGGGCTGTTTTGAAGGAGGGGCAAAAGGGGCAGCTGCCCTGGGCCCAGTCATTGTTGTGGGGCCCAAAGCAGTTCCCCTATACTTGCCAACTGTCCAACTGTGCAATGAAATCTTCGTCCCACACTGTGCCATGTTATCTCAGTGTGAAGTGCTGACACTTATGCTGCCCAGCCCTGCCTGATTGCCATGATTCACATGCAGATTGTGTCATTATTCACATGGAAATAATTTGCATTCATATGTAAAAAGAGGCAGTCCAGTGGCATTGGTATGTAAATTGCGGGCACATTCATATGTAAATATCAGCATATGTAAATATCAATATGTGCAGTAACATCTAGCATCTAATCAGTGAGCAGCAATGATTTACAGTAACCTCTAGAAACCAATCAGCAAGCAGAAATCATGTGCTGTAACCTCTAGCAATTAATTAGTGAGCCGTAATGTGTGATGTAACCTCTACCAACCAGTCAGTGAGCTGTAATGATGTGCTGAAACCTCCAGCAACCAATTGAAATCACTGGCTGATCTACTAAATAAACTGATTTTGAGTCTAGCTGCTATTTATTTTAGCAGGTAGAGAGCAAAATTGCATGATGGTGAGGGGGGGGGGTGCATGAAAATGTTTTCCTAGGTTCCAATCAATATTTAAGACACCACTGACTGTGGATGGAACACAACTGGACGTTAATAGGCTGAACCAGCTGCTGGTCAGGAATCTGGGTGGATCCTGATATTAAAGTTGGGATCCTTCCAGAGTCTGGACCAGCTCAATGTTGTCAGCCTAAGGAGGGCTTTATCTCATTGTCGGCTGAATACGGGTCACATGAGTGCAGAACTAAGTACATTCAAATGACTTACAGGAGCAGTAGAGCCAAAATAGGTTTTCACCCTACTTCTCCTTTAATGAAAATCCATAAATACCAATTTCAACAAGTAACAACTTTACAATGCTTTGAAACATAACAAAAATTGCTGATTAAAAAAAGAGGTAATAAAGCTCATCAACCATCATAGAATGGCAACAATGTTCAGTAACGAAAAGTATGAATTTTCAACTCAGTGATTTTAGTGTGGGACCTGGTAAAATTGGAGTAGAGAAAGGTGAGTACTGATCCAATAATTCAGGCAATAAATAAGAAGTGGTTGGTGGTACACTGGATAACTTTGTTTTCAGGAGCTAAGTTTGCGGGACTTTGTACAGCGTTGTTTCATACCCAGTACCTTGTAAGTGCAATTTTGTTTTAATAAAAGTTTTTAGTTATGGTTTTACAATATGGATAGCTTTTTTGCATTCTATATGTCACAATTGGATGCCTGATATATTGAGAGTGGGTATTCTCTATGAATTATGCAGAGATTTAAGGAGTCATATCTGATGGTGTGGAGGAAGCTGTAACTGACATTATCTGATACCATTGAGCTGGTTTTGACTAATCAGTAAAATGGGGGTCAAACACATCTGGTAAGCTTTTTTTGAGCACAGTGTGGGGTGACAAATTTGCATGTGTTAACAACATGGTTTCATCATTCCACCACTTGAAGAGTATCCAGTTATTCTATAGAAGATTTTCACAAGGAGACGGAACTTTCATTAATGAACTTTTTATTTATTTATGAGCATAAAATATTTACACTTATGAATTGTCCATTGTTAAATCTAAATTATGATTCGGCACTTATATTGATGGCAAGCTTGCAAAATATTTGGTTTTTATGATTAGTCATAATTAATATTAATATGTGTGAATGGTCTTTGACAAATGGTAGTATTTACTATTCTTCAATTATAGCTGAGACCAAAAGATATACAAGTTAAGCTGAAATAGTATATACTAGTTGAAGGTTGAGTATACTATATTTAGGCATAGGAGTATCTGGTAGTTATGTCAAGGTTATTAGAAGTGACTTACTATTACAGTATGTATTTTAATAGTATCTGTGTGTATTTAGTATACGTTTCTAACATTGATACATATATAGTTTAGTGATTATACATTGATATGTTCTTAAGCTATACTATTCTTTAAATATAGCTGAGGGTTACGTCATTAGCTTATAATATTATTTACATCAGCATACATACAGTCATGGCCGAAATTGTTGGCACCCTTGATATTTTTCCTGAAAATCAAGTATTTCACACAAAAAAGGTATTGCATTAACACATGTTTTGCTATACACATGTTTATTCCCTTTGTATGTATTGGAACAAATATAAAATAGAGGCAGAAAAGCAAATATGACATAATGTCACACAAAACCCCAAAAATGGGCTGGACAAAAGTATTGGCACCCTTAACTTAATATTTGGTTGCACACCCTTTGGAAAACATAACTGAAATCAGTCGCTTCCTATAACCATCAATAAGCTTCTGACACCTCTCACCCGGAATTTTGGACCACTCTTCCTTTGCAAACAGCTCCAGGTCTCTCTTATTGGAAGGACACCTTTTCCCAACAGCAATTTTAAGATCTCTCCACAGGTGTTCAATGGGATTTAGATCTGGGCTCATTGCTGGCCACTTCAGAACTCTCCAGCGCTTCTTTGCCATCCATTTCTGAGTGCTTTTTGACGTATGTTTGGGGTCATTGTCCTGCTGGAAGACCCAGGATCTTGGACGCAAACCCAGCTTTCTGACACTGGGCCCTACAGTGCGACCCAAAATCCTTTGGTAATCCTCAGATTTCATGATGCCTTGCACACAGTCAAGGCACCCAGTGCCAGAGGCAGCAAAACAACCCCAAAACATCATTGAACCTCCACCATATTTTACCGTAGGTACTGTGTTTTGTTCTTTGTAGGCCTCATTCCGTTTTCGGTAAACAGTAGAATGATGTGCTTTACCGAAAAGCTCTATCTTGGTCTCATCTGTCCACAAGACGTTTTCCCAGAAGGCTTTTGGCTTACTCAAGTACATTTTGGCAAACTGTAGTCTTGCTTTTTTATGTCTCTGTGTCAGCAGTGGGGTCCTCCTGGGTCTCCTGCCATAGCGTTTCATTTCATTTAAATGTCGACGGATAGTTCGCGCTGACACTGATGCTCCCTGAGCCTGCAGGACGGCTTGAATGTCTTTGGAACATGTTTGGGGCTGCTTATCCACCATCCGGACTATTCTGCGTTGCAATCTTTCATCAATTTTCCTCATCCGTCCACGACCAGGGAGATTAGCTACAGTGCCATGGGTTGCAAACTTCTTGATAATGTTGCGCACTGTGGACAAAGGCAAATCTAGTTCTCTGGAGATGGACTTGTAACCTTGAGATTGTTGATATTTTGCCACAATTTTGGTTCTCAGGTCCTCAGACAGTTCTCGTCTCCTCTTTCTGTTGTCCATGCTTAGTGTGGCACAGACAGACACACAATGCAAAGGTTAAGTGAACGTCTCTCCTTTTTATCTGCTTTCAGGTGTGATTTCTATATTGCCCACACCTGTTACTTGCCCCAGGTGAGTTTACAGGAGCATCACATGCTTGTAACATTCTTATTTATCCGCAGTTGTGAAAGGGTGCCAATACTTTTGTCCAGCCCATTTTTGGAGGTTTGTGTGACATTATGTCGAATTTGCTTTCTTTCCTCCCTTTTTTTGTTTTGTCCCAATACACACAAAGGGAATAAACATGTGTATAGCAAAACGTGTTAATGCAATACGTTTCGTGAGAAATACATGATTTCCTGGAGAAATATCAAGGGTGCCAACAATTTCGGCCATGACTGTATGTTCCTGTCCATCAAACATCATATGTATAGCATCCTTTCCTTATATGAAATGGCTTTGCTAAGCAGTAATAATTTCCATAGAAGGTATTAAGATCACTAACTATGACGTACATTTGCCTCATAAAAGACCATCAGATAACGGACAAAGAGACACTCACTCACACACACACTTACACGCTACATAACTCTTGCATACACACGTCTGAGAAGCTGCAACAGGTGCATACTGAGATCACTTCCGGCTACAATATAGTCCCATCCGGCTTTTCCTTCTTCACAAAGTCATTGAGACGGACAAGGACATGGAGTATCGCACATGGCAAGGACAGCCATGACAGATAATGGTGACTCTTTCTTTGAACTTTCGCTTGTCATTTTTACAGTAGTTTTATCTACATGGAACTGTTCATAATACGCTTTACATTGTTATTTTACACCATTGTGTGATAGAATAAAATCACACTTCATTTTTTATTTCAATGGCTCTTTCATTCATAATCGCCTCAAGACACTAGAAGAAGTATTATATGTGTCTAAAAATCCAACATCCATCTAGTTAATTTTTAGTGAGATACATATTTTGTTTATTCACACTTTCACGTGGTATTAGTTGGGTATTCAAGTTTTTTTGAATGCTACACTGTTTTATCCTTTTAACTAGTTTCAGACTTTGGGCATGGTACACACACCCACAAAAAGGTCATCATTGTAAACAGGACATGTGTAGCACATCCAGTCCTTCTGCCCTGCTCTCCCCTTCCAGCACATAGCAATATGGCCCTGATAATTCAAAACCAGATTAATGTGTACACAGAGAAGGTTGGCATTCAGAGGCATCACTATAGGGGTCACAATTTTCTCCCGGCCCCATGCTCCAGGGGGCCTGGGAGGCACTCCTGTACACCTGGATAGAAAGGGTGGCAGGGGCAGCATATAGAGAAACTGATCCCCTCAATTTTCCTCCTGCAGCTGCTGAAATACAGCTTCTCCTCCTCTTCCTCAGCATTCAGTGGCTGCAGGAGGAAAATGGAAGGTATTAGTTCCTCTATATTCCACCCCCACCACCCCTCCTATCTAGGTAACACTGCCCCTGGGCCCTTGTGTACTCTCCTAACCTCCCCTGATCTCCTGCAGCTCCGCCAGCTTCCTACCTTAAATGGTAAATAAAAAAATAAACAAAAAATTAAAACCTAGTGACACCAGTGGCTGCTTGCAAAGGTCGCACATGCACTTGGGCCCTTGGGCAGGGCCCTGTGAACTGTAATAAAGGGCCCCATGATGGGAGTAAAGAGCCCCAAGGATGAGAAGGTCCCCAGGCCCAGAGGGAAGAGCCCCTGTCAGGGGTCAGGGGGGCATGGCTTCTTGCAACAGGATCCTTTCATACTGGAACATGGTGAAGGTACAAAAGTACCACGCGATCTGGTTACAGTGCGTTTAAAAAAATGGTGCATGCTGAAATTGTACTGCATGGTGTTCCTGTGTGATTCACATGCAGTTTATAGTGTAAAAGGGCCCTTAAGGTTCTAGTTACATCTCTGTTGGCAGCTTTCAGCTATGAAAAAAAAAAAGTGTTTATAATGTACATGATACTCAGATGCTACAGAAAGATACAATGTTACACATTGTTACTTTTGTATCATTCTGTTCATTCATCTACAGATCAAAGTGATAAACTCTGATCTGCAGATGGTGTCAGTTAAAAAAACCTGACAAGTAAAAAAAAAAAAAAAAATACTTTCTTTGTTAAATAAAATGTTTTTCTATTTAACCCCTTATTAACCCTTAGCTTACTCTGATCAGCCCTAATAATCCTTATCCATTCGAATATTATTTCCTGCTAATTTTTTTTTGTTCTATTTTATTAACCATTAATATTCAAACGTTTTTGTTTTGTTCATTAATATTTTCCACATTTAACATATATTTATATGTTTCCCATTTTTAAAAAGTGAAAAATTAAAAAAACAAAAACAAAACAAAACAAAGCACTTTATTTGTAAATAACTTTGCTTTGTACCAGAATCATAATTTTAGTGTAATTTTAACCACTTTAGCTTCAGCAGATTTTACCCCCTTCATGCCCAGGCCATTGTTTTCTATTTAGCACTGTGCTGGTAACTGTGTGGTCACACAACACTATACCCAAACAATATTTATTTACATTTTTTTTCACAAAAATAGAGCTTTCTTTCGGTGGTATTTGATCACCATTGGGTTTTTTATATTTTTGTGATATAAATGAAAAAAGACAGCAACATTTTGAAAAAACTTTTTTTTGTACTTTCTACTACAAAAACATATCCAATAAAAAAAAAATGTAATTAAATTTCTTCATACATTTTGGCAAAAATATATTCTGCTATATGTTTGTGATAAAAAAAAAAGTGTATATTGATTGGTTTGCATGAAAGATATAGCACCTACAAACTATGGTATATGTACTGTAAATTTTTTTATATACACTACTAATGGCGCTGAGCAGCGACTTATATTGGGACTGCGATAGTGCGGTGGGCGATCTGACACTAAATGATGCTGGGGGAAACTGACTAAATGCCACTGACATCACCAGTGACAATAATAAAGTGATCAGTGATAATAATATATACTGTCACTGTACTAATGACACTGGCTTGGAAGGGGTTAACCTCTAGGGCAATCAAGGGGTTAAGTGTGTGACTAACTATGTGTAAAGTGTGCTGCTTTTTACTAATAAATTTCTTAGTTTCTCATCCCTACAGATCATTCCCTCTTTACAGAGCTCTGTGTTGATTGTCAACACAGCTCTGGGCTGTAATTGTATACAGCCGATCAGCAGGCCCTGGCCATGAATCATTAGCTGGGACTTGCTGACAGATCATGTGTCATGAGTGGGTGCGCAAATCATATCATAAATCACAAATCACACATCACAAATCATAGTGGGTGCGCACCCCCAAACCTAAAAAAAGCCAGCGGCATACCGGTATGTCGCTTTGCCTGTGCAAGCCGCTTGTCTGCAGTACATTGCGGGCGGGCAGGCAGTCCACAAGTGGTTAAACAGCACAAATTTCAGAACTTATTATCTATCTATTTATTTTTAAAATTACTCTGGTCAAAAAAAAAAAAGTGCATTTGGTTTAGTTTGGTGAGGTTTAATTGTCTAAATTGCAAGACATTAATCTTGAAAAAAAGCCTTGTTTGTTCTTAAAAAAACAATATCTGTATTACCTTGTTATCTTAAGTAATGACAAAGGTATAACCGAAATGTAAAAATTGCTCTGGTCCATAGGGGTGAACAGGTGTGGCCAGATCACCAGGTGAAAACAGAAGGGAAAAGCCTAAAAATAAAAACCTAATGCAACCACATCTACATCTAAGGATCGGTAATCTGCAATATTTTTGTATTGCCCCCACCAACAAATACTTACCTGAGTGCTGATTCGATCTAGCACTATAGCATCTCTCTCCTCTCTCAAACATTTAGACAGGACCAAATTGGTTGTTTTGCAGGCTGGCTGGTACAGTGAAGGAAATAAGTATTTGATCCTCTGCTGATTTTGAATGTTTGCCCACTCACAAAGAAATGATCAGTCTAAAAATCGAATGGTAGGTGTATTGTAACACTGAGAGACAGAATAGTAAGTGTTGCTGGGAAATCCTTTGTTTGTTTGCAATGTGCATTGCCCTTCCATGTGCACATTACTGCTAAGGCTGGTTATAGGTTGGGATTAGAGATGAGCGAATCGAACCAGGCGAACCGGAATTCGAGTCGAATTTCAGGAAATATTCGATTCGCGGCGAAACCGAAATTTTGCCTACTTCGGGTGCGCGAATCGAACATTTCCCGATCAGCCGGCAAAAGTGTCCCTGCAGTGAGCTCCGCTATTTCTGACAGTTCTCTGACAGAAGGAACACATGTTTAGCGGTTGAAACATTGTATCTATTAGTTTATATTTAGGATACAGATGTTTCAACCACTGTTCATGTGAAGAAGCTGTGAGAGAACTGTCAGAAATAGAGGAACTCTGCACATACACTTTTTGCCGGCTTGGAATTATTCTTCTTTTCATCCTACTTCTTCTTCTTCTTCTTCATCCTCATCCTCATCCTCTTCTTCTGAGGATGAGGATGAGGATGAAGAAGAAGAAGAAGCAGTAGGATGAAAATAAGAATAATTCCAAGCCGGCAAAAAGTGTATGTGCAGAGTTCCTCTATTCTGCAGATACACTTAGAGGAGCTCTGCACATACACTTTTTGCCAGTTTGGAATTAATCTTATTTTCATCCTACTTCTTCTTCTTCTTCTTCTTCTTCTTTATCCTCATCCTCAGAAGAAGAAGAAGAGGATGAAGAAGAAGAAGAAGAAGTAGGATGAAAATAAGAATAATTGCAAGCCGGCAAAAAGTGTATGTGCAGAGTTCCTCTATTCTGCAGATACACTTAGAGGAGCTCTGCACATACACTTTTTGCCGGCTTGGAATTAATCTTATTTTCATCCTACTTCTTCTTCTTCTTCTTCATCCTCATCCTCATCCTCAGAAGAAGAAGAAGAGGATGAGGATGAGGATGAAGAAGAAGAAGAAGAAGAAGAAGAAGAAGTAGGATGAAAATAAGAATAATTCCAAGCCGGCAAAAAGTGTATGTGCAGAGCTCCTCTAAGTGTATCTGCAGAGCTCCTCTAAGTGTATCTGCAGAATAGAGGAACTCTGCACATACACTTTTTGCCGGAAACCGCTGTATGGAGGGAATGTCCCAGAACTGTCAGAAATAGTCTATTTCTGACAGTTCTGGGACATTCACTCCATACAGCTGTTTCAACCGCTGTATGGAGGGAATGTCATAGAACTGTCAGAAATAGACTATTAATGACAGTTCTGGGACTGTCCTTCCATACAGCGGTTGAAACATTGTATCTATTTGTTTCCATAAATGGATCCATTTATGGAAACAAATAGATACAATGTTTCAACCGCTGTATGGAAGGACAGTCCCAGAACTGTCATTAATAGTCTATTTCTGACAGTTCTATGACATTCCCTCCATACAGCGGTTGAAACAGCTGTATGGAGTGAATGTCCCAGAACTGTCAGAAATAGACTATTTCTGACAGTTCTGGGACATTCACTCCATACAGCGGTTGAAACATTGTATCTATTTTTTTCCATAAATGACATTCTGCAGATACACTTAGAGGAGCGCTGCAGATACACTTTTTGCCGGCTTGGAATTATTCTTATTTTCATCCTACTTCTTCTTTTTCTTCTTATGAGGATGAGGATGAAGAAGAAGAAGTAGGATGAAAATAAGATTAATTCCAAGCCGGCAAAAAGTGTATCTGCAGCGCTCCTCTAAGTGTATTTGCAGAATGTCATTTATGGAAAAAAATAGATACAATGTTTCAACCGCTGTATGGAAGGACAGTCCCAGAACTGTCATAAATAGTTTATTTCTGACAGTTCTGGGACATTCACTCTATACAGCTGTTTCAACCGCTGTATGGAGGGAATGTCATAGAACTGTCAGAAATAGACTATTAATGACAGTTCTGGGACTGTCCTTCCATACAGCGGTTGAAACATTGTATCTATTTGTTTCCATAAATGGATCCATTTATGGAAACAAATAGATACAATGTTTCAACCGCTGTATGGAAGGACAGTCCCAGAACTGTCATTAATAGTCTATTTCTGACAGTTCTATGACATTCCCTCCATACAGCGGTTGAAACAGCTGTATGGAGTGAATGTCCCAGAACTGTCAGAAATAGACTATTTCTGACAGTTCTGGGACATTCACTCCATACAGCGGTTGAAACATTGTATCTATTTTTTTCCATAAATGACATTCTGCAGATACACTTAGAGGAGCGCTGCAGATACACTTTTTGCCGGCTTGGAATTATTCTTATTTTCATCCTACTTCTTCTTTTTCTTCTTATGAGGATGAGGATGAAGAAGAAGAAGTAGGATGAAAATAAGATTAATTCCAAGCCGGCAAAAAGTGTATCTGCAGCGCTCCTCTAAGTGTATTTGCAGAATGTCATTTATGGAAAAAAATAGATACAATGTTTCAACCGCTGTATGGAAGGACAGTCCCAGAACTGTCAGAAATAGTCTATTTCTGACAGTTCTGGGACATTCACTCCATACAGCTGTTTCAGAAATAGACTATTAATGACAGTTCTGGGACTGTCCTTCCATACAGCGGTTGAAACATTGTATCTATTTGTTTCCATAAATGGATCCATTTATGGAAACAAATAGATACAATGTTTCAACCGCTGTATGGAAGGACAGTCCCAGAACTGTCATTAATAGTCTATTTCTGACAGTTCTATGACATTCCCTCCATACAGCGGTTGAAACAGCTGTATGGAGTGAATGTCCCAGAACTGTCAGAAATAGACTATTTATGACAGTTCTGGGACTGTCCTTCCATACAGCGGTTGAAACATTGTATGTATTTGTTTCCATAAATGGATCCATTTATGGAAACAAATACATACAATGTTTCAACCGCTGTATGGAAGGACAGTCCCAGAACTGTCATTAATAGTCTATTTCTGACAGTTCCATGACATTCCCTCCATACAGCGGTTGAAACAGCTGTATGGAGTGATTGTCTCAGAACTGTCAGAAATAGTCTATTTCTGACAGTTCTGGGACATTCACTCCATACAGCTGTTTCAACCGCTGTATGGAGGGAATGTCATGGAACTGTCAGAAATAGACTATTAATGACAGTTCTGGGACTGTCCTTCCATACAGCGGTTGAAACATTGTATGTATTTGTTTCCATAAATGGATCCATTTATGGAAACAAATACATACAATGTTTCAACCGCTGTATGGAAGGACAGTCCCAGAACTGTCATTAATAGTCTATTTCTGACAGTTCTATGACATTCCCTCCATACAGCGGTTGAAACAGCTGTATGGAGTGAATGTCCCAGAACTGTCAGAAATAGACTATTTCTGACAGTTCTGGGACTGTCCTTCCATACAGCGGTTGAAACATTGTATCTATTTTTTTCCATAAATGACATTCTGCAAATACACTTAGAGGAGCGCTGCAGATACACTTTTTGCCGGCTTGGAATTAATCTTATTTTCATCCTACTTCTTCTTCTTCATCCTCATCCTCATAAGAAGAAAAAGAAGAAGTAGGATGAAAATAAGAATAATTCCAAGCCGGCAAAAAGTGTATCTGCAGCGCTCCTCTAAGTGTATCTGCAGAATGTCATTTATGGAAAAAAATAGATACAATGTTTCAACCGCTGTATGGAGTGAATGTCCCAGAACTGTCATAAATAGTCTATTTCTGACAGTTCTGGGACATTCACTCCATACAGCTGTTTCAACCGCTGTATGGAGGGAATGTCATGGAACTGTCAGAAATAGACTATTAATGACAGTTCTGGGACTCTGACAGTTCCATGACATTCCCTCCATACAGCGGTTGAAACAGCTGTATGGAGTGAATGTCCCAGAACTGTCAGAAATAGACTATTTCTGACAGTTCTGGGACAATCACTCCATACAGCTGTTTCAACCGCTGTATGGAGGGAATGTCATGGAACTGTCAGAAATAGACTATTAATGACAGTTCTGGGACTCTGACAGTTCCATGACATTCCCTCCATACAGCGGTTGAAACAGCTGTATGGAGTGAATGTCCCAGAACTGTCAGAAATAGACAGAAACTGTCACAGAACTGTCCTTCTCATCCTTCTCCTTCTTCTCATCCTTCTTCTCATCCTTCTTCTCATCCTTCTTCTCATCCTTCTCCTTCTTCTTCTCATCCTTCTCCTTCTTCTCATCCTTCTCCTTCTCCTTCTTCTCATCCTTCTCCTTCTTCTCATCCTTCTCCTTCTCCTTCTTCTCATCCTTCTCCTTCTCCTTCTTCTCATCCTTCTCCTTCTCCTTCTTCTCATCCTTCTCCTTCTTCTCATCCTTCTCCTTCTCCTTCTTCTCATCCTTCTCCTTCTCCTTCTTCTCATCCTTCTCCTTCTCCTTCTTCTCATCCTTCTCCTTCTCCATCTTCTCATCCTTCTCCTTCTCCTTCTTCTCATCCTTCTCCTTCTCCTCATCCTTCTCCTTCTCCTTCTTCTCATCCTTCTCCTTCTCCTTCTTCTCATCCTTCTCCTTCTCCTTCTTCTCATCCTTCTCCTTCTCCTTCTTCTCATCCTTCTCCTTCTCCTTCTTCTCATCCTTCTCCTTCTCCTTCTCCTTCTCTTTCCTCATCTCCAAGGGCATTTAAATTAAAGGTACAGTGTTCTGCACTAATTTAAAGGCTCTCTGAAGCCTAGAAACCCTTTTTATAAGTCATCTTCGTAGCGAAGAAATTCGCATCGAATCGAATTTCACACTGGAATTCGCCGAATCAGCCGAATCGAATTTTTGAGAAATTCGCTCATCTCTAGTTGGGATGGTTGCCATTTCTTTGTGTAGTTGGCTAATTTGGATGCAGGGACTCACTGGATGCCTTTGCTGTCATTTGGTATAGCTGGGCGTCACGTGCGTCCCTGTACCTTTAACCACATGCCGCCCAGCCATTATATAAATATGGTGGTAGGGCGGCACGGCTGGGCAAAACCACGTTTTAAAACAGGTAGGGGGCGCGCGAGGCGCACCGCCGCCCTGCCTGTCCCGCCGATCACAGCCGCGGATGTCAGTCGCCGGGTCACAGTCGGTCGTTACCGGTTATGTCCCGGCGATCATCGCTGACAGAGAGCACAGCTGCAGTAGCTGTGCTTTCTGTCAGTTCCCTGACAGCTCCAGGACACGCTGAACGGGACAGAAGAGTTTCTCTCTCCTGATCAGCGGTGTCCCGTGCAGTACACACCCCCGCCCCCTAGTAAAACACTCCCCTCACACAGTTAACCCTTTCCCTGAAAAATAAACTTAACCCCTTCCTCCCCAGTGCCATTAGTACAGTGTCAGTTTTTTTTTTTTGCACTGATCACTGTATTGGTGTCACTGGGGATGTCAGTGACCCCAAGTCAGTACCCCCCCAGTGTCAGAATGGCCGCCGCAGTCCCGCCATAAGTCCCTGATCGCCGCCATATGTCACTGATCGCCGCCATTATTAGTATAAAAAAAAACAAAAACTAAAAATCCCAGTATCTTTCCCGCCATTTGTAAACGCTATAAAACTTTCACGTAAACCAATTAATTTACACGTATTGGGTTTTTTTTTTAGCAAAGACATGTCGCAGAATGCATTTTGGCAGAAATTCATGACTAAATTTGATTTTTAAATTTTTTTTTAGTGGACATGTTTTATAGCAAAAAGTCCAAAATATTTTTTTTTTTCCTCAAAATTGTCATCCTTTTTTTTATAGCGCAAAAAATAAAAATCATACAGGCAAAAAAATGGCGTAAATTGCAGTATCTATACCATAGTTTGTAGACGCTATAACTTTCACATAAAGCAATCAATACACACTTATTGGGATTTTGTTTTACCAAAAACATGTAGCAGAATACATTTTGGCCTAAATTTATAACCAACTTTGAGTTTACTATATATTTTTTATAGCTGAAAGTAAAAAATATTGTTTTTAAAAATTTTAGGCCTTTTTTTGTTTATAGCGTGAAAAATAAAAAGCGCACAGGTGATCAAATACCACCGAAAGAAAGCTCTATTTGTGTGAAAACAAGGACGCAAATTTCGTTTGGGTGCAGCATTGCATGACCGCGCAATTATCAGTTGAATTAGTGCAGCGCCGAGTAGCAAAAAGAGGCCTGGTCATTAAGGGGGGTAAATCCTCTGGAGCTCAAGTGGTTAAGGAGGGATGGGCTCCTCCAGGCACACCTGCCCTTAACCCATCCATTAATAAATGTGCTCCTACTATGGAGGCTCTGGAAATTTTAGAGTTAGGTCCACAGTATACAGAAGACCCTAGACATGGGACTGTGGCTTACGCATGTATTTGCAAATGTGTGCAAACAAAGCCCTTTGTTTTTAATGCAAACTGTTAGACAGGACCATGTTGGTTGTTTCGCAGGCTGGCTGGTAATTGTGCTGGGAAATCTTTTGTTTGTTTGTGATCTCTCTCCTCTCTTCCTGCATTCTCCGAACACAGAGGCAGCCGTGTGTGTGTGTGGGGGCAATCCTATGAGGTGGGATCTGGGGTTGGGGCCAAGCCATGCTATGTGTGTCTATGAAGGCACCCAGCCCAGCTCAGGAGCAAGCCCACACATGCGCCCCCATAGCAAGCAGCTTGCTATTGTAGCGCATTCAGAAGAGTTAGAGCCTGTAGTCTGAGCGGGGGACCCCAGAAGAGGAGGTTCAGCACTGCTCTGTAAATTATCATTGCACCAAGTACAGCAAGTATAACATGTTCATTATTTAAAAATATATTTTTTAGCCTTTACAACCGCTTTAAGCAGCAGATAATATAAATATTTTATTTATTGCAGGTACTTATATAGCGCTGTCAAATTTACTCAGCGCTTTACATATACTGTACATTCACATCAGTCCCTAACCCTCAAGGGGCGTCCAATCTAAGGTCTCCAACTTACATTCATACATGCACACACTAGGGCCAATTTAGACAGGATCCAATTCACCTACCAGCATGTCTTTGGAGTGTGGGAGGAAACCCACGCAGGCACAGGGAGAACATGCAAACTCCAGGCAGGTGGTGCCGTGGTTGGGATTCAAACCAATAACACTAGTACTGCCAGTCGGAAGTGCTAACCATTTAGCCGCTGTAAATACATTCTGATTCACCTAGCCTCTGCTCTCTCTGAGTACCTTTATAAACTATGAGTCATGCTGTCCATTCACTAGAATGTAATAACTCAAGCTACATGGCACATGATTGGATCTTGTTGTTCAGCTATTTTCCTGCTGGATTGTCATTAGGGAAACAAATGACATGCTCCTACAATATAGAAACTGCACATTAATTAATCTTTGTATAAGTCAGTAGGATTCATGTAATGTAACCTTTATCTAAGCACTAGACCTTTCTCTTCTTGTACTCGATCATTAAAATAACATGCTTCATGGGAAAAATTGGTGAGATCATAATTAGCCCCCAAGAAGGAATGAAATCACAGTGACTAACAAGCAAATATTTGTTATTCCTGGCAGGATATGTTGGGCCCTGTAGTGTGAGTGAACAGTGCCACCAAGTGGTCTATTGAGATCATGGCTGTCTGTGAAGTCTTCCACTGTGTCAGCCATCCATAGGGAAAAGAGACACTATTTCTATTCTTTGACAAGCCAAATTTATTTTAGTTTATTTTTTTTTTAATTTCTAGAATTTGTAGACTCCATCAGATATTGAAACTCCGAAGTATTCAATATATTTAAAGCTAAAGTTTACCCAAAAATGACATACTGTATATTATTATTACTATTATTATACAGGATTTATATAGCACCAACAGTTTGCTCAGTGCTTTACAATATAAATGGAGACAATACAACAACAATACAGTTCAATGCAAGAGGATTAGGAGGGCCCTGCTCCTTGGAGCTTACAATCTAAGAGGGAAGGACTGGTGGTACAAAAGGTAATAACTGTGGGGGATGAACTTATAGGAGGAATAGAAGATTCTATTAGTAGATGAAGGCAGGATAGGCTTTCCTGAAGAGATAGGTTTTCATAAATCACCTAAAAGTGGGCAGAGTAGGCGATAGTTGGATAGATTGGGGTAGAGAGTTCCAGAGGATGGGGGAGGCTCTGGAGAAGTCCTGGAGATGAGCATGGGAGGAGGAGACAAGGGAGCAAGAGGTCATGGAAGCAGCAGAGAGGACAGTTTGGGTGATATTTGGAGACAAGATTGGTGATTTAATTTGGGGGGCAGAGTTATAAATGGCTTTATATGTTATTGTTAATGTTTTGAATTTTATCCGTTGGGCAATGGGAAGCCAGTGGAGGGACTGGCAGAGAGGGGTGGCTGATACAGAACGGTTAGTAAGGTGGATGATTCTGGCAGCAGCATTCATGGTAGACTGAAGAGGGGATAGCCTGCGATGAAGTAGGCCAATGAGGAGGGAGTTACAATAGTCAAGGGAAGATATAACCAGGGAGTGAATAAGTTGCTTAGTGGTTTCACAGGTTAAGAATGGAGGTATCTTAGAGGTGAAAAATGAATAAATGCAATCTCCTGCGCTTGAATGGAGAAACCCTACCACTAAGCTGCTAACACCCCCCTTCAACCATAAAGTGTAAATAAACAATAAATAATGGTGCAGCGCTGAATAAATACTAAATCAATATAAAATCAAACTAATTAAAATCCATAGATAAACATACTTTAGTGAAAAACAGGTGTATCAATATATAGTGCTCACATATATAATCAAAAAAATAACCCCAACACTAGGATCATATTAAGTGAATAGCATAATTCGTGCATGTGTGTAAAACACTCTGTGAAATAATTCAATCTATCTATATATATATATATATATATATATACATATACATATATATACACATACATATATATATCCACTACAAACAAAATCCACACAATGTCCCAGTAATGTAAATATAAATATAAATCCGTGCTCCACAGCAATGACTCGCGTGTAAATATTGTGAATCCAGTGCCCACAACTCATGAATCCAAAACCTTCCAAAGTGGCCCCTCACCTCCCAATAGTGACCACAAAGGCCAGCTCACTTTTGGTTAAGAAACTCTTTCCCAGGAACAATCTCATCACCACCAGATGGACCCTCCTGGATATTCATAGGCATTTATCCTCCTGAGTACTCAACTCCCCTGGTACTTGTATCAGTAGTTCACCCACACAGGATCATGACAAAAACAGATAGAGATCCTCCATAGTGTAAATCAGTATTTATTGAATAGATAAATCAAAGAAATCCTACTCACATGTCCCACAGCAACATCAGGCATTTCCCCATATTATGGGTGCATGTTCATGGTTCCGAGTGTATAAAGATGGCCCCCACATTAGAAATGACGTCAGCGCGTACCGGAAGTCATGTCACCGCGTACCGACACGTTGCGTCACGATAATTACGTGACTTCTTCAGGGTTTAGTATTTATTCAGCGCTGCACCATTATTTATCTTAGAAATGAAGTCTACAAGATTTGGACAGTGATTGGATTTGGGGGTGAAAGGACAGATGGAAGTCTAGGATTACACCGAGTACCCTGGCATGAGGGGAGGGACTGATGGTTGTATTATTGATCTTGATGGAGAAGTCAGGGGAGGGGGCACGGGCTGGAGGGAATAGTATGAGCTCCATTTTGAAAAATATATATATTTGAATGAATATAAAGTCAGTATTTTTTTACCATACAATTCACTATCAAATTTTAAAATAAAATACATATATATACTTTTTTATACTTAGCGTCTGGTTCAATTATGCACCACAATTGCACTTACTGGGCACCCCAGAATCTGCACATAATAGAGGAACATCATGTTAACACCAGTGCCTCCTGGCCCTTTCAGAGGTTTCTGATGCCAAGAGGTGGGGCAGGGTTTTTGATAATGTGACCACCGTGATTGGCTGGTACATCAGTCACATGATTGGAAAGCTCCCAATCGCAAGTAGAGATTGGGAGTTTTCCGTTAGCCTCCGGTTTCTGTGCCAGGAGCACACAGGATGCGCTCTCAGCACAACTCTGCTTCCATTCTGATCTGCATGTATGCATACCATCGGCACAAAGAGGTTATTTTACCAGAGAGAACGGTGTGGTGTGGCATGTCAGCGCATGGATTAGTGGGACCATTCTTTTTGATGGTACTGTAACTGGTGCCATTTACTTGAACTTGCTACTGTAATTTGCCGCATATTCAAGAAGATTTCAGAGAAGAGGACTTTTATTGCCAACAAGATGGGGCGCCCCAACACTACCATCATGATGTAAGGGCCTATCTTGATGGGAATCTGCCAAACAGATGGATTGGGGCGAAGAGGTTCAGTAGAATACCCTCCGCATTCACCAGACCTCCCACCACTGGACATTTTCTTAAAGGGATTTAATGAATGAAATATTTTTTTGTGTGTTCCATGAATGCATAAAAAAAATCTTGTGATTTTACACAATCATTCACATGCTACACAAGTGCCAATTCAATTCCTGCATCACCTCCAATGAAAGTCCAAGGCCCTCAAAATGGCTGACTGTTCTCCATGTTCTGCATGGCTTGGTAAGATGGACATGATTTCCTAGCCATCAATTTCTATAGAAACACCCACTGTCTGTGTCTTCCAGATTGACTCAGTGAGTGGAGCATGTGAGTAATTTAGCTGTTAAAATCACATTTTAGAATATATAGAAAAATCATCTTAAAATGATGTTAGTGATGAAAGATCTTTTACCAGATCCATTTTTTGCTATTCCTTTTCCATACTCAAATTCACTAAACCGCTGGTATTTCTTTAGGAATTTGTGCACCATGTTATCAACCCATGCCCAGTTCACTTCACTTTCCATATTATACAAAGTTATTATGGAGATGAGGAGAGGGGGAGGTGTTCTGTAGTCCTAACACACACACACTCCCTAACCTAGGATGGCAACACTGCTTCTAGTATATTGGGTGAAAATTGTCATCCTAGGAAGTGTGTTACTGGCATGATCACTAGATAAATATAAAGGAAAAAAAGACAAAAAATAAAGGAAAAATACTAAAACAGAAAACTATTTCAGACACCACATCTAAGGATTGGTCAGTTGGACAATAGACATTTAGGTGTGTAAGCAGGAGCCACGGTAAGAGGATCCTGCTGTAGGGATGATACATGACGGCAGCTGCAATGATGGCACGGCCATTGGTGTGAGCTGGGAGGACCCAGGACTGAAGCACTAATCCAACCCAAAGCACTGTTTAATTTTTCTTTTTTAGTAAGAACATTATTCAAATGTCACAAGTGACATTTCATTAGGTTGATCGCAGGCTTGCCTGTGAACTGCCTATAATTTTTAGCTGAAGAAACCTCTGGCCCCTAAAAAACTTGCTTTCTGTACACATTATATTACATGTATATTGTGAAGTGTTTATCTTGTTTCTGTATTTGCTCTTGGGTGCTTGGTGGTCTACTTCTTTTCACTGGTTTGTTTCTTGATCTTTGAACTGGACTTTGAGACTTGGGTGTCTTTTTCTTTCTTTTTTTTCCTACCACCGGGTGCAGTAATTTTGTACCTCTCATAAATGCATGTGTTTCATTTCATTACTGCTAGACTGCAGCCAGTGCTGCATTTTAATTGTTTATTGCTTATTCTGACTCAAATATTTATTTAATATTATAATAAGAGCGCTTGATTCATTGTGGTTCATGCTTTGGCTGATGATATTTGTTTTCACATTTGGCTCTGAGTACCTGGTGGACTATTTCTTTTTACTGGCATATTCCTCTTTCTGTGGACTTGACTTGGGTGTCTTTCTCTTCCTTATATCATTAGGTGCAGTCTTTCACCTTTCACATATGCACTATGTTTCCTCTATTCACTGCTATATTGCAGCCAGCATCACACATTTTTTTTGTTGCTTATCACCCATTTTTACTGTATTATATTCACTTATTATAAGGCATACCTAAACTGTTTTCTATAGCAACTATTTTTGGTGCAATCATGGATTGCCTACCCATGTTGAATCTGTTTCTGGCTTGTCCCCTTGGGTCTTCACTGAATCATACTTCCACAGCCCCTGGGTGAGACTCCCCTGGCGATCACCATTTGGAAATACTGTCATACCTATTCTTAGCTGATTTGTAAGTATTAGAGTCCCTCTGGTGACCCTTGAGGTTGGAATTACTCTATGTATTATGAGATACCATTTGGCACGCTATATACTTGATGTGTTCCCCTCATGTTTTGCATTGTATTGGTATTGTTCTGTCACATGTTCTGTCTCCCTTTTGTAATGTACAGCGCTGAGCGAACTATTGGCGCTTTATAAATACTGTATAATAATAATAATAATAATGTGTTACCTTGCAGATATTATACATACATCTACTCCTGAAGTGAAAAAAGAGTCATGAAATGCGTTGAGTTTTTGGATGCGATTTTAATTTATGTATTGACATCTGGATTGTATATGGTCAACAGTATATTTAATTATGTATTAAATGCATTAATATGGATTCATTACAAATGAGCTTGTTACCATTTTAGTATCTTTTTTTTTTCCTTTGCATGTAATGAGAAGTTTATTTTAGTAACCATTTGACACCCAGCCAATAGCCGTATGGCGTCCTGAAAAATGTACTAGCTTTCCGGGAGGCTGCCATATGGCGTCCTCCCGCACATGTGCAGTTCGTGCGCTTGCAGAGCCGCGCAGCGGCGCGATCTGTCACCGGCCGTGTACCTCGGACATGGCCGATGACAGATCTGAGTACCGGCCCCCGTTGCCGGTACGATTGTGACCTGCTGTGACCAATCACAGCAGGTCACATGACAGTTGTATACAATGGATGGCTTCATTCATGCCATCCATTGTATACTAGTGTCTAGCTGTGAATGGTCACAGCTAATCACATACACATATCATGTGATTAGCTCTGGCCAAATCACAGCTAAGCACAAAAAAAAAAAAAAAAAGAAGAAAACCCTGAATGAATTAATGTCATTCAGGTAAATGCTTGCTTATAGCAAAGTAATTCTTTGCTATAAGCAAATTGTGTAAAGAAAAAAAAAATACTGATCACTTCCCCAAAGTCGTACAATGTTACTATGGTAACATTGTACTACTTTGGACATAGTGAAATATGAAAAAAAAATCTTAAAAAAAAGTAATACATTTAAAATAAAAAAAATAAATATTTTTTTTTTCACACTGTCACCAGTCAGTGTCCCTGATCACCGCCATGCCAATTATATGATGACGCTGTACTGCACTGGTGAAAGTATGTAAAAAAAAAAAAAAGAAAGTGAAAATAATTTTTTTTATTTTTTCATTTTCCGAAAAATTATGACAAAAAAATACAACTTCAAAAAACTCGCCATGCCTCTTATGAAGTACGTCGGACTGTCTACTTTGCAAAAAGGGGTCATTTGGGGATATCTGTACTGTTCTGACATTCTTGGACCTCAAGAAATTAGATTGGCTGTCAGTACTTCAGGATTAATCAATATTCAGATCTATACCATAGTTTGTGAACTCTATAACCTTCCTACAAACTAAAAAATACATCCTAATTTGGGTTATTTTCATCAAAGACATGTAGCAAAATACATCTTGGCCCAAATTTATGAAGAAAAATTATTTATTTGCAAACTTTTATAACAGAAACAAAGAAAATGTGTTTTTTTTTGTTTTCGTTTTTTCCAAAATTTTAGGTCTTCTTTGTTAATTTAGCAAAAAAGAAAAACCTCAGCGACGATTAAATACCACCAAAAGAAAGCTCTAGTTGTGTGAAGAAAATTATAAAATGTTAGTTTGGGTAAAATGTTGTATGACCGCGCAATTGTCATTCAAAGTGTGAGAGCGCTGAAACCTGAAAAATGGCCTAGGCAGGAAGGTGTAAAATTGCCTGGTATTGAACTGGTTAAACAGTGTTGTGCCTCATTTAAAGTCCCAGGACACATAAATTGGTTGTACGGTTTTCATTACAAGAGCTGTGTGCACCTGAACACATACCCTGCTGGTCTTCAACAAACCCTGGACATTAAGTTGGAGATTTCTTCCCTCCCAGGACACAACAAAATCTCAAAACTGGGAATACCAGCATCTGGAGAAAGCTATAAAACTCCACTCAAAATTGATACCCTGAAGTCCCGGAATTAGCAATGGCCAGAACAGTTTTATACAAATATGGATTTTAAAGGTGCCTAACAATGCAATACCTACCATACTGTTAAAATATATCAATTTATTATAAAATCAATAAAACACATGGCAAATTTTGCCTCACAACCCTTATGATTTTTGTACAAAAACAAGCAATACATAGACATGACACCTAAAGATCCTTCACATATGTTCTCACGGCATATTGTTATTCATCACCTTGCATGTAACATAATTTCGCTCTTTGAACTAAAGTAGAGTCTGGTCAGGGGGAATAATAGGGTAAATCATGATGCGTTTCATGGGTATCCAGCCTCACTTCTTCAGGTTCTGTGAAACTATAACTGGCAATCAATATACTGTACATTCAGAAAATACCATAAATAATAGGGTGATGAAGCGAGCGCTAATATTAAAATCAGTGATAAGCAGCTGAACCCACTAAAAGGTAAACCAAGAAGCCTTCAAATGAATCAATAAAGAATAATTTCATCTACTAAACGCATGTATATGATAAGTGCGTTTTGTCAACGACACACAATGAGACAGCAATAATATTCTAAAAATAAGCAAATATAATAAAATAGGAGTGCAGATATCTATAAGAAACGCATAATCGTGACATGTGTGGTGATTGTCCAAAATTTCTTAAAACTGATGTAATATTCAAGTGACTTCTATAAAGTCCCAGAATACTTATTCTGCTTGGGTGAGTGTGTTAATCAACATACAGAGTACGCACTCACCGGAAGCGCTAATAAAAAGCGCGTTTATCATATACTCCTGGACATGCCCTGGTCCCTCAGGTGTAGTCAGGTATGCAGCCGGGGGTTAGATGGTCTTCCCAATGGTGCTAGGAGTTGATGGCCAGTGCCAATAATCCAACCTTTTCAGGATGCTGGGCTATTCACTGAAGATGGTACTAAGGGATTTAAAGTGCTCGATGCAGAGCAAACATTAGGGATATCCCATATACCATAAAATATACCATAAATTAAATATACACATAAGATTTTTTTACGCAATATCCTATACCTTTTCTAAAGTAATTGTAAAGGATGAAAAAAAACAAACATACCTGCACTGTGTAATGGCTTTGCACAGAGAAACCCCAATCCTCCTCCTCTCAGGTGCCTTGCTGATGCTCCTGGCTCCTCCCCCTGGCTGAGCACCCCATAGCGAACCGCTTGCTATGTGGGCACTTGTGAAGGCTGTGTATCCATAGACACAGACCACTGCTCGGCCCCACCCTTTGCTCCAACATTACTGGCTGTGATTAGCAGGAGCCAATAGCTCCTGCTCCTGTCCCTTAGCCAATGAAGAGAGAGTGGAAGCACTGACTAGGCTAGATACTGAGACGTCCAAGCCTTGGCTTGGTATCAAGAGATCCCCGAACTTTCCACTTCTTAATAGGTGATTTAACAGTACTGATTGGCATATTCAAGGTTTTGGACATCTTTTTATGTCCTTTTCCATCTTTATAAAGTTCCATTACCTTTTAACGCAGGACTTTTGACAGTTCTTTTCTGATCCCCATGGCTCAGTACCTAGCCTAGTCAGGGCTTCCATGTAAGAGCTAACAAACTAATTGACTATTTATACACTGACACTAATTGTGTGTCACCTTGTGTGTCTGTGCCAAGGCCAAACATTCCAGGGTATGTAAACCTTTTTGATCCGGGCCATTTGGGTAATTTCTGTTATCATTATGATTTAAAAAGGAGCCAAACAACTATTTGACAATAAATGGCTTCATATGATCATCATCCTTCAATAAAAGAGCATTTTTTGGCATGATCAGTCATATTTTCAATATCAATGCCAAAATTTCACAATTTCTGCCAGGGTATGTAAACTTTTGAGCACAACTGTAAAGTTCAGGATTTTTTTTTTTTTTATGTTTGTAGGTGGCAAAGCTAAATACAAAGTATGGACAATGACTTCAACTACAAAGCTAAAGACTGAATGTTTAAATGACAAATTATATCTAGTATGAATAAAAGTTATGTATTTGGAAGCCACAGTTAAGTATGCTCTATATACTATCTTATTGGCATGGAGAGGTAACACTGGGTATACCAATAACAGAGAAGAATTTTTTTTGTCTTTGAATATCTTAAAATACTTTTAAAGATTATTATTTAAAATATATCTCTGCACCCAGGGCATCAATAGCACTATTAAAGAATAATGGGTTTGACATGTATGCCCCTATACATGTCCACACCTTTCAGAGTAAATGTATCATTCACTTTATTTTGGAGAGTAGAGGTGTATGTACTCTACATGTGCTTTATACTCAGAGATGTACCTCAATGGCTTAAAAACATAATATGCTTGACACACATCATTCTTGTCCATAACCTGCTTATATTTATCCAATAATAGACAGGCTCTTAATCAGAGATGCAACTAGAACCTTCAGGGCTCCAGTGCAAGAAACCATGAAGGGCCCCCCTCCCACTGGTCCCAGGGCCCTTACCGCTGGTCTCACAACCCTTCCCACTAATTCAGGGGCCTTTTTATCCCACCATGGGGCTCTTTATTACAGACCCATAGCGGGACTCTTTCACATGTTCTGCAGCGGGTCTCCTTCCAACTGTCTTGGGCTCCCACTCCACGGTGGCAGACAGCAAGAGATATGTAACCAGCACACCAGGGAACTCCATATAATGGTCTAACACAGTGCCAAAACCACCAGGGTTGTAAAGGTTGCACATGCAACCAGGCCCTAGCCTTTGCCACTGTGGGGGTTCCCAGCCCCCTCTTGCTGTCCTGTCCCTGCTATTGACAGTGCTGGTCCAGCATTTCTGTCTGCATGGCACCTGCTGCAGCGCATTAGGACCCAGTGCTAGTTACACTATGGGACTGATGGGAGTATGCATGGGAGGGCCAGCACTATTGGTTGTAGACAACTCAGCTGGGGGCTGGTCACCTACCAGCAGTAACGCTGCATAGCCTTCTATGCTGACATGCCAATCAGAATGCGATCCAGCCAATGCTCCTAATCAGCTCTAATAAAAACAGTATTTATTAGAATAAAGAGTACAATCACATACAAAATATAGCAACCATATGTTCAGAAGCCATGTGGACTTTCCAGTAAAGTGGGGGCTCTGATCAATAAAACAACTATTATATTATTTTTAGATCTGACTAGATGGTATCTTGATCACCATGTCAACAGAGAAGGCTATGTAGCTTTACCACTTGTAGGTGACCAGCTGGGGGCTTAGCTGTCCACAACCAATAGTGCTAGCCCTGTCGTGCATGTGCCCACGAACCCCATAATGTAACCAGCACTAGGTCCTAATGTTTTGCCACTACTGCCTTGGACCAGCACTGTAAATAGCAGGGGCAGGATAACAACCTCCACGGTGGGGAAATGCAAGGGCCCAGTTGCAAGTGTGACCATGGTAGTTCTGCCACTGCCTCAGTGGGAAGTTTCCCATCCACCTGGAATGTTTGGATGGGGGAATTGGATCGTATTTATTTTTCGTTCAACCTCATGGTTGAACGAAAAAAAGAAAGGCAATCAATGTATGAGCTGACTAAGTGCTATCTGGAAGTTAGCAAGTTGATGAAGCTCTTGGGGGGGGGGGGCAGATGGGGGAGAGAAGGAAGGGAGATGGGGCCAGTTCACAGATTGTACTGCAGACAGTGCTCAGTGCTCATTCACTGAAGCTGATATCTGGTGGCTCAGGCATCAATCATACAGCCTGGAATGTGCAGATGCCTGCTTTCATATCTCCCGCGCACACATTCCCTCTCTCTTTCACAGCTGCACGTTGGGATAAAAGTGTGGGCGAGGCGGGCAGACAGAAGAAGAACAGGGGTGGGAGGAGGAGGAGCAGCTGTATTCCTCCCCCCCATCCTTGAAGGGGAGGAGTGCATACTGCGCTGGGAGAATGTTGCTGACAGTTGGTTCAGCTGCAGCCATCGATACTTAAAGTGTTACTAAACCCAGGACCCTGCATTCACTATATCCGATCTCCCACAGAACATGGAAATGCAATTATTGTACTAACCGTAAACTGCTAAATACCTTTTCTCATCAGCAGTTAGAGCAGTCTTGTGGCTTTTATCTGTGTCCAGCCCAGCACTAGCTAAAGTTTGTAGGAGGAGTTTTCTTTCTGCTCTAGGAGGATGGAAATCCCCTGACCTTTGTCTGGACAGTGCTGATTGGCCCTGTGTTGATCACATGCACTCTCCCAAGAAAAAAAAACCTCTCTAGCAATACACACCAAATTGAGCATGTGCATGCCTACAGTTCTGTCTGGAGATAAGAAGTGGTCGCTTGAAAAAGGGGAGGAACAGAGAAGAAAGGATCAAGCAGCCTTTTTACACAATGCAGTGGAACCCCTTATGTTCCACAGTGAGTATAAGAAGCATGCTTTACTGCATATGCAGACTGATTTTACTGTTGTGGGTTTAGTAACACTTTAATTTTACAGGCTGATTTCTTCTGTCCTACGACAGAAGAAATCAGACTGTCTTTTTCAAACTGTCCCTAAAGTAATGGGCAGTTTTTAACTATGAATTCTTGTACTGTACCGCGCTCCAATATTATCAACCTTTGTGATTGACCTTTTTTGATTGTGTGAATTTCTTAATATACCACCTATAATCCAATCATTACTTACTTCTATGGTGCTTAAATATACAATTAACATAAATTCATTTATAAATGTGAATTAAAAAATTATATGTGATTATAACAAATATTAATAAACAATTAATGAAAAATTGGAATGTCAATTCTATGTGAATAAAATTAATAAAAAATTAATAAAACATTAATAAAAAATGGGAATGTCAATTATTTTCTTTGAATTTGAGATGGTGTTGTTATTCAATTTAGTTAATGTGATGAGTCTGTGTTCGCAGCTTGAACCTCTCCCTCCTGTCTCCTCAGCTCAGCCTTCTCAATTGTGCTTTCTTCACTGGCTGCTTTGTTTATTCCTCCATATACGGAACATGCAGAGAAGGGAAAAGAAACATAGTGTCTTATCCGGGATATAAGTGATTTATTGCTCTTTGATCTCCCACTCACATTGTGTAAATGTAAATAGAGCTTTGCATACAATGTATCCAGATCGTGCTTCAGACAGCCTAGCTGGTGTGTTTGCTTTCAGTAAATATACTCGCCGTTCCTCTGTGGATGCGTGATAACGTCACCGCCCCTCCCCTACGCGTTACGCTACAGGGACTCGTAGCTTCCTCTGGGGGATGTGGATTTGATTCAAACTATTCTATTAAAAGGGCAGTTTTTAACACTGCTCGTGGCCCCCCACAGTGGCGGAACTTCAGGGCCCCACCGCAAGTGTGACTTCTGCGACCCTGGTAGTTCTGCTCTTAACAGGCTGCTGGATGAGAAAAAAAAACCCTTCCTAATGAGAAATTCTCACTGATCAGTTGTCTTCCAGAGATCCTCACCAGAATCCTGAATGGATGAGAAGTGGCACCAGCCATAGTGCTTTGAGACACATAGCTCACTTTCTGGACTGTTACTTCCCTAGGGGCAAGGCAGGGGTTAGATGAACCTGAGCTAGCATGGACAGGTGGATATTTGCACAGTAATATATTGCAAGTTTCTGAATATCTTATTGTATGATTACTTCAACTAATTGCACTTTCTTGTTTTTTATAAACAATGTGAAATAAATATGTGGAGTCTGTACAAAAGAGCATTGTCATTTATGAGTGCCTAAGGCACACTTTTGTCCAAATACAGCCCGGTATTGTATGGCTAGTGTTTAAGCTGAGGATGAATAAAGAACATTATTTTAAAACTGAAAATAATATTTAATAATAAAGCAATCCTTATTTGACTACATAAAAACAAAATCTATTTGATTGCAATGGGGTTATTGCAATTTACAATTGATAATTACACAATACAATGCAAGTATGTTTGCATTGCCCCATCTCTTTTCAACACTAATACACACATATACTGTATATATAATGAGAGACGGAGAGAGAGAAAAAGAGGTAAGGAGAGAGATGTAAGGTGCACTGCCCCTTTAAACACAAGGGGGTTTATATTAATGGGCAGCTTCTCTCTGTGGTCTCCTTATTCCATCAAATCACAGAGCCCTTGAAGTATTCTAATGGAGCGATGTTATGCTTTCAATGCATCGGAAGTAATGAAATGCTTCTGGCTGCATATGTGCGCCATTGATTCAAGATAATGAACTGCTGTTTAATGTTAGATCACAGTAATGAAAAGCTGCTAAGCACATCTTCCCTCCTGGTCTATTGACACTGGCTATGGGCTGTTTACCAATTAACCTCATGCTCGCCAATGTCTTCCAAGACTAATGCAGAATTACAGTACTGCCTGTCTGTAGCTGCAAGGCAATACACAGGCACCTTCACACCATTCACATTCCACAATCGGATAACCGGGGTCTCATCTTGCACAGCAGTACTAGGAGAATTTAGTTTGATGACTGTTATTCTTCTTTTACAATGGATTTGTAAAATATGAAGCTTATCTATAAACATAGGAACGTGGTCAGAGTCTATGTCCATTGAATGATAGTGCCAAAACATGCTTTGAAGCCGTTAAGAATCAGATGAATTTTATAATGGTTAATGAGAAGCTAACGGCTATGCTGTTAGACACCCACACTAAGTTTCTGCAGATCTGGCGTCCTTGGATTGATGTGGCTCAACTGTCTAGATTTGACCAGACCCTCTTGTTGATATAAGATTCTCCTGGTGCGATCCCCTGGAGCCCTTTCTTTGTCTTTACTATTCTTGTTTTTTCTCTCTCCGCTTTTCTCTTTTCTTTCCCTTTCTTTCTTTTGTTTCTGTCAGTTTTTATGTTCCATGTGCTGATTGAGATACTCCTAGAGAATTGTGCCTGTAATGTCTTATACACGGGTGAGACTTTCTCGAGAGCCCTTTGTGACGGACGCGGCATCAGACTGTAGCCCTTCTCACCATACTAGTGACCGAAGGACTAGCCAATCTAAAACCGCGCTGTCATGTGTAACAATGCCACACCCAGCTGCACCCTGCACACCGATGTTCCAGTTAATTGGACAATGATCGACGTACCGGCAGCCTGAATGCGATTTGTTACTGGTTCAGGTTAATTACGCAATTAACCCTTCACACTGCCACCACCTCCTTTTATACAGAGAAAGAGGAAACTCAGCAATACACTAGGATGATTGGTTAATCGACAGTATACTGCTATCTCTACAGACTGGTTATACAGAGGGTTAAGCACTCATAGTAGCGCTCTTTTTAGAGGCAGGGATTCGTAAATTGCAATCAATAGCTATAGAAACAATTCAACACTTTCAGAAAGTAAGATTTATTACCAAAAGGTTAAAAGGGTGCAGTACAAATATTTACAGAAAGAAGATGTAATATATATATAAATATACAGAGCACAACAACACAGCAAACAAATAACAGAGAGAAGTTTAGGTAAATAAGTACTTGCCAAAAAAATGCCTGGAGTTAACAGATCGAGTTTCAGAGCAGAAGGGATTTCTGGTCTCGCATTGGGTTTCGTTGTTGCCACAAGATTCTCCTTTGCTTTCTGTCCGATAGATGTTGTATCAAGACGGTCCTCACTTGTCTGACTGAACACAAAAGACACACTCCTTTCTTCTATTCAAATCTCTTCCCACAATGGACAAGCCAATGCCTTATTTGGCAAAAGAATTGTTAGGCAGGGCTCAGCATCATACGCTGCTTGCATTCCTGAGGGAGGGGGGAAATTGGAGGAGGGAGACTGATTTGGGAGTTTAGGAGAAATACCAAAATGCAGAAACCTGGAGCAAAATGGAGAACTGCACCTCTCCCTGTGTGCATGATTGTGACACCCTTGGTGTAGAGTTCCGATGTGAGTTCAATGAGACTCCATGCTCAGCTTTTCCTATCATCTGTATGCGACTTTGGTGACTATCCTTGGTCTTTGCCCGCCAGCTCATTAGTTACTATTTGCTGTTAACGCAATTTATAGGGTTTAATTCCATCCCTTTAGAGATTGTGTTTTTGTACTCCGTTTCTCTCCATGTCAATATTTCAGTGCATTTGTTATGTACTTCAGCAAAACAGAATTGTACACCTTACTTTTATTGTGTCAATGAGTCTCTGTTTCTTTGTTGTTGTGCTGTCTATAATAAAATTAATTGTAAAAGATAGTGCCAAAACATTACACAAGACAGGCATGAATATTTAAAGTATGTTCCATGTAGATGCCTCAGTGCTGGCCTTATCTTAAGGGAGCAACACTGACCGGCCCAGTGATGTTTATATAGGACAGAGTCTCTTGGCTGATGGTAAATGCAAATATCTGGGAGCACATCATAAAAAGTACCTGGCATGATGCCTCTAATAGAATATACTGGTTATTATGTCATGAGAGAAAATTTCGAAACAAAAGTGCACACAAGAAGGGTGGAGCTTTAGTGAAAGGACACTGATATTCACACCTGACCAAAAAAATTGCCATTTTTACATGTCTACATAAAGATGTTATTTTGCTACATGTAATTATCCCTGAGTATGTGAACCCAGCCCAGTTGTTGCCACAGAACATTCTCTATGTGTTATTCAGGAAAGGACTGAACTGGGGAACAGGGGATATTTTCCCTTCACACCAGTACTAATACAATGCTAGGCTGTTTTCTAAATTTTACTCAGTGGTACAAGTAGGTCAACTATCAAAATATCATGGTATTTCTGAAACTCCTCTCTGAGTGAGTATAGAGGCTATGGAGCCACTTGGAAGAAGCCATTTTATGATGTCTATCCTAAGGGACAGGCCCAAGTTACAAAGCCTTGTTATGACTCACTCCTTGAGAGCTTGGGACTCTAATAAATAGTTAGAAAATTTAATATAGCCCCACTTCCACCTTCATCTAACTTTTACAATTCTTAATTCTCCCTTAGTATCAACTCTTCAGGATCCTTAAGGTGCTAGATTTTCTTTAGCAGCATATGTTTATATATAGTAGATTCTGCTAAGTGGATAGTATATGACCTTTTGAATATTTAAAGGAAAAATATAATATCACTGCTTCTGATTATTTTCAATTCCTCCAGATTAGAAACTTTATCATGAGCATCTCCAAACAGCAAATTTCAAATGATATCTGCACACCATTCAAACCTTGATGTCAGGATGACCCACATAACCCAGAGGTCATTTCCCTAATCTACTCCTTTTTATTGAACCCCTCTTCCAAGATACCTGCAACATACATTACAAAATTGGAGGCCAATTTAGGCTACCCTCTGAATAAAGAAACATGGGCACAGATGCGATCCAGTACTAAATCTTGCTCCAAATATGTAATCATACTTGAAATCAGTCAATGTGTATTGCCCTCGATATCTTCCTTTGTGGTTCCATAGCTTTATGGAACCATCAACCTTTATGTACATGTGTTTGCATTTCTCAATGGTAAACACATTTTGTTCCAAAGTATATACACACATATCCTAGGTCACCCATTACCCTTAGACCCCTGCAAAGCATTGCTTAACAAAAGAGCAGCTTCTGGTTTAAAATGTTAGAATTTCAGTTTTAACATTTCTTTTCATTGTAGCTGAACAAGTCAGTGCCAATCGTGAAAGTCTTAGAACCTTAACTTTCAGGAAATTAGGGGTTGGGTTAAGGAGACGTAAGTCTATAAAATGACTGCAAAACTATAAAATAGAATGACCAAGTTTGATCAAATCTGGACCCCTTGAGTCAAATGTTTCCTCCCACCTCCCTTTGATAGATGTCTAATACTGTGTTGATTTGTCAGATGCTATGTGGGAAATGCCCATTTGAATGAGCTTGGGTCATTTACAACAAGATTTATATTGTGGTTCTGTAAAAAGAAAGGTCCCAAACACCGCCCACCTAGCAATACCATTAATAAACAGGAGACATATCCCCATAGGGCTATGGATGAAGTTGGCTGAGGCTGCTTTCACCTGTTTACTAATGGCTTTGCTAGGTGTGTGGTGTTTGGGACCTTTCTCTATACTCATCCACAGTATGTGAGAATAGATGATGGAATCCTGCCCTGCCAGCACCCATTGCAAGAACCACCAGATAGACTTACAAGAGCTTGAATGGACACCTTTTATGAGCTTACAAGGTCTATATTGCACCATGCTATTCTGCTACTTTTAACAATGACCACGTTATAAATTTTGTTTATAGATTATATATAAAATAACTGCTGACTTGCTCAATTTTCATTCTACTCAGTTGTTTGTATCTCACTGTGTTGTGACCTACATGACATTGCATATTTATTTTGTAACATTGTAAAGCCCCCAATAATGTGTTGAAAAGAAAAGATATGTAGTGCCGGTGCCCCTGAGTGGAGATGCTTCACCATTTAGAAATATGTTTGTCTAAATCCAGTCAGTGACATATGCACGGCATTGGATAGCTACCTCGTTCAACCACCTGACCTCTGGAAGGTTTGACCCCCTTCATGACCAGAACATTTTCTGTTATTCAGCACTGTGCTACTTTAGCTGGCCATTACTCAGTCATTCAACACTGTCTCCAAATTAAATCTGATCATTTTTTTCACACAAGGAAAGCTTTCTTTTAGTGATATTTATTTCCCAATGGATTTTTTTATTTTGTTGCTATAAAAATTAGAAAATACCAAAAATTTTAGAAAACAAAAACATGTTTTTCATAGTGTCTGTTATAAAATGTAATGTTTTACTACATCTCTTTGGTAAAAACCCAAATCGGTGTATGTTATTTAGTCTGTATAAATGTTATAGAGTCTAGAAACTATAGTATATAAATTAAAAAAAATTATCAATCCTGATGTACTGACTGCCTATTTCTTGAGGCCCTACACTACCAGGACAGTAAAAAAATATCCCCCAAAATGACCCTTTTTTGGAAAGCAGACAAGGTATTTTGTAATAGGCATGGTGAGTTTTGAAGTTGTAACTTTTTGTCACAATGTTTTGGAAAATGAAGAAATTAAATAAAATTAGTTTTTTTTCTCATGTTTTTAAAATACTGTCACCAGGGCAGTGTCATCATCTGACTGGTGTGGTGGTGATCAGGGACACTGACTGGTGACCATATGTAAAAAAAAATAAGTTTAATTATTTGGGGTAGGGGGTGTTGATCAGGGATTTTTTTTTTTTACACTGTAATTGCAGTTACAGTAATTATCATTGTAACAGCAATCATTTGAACTATCATGAATGGATTCCATTCATACCAGCTGTGTTTTTGTTGATATGAAATTAATTGCACATGTCTATCTCAGACTGGTTACATAGATTAAAACATAATTTTAGGGTTATATGTGACAGTAGCTAAATATTGTATACAAGGTACATTTTTTATGATAGGTCTGTTTTACAAGATTATCCATAAAGTCTCTAAACTGGCTGGGAACTACTTCTATTCAATGTTGTTAACAGGGCACATGACTAAGACCCTGATTATCTCTGTACACCATTGGCAGAAAAATCAGGCTAGGTACACACACCCTGAAACCAGGGTGAACAAGACTTATGATAAAATGTATCTGTAGATTGCTTTCAGCACCATGGTCAGCAGTATAAATGACATTTCAGCAATAATTTGACAGTGTAGCTTCTTTCACATTCTGCAAAAAAAAAAAAGAGTATGCAACAAGTGAAGTCAGAAAGGCCACCTGTTCTGCATTTTGGGGGGGGGGGGGGGGGGTCAGTGACTTGTTTTACAGCTAACTGACGTGACATTCAGTCAAATAATATTTTCTTTTGTACTATGAACTGGTAGATTGCAGATATTTGAGGGTAGCAATGCTAGTGGATAAATAGTTTCCCTCTTGATTAAAAGAGAAGCATGGTCAAAACTTGTTTTTGGCCACACTTCTCTTGTGGGTCAAGGGGAGTGCACTTATTCTCTTTTGTGACCCACAGTCAACTTAGAGTGGGCTATTGCCTGCTGTCAACTGCCTCCATAGAGCTGCTTCAGGCTCTGGAAGGATCCTGACCATAATGTTGAGATCAACCCAGTTGCTCGATTGACAGCTGGATCCAGTTCTCAGCAGTGTTCAAGCGGATTATACTTATATACTTAAATTCCTTGTATCCCTTTTACATATCATACATGCTAGAGAATGTAAATGTAGGCATGCAGAACATGGACTGAATATTTGTTCTTTATAATGGAAAGAAACAAAAGTCTGTGCAATGTACTGTGCGGGAAATTCAGACCAGTCCTGCATTTGAAGACATTTCTGCATGGAGTCTATGGAGACAGTCATCTCAGTGGTGAAGACAAGACTGGATGATTTCCATTGATCCGGGGAATGCATATTTACACATTTCAGTGGAAACGTCTCACTAAAAGTTTATTTGCTTTGCAATCAAGCAGGAACATTACCAGTTTCATTCTCTCCCATTTGACAACTCCCTGGACATTTTCAAAAGTGTTGCTAGTGATGACAGCCTGGCTTCTTTGTCTGCAAAACATTTGTTGTTCCATTAGATTACATCCTTCTGTTACTGGTTTCTTCTGTGGTTCTAGAAGCCCACATAAAGATAGTTTTACAGACCGTGTTGGAATTTGGATGGCTTAAAAATGCCCATTAGAATCAGCTTTTCCAACTCAAAAGATAGAATATCTGCTATTTGACACAGTAAAGGGAAGGATTTTTCTTTCTTCATGCAAGATATCTGAAATCATGAGTCTTACCAGATTTATGATGACAGCAACCAGTAAGTAGGTGAGGTCTTGTATGAGTTTTCTGGGAAAACTGTGGGTCACAATTTTGGGTGTTCCTTGGGCAAGATGGTATTGAAGACAGTTTCAGGTATGTTTTCTTGCAGCAGTGGAACCACAGGTTCCTATCCAAAAGTATTTTGGGCGGGTTCTTCAATGGTGGTCAGATGCATGGAATCTAGAGAAAGGGAGACCTCATAATTCTGACTCACCAACCATCCTTACATCAGAAGCCGGTCTGGAGGGTTGGCGTGCCTAGGGTACCAGGTTCAAACAAAATGGATATTCACTATATTGCCAAAAGTATCGGGACACCCTCCAAATCATTGGATTCAAATGTTCCAATCACCTCCTTGGCCACATGTGTAAAAAAGCAAGCACCTAGGCATGTAGACTGCTTCTACAAACATACATGAAAGAATGGGTCGCTCTCAGGAGCTCAGAGAATTCAAGCGTGGTACTGTGATAGGTTGCCACTAGAGATGAGCGAATCGAAGTATCCGAAGTGGAATTCGAGTCGAATATCGGAAAAATTTCGATTCGTGCCGAATCCGAAAAACAGCCTAATTCGGACGCGCGAATCGAAATTTTTCCGAAAATGGCGGCTGACATGTGCGGCGACGGAGCGGGGATGTCGGGGAAGGCGCGCAGACAAGGCGCGCTGCCCCATAATGCATTCCTCAACGACATGTGATCGCATCAGCCAATCAGCAGCCAGCCAGCCAGCACTGTGTAATGGTCGAGGTATATATAGCGGCCATTTTGGAAATCTTCATTTGCCTGCAGTCATTGAACAGAGGCAGACCGCTCTGTACTAGGGACAGGGACAGAGTTAGGGCCACAGAAACGAGAATTGGGGACAGAGAGAAGTTACTTAGGGACAGAGAACCATTACTCAGGGACACAGACTTGTTAATGAGGGCCACAGAATCGTTATTTAGGGACAAAGAAACGCTAGTTAGGGCCACAGAATTCATACTCAGGGACAGACAGAATTGTTACTCAGTGCCAGAGAATTGTTACTTAGGGCCACAGAAACGTTATTAGGGCCACAGAATTTTTACTCAGGGACAGACAGAATTGTTACTGAGTGCCAGAGAATTGTTACTCAGGGACAGACAGAATTGTTACTGAGTGCCAGAGAATTCTTAGGGCCACAGAATTCATTCTCAGGGACAGACAGAATTGTTACTCAGGGACAGACAGAATTGTTACTGAGTGCCAGAGAATTGTTACTCAGGGACAGACAGAATTGTTACTGAGTGCCAGAGAATTGTTACTCGCACAGACACAAAATTGTTACTTGCACAGACACAGAATTGTTACTCGCACAGACACAGAATTGTTACTCAGGGCCACAGAATTCATACTCAGGGATAGACAGAATTGTTACTGAGTGCCAGAGAATTGTTACTCAGGGACAGACAGAATTGTTACTGAGTGCCAGAGAATTGTTACTCAGGGACAGACAGAATTGTTACTGAGTGCCAGAGAATTGTTACTCGCACAGACACAAAATTGTTACTTGCACAGACACAGAATTGTTACTCGCACAGACACAGAATTGTTACTCAGGGCCACAGAATTCATACTCAGGGACAGACAGAATTGTTACTGAGTGCCAGAGAATTGTTACTCAGGGACAGACAGAATTGTTACTGAGTGCCAGAGAATTGTTACTCAGGGACAGACAGAATTGTTACTGAGTGCCAGAGAATTGTTACTCAGGGACAGACAGAATTGTTACTGAGTGCCAGAGAATTGTTACTCAGGGACAGACAGAATTGTTACTGAGTGCCAGAGAATTGTTACTCGCACAGACACAAAATTGTTACTTGCACAGACACAGAATTGTTACTCGCACAGACACAGAATTGTTACTCAGGGCCACAGAATTCATACTCAGGGATAGACAGAATTGTTACTGAGTGCCAGAGAATTGTTACTCAGGGACAGACAGAATTGTTACTGAGTGCCAGAGAATTGTTACTCAGGGACAGACAGAATTGTTACTGAGTGCCAGAGAATTGTTACTCGCACAGACACAAAATTGTTACTTGCACAGACACAGAATTGTTACTCGCACAGACACAGAATTGTTACTCAGGGCCACAGAATTCATACTCAGGGACAGACAGAATTGTTACTGAGTGCCAGAGAATTGTTACTCAGGGACAGACAGAATTGTTACTGAGTGCCAGAGAATTGTTACTCAGGGACAGACAGAATTGTTACTGAGTGCCAGAGATTTGTTACTCGCACAGACACAAAATTGTTACTTGCACAGACACAGAATTGTTACTCGCACAGACACAGAATTGTTACTCAGGGCCACAGAATTCATACTCAGGGACAGACAGAATTGTTACTGAGTGCCAGAGAATTGTTACTCAGGGACAGACAGAATTGTTACTGAGTGCCAGAGAATTGTTACTCAGGGACAGACAGAATTGTTACTGAGTGCCAGAGAATTGTTACTCAGGGACAGACAGAATTGTTACTGAGTGCCAGAGAATTGTTACTCAGGGACAGACAGAATTGTTACTGAGTGCCAGAGAATTGTTACTCGCACAGACACAAAATTGTTACTTGCACAGACACAGAATTGTTACTCGCACAGACACAGAATTGTTACTCAGGGCCACAGAATTCATACTCAGGGATAGACAGAATTGTTACTGAGTGCCAGAGAATTGTTACTCAGGGACAGACAGAATTGTTACTGAGTGCCAGAGAATTGTTACTCAGGGACAGACAGAATTGTTACTGAGTGCCAGAGAATTGTTACTCGCACAGACACAAAATTGTTACTTGCACAGACACAGAATTGTTACTCGCACAGACACAGAATTGTTACTCAGGGCCACAGAATTCATACTCAGGGACAGACAGAATTGTTACTGAGTGCCAGAGAATTGTTACTCAGGGACAGACAGAATTGTTACTGAGTGCCAGAGAATTGTTACTCAGGGACAGACAGAATTGTTACTGAGTGCCAGAGATTTGTTACTCGCACAGACACAAAATTGTTACTTGCACAGACACAGAATTGTTACTCGCACAGACACAGAATTGTTACTCAGGGCCACAGAATTCATACTCAGGGACAGACAGAATTGTTACTGAGTGCCAGAGAATTGTTACTCAGGGACAGACAGAATTGTTACTGAGTGCCAGAGAATTGTTACTCAGGGACAGACAGAATTGTTACTGAGTGCCAGAGAATTGTTACTCAGGGACAGACAGAATTGTTACTGAGTGCCAGAGAATTGTTACTCAGGGACAGACAGAATTGTTACTGAGTG